>NC_045784.1:76393544-77028544 GCF_008692025.1 Phocoena sinus | reverse complement strand
AAATAATTTGAACAGAGGAAGACAAATACTGTATGATCTCACTTATGTGGAATAATTTAAAAAAAAAAAAACCTCATAGTAAAAGAGATTAGATTTGTGGTTACCAGAAGTGGGGGGAGGGGGAGTTCGATGAGGATAGTCAAAAGATACAAACTTACAGTTATAAATAAGTAAGATGAAATGAAGAATTCATATTTTGAGGGAAGACAAGAAAAATTTAAACATAACTTTTTCTTTGCCCATTTGGGCCTCCTTCTTCCCCTCTAAGTGCACATTATGCCTCTGCATTATGTGTTAATGCGGCCTCCCCAGTAGCAGAAATACCTGCTCAACCATAAAGATCAATTTTTCATCTTCTGGCACCAGCCATGTAACTCCTTACAAGATAACATTCCTTTCTCAATCCTGTAAGGGGTCATGATGACCCACCACTCACCTTGCATGTGCAGACATCTTTGGTGAACTTTATGTACAATGCCAGTAGATCATTTCCCTTACAGATAGCTATTGGTGCAGAACAGACTAGTCAGACGACCTGGGGAGATACTGGGCCACACCTAATGGAAGTTCTTAGCTTAAATACTTACTTATGACCTTGTTAATGTTACTGGCTATGTTACTTGTTCTGCCTATTTTACAAGATTATTGTTTCCTTGCATTACCAAGTGGTGACTGAGACTCAGATAAAATTAATGATGAGTAGCTGACTAGAAACGACTGACCTAATATATAGTTCTATAAGACCAATGATTGTAATAGTGTAACTCTAGATATGAGAAGAAGGAACAAGAGGGAACAGTTTTGTGGACCATGACAGACTAATAAAATAGGCGATCCAGAGGCTTGTGGCTACTGTTAACAGAGTCTAGTCCAGTAAAAGCATATTGAGCGCCCATCAGCAAAATCCTCGTTTGGCATGGGAATGAGCATTCTTAGGGCCATGGGAAATACTGATCATAAAATGCCTCTCAAACCTTGGTCAAATTTAAGACTGAATAATAACGAACCCAAAACAATATAGAAAATGGGAATAGGAACATACATATCGATAATTACCTTAAATGTAAATGGACTAAATGCTCCCACAAAAAGACACAGATTGGCTGAATGGATACAAAAACAAGACCCTTATATATGCTGTCTACAAGAGACCCACTTCAGAACTAGAGACACATACACACTGAAAGTAAGGGGATGGAAAAAGATATTCCATGCAAATGGAAACCAAAAGAAAGCTGGAGTAGCAATTCTCATATCAGACAAAATAGACTTTAAAATAAGGACTATTAAAAGGGACAAAGAAGGACACTACATAATGATCAAGGGATCGATCCAAGAAGAAGATATAACAATTGTAAATATTTATGCACCCAACATAGGAGCACCTCAATACATAAGGCAAATACTAACAGCCATAAAAGGGGAGATCAACAGTAACACATTCATAGTAGGGGACTTTAACACCCCACTTTCACCCATGGACAGATCATCCAAAATGAAAATAAATAAGGAAACACAAGCTTTAAATGATACATTAAACAAGATGGACTTAATTGATATTTATAGGACACTCCATCCAAAAACAACAGAATACACATTTTTCTCAAGTGCTCATGGAACATTCTCCAGGATAGATCATATCTTGGGTCACAAATCAAGCCTTGGTAAATTTAAGAAAACTGAAATTGTATCAAGTATCTTTTCCGACCACAACGCCATGAGACTAGATATCAATTACAGGAAAAGATCTTTAAAAAATACAAACACATGGAGGCTAAACAATACACTACTTAATAATGAAGTGATCACTGAAGAAATCAAAGAGGAAATAAAAAAATACCTAGAAACAAATGACAATGGAGACACAACGACCCAAAACCTATGGGATGCAGCAAAAGCAGTTCTAAGGGGGAAGTTTATAGCAATACAAGCCCACCTTAAGAAGCAGGAAACATCTCGAATAAACAACCTAACCTTGCACCTCAAGCAATTAGAGAAAGAAGAACAAAAAAACCCCAAAGCTAGCAGAAGGAAAGAAATCATAAAAATCAGATCAGAAATAAATGAAAAAGAAACGAAGGAAACAATAGCAAAGATCAATAAAACTAAAAGCTGGTTCTTTGAGAAGATAAACAAAATAGATAAACCACTAGCCAGACTCATCAAGAAAAAAAGGAGAAGACTCAAATCAATAGAATTAGAAATGAAAAAGGAGAAGTAACAACTGACACTGCAGAAATAAAAAAAATCATGAGAGATTACTACAAGCAACTCTATGCCAATAAAATGGACAATCTGGAAGAAATGGACAAATTCTTAGAAATGCACAACCTGCCAAGACTGAAACAGGAAGAAATAGAAAATATGAACAGACCAATCACAAGCACTGAAATTGAAACTGTGATTAAAAATCTTCCAACAAACAAAAGCCCAGGACCAGATGGCTTCACAGGTGAATTCTATCAAACGTTTAGAGAAGAGCTAACACCTATCCTTCTCGAACTCTTCCAAAATATAGCAGAGGGAGGAACACTCCCAAATTCCTTCTACGAGTCCATCATCACCTTGATACTGAAACCAGACAAGGATGTCACAAAGAAAGAAAACTACAGGCCAACTACAGGCCAATAGATGCAAAAATCCTCAACAAAATACTAGCAAACAGAATCCAACAGCACATTAAAAGGATCATACACCATGATCAAGTGGGGTTTATTCCAGAAATGCAAGGATTCTTCAATATACGCAAATCTATCAATGTGATAAACCATATTAACAAATTGAAGGAGAAAAACCATATGATCACCTCAATAGATGCAGAGAAAGCTTTTGACAAAATTCAACACCTATTTATGATAAAAACCCTCCAGAAAGTAGGCATAGAGGGAACTATCCGCAACATAATAAAGGCCATATATGACAAGGCCACAGCAAACATCATCCTCAATGGTGAAAAACTGAAAGCATGTCCACTAAGATCAGGAGCAAGACAAGGTTGCCCACTCTCACCACTCTTATTCAACATAGTTTTGGAAGTTTTAGCCACAGCAATCAGAGAAGAAAAGGAAATAAAAGGAATAAATATCGGAAAAGAAGAAGTAAAGCTGTCACTGTTTGCAGATGACATGATACTATACATAGAGAATCCTAAAGATGCTACCAGAAAACTACTAGAGCTAATCAATGAATTTGGTAAAGTAGCAGGATACAAAATTAATGCACAGAAATCTCTGGCATTCCTATATATTAATGATGAAAAATCTGAAAGTGAAATCAAGAAAACACTCCCATTTACCATTGCAACAAAAAGAATAAAATATCTAGTAATAAACCTACCTAAGGAGATGAAAGACCTGTATGCAGAAAATTATAAGACACTGATGAAAGAAATTAAAGATGATACAAATAGATGGAGAGATATACCATGTTCTTGGATGGGAAGAATCAACATTGTGAAAATGACTCTACTACCCAAAGCAATCTACAGATTCAATGCAATCCCTATCAAACTACCACTGGCATTTTTCACAGAACTAGAACAAAAAATTTCGCAATTTGTATGGAAACACAAAAGACCTCGAATAGCCAAAGCAATCTTGAGAACGAAAAAAGGAGCTGGAGGAATCAGGCTCCCTGACTTCAGACTATACTACAAAGCAACAGTAATCAAGACAGTATGGTACTGGCACAAAAGCAGAAAGATAGATCAGTGGAACAGGATAGAAAACCCAGAGATAAACCCATGCACATATGGACACCTTACCTTTGATAAAGGAGGCAGGAATGTACAGTGGAGAAAGGACAGCCTCTTCAATAAGTGGTGCTGGGAAAACTGGACAGGTACATGTTAAAGTATGAGATTAGATCACTCCTTAACACCATACACAAAATAAGCTCAAAATGGATTAAAGACCTAAATGTAAGGCCAGAAACTATCAAACTCTTAGGGGAAAACATAGGAAGAACACTCTGTGACATAAATCACAGCAAGATCCTTTCTGACCCACCTCCTAGTGTAATGGAAATAAAAACAAAAATAAACAAATGGGACCTAATGAAACTTCAAAGCTTTTGCACAGCAAAGGAAACCATAATCAAGACCAAAAGACAACCCTCAGAATGGGAGAAAACATTTACAAATGAAGCAACTGACAAAGGATTAATCTCCAAAATTTACAAGCAGCTCATGCAGCTCAATAACAAAAAAACAAACAACCCCATCCAAAAATGGGCAGAAGACCTAAATAGACATTTCTCCAAAGAAGATATACAGAATGCCAACAAACACATGAAAGAATGCTCAACATCATTAATCATTAGAGAAATGCGAATCAAAACTACAATGAGATATCATCTCACACCAGTCAGAATGGCCATCATCAAAAAATCTAGAAATAATAAATGCTGGAGAGGGTGTGGAGAAAAGGGGACACTCTTGCACTGCTGGTGGGAATGTGAATTGGTTCAGCCACTATGGAGAACAGTATGGAGGTTCCTTAAAAAACTACAAACAGAATTACCGTATGACCCAACAATCCCACTACTGGGCATATACCCTGAGAAAACCAAAATTCAAAAAGAGTCATGTACCAAAATGTTCATTGCAGCTCTATTTACAATAGCCTGGAGATGGAAACAACCTAAGCGCCCATCATCGGATGAATGGATAAAGAAGATGTGGCACATATACACAATGGAATATTACTCAGCCTTAAAAAGAAATGAAATTGAGCTATTTGTAATGAGATGGATAGACCTAGAGTCTGTCATACAGAGTGAAGTAAGTCAGAAAGAAAAAGACAAATACCGTATGCTAACACATATATATGGAATTTAAGGAAAAAATGTCATGAAGAACCTAGGGGTAAGACAGGAATAAAGACGCAGACCTACTGGAGAACGGACTTGAGGATATGGGGAGGGGGAAGGGTGAGTTTTGACAGGGCGAGAGAGAGTCATGGACATATACACACTAACAAATGTAGTAAGGTAGATAGCTAGGGAGAAGCAGCCGCAAGGCACAGGGATATTAGCTCGGGGCTTTGTGACAGCCTGGAGGGGTGGGATGGGGAGAGTGGGAGGGAGGGAGACGCAAGAGGGAAGACTTATGGGAACATGTGTGTATGTATAGCTGATTCACTTTGTTATAAAGCAGAAACTAACACACCATTGTAAAGTAATTATACCCCAATAAAGATGTTTAAAAAAAAAAATTAAGACTGAAAGGGAGGGGACTGTAAAATAAATAATTTTGTCCACCATCCAGTTCTAGAAGTATCAAGTCATTAGCCACTCCAGTTCCTGACCTACAATACACCCTAAAAAGAATTCAGGGTGAAGATCAGGATGAGGCATTTTGTGCTCTGGGAAAACTGGCAGAACAGACCTTCAGATAGTTAGATATTTTCTGGAGTAAATTTTATGAACTCAGTTTCTTGCATCTTTCTATAGTTAGAAAAGCACTAAGACCATTAACTAAGATATCCGTTCCTTGCTAATAACAGTTACCTTCTACTAAGATGTGTGCTTAATTGCATGTATCCCTTCTCTAAAATCACATATATACTGGCCTCCCACGTTACCTCTTTGGAACAGTCCTTAGAGCTTTCTGAAAGACTGTCTCCCAGGTTATAATCCTCAGGTTGGCTTGAATAAAATTTTCCATTTCTCTCTCAGATTGACTATTGATTATTTTTTTGGTACACAAGTACTAGGGATATAATGTACAATGTAATGAGTATGGTTAAATCTGCTGTATGGTATATTTGAAAGTTGTTAAAAGAGTAGATCCTAAGAGTTCTCATCACAAGGAAAAAAACATTTTTTTTCTTTTTTGTATCTATGTGAGATGGTGGATGTTAACTAAACTTTTTGTGGCAATCACTTCACAATATATGTAAATTAAATCATTACGTTGTACACCTTAAAATTATACAGTGCTCTATGTCAATTATATCTCAATAAAACTGGAAAAATACATTCACTTGAATTAGAGCTCTTGAAAAATGAAAGAAAATTGTTAAATTTACTACTTAAAAATAATCTAGAGATCAAATTCTTTTATATTTGACTTTTTAAATATGATATAACTGTCAGGGCCATCTAAATTCGGGAGAGGTGTGACATTATTTGGTAGTTCCACTATTCCCAGTTGTAGAAATAAATTCAGATGACAAAGAACACTTGGGAACAGTGCACAGATCTTCATTCTAACAAATTCCAGTGACTGTGCAGCTTTCCATATGATGATAGCAATTATATTCATGCCATACTGATGGAAATCTCTGCAGATAAGGATGTTGTCAACAGACTATTGCTATTTTAAAACATTCAGCACTTCTAAAAACATTAACAGCAGTTGTTATTAGCTTACTTTTCATTGTCTCGTTCCCTTTGTAAACCCCAGTTTAGGATCCAGTGTAATTCAGGATAGTAGCATGCTTATAATAAACCTCGGGTCTTCCTTCACAGGAAAAAAGGATTGATTTCCCAGCTTTCCTCAAATAATAGGTTGGTGCAGTTACTCTGAGTGTTATGAGTAGGAAGTGATCCCTTAAAGGGATGTAGCTGGCATATTGAAATTCTTAAGCAAAGTATGAAGGTCAGTATAAAATCTATTCACTGGGAAGAAAAGAGGGATGCAGTTTTTTTAAAGAACTTTTTGCCCTTTTAAAAACAAGTTTAGCGAGTCTACCATGGTAGCAGAATAGTGCCAGAGGAAACTTTTCTATCTCGAAATCTAATGATGCCCATCAAAGAAACCATGGAAGGTATCCACTGAGGGCATTTAGGTAAGAATATAAAGGAATATTTGATGTTTTAAGGATATGATACTTATTGTCAAACAAAATTTTAACCTGTGTAAAATATTTTGTTTCATTAAAGCATATTGATATCCCTAGAGAATGGCTTGTCTTGCTTAGTGAAGTATTCTGGAGATTTTTCTTTGCAAACATTTCTTCATTCACTTAATCTTTATTTGAATTGTATTAAAAGTTGAAGTTGTACAACTGAAAAAAAAAGCACAAAATTATTTCTATTGGTAAAAGTTTAAAGAAAAACAATGCATGCTGAAATTACAGGTCCAATGTAATTGTCTCAACAAGTAGAAATAATTCACCCTCAGAATACATAATTACTCCTCAGTCATTCCTTACTGCCAAACAATTTAAGCTTAAGCTACTTAGGAGCATGTTTGTTTGTTTGTTGTTGTTTCTTTTAAAATGGAAATATGTACGAATAAGATACAGGTAAATGCTTAAGACGTGCATTAAATAGCTTAAATGGAGGTAATATCAATATACATTATCAAATGTATTATCAAAATGTGATATCAAATTTAATATTAAATTTCATTTTAAGAACAAGGGAAATAATTCTTTATTTATTGCATGTGTGTAACCACTGCAAAAATCACATAACACACATCAAAGAAATGAAAAAATAGCAAAAAAGTATCTATAGCTACAGATATGTATCTCTCACATTCCAAATCTTTTATAATCTCTGATTTTTACAAAAGAAAGTAGCATTTGATATCTCCATGGTTTGTAGCTACTGACACATATCTAAATATCAAACATATGCTAGAAGATTTTATCAGATAGCAACAAGTAGAGGACATGGTAACAACTGCTTATGAAAAGTATTGTACATTTCAACTGAGGTTCTCAACAGGAGTGTAGGGGCACATGTTCATCTATTATGTAAATGAAAATATCTATTTCTTGAGTTAATCATTAAGGGGGCTATAGACTTTACAATTCATCGACAGTGATATACTGAAATATTCTATACAGTTAGCTGACTTTATGAGGTTTAATTCTCAGTTCAGAAGCTAACAGTAATAACTTTGGCACATATATTAAATTAGCATAAATGCTCATGGTAGCAGCACTAATGTAAAAGTGACAGTGATGCATACTGGACTACTAAAAGTCAGGAACAAGTGAGGCTGAATAAGGAAAAGAAAAACCTATAGGACCTTAACACAAAATTCATACTTTCCAAAGGCAAACACTACTTTACTACTTAATCTATATATCAGGTCATGAATAGTAAAGAATCTACATAATACACCAATTCTGTTTCAAAAGTTTTACATGTTGGGAGAAAAAAGCCACATTAATAAGATGGAAGTGCTGGTTTATTATAGCCAGTGATGTTAGTAAGCCTTTCATAACTTGTCCAGGGCACTACTATGACTGCCAGTAACAAAAAATTAGGAACTGAATTCCTCTGAACAGCTATCATTTACTATAATACTTAACCAAAATATTGCCTTAATTTTACTGCAACACAGAACTTTCTATAACAATCTGTGAAAACTTAGAAATACCCATTCTATTTTTCAAAGAAAAATAATAGACTTTTAAAAGTTTCTCAATTATTAGTTCCTTGGGAGGTTAACTGCAAAGATGATACAGGTATTTCTGAATTATTTTCTGTTAAAAATAAAGAATACTTAGGTATTATGGAGATCATATTACTTACTCTGGGTATATTCTAGAGAATCCCCGTCGCCTACTCTGTACCTTTGTGTCCAAGAAATTTAATAGGCATAATTTATGAATTACTCTAGAACAAATAATGTCAGTGACCTCAGAGGTAATCCCCTGATTTTCCATGAGTCAGTTACTGAATGAACACAGAGTATGAGGATGGGACTTTGTCAAGGCCAGCTGATTAAGTCAGGATAAAGAAGTAAGTAGGAGAAGGAAAGGGTGCCATAGTACACAAAGGGCTATATAGTGTACATAAGGATAAAGTGTAGAATGAAGTAGGCTGGTGAAAAGGGTGAACAAGTCTTTAGTGGAAAATACAAGCTACACCAGAATGTTTATGGATCCATGAGTTGAAGATTTTTATAAAAAGTAATAGACTCTTAAATATTGTTAATATCAACATTTATTATGAACTTGCTACTTACCAGGTACTATCCTCAGCATTATATATACAAAAATATATAACCCTATGATGTTAATATTATTTTATCTCTGCTTTACAGATGAAGAAACTGAGGCAACAGACCTACCCAAAGTCACACAGTTAATAGTGTTAGATATGGGATTCAAATACATAAGTTCACCTTGAGAGCTTTCATTCCTAATGCATGTAGGATGTAGCAGAGTGAAGGTATTTGTGTGTAACTTTACCACATAAAGGAGAGATGAACAAAAATGAGAATGCTTGTGGGACTAGAGGTTAAAGTCCAGAGTTGGAATATGTGAATTTTCCATAAGCAGAAATGAAGAACAAAAATGATCATGTGGGTAGAATTAGAGACTAGAGTCTGGAATTGGAAACACTGTAAAATAAAAGTGACCAATGTGATATCGTATTTAATGTTTATAACAGCCTTGTGGATTAGGCACTGTTAATAGTTCCACATGAGGGAATGGAGGCTCAAGGTGGTTATGCAACTCGGTCACACAGCAATTAAGTGTTAGAACTGGAATTGGACCCATATCTGATTATGCTCTACGAGATTATTTTTCATTGCTTCTGTATACATGCTTAAAAGTACAGAGTGGGTAATATGGCACCTTTCTGATATAAAACATATTAAGTTTAAATTTAAATCATGGGACTTCAAGAGATTTCAGCTTTGCTAACAACCTGTTTTCCTGTGGACAATTTCCTTTCATTGAGTGGAGGTATTTTTTAAGTTATATTGAAGCTGACCTGTTTAAAGTGTACAATTCAGTGGTTTTTAGAGTTTTGTGACCATCATCATAAACTGATTTTAGGATATTTTCCTCATCCCCAAAAGAAACCTGAAACCCATTAGTTGTCACTCCTCATCTCCTCCCCTCCCAAGTCCTAAGCAACCACTCATCTTTCTGTCTCTATATTTCAGTATTTTGGACATTTCATATCCTTACCTTGACCTTGGGATTTTTAAAAACCCATTTTTCTTTAAAGGGTTTCTCTTAGTTTCTATATTTTACTTTGGAAGATCTTACAGCATCTTGAAGAAGCTGAGGCAAACAGAACTATTTCAGTAGAAAAACCAATTTCCACATAGGTTATGTAGTTTTATTTTCAAATAGATGTAAAAATGGAATTAGAGAAGTGGCAAAATAACGTTGTAGAAAGAGCCATATTGCCAAACAAGTAGCATCTGTTGCCTATTATCAGGAGTAGAAGTCTGAGCACTTCTTCCAACTGTATCTTGATATCAGAGTCACCAAGGAAAACAACACAGCCAAGAATTGGGAGGAAAAATGCTTTACTCACATAGAGAAGAAGCAGAAGAAGATCAACTTCAGTAATAGACATAGTCTCTCATGACCAGCGAGTCCCTCTCAGCAGAAGGCATAGGACAATTGGCTTGTGTGCATCCATCTTGTGCTGCAGCAGAAGGACCCTGTCCCCTCCCAAAATGGGACAGATATAGCAGTAGGATTGGCCAGGTGACATATAGTGCACACACTTAAGCCTAACAAAGGAGTATACCTTGAGTATGAAACAGGGAAAGATATTCTCACACAAGGTGACAAGTCTAGCACAAGATGTGATAACTTATCTCTTAGTAAGAAGTGTTCCCAGGCCAAGGCCTATTCTTATGAAACCAAGTGGGGATCAGAATTCTGTGCATATGAGACTGCTTTTTCCCAACACATATTCATAAAGCCTATGTCTAGCCCTATTCTTTCACTTAATAATTTTGTTCAGGTAATAAACTTTTTTTTTTGAAATTTACCAAGCACAAGGCGTGTTTGTGTGTGTTTGTGTGTGTGTGAATGCAAACTTGAATCAAAAAAATCTCTTCTTTCAAAGTGATTATAATCAAGTAAATGGACTCAATTAAATAAATTTAGTAAAAGATAGTGCATAGATAAAAATATGCATGCAGTGTTTTGAAAGGACAAATAGGCATTTAGTTTAACATTTGAAGGTGGGGAGAATGTTAAATCAAAGATTATTAGGAGAAATGATGATTCCCTGTATAATCTCCAGGATGTCACTTTACCTCTTTACAGATCTGGACTTTACTTTGTTTTGTTTTTTTTTTTAATTGCGGTACGTGGGCCTCTCACTGTTGTGGCTTCTCCCGTTGCGGAGCACAGGCTCCGGACGCACAGGCTCAGCGGCCATGGCTCACGGGCCCAGCCGCTCCGCGGCATGTGGGATCCTCCCAGACCGGGACACGAACCCATGTCCCCAGCATCGGCAGGCGGACTCTCAACCACTGTGCCACCAGGGAAGCCCTGAGCTTTACTTTTTTAAGGTGAGATGCTTAGAAAAATGATCTTCAAGATTGTTTTCAGTTCTATAATTCTGAGTGAGGGGAAGGAATATTCTTATCTACATCCTTCACTCCCAACAAAAACAAAATAGAAACCAACCAACAAAGATTACTTATTTAGAATGTGTTTGGGCCTGAGGGATTTGAGATGAAATATTTTAATTAGGACTTTTTCAGATTACTTCTATCATGCGTTCATTCATGCACTCAACAATCTTAAGTACTTAATATTACCAGGTGCTATTCTAACTGCTGGTGTTACAAATTGACAAAAATTGAACAAATTGACCAAAAACTAGATTATTTCCCTACTTTGATGTTTGTCGACTTTGTGTAGCTTTCAATAAATTAGGGTATATTTCATATATTAGAGGCTTCAGTTTTCTAGTGTTCTGTTTTTCTCATGCTTGGAAAAATTGTAAGCACACTTGTATTTGATTCATAGAAATATGAGGGTTTTAAACTTATACTAAATTAATCATCAATAACACTCGCTTGAGAATTTATAACAGACTTCTCTAGTTCATCAACTGCTCTGTTGACTTCAGATAAACAAATGTGTAAGAACTATTTCTATACTCAGCTTCACTTTATTTAGTTACTGTTTGTGTTCTAGATAATAGTCTACAAATCTAAGAGAAAGATTTCTAGAGGTTCTCTGTCAAGGGGTAATTTAGGAGGTGATAGAACATGGCTCCATGGAAACTCCTAAAGAGTATTACACTCCCTAAACAAATACATAATTAGTCTGTCTTATTCAGGAAAGCACCACATTAGTTCATGGAGGCAGTGTGGCTTAGTGATTAAAGACACTGGATTTGTAGTCAGATGGGCAAGGGTTTATTTCCATCATAGACCATAGCCCCTTAATAGCATTTTGACTACCTTTGGGCAAATACATTTTCTTATTTGAACAATTATTTCACAGGGTTGTTTTGAAGATTAAATTGTATAAAGTATATAAAACACTTAGTATTGGGTTCCCCTGGTGGCGCAGTGGTTGAGAGTCCGCCTACCGATGCAGGGGACACAGGTTTGTCCCCCGGTCTGGGAGGATCCCACATGCCGCAGAGCGGCTGGGCCCGTGAGCCGTGGCCACTGAGCCTGCACGTCCGGAGCCTGTGCTCTACAACGGGAGAGACCACAACAGTGAGAGGCCCACGTACCACAAAACAAACAAACAAAACACTTAGTATAGGCACTGGCATATACTAAAACTTAAAACCATGTTAAAATAGAATGGGAGCTAATATTACTATAAGGCAATAAGGGTATAACTGTGACATTTAAAGGAAAGGCTATGTTGGTTTTTCCTACATAAATCCCATGAGATGTTCAATGCAAAACTGACCTATGTTCAAAGACATTTGGGACACTTTATACTGTATATGTTGTATAAGATTCATAAAGTACACTAATATATTAAAACTTCTACAAAGTCCTATGGTAAAGAATCCAGTTTAATATTTTTAATAGAGCATTCCCTAAACTTACATGAACAAGACTTTGGAAAAATACCCTGGATAATACTGGGTACAGTGTAAGGTTATGATGAATTTGCTATAAAATAAAATATGTAAGAGAGCTAACCACATGGCCTAATACAGTATTTTTTACTATCACGTAAAAGAGAGGATACTAAGAAAATGATTTTTGTATATTTCAACTTTCATGTTAATGTTATCATTACATTAACCTCCAATATAGCCTAGTGTCAAGTATGTAAAAAGACATATGATGCTAATTTTATTTTTCTAATTCATCCTCTTTTGTCTCACTTGCAGTACATTAGTGTGAAAATTGAGTAAGAGGAAAGAGGCATTACAGCTTTTATGGATGTGTATTAAAACTTCATGGCAGATAATTTTTTAAAAATTTTATTGAAATATAGTTAATTTAAAATGTATTAATTTCTGCTGTACAGCAAAGTGACTCAGTTATATATATATATATATATATATTGCTTTTCATATTCTTTTCCATTATGGTTTATCACAGGATACTGGATATAGTTCCCTGTGCTATACAGTAAGACCTTGTTGTTTATCCATCCTATATATAATAGTTTGCATCTGCTAATCCCAAACTCCCAGTCCTTCCCTTCTTCACACCCCCTCTCCCTTGGCAACCACAAGTCTGCTCTCTATGTCTGTGAGTCTGTTTCTGTTTCATAGATAAGTTCATTTGTGGCATATTTCAGATTCTACCTATAAGTGATATTATATGGTATTTGTCTTTCCCTTTGTGACTTACTTCACTTAGTATGGTAATATCTAGATCTATCCATGTTGCTACAAATGACACTATTTCAACCTTTTTAACAGCTGAGTAATATTACATTGTGTGTATATATATATATATATATATATATATATATATATATATATACCACATCTTCTTTATCCATTCATCTGTCGATGGACATTTGGGTTGTTTCCATGTCTTGGTTATTGTAAATAGTGCTGCAGTGAACATGGGGGTGCATGTATCTTTTTGAATTATTCTTTTGTCTGGGTATAAGCCCAGGAATGGGACTGTTGGATCATATGGCAACTTTATTTGGTTAATTTTATGAGGAACCTCCTTACTGTTTTCCATAGTGACTGCACCAATTTACATTCCCACCAACAGTGTAAGAGGGTTCATTTTTGTTTTGGATTCTAAACTTTTTATTTTGAAATTATTTTAGATATATAGATGAATTACAAAGAAAATACAGAGTTCCCACATACCCTTCTTCCAGCTTCCTATAGTGTTAATATCTTAAATTACCATGGTACATTTTTCAAAACTAAGAAATTGACCTTGTTACATTATTATTATTCACTAAACTCCAGAATTTATTTATATTCACCAGTGTTTCTACTAATTTTTATTTTCCTTTCCAGGATCCAATCCAAGGTACTACATTGCATTTAGTCATTATTTCTCCTTGTTCTCCTTTAATCTTTGACAGTTCCTCAATCTTACCTTGTTTTTCATGATCTTGACACATTTGAAGATCACTGGTTAGTTATTTGTAAAGCATTCCTCAGTTTGTGTTAGTCTGATGTTTTTTTCATATGAGACCAAAGTTATAGATCTTCAGGAAGAATATGACGGAGATAAAGCACCTTTCTCATAGCATTATAGGAGATGTTACATGGTATCAACAAGACATTACTGTTGATGTTGACTTTGAACACTTGGTTAAGGTGGTAACTTCCAAGTTACTGATATATTATTAAAGTAACTATTTTTTTTTCATCCCATACTTTACTCTTTAGAATGAGTCACCAAGTACAGCCCATACACAAGAAGAGGGGAATTAAGCTCCATTATTGAAAAAAGAGTATCAAAGGACTGTGGACTTATGTTAAAATCTACCACAATAATTATTAAAAATTCAGGGGAAAATTTTTCAAAGCTATGCAAATATCTTGTTTCTTCTTAAATTTTTACCCACTAATTTTAGTATCCCTCTGTGGATCTAACCTGCAGCAATTATTACTCTGGTGTTTTAATTGTTATTTTCTATTTTTTTCATTCCTTCCACATTTATTAACTGGTATTCTTTGAAGAGGAAGTTTTGTCCTTTCTCCCCTAATTATTTAGTTATTCAATTATTTATTTATATTATTATGGACTCATGTATATTTACTTTATTCTTTGATTTACCGTCCAACACTACCTTTATTTTGCTGCTCAAAACTCTTCAGCTTTGGCCATTAGGAATTCTCTCAAGTTGGTTCCTTTTGACAGGCCCCATTCTTTTTTTAAGCAATTCTTCAATTTCTTGTACTATAAGATTATCATATTATATCTACCTCAGCCATTTGTCCAAGGCTGATCATTTTAGAAATCATTTTTTGATTATTATATATACCAAGGGTAAGCAAAGTTTTTTCTGTAAATAGCCAGATAGTAAATACTTTAGGCTGTGTGAACCATGTAATCTCTGTCATAGCTACTTAAGTGTGCTACGGTAACAGAAAAGTGTGCTGTGCTACAATAACCTTTTATTTACAAAAACAAGTGGCAGACCAGTTTTGGCCCCTGGGCTATAGTTTGCCTATTCTTGATTTAGATACCAGAAAGTCTAAAGTCAAAGTAGAAAGGACAATGATCCAGGAGACATATTGAAAATCAGGTAAGTTTTATTTTAAGCCTAATTTTGAGTCTTGAAACCAGAAGGACCTACCTATTTTTTAAAAATTATACCTAGATAGTAATACCAACAAATGCTGGAATAGGAGGTCCCTAGCTTGCATTACCCCATGGAAGCAAAGATCTGGTAACCATCCATGGACAAAAGTGCCTTTGTGGGAGTTTTCAGATCTAGGCAAGAGATTACAAATTCCTGGTAAAATCCAAGACTGAGGAGAGCCACTCTGAGAAGGCAGTCCTACACTTCAGTGGCAAGCTTTGCCAAATGTGGTCTCAGCTACAGACTGAAAGCAACTCCATCACACTAAAAACTGGGTTGCAGCCCTCCTTGGCTACACTCCTGCCACCAATCCTGTCCACCAACGGACCTTGGAAGAGCCACATGCATCTGTGCCCTCTGTAACAGGCCCACCTACCACAGACCTGACTGCAGATTTTGAAGCAGCCCTGTGAACCAGCTCCAGCTCTGATGTGCTATGATCAGGAGTCAGTCCTGCATGCCCAGAGACCTGGCAAGGGACACATCCAACCATGCCCTCCAATAACAGGCCCTGTGACCCAGTTCCAGTCCCACTTTACGGCACTCCAAAATCAGTCCTACGTATTCAGAGACCCACCCAGGGACTTGCTGAGAGCCCATTCAGGGAACTAGTGGAAGCCACACACATCTGGGCCCCTAGTAACAGGTCCATCACCTGTGGACTCAACTGTGAACCCAGAAATGGTCCCATGATAGAGCTCCAGCACTGTTAGACTGTGATCCCAGAAACAGTCTTGTCCACTGGGGACCTGGCACTACAGTCACCTGCTGCCCAGGTAACAGACCTGCAAGTCATGTATCCAACTGCAGAGCTGACAGCAGGCATGTCGCCTGGCCTCAGCCACACTTCATGGCAATCCTGAAAGCAATTCCATGTGTCCAGAGACTTAGCAGCAGAAAGTCTTTACCTGTCAAAGATATGAAAAGGAATTTGCTATTTCATATGCATAGGCATCAACCCGAGGTGACACAGATCACAAAGAATCAGGCAAGCATAGCACCATCAAAGGAAACTAATAATAATCCAGTAATAGATCCCAGAGAATTGGAGATCCATGAGTTGCTTGAAAAAGAATTCAAAATAATTGTTTTAAGGTAGCTCAATCAGCTACAAGAAAACACAGATAGACAAAAAAATGAAATAAGGAAAACAATGCATGAACAAAATATGAAGATCAAAAAAGATATAGAAATCATAATAATAAAGAACCAAACAGAAATTCTGGAGTTGAAGAATACAATAAATGAAATGAAAAATGCAATAGAAAATTTCAACAGCAGATTTAATCAAGCAGAAGAAAGAATTTGCAAACTCAAAGAGAGATCATTTGAACTTACCCAATCAGGGGAGAAAAAAGAAAACTTGACAAAGAGTGAAGAAAGCCTACAGAATTTATGGGATTCTAGCAAGAGAATCAATATAAACATTATGGGACTCTCAGAAGGAGAAGAAGGAGAGAAAGGGTCAGAAAGTTTTTTAAAGAAATAGTGGCTGAAAACTTCTCAAATCTTGGGAAGGATATAGATATCCAGATTCATGAAGGTAAAATGTACCCAACCGGGATCAACCCAAAGAAAACTATGAAGCATGTTATAATCAAATTATCAAAAGTTAAAGACAAAGGGAGAAGTTTGAAAGCAGTAAGACAAAAAGTGACTCATCACATATAAGGGAACCTCCATAAGGCTTTCAGTGAATTTCTCAGCAGAAATCTTGAAGGCCTGGAGAGAGTGGGATGATGTATTCAACATGCTGAAAGAAAAGATCCTGCCAGGCAAGAATACTATACCCAACAAAGCTGTTCTTCAGAAATGAAGGAGAAATAAAGACTTTCCCAAACGAACAAAACCTGAGGGAGTTCATCACCACTAGAGCTGCCTTGCTCAAGAGTTTTTTCAAGTTAAATGTAAGAATGCTAATTAGTAACATGAAAGCATATGAAAGTATAAAACTCACTGGTAAACATAAGCATACAGTCAAATTCAGAATATTTTAATACTGTAATGGTGGTACATAAATCACCTTTAAGTCAAGTATAAAAGTTAAAAGTCCAAAGTATTAATAATAACTACATATACAATAATTTGTTAATGTACACAACATAAAAAGATCTAAATTATAATACCAATAGCATAAAATGTAGGAGAAGAAGAAGTAAAATTGTTATCATCTTAATATACACTGTTATAACTATAAGATTTTTATATAAGTCTCATGGTAACCGCAAGGAAAAAAAAAAATCCTCAAGCAGATATACAAATGGCAAAGAGAAAGAAATCACATAATACCACTGCAAAAAAAATCATTAAATCACAAAGGAAGACAGCAAGAAAGGAAGTTAGAAACAAAAGATTGACAAAACAGTTAGAAAACAGTTAACAAAATACAGAAGAAAGTCCTTATCTATCAATAATTACTTTAAGCATAAATGAATTAATTCTCCCAATTAAAGCACATAGAATGGGCTTCCCTGGTGGCACAGTGGTTGAGAGTCCACCTGCCAATGCAGGGGACACGGGTTTGTGCCCCGGTCTGGGAGGATCCAACATGCTGCGGAGCGGCTGGGCCCATGAGCCATGGCCGCTGAGCCTGCGCGTCCGGAGCCTGTGCTCCGCAACGGGAGAGGCCGCAACAGTGAGAGGCCGGCGTACCGCAAAAAACAAACAAAACAAAAAACAAACAAACAAAACACATAAAATGGCTGAATAGATTTAAAAAAAGATCCACCAATATTCTGCATACAAAAGATTCTCTATATTTAAAGGCAAATATCAGATGAAAGTGAAAGGATGGAAAAAGATATCCATGCAAATGGTAATCAAAAGAGAGCAGGGGTCACTATACTTACAAGAGGTAAAGAAGATGTTAAATAATGACAAAAGGGTCAGTTCAACAGGAAGATCTAACAATTATAAATATATATAAACTCAACATCAAAGTACCTAAATATATAATGTAAACATTGAAAAATCTGAAGGAAGAAATAGCAATATAATAATAACAAGAGACTTCAATATCCCACACACTCTATAATGGATAGGATTTCCAGACAGCAAATCAATAAGGGAACAACAGAACTGTACAATACTATAGACTAAATGGACCTAACAGACACATAACAATACTTTCCACCCAACAGCAGAATTATATAAATTCTTCTCAAGTCCTCAAGAAACATTCCCCAAGATAGATCGTATGTTATGTTGAAAAAAAAGTCTTAACAAGTTAAAGGATATTGAAATCATCACAAGTATCTTTTTTGACCACAATGTAATAAAACTAGAAATTAATAACAGTAAGGAAATGGGGAAATTTACAAATATGTATAAACTAAACAACACACCCTTGAGCAACCAAAACCATTGGATCAAAGAGAAAATCAAAAGAGAATTTTGGAAGTACCCCAAGACAAATGAAAATAAAATATGCCAAAGAAGATTCAAATTATACAAAATACAGGAATCTACTTTATGCAAAGAAAATAGAACTATAAAGTTGGAGAGGATCATAAGACCTAAGGATCATGAGGTACAATTCTTCATTGAATGAATGCCTTACAGCATCTCTGAAAAGGAAGAAAGAAGTGAACATTTATTGAGCCCTATGTGGGTGCAGTATTCCTTTTAAAATATGTCACCAAATGTCATTAGCTATTTCTCCAGGCTTTGTGTCATACCCAGATTTAATAATAATGAGTTGCATGTCTTCATTCAAGTTAATGATACACATATTCTATAAGACTGATAACCTAGTTCTAGAAATATCCCTCTAGTCTGGAGTGGATCTATTCATCTTTGGGTAGAGTTATTTTACCAGCAGTAGCTAATGTCAAGCAGTTATTGTGTCATGGTAATGTACATAGGTGCTAAAGTCAGACTTTCAGGGTTCAAGTCAAGTCCTGGCTGTATCACTTACCACTTATATGAACATGTGCAAGTAATTGGTCCTTTTTGTACCTCAGTTTCCTTATCTGTAAAATTGCACCAAGAATAATACCTGTCTCTTAGAGAAGTGAGAATTAAATGAAGCAATGAAATACATGCATAGCAAATATAGTGGCAAACAGTTGAGCTCCCAATACATGTTAGCTATTGTTATTTATAAATGAAGCCCATGTTTATCAGTCTTGCCTATAAATAGTTGATGATTATCATTGTCAGATGCCTTGTAGATGTTTTAATTAATTATGTGTATCAGCTGTAGGGATCTATGAGTCTAATGAACAGACATGAACTCTGATTTTTTTGAACAAATAGAGACTTAACTGGTAGGAAATGATATGGGTCACAGATATAGAGAAATAAGTAACTGTTCGCAGAAAGCCTGGAATCAGAACATTTCCAGGGATTCAGTTTGTAGATAAATAGCTCCTATTCCCCCATTTTATATTCCTCCACTTTGGATTCAATTTCAAAAAGACAAAGAGAATATGATGGACTTGGTTAGGTTGCTTGCCTATCCCGGGGCCAGGTAGGATGAAGCACACTGGTGGTTCCATCTAGCCTGTATGCAATAACGAAGATGCAGTTTCCAAAGGAAAGGAAGAGGAATACTGGGCAGACAAAGCAGCAGATGTCCGGTACAGTATGTCTATGACATTTTTCTCATTTGGTGGTCACTTTGAAAAATGGAAATGTTTTGAATTTGACATGACAATAAGATTGATTTGATATGATAAGTGTAAAAATGACAATCTTCTTTTACAATATTAAGTGCACAAAGTTGAGCAGTGAGGAAGCTTGGAGGAATTTAAGCTCAAGGCACTCTTGATTAAAGGTTACCTACATTTATTTATTAAGTCACAGATTATGTAGTCATTTAAAGATTTTGAAACATGTATAGCTTTTTAATAATGATGTTTTGTAGAATTTTCTCTCTTGAAAAATACATAATAATCCTCCCTCTCTGAAATAGAAAACCATGAGGTTATTATAGTTTTCCTTTTGTCTTCTTACACTTTTACACCTTATCATTTACCTAGTCTTGGGTTACTTCATAATCCATTTTACATGTCAGATCTGAGAATCTTGAAAACAAAGAGAATAGGGTAAGACTATAAAATTAAGATCTGTGGAAAGTAGTGGATTAGAATGAATTTGTTATTGTCCAGAGAGAAGTTTTATGGCTTACTGGACACAGGAGATTATTTATAGTTTAATTTGTTTTAAAACACACACACACACACACACAAAGATAGAGAAGGAGAGAGTAGGTATTGAGTGCTTTCTGTGCAGCAGATTCAGTGCTAGGAGCTTGGGAGTTGTCATTCAAGAATAAAATTTGAATAACAGATGTTTCATTTTTGTTTAATACTCTAACTTAGAGCCTCACTATGTAGTTCTTTGACAAACTTTTACCATTTTGTAACTGCTACAAATGGTGAGTTATACTAAATCACTCTTCCATAAGGAGTTTTTTTATTCAAACCAAATACCTTTCATTTTAACTGCATTATATTTGTACATGAAACTTAATTAAAAGAGTATAATCTTAGGTACAAGCCAGTCGTAGAATTCAGCTTTCCTGTTGGATTGTGAATTACTTAGCCTCTAACCTTCATGCATGCAACATGGAAATAACAGTTCCTCTCTCATACGGTTATTGTGAAGATTGAAGCAGATAATATATGTAAGTTCCAATCACAGGGCTTGACACAGTAAAGGGAATCACAAAATTTATTTCCCTAAGGAAAGTAGATTCTGGGCATTGAATAGTTAATAAATAAATGAATCTTCAGCAACAGTTGATATATTCTTTCAGTCTTAACTCTCCAATCATCATAGTATTAAGTTTGCATTATCCTAATAAAAGTAGTAAAGTCATTTGAAAATAGCCAAGAAAACTACTTTTAACAGAACTCTGAATCTAAGTACTCTCTTGAAAGTGAAAAGGTTTTCTATTTAGCTCATGTAGGGGAGAAGGATTCTTATAAAAACAAATTTCAATCTTCCATAGTAGTTATTGGCTACACTTTTGTTTATAATGATAATTTAATTTTTCCAATTTTTAAAAAGTAAAGCATGTTGATTCTTTTTTTCTTACCTTTGTTTCACACATTCACAGACCGTATCCTCTACACACTGATTCCTGCATTTTTTGTTTTTGTCTTTAAACATATTAAATATTTTCTCTTCAAATATTTCTATTAAAGGTTCTCAAAATTCTGTATAAATGCTCCACAATATAATAGTAAGTTAATCTTTAAAAATGGCTCTAGCCTGCGTGTTATGAACATGAATGAGAATGACAGTGCTGTGTTTCTAGATGCAGGAGTCTTACAGGTGCTTTCTCTAATAGCGGGAAGAAAATGTTGATTAGGTTTGGAGTGTATCCAGCTACTGAAATTAACCAGACTTAATTTGTTTCTTTCACAAATCTCATAATGTTCACAAACCAGCTAATGTTTTAATTTTCGCCATGTTACCACATAAGAAACATTTCCATTATGTTCCAAGTCATCTGAAAAAAAATGAAAGGATTTGAAAATTATGGAGATACTTATTATAAACCTATTGAATTAATGTGATAGAATAAATTTATGGTCAGAGCTAACGGTAGTTTCAAGCTTGGGCTTACCACAACCATGCATATATTCTTTATACTGTTTTTATTATTCTGTGCGTGTGTGTGTGTGCGTGCATGCATGCCTACGCACACACACATGTGTGCTTTCAGGAATTTTGTTCTGCAATCCTGAACTAGAGAGAAATCACTGAAAACATGAATATGTTGGAACACCATTAAATGCCAGCAGAATTGAGCATTTCCAACTTATTGATGAATTCCATGTATAAAAGATCTCTTTGGTGATGTTTTCAAAAAAAAGAATAAGTTTGAAAAAGTAGACCCTCCAGAGTATTTCTTCAACTGCACATGTAGTATGCAAAACTAAGGAAAGGAAGCAAATAATAAAATAGAAAGAAATGTGACAGACATTCAATATACCAGTGATAAAATAAAACTTGATTTTATACAATTTCTTTTTTAAAGTTTAAAAAAAATGTAACCTTTGAAACAATCACAAATTTATAGAAAAAGTTACAAGTACACTTCAGGGAATCTTTTTTTTTCTGAACTATTTGAGAATGGATTACCAACATGATATCCATCAACCCCTAATACTAGTTTAATGTATATTTCCTACAAACGAGGACTTTACTCAACATAACCACAGTACAACTATCAAAATCTTATATTCTCCTTGACCAGCCCCAGAATCACTCATTTCTTCAAGCAGCTCTGGTCCCTTTTAGTGCAAAATGGTATTTACAATCAGGATCTGAGCACTACATGTGTTCATTGGTATTGAGATGTTGCTGAGCCAAGGCTAGGGTATGTATATGTGTGTGTATGCAAACACAAACAAAACTTTAGTTTTACATTTATTTGCATATCTATCTCTATATTTTTTAAACCATGAGCTCATATCAATATCTTCAATTTCAATCTACACTATCAGGTTTTATCCTAGTTTTATCCCTTTCCATATTTTATTTCCTTTTTTCTGACAGTGAAAAACCTGGCTTCTGTTATATTTAATATATTTACTTATTTGATCAATCCCTTCTGTATATAACTAATCTCTTGACTTTGTCCCTATTCCCCTCCCCTGTGCAGCCCTCTTATGTAGATGTCCTTCTCACCTTGCTTGGACCCTAAACTCAAACCAGGCTGCTCCTCTCATGGAAGCCTCCCTCACCCTGCCTGGGCTATGACACCCAGTGCCAGACCACTTCCCTGCATATGCCCTCCTTAGTTATGAAGATGGAGCCCTCATGAATAGGATTAGTGCCCTTATAAGAGTCATGAAGGAGGTTGCTTCCCCTTTCTGTTCTCTCATGTGAGGCTACAAAAAGAAGTCAGCAGTCTGCACCCAGGAAGAGGATCCTCACCAGAATTCGACCATGCTGGCACCCTGATCTTGGACTTCCAGCCTCCAGAACTGTGAGAGAAAAATTTCTGCCATTCATAAGCCATCCGGTATATGGTACTTTGTTATAGCAGCCCAAACTAAGATGCTTTTCTTATTTCAGTTGGATATGACTTTAAACATACTTTGTATGCAGGACTCCTATGGAGATGTTCTTCTTACCCAACTCTGACACCTTAATTTGGGCCACTGCTGCTTACATATCCTCCAGCATGATTACCTACCTTGCTTTGGCTTACTGAATAACTTTAGGACTGATTTTTCTGGAAGGAAAGGAGATGGAAGGGGGGAAAATAGGGAAGAATAAGAGCTAGAATTTAACTTAGAAGTTGACTTGGGAAAAGTGAATGTGTTAAGTTTGCGTCTTTATCTAAAAAGTGGTAGTACATAAAAACATACAAAAGAATATACAGTGAAAAATAAATCTTCCTTCTCTAAGTTCCATGCTCAGGAGGCAATCATTCTAACCAGATTTTTGTGTGTACGCACTTCCAGACATAATCTATGCATTTACAAACAAATGCATGTGTATGTATGTGCATGCATATCAGAATGCATTTAACTGATATTCAGTCGACAGAAACTTGTTTCCATTTTTTCTGTTAAAAAAGACTTTACAATGAATACTTTTTCCTGTATATGAATCATTTTGCACATGAAATAGAGTATCTGAGTCATCCTTGCTAGCACAATATGTTACCAAAGTTGTTGATATTTGACAGTTTTATAGTTGAAATCTGATAGCTCATTGTAGTTTATATTTTATGTTACATATAAGTGATATTTAGCTTTTTTTTCTGTTTTTTTAAGTGCCATTGGCAGTTCTTTTTCTGTGTACTATTTGTTAATCTGATTTGCGCATTTTTATCATGAGTTTTCTTTCTTTTTGAATTGAAAGATCATTTTATAGGTTAAGGAAGTTAGCCTTTGTCACTTGTGATTTGAGTTGCAGTATTTTTCTCAGTCTGTTTTTTTTCAAACTTTATTTTTAATTTTTTTCTCCCATAGAAAAATTCCCAATTAAAAAAAAAAGAGTTGCATATACAATTTGTCACATTAGCAAAAATTGTACTCTGTCATCCAGAAATCTATGAAGACCTGCTAAACATCTTTGCAATTTCCTGTTATAATGAAATAAAACATAGCAAAGTAAGTCTAACATTTACTCAATAATGCACATATTATTGTCATGCTTCATGGTAATTAGGCCTTAATCATACAGTTCACATAAATGAACGTTTGTATTATTTTTACAAAACCAGAAAAATTAAGTGTAAGATAATATTTTCTTTTAATTGAATTAGTTTTTCCCTCCTGTAATAAGCATCATTGAGGACTTTTTATCTTATCATTGCACATATTTTCTAATTGACTTGAATCCTCTTGTTACTTTCTTCTGAGTCTACAACATGTCCTACAGGACCCTAAAAAATCTGTTTTTTTTTTTTTTTTTGACTCATCAAGTAAAAGAAAATCTGTCAGGAGCTGTAGAACTTGAGAAAGCATGATCTCCACACACTGTATCATGAGATATTTGCTGAGAAGAGAGAATGATCATTGAGGTTTAAGAATAAGGGTGAACAAAATGATTTTGAAAAAAAAATAGAGTACTGAGATGACTTAATTTCAAGACTTAGTATAAAGCTTCAATATGGAAGCCAATGTGGTGTTGGAAAAAAGATAAGTAGATCAATGGAATGCATAAGGGATTTCAGAAATAGCCTCACACATATATAGTCAATTGATTTTTAACAAAACTGTAAGGAGAATTCTAAGGAGAAAATAGAGAAAGAATAGTATTTTCAATAATGGTGTTGGGACTTCCCTGGTGCTCCAGTGGCTAAGACTCCATGCTCCCAATGCAGGGGCCAGGTTCGATCCTTGGTCAGGGAACTAGATCCTACATGCCGCAACTAAAAAGCCTGCATGCCACAAGTAAAGATCCTGCATGCCACAACTAAAGATCCCACATGCTGCAACTAAAAAAAAAAGATCTTGCATGCTGCAACAAAGATCCCACATGCAAGAATGAAGATGCCACATGCCACAACTAAGACCCAGCTCAGCCAAATAAATAAATAAATAAATAATCTGTGCTGGAAGAATTGGACAGACATATGCCAAGAAGGGAAGAAGAAGAAGAGGAGGAGCAGAAAAAGGAGGAGGAAGAGAGGAAGAAGAAAGATAAAAAGAACCTTAATTCATAAATTTCTCAAACCATATACAAAATGGATCATAGGCCAAAATGGAAAATTTTAATCTATAAAACATAAAATATAAAACCTAAGAGAATATATTTGTTACCTTGGCTTGTGTTAGGTAAACTTGTATTTATATATGACTCAGAAAGCATGACACATAAAATAAATAAACGATTAATAAGACATCATCAAAATTAAAAATTAACATTCCTGATTCTACTCCTGTTGCTTTATAACCTAGTTCATGGTTCAGACAAACTCGACTCTCTACTTTCCACTTCTATGCCTTTGTTCACACTGTTCTCTCTGTTTCAAATGCCTATTACTCAAAATTTGACCCATTCTTCACAGCATAGCTCTGCCTTTCTGGAGCTTTCCAGGCACAGGTAATAATCTTACCTCATTGGTGCTTCTATGCCATATGAATATATATATGAAAACATATATGTGTAGTATGTGACATATCAATTTTATTGATTTTATTGGATTAAAAATACTTTGAGGGCAAACATTACATCTTCATCTTTTCTTACTCTTAGATCCAACTGAAAACCTTATACATAATAGATACTTTAAAAATGTTAAAATGAATTCTATTACATGGGTAATGTGTAAGCACAGAGTTGCTTTAGTTCATAAACTATATTTGCCTGTGCCAAATAGAAGCTATGGGAAAACTTTCTATCCTCTATAATTGGACATGTCCGATCCATAGTAGAAATTATGCATGGAACATCAGTTGTCATTAGGTAACAAATCCAAATGCAGCCTGCTCTTCCACACACCACTGTATCTGGACTTTTGGGGCTTCTTTGTTATTGCTCTCCATGGTGGATTAGCTAATTCAAACAAGGCCCACATCATTTCTATACCTAATCAGGAGAGGAAAAGATAAGATCAATTAGGATTAAGGAAAATAAGAATATACTTCCTTAATGATGTTCTAGAGAGGGAACCTTGAAAAGCTGAAGGTGTAATATGAAAACCTCAGCAATTCTTGGTTCTCATTTTTAGGACATCGATTTACTGCATATTAATTACAGCTTTCTCCTTTGCAAAATACTGAGTGTATTGGATAATCCTGCTCCAGTAGTAATTAGATTGTATTTATAATTTCATGTTAATTAGATGTTTTAAAGTAAACGAGTAAGAATTGCTCTATTCAGTAGGACACTTTAGCTATTGTTATATCAGATAGAATTTTGTAGTGAAGGATGCCTTTGTGTATTGAGGGCCCTAGGAAGAGAATAGGAAGAAAGCAGTGGTCTGGGAATAGTGTTCATAAAGTGACAAAAAACAAGTATTTTTCCAATTCATACATACTAACTGTATGTTTCACTTCATATATGTATATATGCAGAACACACAACTGTGCTCTCACTGTAGATATATACAGTAGAAATAGATACAGATATAGATTGCATGGAAAATGGTCTAGATTCACAAGGTTTAACTTTGTTTTCCAATTTTATATATTCATCTTTTATTAATTGAATGGAATTGGACAAAGTGTTTTCTTGAGTTTTGGTAGTGCTGATATATTACTTATGACTCTGTGAATATAATAAGAAATGTTATATTTAACTCCTTATAATTTGGGTGTATGATTAAAATTCATGTAATTCCCCACAATCTAATATCTATTATTTTATAGAAATAAATTTGGAATATATATAATCTAAAGTGAGTAGAAATATAAAAAAGAACATGATATTCAGCATATACAAGCTCATTTTTAATCCTAAGAATATTTTGCACTCAATGATAATTTTTTTCTAGGTTATTTGACAGAGCAGAGTTTATAAATTCCAAATATGAGCTGAACCAACTAAGTATTATAAGTGAGAAGTGAATCAACTTAAATGAGATGAAATTGAAAAAGTGTCTGGACACTTAGTTAACTTAATAAGCAGATTTTCAGTATAGTGGAAATGTGTGCTTTCAAGAGGAAAAAAATTGTGTAAAAAATAGAAAGCATATTTTTCTTCCCCTTTTTTTTAAAGATTTAATTTTATTTATTTTTGACTGTGTTGGGTCTTCACTGCTGCGCACAGGCTTTCTCTAGTTGCGGCGAGTGGGGGGCTGCTCTTCGTTGTGGTGCACAGGCTTCTCTTTGCAATGGCTTCTCTTGTTGCAGAGCGTGGGCTCTAGGCACATGGGCTTCAGTAGTTGCGGCACATGGGCTCAGTAGTTGTGGCACGTGGGCTTAGTTGCTCTGTGACATGTGGGATCTTCCCAGACCAGGGATCGAACCCATGTCCCCTGCATTGGCAGGCGGATTCTTATCCACTGCACCTCCAAGGAAGTACCGCATATTTTTCTTAATTAATGCATTCCCCCAAATTAAATACAGTAATCTAAATATGATACAAGACCCTTCACAAATACACAGATATTTATTGAGCACTTACTGGGTACAAGGCACTGTGCTAAGCACAGTCTATGGAACTGTTCTGAAAAAGCTGGAACAATACTGAGATCACTTCAGTCACTTTGTGTATAGTCATTCTTTCCATCGTTAAAGATGAGTTTATAGCTTTTGAAAATCTAGCTTGTATGTTGAAGGCAATCCAGGCTCCTCCCCAGCTTACTGCCACCCATGCCATCTTTTGGGATTTTCCCTGTTCTCTTATCATCCCATTCAAGCAAGTTTCCCTGTTCTCTTATTGTCCCATTCAAACAAGTTTTCCCCTGACCTAGGCTTCTATTTATTTTACTCCAGGTTCCTGGTCATCTCCCACTTGGCTCTGAAGAGCTTCTCTGCTCACTTGTACCTAAATAAACTTGTCAGAAAAGGAAAGGAGGATGTAAAAATTATGTTCTAAAAGGTACTGTAACTAGAATGTATCTCCATCAAGGCCCAGAAGTGCCCCAATAAATACCTGTTGAGTGAAAAAAGAAAAGAAAATCTAGCTTGTTTTTATAAACTCATATTTTATACTTACTTTATTTTAATCTATTTTTGATGCGTTGAAGTTACAGTACGACTATCAGGGACCCTAATACATGCTATGTTTTCTAATCACTTCTTCAATCATAGTTGAAATACTGTTAAGCAAATTTTAAAAAGGTTTGAACAGACACTTCAAAAAATAATATATGTTAGAAGATATTCAACTCCATTAGTCAGGGAAATGCAAAGGAAAACCATCGCTACACACTCACTAGGATGGCTGAAATTAAAGTGACCATGCCAAGTGTTAGCAAGGATGTGGACCAACTAAAACTCTCATATATTGCTAGCAGCATTGTGAAATCATACAACCACTCTGGAAAACAATTTGATAGTTTCTTATAAAATTAAAGATACACTTACTGTATAATCTGGCTATTTTCCTCCTAGGTTTTCATCCAAAATAAAGGGAAACATATGTCCACACGAAGAGTTGTACATGAATGTTCATACTAGTTTTATTCATAATAGCCCAAAACTGGAAACAGCCCAGGTTCCTTCAATGTGTGGATTGTTAAAGAAACCGTAACACATCCATATAATGTAATGCTACTTTGCAAGAAAAAGAAAAGAACTACTGATACATACTACAACATGCGTGGATCTCTAAAACACTATGATGAACAAAAGAAACAAGATACAAAAGAGAGTATAGAGTATGATTCCATTCATGTGAAACTCTAGATATGGCATATCTAACCTATAATGACAGAAAGTACTGTTTTCCTGGGACTGATGGTGGAAATCAACTACCAAGTGGCACAAGAGAACTTTTTGTGTGATAGAAATATTACATAACTGGTTTGGAATTGTGTTTACAAGGGTGTATATATTTTTCAAAACCCACTGAACTGTGCACTTAAAATGGATGTTTTTTGTTGTATATACATTATTCCTCAATAAAGTTTATTTTAAAATGAAAAAAATTACCATTATTAAATATGCCCATTTAGGAGAATGAATGTTTTAAATAAATTGCCTCTAACACAACTGAATTAATTCCTTAAATTAATCTAGGTAGGGTGACCATATAATTAATTATCTAAACAAAGACACTTTCAGGAGTGAAAGGAGGATGCCTCCAGAATAACAGGCATAAACCAAGACTGTTCCAGGCAAAATGGGACATATGGTCACTATAAATACGGGTAATTTTGATAATGTGACTAGGTGTCAGTGACATGGTGTCATATACTCATTATAAAGTTTCTCTTCCTTCCATCCTCTTTTGCTCCTTAATTCTACATGTCTCTTAGTCTACCTATTATTCTCTCTTCCTAGGCCATCTTTATGTCATGACAAATAACATATTTTGATAATTTTCACTGAAATATGAAACCACTATTTTGTCCTTAAACAATTATAAACAGTGCTTCTTTACACATATTCAAATTAGTGCACATTTAGGTTACTTGTGAGATGAGTATTGCAGTTAACTAGATAGAATAGTAACCACAAGGCTAAAAGTATAAAGTAGTATGCTGCTTAAACATAATATGACACTCTTTGAATTTCATATCATTTACCTTGATTTTAGTTTAGAAGTGTATAATTAGCCCATCTTTGATGAGATATTTGAATGTTTATAAAACTCATCTAGAAGATTATGTGCTTTCTGACCTTTCTAAATGTGCAAAGTTATAATTACAAGGAACAATATTTTTATATTGTTTTCACCACATAAATTAGTTTTATGAAATAATTCATGTGAAAAAAATTCTTGGTTTCTATGGCCATTAGCCCTTTCCACCTCATTCCTGAACTTATTCAAGAAAATGTTGGAAAACCACATGTCAGGGGTAGTTGGAGTGATTACTACTCCTCAAGACAAGTTGGTTAGGTGACCTCTTGTAACTTTCAGTTCTATAATTCTGTTAGAGAGGAGAAAGAGAGGCAGCTGGGAAAAGCAGAGATGTAAAAGATTACTAACCAACAGCCTAAAATATTGTGTCTTCATTTATATACAACCTGAATACAAATGCAATTCAATGCATATTTTCCATCATGCCATACATGTAAAATTTTATTTACAAGAAGAATGTTAAGTATTAAATAAGAAGTCATACAATACTTGGGGTATTACACACTTTTGGAGATTCCATGTCTATCTTAATGTAAACTTTGACCCCCTTTAGTTGATAAAAGAAAATTGTTTCTGCTTTTTAGGGAATACATGTGATTTATCTCTAAGATTTCTTTCAACTATGATTTGTGTCATTATTAATGTTTTATTTTAATGAAAGGTTAGAGGTTCTTTTCTATACAATCTAAGGACGATTAGGACACAGAACTTTGAAAAGTATAGTGAATTATAACTGAATTAATATATTTAACAATACTCTCATTTATCTTATTTTTTACCAATACATATGAAAAATAAAGCAAAAAATAAATATCTGCCTTCTAATTTTTTTTCTACTTTGAGTAATCTGGGAAAACAGTGAATTAATTAATTTCTAAATTATGAACTCACTTCTATTTTTTCTAAGTCCCAGAATCACATATTTGTGAGTTGATTTCTGAACAGTAGGAAATTATTGATATTGCCATGTTATGTTATTGTTATAGCAAAATACAGCATCTTACAATTTAGATGACATTCCTCTCCATAATGGAATATTTTTGAAACCTTGTTAGTTATAGCAGTAACTCAAATATTATATCACCAGTGTAAGATATGGTTACTCACACAATTTCTATGAGAACAAAATGCATGGTTAGTATTTTTTTTAATCTCTATGGAAATTTCCTCCAAACTGTTTCCACACACAATGTAGCATTCTTAGAAAGAAGCTAAAAATCAGGTTCCATGCATGTGTAGGATTCAACAAAATAAGCATGACAGGAGGAGAAAAAGTGCTTTCCCCTGTTAAACCCAGGAGTACAGAAAATAGCTGAAGTTTGATCTAACATAATATCTTTTCTTTTTAAGCTGCAGATATAAAACAACATTGTCATATGCAAAAGAAATAGTAAGTTTGTATTTTTTTAAATGTATGTAAGGCACACAACTATAACCTCTTCTACCGTGAACTTAGCATTTTTCTTCCACATTCTCATAGAACAGCACTGTTCCGTATGGAGTAAGTCATTATTTCCTAAAGCATCAAAGTGTCAGACAACTCTCTATGAACCCATTAGTATAGGAACATAAATGTATCTGGCTAGGTTTTCCTCTCAACTAATATTAAAATAGACTGAAAGTGCAGGGGCAAATGAAAAGAAGTTACAAAACAATTTAATCATTAAATTAATGGAAAAAATAATGTTTGAATAGCATTAGCTACCTAAGCAGACTACAACTGGCGATAATGAATTTGCACTAGGAAAAATTGAATTAATACATTCATTTAAAACACCTTTCTAAGACAATGTTGCCTAGAGGTTGTTTCTTCTTCTTTTTTTTTTTTTAACATGAAAGAACGAACCTATGAGTGTGTCCAGAACTTTGAAGGATTTGAGATTTTATTCTACTTACAAGCTAATGAATTATCCTACCACAGTTTTATAGAGGCTGGCTGGCAGGAAACTTGAGAATTCTGGATCACAAAAATAGGAACTTTATTACTCATGGTAAGAGCATTAACCAGAGTGACAGTACTTGTGCCACTACTCTAAGCCTCAATTTCTGTAGAGTGATGTTAAGAGGGCCAGGTGACAACCGTGCATGAAATGGTTTACATTACAGGAAAGGAAAGGAACCCTGAGCTTAGGGAACTTGAACCTTTAAAATGGTCAGTAAGCCTGTCTGATCTTTGCCCTGGGTGAAGACACTATCTTTATCATATTCAACAGTAAACAAAATTTCTCTGTGCTCTGGGGGGAGATATTGTCTCTATCTTCTAAAGCAATTCACTATGCAAACACTTTTGAAAAAAATAGTCTGGAAGAAAGGCAAACAATGCTACTCCTTGCAAGACTTGCAGAAATGTGAGACCCATGGAGAATTGTTTCTTACTGGTGTGTATCTTTTAGCTAACACTAATGAGAATAGAAAAATGTTGGATGAAAGAAATCATTAGAAACTTGATTCAAAAGGGTATTTTGACATTTTGCAATTTGAGATTATTTTCTTTTCATATAAGTATTTGAAAGGATTATCAAAAATTTTCACTTTTGTAGCCAGGAAGTTTTTTACTAGCCTATGATCCAAAGACAAACCCAAAAGAAAATAGGTGAGAAAACATGTCAAAGAAGACCTACTCTGTCAGAAAGGGAGCATGTCTAATCAAAGAGAATTGCTCTTCAGCTCTATATTCATTATTCTGTATACACTATCACTAAGGTCTACGAAATAATTAACAAGGTCTATTCGTGGCTTTGGAGGTTGCCGTATAATGTTGAAAGCCCAGATGTATAAACAATACAAACAATTCCTAAGAATGATTTTCAAATTATGGCATTTAGAGTACATTGAAGTACATTATGAATGTTAAACCCATGTCCCAAAGATACTATTATGCCCTAGGTCAATGTGATTGAAAATATAAGTGAATGATGAATTTATTCTTTCTTCTAGGCATGAATCAAATTTAGTATATGTCATTTGGTTTGTGGTAAAGGTCAGTAGCTGTCTATGAATGATGTATTGCTTTGTTCCTGTTGATATTCAATGCTTTGTCAAAGGTATAATTTTACCACATTAACATGATGTTGGTTTTAGTTGGTTTGCATTATAATTTATTTTTCTTACTATTTAGTGGCAATCTCACTACCTCCATAATTATTATCTCTTTGTACTACATACTATGTTGCTGTAGTGAAGGAGGATTTGAAAAATTATCTTGATGAAACTGATTTAGAAACCATATTTAACATATAGTATGTTGATGTCTTAGAAAGAAACATTTGAGCAATAATGATTATTTTGTCACCATGAAATTGGTTAGAAGATAATTCATGTGTGATTTCTAAAACACATTCCATCTCTCTCAGTTTCATGATCTACTTCTTTGTCTGTTAGTGTAACATTAAATATTTTCCTGCCCAAATAGTATACGTATTGTTAAAGGACTTAAACTCTAGGTAATAATCAAACATTGTTCAGTGTATATAGAGTTTGTAGTACACTGGTTTATTTATTTTGGGTTCTAGATATTTTAGCAACTACCAAAGTGTAAAGAAGAACATAAGTACTATAACTGAGGTAAAAATAAAATGTTACAGGAATATAGAAAAAGAAGATACTGATTTTAAGTGACAGAAAGCTTCATGGAAGTGGTGATATTTTAGCTGAATCTTGAATATTGAGTAATTTTTGTATTATTGAATACTGGGCATATGAATGGATGAAAAATCATAATGGCCATAACATAGGTTACATACAGGGATATAGTAGAAAATGAGACTGGACATTTTGTTGGCTCAGGACACATTGAATACTTTGCTAAAGAGTGTGGATCTATTTTCCTATGTAGTGGAGAAACTCAAAATAGTTCTGAGCTGAGTAGTGGAATAAATTTACCTATGGAAATAACTCTAGCAAAAATAATGAAGAAAAGAAAAACAATTAAGAGCTTTGGTAACACTTTGGGCAAGAGTTAATAAAGACATGAAGTATGGTCATAGATAGGAAGGAAAAGATATATATATATATATAAAAGACATTGTGAAAGCAGGATTATAAAGTCTCAAAACTGTTTGAATGTGAAGTGAAAGAAAGGAATGAGTTAAAATTGTCTATGAGGTTTCTAATGTAAGTGATTTTAAAGGTGAGAACCAATTAATAAGGATTTGGAACATAGGAGAAGGAACAGGTTTGGTGACTCAGGTAAGTTTGGTATTAAAAATGTCAGGTTTAAGATCCTAGTGGGATATTTGCATGGAGACACACGCCAAGCCATATGTTTAAAATGAGTCTAGAGTCTGAAGAAGGCAGCAGTGCCAGAATTATAGATATGGTAATCAACAGCCTGTATGTGATAATTCAAATCATCTGGGGAAAGTGTAGCATGGAAAGAGACAAAGCACTAAAGAATACTTACAGTTAAAAGATGGAGAGGGGCAAGTTTTACAAGCAGACAAATCAGGAGAGTGCAACATTATGACAGGCAAGGAAAGAGAGCTTTGAAAATGAGATGGTGTTTACAATGCTGTTGGTGAACAATGTCAAATGCCCAGTGAGGATTAAGAATAAGCATTTGAATTTGAAAGTTAGGAGATGACCAATTGCCTACACAAAACCCCACTTTTATTTAGAACAGAAACTAGGTTATGAGGAACAAATGAAATGCCTGTTAGAAAATTAAGACAGTAATTATAGATTACACTTTTTAAAAGTTTTGCCTGTGAAGGAAGGGAAGATGTAACACCATAGTATAATCAGAAAAAAAGGTTTAGTGGGTTTTTTTTTTGTTTTTATTTTTCAGGAGATTTGAGTTTGCTTATAAAACTTTTAACTAAATAGTCTGACTACAAAATAGGTTAGACAATCACAAGTAATTACTTATTGAAATACCTTCCCAAATTAAAGTGCAATGACTATATCATATGCTTAAAAATTTAACAGAAGACTGGCATTACTTTCCAAAGAATCATGTCAGAGAACATGAATTAATTGTAGGAACTGATTCATGAATAGTTGTCTTATTAGAGCAAATAAATTAGCAATGTTTAGCTTTAAGATTCTGTCCCCTAACTTTTTATAATATCTTCATCTTTCATTAGCAACTATTTCATTAATATATAATTCTATTCATATTTAACCTATAACCAGACAGAAAGTCTTATTAATGTCTGGGGACCAAAGAAAGATGAAAATTTGTAACCTATATCGTCCTAACAGATATAATTTCAAATAACTTTAAAGCATATTGTTCAGAAGTATTTACTAGGAGGAAATAATAGTAACTCTAGGCTGTACAATTTTATGTTCTTATTGGAATACCTGCATTATTACTGCCTTTTGGGCTATTTTAAAACCAGACATTTTATTGTTTTCACTGGGCCTTTCTTCTTTGTTAAAATCTACCTTCAACTTGGTTTCTTAGTAAAATTTATCAATATCAGTAGGGCAGATAAGAGATATCTATCAAGTAAATGCAAAAGAGAATCAGTGCACTAATGAAAATATATTATGGAAGATTCATATGAAACTGAATTGTTTAAGTTTCAAAAATAGAAATTAAAACATTTTACTCTAAATTAGAAAAATAGTCTTGATTTCAGAGTTCCAAATAAAAATTATCCATTGTACACATGTTGCCAAAATCTGATGATTCTCCCATATTTCTGGTATTATCACTTTCTATTCTTCATTATGTATTCTCTGTCTCAGTGAATTACACACTACCGATTCACTTGCCTTATCTACATACCTAGGAATCATCCTTGACTGCCACTGTTCTCTACATCTATTCAATCACTAAACCTGTCAATTATAGCTATTCAATATTAAATAGTTCAGACCACCATAGAATGTCAACTGGATTACTTCAGTTTACTAACTCACTTTCCCATCTCTGATCACATCATTCTGTAGCTTAATATCAATGTTTCCTCATTGCTGTTAAAGTCCAAATTCTTTATAACGATTTACCAAGCTAGTAAATATGTGGTCCCTGTTTACTTTCTCAGCTTCATATTCCTTTGATCACTCTCTTTTTCCCACTCCATACTCTCTAGCTTATATCTTCAGACATACAGAGCAATCAGTTCCTCCCTCTTTATCTAATTTCCATTCTTAAACATTTATACGTTAGAAAATGTGACTTGAATACACTTTCACCTAAATCCATCTTCCCTTCATGTAGCTAACACCTTCCCAAATTGAGCATCATTTTATCTATGAATATTTCCCTCGCTATCTCTTTCCCAAGTTTTGGTTAGATATCCCTTCAAAGTTTTATCTTAGTACTCTGAATTTATTATTATATGATTTAACACTGAACTATTACTATTTATTTGTCCATATCTTCCACTAGAATGTGAGCTTCATGAAGACTGTAACTAGTGTCTACCTTGACAGATGCTCATTCATGCATTTCTTATTGAAGTAAAAAACAAATAACATGGGCTTCCCTGGTGGTGCAGTGGTTGAGAGTCCGCCTGCCGATGCAGGGGACACGGGTTCGTGCCCCGGTCTGGGAGGATCCCACGTGCCGCGGAGCGGCTGGGCCCGTGAGCCATGGCCGCTGGGCCTGCGCGTCCGGAGCCTGTCCTCCGCAACGGGAGAGGCCGCAGCGGTGAGAGGCCCGCGTAACGCATAAAAAAAAAAAAAAAAAAAAAAAACAAATAACATGATATCAACCCTTTAAAAGATTTTAAGTGTACAGTACAGAATCGATAACTGAAAGTCATACAGCAGATCTTTTAGAAGTTTCCATCTTGCATAACTGAAACTTTATACTCATTTCTCACTTCCCCTAGCTCCTGGCAACCACCCTTCTCTCTGCTTCTACGAGTTTGACTACATGTCTCATGTAAGTGGAATAATGCAGGTTTTGCCCTTCTGTGACTAGTTTAATTCACTTAGCACAATTTCCTCAGGTTTCATCCATGTTGTCACATATGACAGGATTTCCATCGTTTTTAAGACTGAATAATATTATATTGTATGTATATACCACATTTTCTTTATCCATTCACCTGTCTGTGAATTATTTTAATTTTATTTTTTTTAACATATAGTTGATTTACAATGTTGTGTTAGTTTCAGGTGTACAGCAAAGTGATTTAGTTTTATATATATGTATTCTTTTTCAGATTCTTTTCCATTATAGGTTATTACAAGATACTGAATACAGTTCCTTGTGCTATACAGTAGATATGTGTTGGTTATCTATTTTACATATAGTCATGTGCATATGTTAATCCCAAACTCTTAATTTTCCCTCCCTGACCTTTCCCCCTTTGGTAACCATAACTTTGATTGCTATGTCTGTGGGTCTATTTCTGTTTTGTATATAAGTTCATTTGCATTATTTTTTTTTAGATTCCACATACAAGCCACATGATATGATATATGTCTTTCTCCACCTGGCTTATTTCACTTAGTATGATAGTCTTCAGGTCCGTCTATGTTGCTGCAAATGGCATTATTTCATTCTTTTTAATGGCTGAGTAATATTCCATTGTACCACATCTTCCTTATCCATTTATCTGTTAATGGACATTTAGGTAGCTTCCATTTCTTGACTTGTTCATGGATATTTAAGTTGCTTCCACAACTTGGCTATTGTGAATGATGCCACAATGAACATGGGAGTGCAAATATCTCTTCAAGATACTGATTTCAATTATTTTGGATAAGTACCCAGGAGCCAGATTGCTGGATCATATAGTATATTTTTAATTTTTTGAGAAATTCCTATACTGTTTTTCATGACAGCTTAACCATTTTACATTTCCAGCAGTAGTGCACAAAGGTTTTTATACCCACACATTCTCACCAATGTTTGTTATTTATTTATTTTGATAATGGCTATCCTAACAGGTGTGAAGTGATATTTCATTGTGGCTCTGATTTGCATTTCTCTGATGATTAGTGATGTGTGTCTTTTTATACACATGTTGACCATTTGTATGTTTTCTCTGGAAAAATGTCTATTCAAGATTTCTGCCCATTTTAAAATCTGTTTATTTGTTTTTCTCCAGTTGAGTTGTAGAAGCTCCTTATATATTTTGGATATTGATCTCTTGTCAGGTATATGGTTACCAAACTTTTTTTCCCATTCAGTATGTTGACTTTTCATTTGTTTGATTGTTTTCTTTGCTGTGCAGAAACTTTTTGCTTGAAGTCCCACTTGTCTATTTTTACTACTGTTTTCTATGCTTTTGGTGTTATATTCAACAAATTATCATCAAGACCAATGTCATGAAGCTTTCTCCTATGTTTTCCTCTAGGAGTTTTTACAATAACAGGTTTTACATTTAAGTCCGTAATCCATTTTGTGTTAATTTTTGTCTATGATGTAAGATAAATGTCCAAGTTTATTCTTTTGCATATGGCTATCAAGTTCTCCCAGAACCATCTGTTAAAGAGACTATCCCTTCCCCATTGTTGACACCTTGTTGAAAATCATTTTACTGTATATGTATGGACTTATTTTTGTTCTCTCAATTCTATTCCATTGATTTATATGTCTGTCTTTATGCCAGTACCATACTGTTTTGAGTACTGTAGCTTTGTAATATATTTTGAAATTAAGAAAAATGAGGCTACTAGCTTTGTTCTTCTTTCTCCAGATTGTTTTAGCTATTTGGGGGTTCACTGTGGTCCCATATGACCTTATGAATGCCTTTTCTATTTCTGTAAAAATAGTCATTGGGATTTTGATAGAGATTTTAATGAATCTGTATGGATATTTTAATAATATTATATCTTCAGTCAATGAACATGGGATGTCTTTTTCCTTTAGTTGTGTCTTCTTTCATCAATTTCACAGTTTTAATGTACAAGTCTTTCACCTCCTTGTTTAGATTTATTTTTAAGTATTTTATTGTATATGATGTTACTGTATATGGGATTTTTTTTCTTAATTTCCTTTTCAGCTTGTTCATTGATAGTGTATAGAAAGACAAATAATATTTGTATGTTGATTTTTGTAATCTTCAACTTTACCAAATTTTATTGAATTTTCTTAATTCTAATAGTTTTTTTTATATATGGCCTTATGTTGAGATAATTTCCTTCTATTCCTAGTTGTTGAGTTTTTATCGTAAAAGAGTATGGAATTTTGTTTAATGCTTTTTTACATCTATTGAGCCAATCATGTACTTTGATACTTTGTTGCGTTAATGTGGCATACCATGTTGATAGATTTTCATAAGCTGAAACATCCTTGCATCCCAGGGATATATCTCAGTTGGTCATAGTGTATGATCTTCTTGAAGTAATGTTGATTTTGGTTTGTTAGTATGTTGTTGAGGACTTTTGCATCTATGTTCATCAGGGATATTGTCCTGTAGATTTTTTTTCTCATAATGTCTTTCTCTTATTTTGGTATCAAGGTAATATTTATATCATAAAATGAGTTTAGAAATGCTCTTTTCAATTTTTTTGCAAGAGTTTGAGAAGGATTGGTGTTTATTCTTTTTTAAATGTTTAGTAGAATTCACCAGGGAAACCATCTGGTCCTGGGATTTTCCTTGTTGGGAGGTTTTGATTACTGATTCAATCTCCTTACTAGTTACAAGTCTGTTCAGATTTTCTATATTACATGATTCTATTTCAATAGATTGTGTGTTTTAGAAATTTATCCATTTCTTCTAGGTTATCCAACTTGTTGGCGTATAATCATTCCTAGCAGTGTCTTATGATCCATTTCTTTTCTGTGGCATCAGTTGTAATGTCACCTTTTTTATTTTGTTTATTTAAGTGTTCTCCTTTTTATTACTCCAGCTAAGGGTTTGTTGATTTTATGTATTTTTTCAATAAAAACAACTCTTAGTTTCACTGATTTTTCTACTGTTTTTCTATCCTCCATTTCATTTATTTCTGTTGTAACGTTTTTCCCCCTTCCTTCTGCTAATTTTGGGCTTAGTTTGTTCTTCTTTCTCTAATTTCATGAGGTACAAATTTAGGGTGATTTTCTGAAATGTTTCTATTTTTAAATGTTAGCATTTATCAGTATAATCTTCCCTGTTAATGCCACTTTTGCTGCAGCCCATAAGTTTTGGTATCTTGTGTTTACATCTTTCTTTGTCTCAATATATTTTCTAACTTCCATTTTGATTTCTTCTTTAACCCATTGGCTGTTTAAGAGTGTGGTGTTCGATTTCCCCATATTTGTGAATTTTCAAGTTTTTCTTCTGCTTCTAACATCTAGATCATTTCACTGTGGTCTGTAAATGTACTTGGTATGAAATAAGTCTTCTTAAAATTGTCACAACTTATTTTGTGACCTAATGTGATCTATCCTGTAGGATACTTCATGTGCACTTGGGAAGAATGTGTATTCTGTTTCTGTTGAGTGCAATGTTTGTATAGATCTCTTAGGTCCATTTCGTCTATAGTGTTTGCTTTTTTATGTTTTTTTTTTTTTTTTTTTTTTTTTTGCGGCACATGGGCCTTTCACTGTTGTGGCCTCTCCCGTTGTGGAGCACAGGCTCCGGACGCACAGGCTCAGCAGCCATGGCTCATGGGCCCAGCCACTCCACAGCATGTGGGACCTTCCTGGACTGGGGCACAAACCTGTGTCCCCTGCATTGGCAGGCAGACTTTCAACCACTGCGCCACCAGGGAAGCCCTGGTCTATAGTGTTTTCTTCCTCTGTTTCCTTATTTATCTCTGTCCGGATATTCTATTCATTATTGAAAGTGGGTTACTGAAATCTCCTACTATTATTGTATTGCTGTCTGTTATTTTCCCTTCAGTTCTGTCAATATTTGCTTCATGTATTTGGGTGCTCTGATGTTGGATATATATATATATATACATAATGTCTTCTTATATGTATATATATATATATATATATATATATATACATAATGTCTTCTTGGTGTGTTGAACCTTTTATCATTATATAATGTCATTATTGGTATTTTTTGATAGTTTTTGGTATAACATCTATTTTGTCTGATATAAATATGGCTGCTTCTGCTCTCCTTTGTTTAACATCTGTATGGAATATTGTTTTTCATCCTTTCCCTTTTAGCCTATGTGTGCTATCAAATCTCAAGTCTCTTATAGTCAGAATATATTTGGTTCTTGTTATTTTTAGCCACTCAGTCACTCTATTGATTGGAAATTTTAATCCATTTACAATTAAAGTAATTATTGATAGGGGAGGACTTACTATTGTCATTTTATTATTTTCCATTTGTCTTATATCATTTTTTTGTGTGTGTGGTATGTGGGCCTCTCACTGTTGTGGCCTCTCCCATTGTGGAGCACAGGCTCTGGACATGCAGGCTCAGTGGCCATGGCTCACAGGCCTAGCTGCTCCGCGGCATGTGGGATCTTCACAGACCGGGGCACGAACCCGTGTCCCCTGCATCGGCAGGCGGACTCTCAACCACTGCGCCACCAGGGAAGCCCTGTCTTATAGCATTTTTGTCTCTTTTTCTCTCTTGATGTCTTTGCTTGTGTTTTGTTGCTTTCTTATAGTTACATGTTTTGATTCCTTCATTTTCTTTTGTGTGTTGTCTTTATGTATTTTCTTTGTGGTTACCAAATGGACTTAAAATAAAAAAATCTAATAGTTATAAAAATTTACTTTAATCTGATAACTTCAATAGAATACAAAAACTATACACTATGTTAGTAATGTCACAAATTACATCTTTTATATTGTGTTTCCATTAACATTTTTATAGTTATATTTTTTATAATCTTGTCTTTTAATTTCTCTACCAGAATTAACAGTGATTTACATGCTACTGTTACATTAGTATGATATTCTGTGTTTATCTATATATTTACCTTTACCAGTGAGCTTTATACTTTTATATGCTTTTGTGTTCTTTTTTATCATCCCTTCACTTCAACTCAAAAGACTCCCTTTAGCATTTCTTGCAAGGCAAGTCTAGCAGTAATGAACTCTCTCAGCTTTCGTTTACCTGGCAAAGTCTATTTTGCCTTCATTTTTGAAGGATAATTTTGACGGATATTGTATTCTTTGTTGGCAGTTTTTTTTTCTTTTGATTCTTTGACTATATCAACTGGCTTCCTTCTGGCTTGCAAGGTTTCTATGGAGAAGTCTGTTGATGGTCTTTGTGTACTCTCTTATACATGAAAAGCTCTTTGATTTTATCTTGCTGTTTTCGAAACCCCTCCTTTTGTCAATTTGATTATAATGTGTGTCAGCATGCATTTTTTTGGAGAATTTTGGGTTTCTTGAATCTGAATGTTCATTTCCTTCTCTAGATTTGGGAATTTTTTGGCCATTATTTCTCTAAAGTTTCTGCCCCTTTCTCTCTCCTCCTTCCAGGATTTCTATATTACATATATTTGTCTGTTTTCTGGTCACTCATAAGTCCCTTAAGCTTTTTTCTTTCTTTTTCAGTCTTTTATTTATTTATTTTTTGTCTTGTCTTCTGATTGGATAATTTCAAATGACCTGTCTTCAATATTGCTGATTCTTTCTTCTGCTTGATCAAGTTTGATGTTGAACCATTTTTTCAAATCTTTCAGTTTAGTAATTGTATTTTTCAACTCCAAAACTTGCTATTAAAAAACATTTTTCTTTGTTGAAATTCTCAGTTTGTTCATGTATCATTTCCCTGAGCTCATAGAACCTCTTTACAATGGTTATTTTAATTCTTTGTTAGGTAATTCATATATTGATACTTACCTTTCTTTAAGATGATTTTTTTTGAGATTTATTTTGTTACTTTGGGCCATTTTTACCCATTTCTTTGTGTTCCTTGTAACTTTGTGTTGATATCAATGTATCTGAAAAACAGCCACCTCTCTCAGTCTTTATGGACTGGCTTCATACATGGAAAGCACATCCTCAATGAGCCTGGCTAGAGATTCTGGGAGGCCTTTCAGATCTTTTCTGTGGATGTGTCTTCTTTGGACTTCTGCATGTAAATTCCTAATTAGAGGGAATTTCTGGTTTCTTTTTTCAGGAGTTTATAATCTCTTGCTCCCTCTGGTGTTTGTCTGTGATATTGCATGTCCTCTGGAGCAACAGCAGCACACCACCCAATTGCTTTTTCTTTCTATTTTTTTTCCCCCAGTGGCCCTTTGGCATTGGGAGTATACTGGGTTCTATCATCACTGTGAGACATGCTAGACTGAGACCAGTCCCTCTTATAGCCCACTGAAAAGTCTGAATGTCGGACATGTGTTTCAGTCTTCTTTTTTCCTTCCCAGAGAGAAGCCATGGGCTGTGAATTTTCCCAACTAAGTTGTGCTGAGCCAGGAGAAGGGGCCCTGGCAGTGAGTGGGTAAGACTCCAAACATTCACCTTTATTTTCAGCAGTCCGCAGGCATCTAGAGTATACCATATGTCTTCAGTGTTCTGAAACTGGCAGCAAACAAGCTAGTTCCATGGGCAGCCCTCTAAAAATCCTAAACATTGTATAGATGCTCCTACTTTTTCCCTCCCAAGGGAGAAGCTAGGATTTGGGGGTTTTCACCAACGTGTTCTGTGCCAGCTAGAGGGAAGGACTATGGCCAGTGAGTGCACACTTGTCCATACCTTTGCCTTTGTTTTCAGCGGCTCCCAAACTGGGCCTTTTCCTGTCAGTGTTCAGACAGAGGCAAGACAGAAACTAGTCTTTTGGGAAGCCTCCTTAAAATTCAGAACATTGACACATGGACATATGCTCCAGTTCTCTCCTTCCTTCCCCAGGGAGAAGCTGAGAGATTGGGTATTTCCTTTTAATCATAGGGTACTGTGCCAAGTGGAGGGATTATGGTAGGAGGGCTCCAAAAATTCTCCTACTGGCTTCAAGGCAGCTAGTTTCATGCTGACCCAGGGTGATCTCTGGATTCCTCCAGAGGAAATGTGTCCTTTTATTGTAGTTGAATTGTGTCTGTGGGAGGAAAAAAAGCTCTGGGAATTCTTATCCCACCACCTTGCTGACATCATCCTCATGCATACATGCATTTTCTCAATTTTTAAATTAATGACCATTGTATATACCATTACAAAGACCAACTAAATGTTCCATTATAAGCCTCCAATCACTCCATGCACCAAATCAACCCCCACACTATACACACAGCTATATTTTTAGAATATAGCTCTGATAATATCACTCCCATTAAAAAAGAATCTGGGTGTTTCTTATTGGTATAGTACTGAATTATTCAGTCTGGTAGATAAAAATGTCTGAATTCTGCCCAAAGAATATCTTTCTATCCTCTTTTCCTACTATACTACTCTTATATTCCCAGCAACACCAGATGACTCTAACTACCCTGAATATGCTCTAAAGTTAACTGCCTCTCTTCATTTGTACATATTAATTTTATAGTTTGTGAAGTTCTCTCTTTTTCTATCTAATTATCTAATCTTCTCGCTGCGTGGATCATTTCATTTGTCTAATTTCTTTCTATTTTTCTAGGTTCTGCTCAAACCGTTTTCTCTCAGAGACTTTTGCAGTTATGCTATACGTTATTTAATTTCTTCCTTTCTTCATATTCCATTGAATTTTAATTGTGATGAAATACATTACATAAAATTTACCATCATAGCAATTTTTAAGTGTACAATTCAGTAGTGTTAATAAAATTCACATTGTTATGCAATGAATCTCCTGACCATTTTTATTTTGCAAAACTAAAACTCTATACATATTAAATAACAACCCTCCATTTCCCCTTATTCCCAGGCCCTGGAAACCACCATTCTACTCTCTGTGTTTATGAATTTGACTGTTCTATGTAGCTCATACAAATGATATCACAGAGTATTTGTCTTTTTGTAACTGTCTTATTTCACTTAGCATACTGTCCTAATGTTCATCCATGTTGTAGCATGTGTCAGAATTTCCTTCCTTTTCAAGGCTAAATAATATTCTGTTGTGCATATATGACACATTTTCTTTATCCATTTATCCATCAATGTACACTTTTTAATCCTTGTGAATAATGCTACTATAAAGAGATTTACATATATCTTGTCAAGGCCCTGCTTTCAATTATTTGGTGTATATACCCAAAAGTAGAATTGCTGGATCATGAGGTACTTCTATTCTAAAAAAAATTTTAAGGAACCACCATACTGTATTCCATGGTGGCTGCAACTTTTACATTCCCAACAATAGTACACAAGGTATCCAATTGTTCCACATCTTCATTAACATTTGTTATTTTATCTTTTATTGATAGTAGACATTATAATGAGTATGAGGTGGTATCTCACTGTGATTTTAATTTGCCTAATAATTAGTGAAGCTTAGCATTTTCAGGTACTTATTGGCCATTTTTATATCTTGTTTGAAGAAATGTCGATTCGAGACTGTTGCCTATTTTAAAAGAAATTGTTTTGCTATTGAGTTGTAGGAATTCATCATATATTTTGATTGCTAACCCCTTTGCTGATATATGATTTCCAAATATTTTTCCTATTCTATGGGCTGTCTTTTCACTTTGCTGATTGTGTCCTTTGATGCACTAAAGTGTTAAACTTTTACATAGTCTAAATTATCTATTTTCGGGGGTTGCCTGTGCTTTTAGTCACATGTCCAAAAGACTCATTGCCAAAACCAATGTTGTAAAGATTTCCCCCTATATTTTCTCTTAAGAGTTTTACAGTTTTAGCTTTTATCTTTAGGTCTTCAGCTCCTTTTGACTTAATGTTTGTATATGGTGTCATGTAAAGGTCCAACTTCATTATTTTGGATATGGATACTTTGTTTTCCCAACATCGTTTTCTGAGATTAATGCCTTTACCCTATTCAATGGTCTTGGCATCCTTGTCAAAAATCATTTGTCCATTTATGCAAGAGTTTACTTTTTGACTCTCTATTCTGTTACATCAGTTTGTATGTCTGTCTTTATGCTAGTACCACTATTTTGAATACTGTAGCTTTGTAATAGTTTTGAGATCAGGAAGTATGAGACCTCCAACTCTGTTCTTCTTTTTCAAGATTACATCAGCTATTCAATATACCTTGAGATTCCATATGAATTTCATAATGGATTATTCTATTTCCACAAAAAAATTCCATTAGGATTTTGATAGGCATTGTACTGAATCTGTAGACGACCTTGGGTAGTATGGACAGCTAAATGATATTAAGTGTTCTAACACATGTATACATAGTGTATATTTCCATCTATTTGTGTCTTTTTAATTTTTTAACCAGCATATTATAGTTCTCAGTGTATGTCTTTTGCCTTCTTGGTTAAGCTTATTCCTAAGTATTTTATTATTTTTGATGAATGGAATTATTTTTTTATTTCCTTTTTGGATTAAGAAGGACTGGTGTTAGTTCTTCTTTAAATATTTGGTAGAACTCACCAATGAAGCCATTTCATCCTGAGATTTTCTTTATTGGGACTTTTTTTTATTAATGATTCAATATCCTTACTGGTTACATATATATTCAAATTTTCTATTTATTCATAAGTTAGTCTTTGTAGCTTGTGTGATTCTAAGAATTTATCCATTTCATCTATGTTATACAGTTTGTTGGTGTACAATTGTTCACAGTATTGTCTTACAATCTTTATTATTTTTGTGAAATCAGTTGTAATGTTCCCACTTGCCTATATGATTTAGTTTTTAAATCTTTTCTCTTTTTTTTCTTGGTCAGTACACTTAAAGCTTAAATATGCTAATCTTTTAGAATAAACAACTCTTGGTATCATTGACTTTCTCTATTGATTTTCTATTCTCTATTTTATTTAATTCTGCTCCAATCTTTATTATATTTTTCTTCTATGAGCTTTGGGTTTGGTTTGTTCTTTTCCTAGTTTCTAGTTGATGTATAAAGTTAGGGCATTGATTTAAGATCTTCTTTCTTTTTTTATATTAGCATTTACAGCTGTAAATTTTTCTCTTAGTATGTTGTGTTTTCACTTTTATTTATCTTAAGACATTTTGTACTTTCCCTTGTGAGTTATTCTTTGACCAATTTGTTGTTATAGAAGATGTTTAATTTCCACATATTTGTGAATTTTCCTATTTTCCTTCTCCTACTGATTTCTAATTTCATCCCACTGTGATTAGAAAAGATACTTTATATGATTTCAATCTTTTAAAAATTTATTAAGGCTTGTGTGTAGCTTAATATATGGTTTATTATGGAGGGTATCCTGTGTGTATTTGAGAAAAATGCATTCTAATATTGTTGGGTGGAGTATTCTATACATATCTATTAGGAAAATTTTGTATATTGTGTTTTTCAAGTTTTCTATTTCCTTATTAATATTCCATGTGGGTTGTTCTATCCATTAATGAAAGCGTAGTTGCCTACCATTATTGTAGAATTCTGTATTTCTCCCCTTAATTCTGTTAATGTTTGCTTCATATATCTGCAAGTTCTGTTATTTGTACCACATATATTTATAATTGTCATATCTCCTTCATGAATTGACCCTTTTCTCATTATATAATGTTCTTTGCCTCTTGTAACAGTATTTTTTTGATTAATGTCCATTTTGTCTAATATTAATATAGTCACCCTTGCTCTTTTGTTTGCTATTTGCATGGAATATCTTTTTCCAGTATGTGTCTTTAAACTTATGTGTGCCCTTAGATCTAAAGTGAGTCTCTTGTAAACAGCATATACTTTGGTATTGTTTATTTTTTCATATCCATTCTGCCAAACTTTGTCTTTTGATTGGGGAGTTTAATCCATTAAAATATAACATAATTACTGATAGTAAAGTACTTAATTTTACATTTTATTATTTGTTTTCTGAATATCTGATAGCTTTTTTGTACCTGATTTCCTTCTTTCCTGCTTTCTTTTGTGTTTATTTGACTTTTTGTATTGACATTTTTTATTCCCTTCTCATTTAATTTGTGTATATTCCATAGATATTTTCTTTGAATTTACCAGGAGGATTACATAAATCTTTCTAAAGTTTTAAGAATCTAATATAAACTGATAACAATTTAAGTTGAATTGCATACAAAACCTCTACTCCTTTACATCTCTGTCACTCTCGTTTTATGTTATTTATTTATTTTTAACATCTTTATTGGGGTATAATTGCTTTACAATGGTGTGTTAGCTTCTGCTTTATAACAAAGTGAATCAGTTATACATATACATATGTTCCCATATCTCTTCCCTCTTACGTCTCCCTCCCTCCCACCTTCCCTATCCCACCCCTCCAGGCGGTCACAAAGCACTGAGCCTATATCCCCGTGCCATGCGGCTGATTCCCACTAGCTATCTACCTTACGGTTGTTAGTGTGTATATGTCCATGACTCTCTCTCGCCCTGTCACAGCTCACACTTCCCCCTCCCCATATCCTCAAGTCCATTCTCCAGTAGGTCTGTGTCTTTAATCCTGTCTTACCCCTAGGTTCTTCATGACATTTTTTCCCCTTAAATTCCATATATATGTGTTAGCATACGGTATTTGTCTTTTCCTTTCTGACTTACTTAACTCAGTATGACAGACTCTAGGTCTATCCACCTCATTACGAATAGCTCAATTTTGTTTCTTTTTATGGCTGAGTAATATTCCATTGTATATATGTGCCACATCTTCTTTATCCATTCATCCAATGATGGGCACTTAGGTTGTTTCCATCTCTGGGCTATTGTAAATAGCGCTGCAATGAACATTTTGGTACATGACTCTTTTAGAATTTTGGTTTTCTCAGGGTATATGCCCAGTAGTGGGATTGCTGGGGCATATGTTAGTTCTATTTATAGTATTTTAAGGAACCTCCTTACTGTTCTCCATAGTGGTTGAACCAATTCATATTCCCACCAGCAGTGCAAGAGTGTTCTGTTTCCTCCACACCCTCTCCAGCATTTATTGTTTCTAGAATTTTTGATGATGGCCATTATGACTGGTGTGAGATGATATCTCATAGTAGTTTTGATTTGCATTTCTCTAATGATGTTGAGCATTCTTTCATGTGTTTGTTGGCATTCTGTATATCTTCTCTGGAGAAATGTCTATTTAGGTCTTCTGCCCATTTTTGGATTCGGTTGTTTGTTTTTTGTTATTGAGCTGCATGAGCTGCTTGTAAATTTTGGAGATTAATCCTCTGTCAGTTGCTTCATTTGCAAATATTTTCTACCATTCTGAGGGTTGGCTTTTGGTCTTGTTTATGGTTTCCTTTACTGGGCAAAAGTTTTGAAGTTTCATTAGGTCCCATTTGTTTATTTTTGTTTTTATTTCCATTACTCTAGGAGGTGGGTCAGAAAGGATCCTGTTGTGATTTATGTCATAGAGTGTTCTGCCTATGTTTTCCTCTAAGAGTTTGATAGTTTCTGGCCTTACATTTAGGTCTTTAATCCATTTTGAGCTTATTTTTGTGGATGGTGTTAAGGAGTGATCTAATCTCATATTTTTACATGTATCTGTCCAGTTTTCCCAGCACCACTTGTTGAAGGGGCTGCCCTTTCTCCACTGTACATTCCTAACACCTTTATCAAAGATAAGGTGTCCATATGTGTGTGAGTTTACCTCTGGGCTTTCTATCCTGTTCCATTGACCTATCTTTCTGTTTTTGTGCCAGTACCATACTGTCTTGATTACTGTAGCTCTGTAGTACAGTCTGAAGTCAGGGAGCCTGATTCCTCCAGCTCCTTTTTTCGTTCTCAAGATTGCTTTGGCTATTCGGGGTCTTTTGCGTTTCCATAGAAATTGCGAAATTTTTTGTTCTAGTTCTGTGAAAAATGCCATTGGTAGTTTGATAGGGATTGCATTGAATCTATAGATTGCTTTGGGTAGTAGAGTCCTTTTCACAATGTTGATTCTTCCAATCCAAGGACATGGTATATCTCTCCATCTATTTGTATCATCTCTAATTTCTTTCATCAGTGTCTTATAATTATCTACATACAGGTCTTTTGTCTCCTTAGGTAGGTTTATTCCTAGATATTTTATTCTTTTTCTTGCAATGGTAAATGGGAGGGTTTACTTGATTTCACTTTCAGATTTTTCATCATTATTATATAGGAATGCCAGACATTTCTGTGCATTAATTTTGTATCCTACTACTTTACCAAATTCATTGATTACTTTTAGTAGTTTTCTGGTAGCATCTTTAGGATTCTCTATGTATAGTATCATGTCATCTGCAAACCATGACAGCTTTACTTCTTTTCCGATATTTATTCCTTTTATTTCCTTTTTTCTCTGATTGCTGTGACTAAAACTTCCAAAATTATGTTGAATAAGTGGTGAGAGTGGGCAACCTTGTCTTGTTCCTGATCTTAGTGGAAATGCTTTCAGTTTTTCACCATTGAGGATGATATTGGCTGTGGGCTTGTCATATATGGCCTTTATTATGTTGAGGAAAGTTCCCTCTATGCCTACCTTCTGCAGGGTTTTTATCATAAATAGGTGTTGAATTTTGTCAAAAGCTTTCTCTGCATCTATTAAGATGATCATATGGTTTTTCCCCTTCAATTTTTAAATATGGTTTATCACATTAATAGATTTGTGTATATTGAAGAAACCTTGCATTCCTGGAATAAACCCCACTTGATCATGGTGTATGATCCTTTTAATGTGCTGTTGGATTCTGTTTGATAGTATTTTGTTGAGGATTTTTGCATGTATGTTCATCAGTGTTATTGGCCTGTAGTTTTCTTTCTTTGTGACATCCTTCTCTGGTTTTGGTATCAAGGTGATGGTGGCCTCGTAGAAGGAATTTGGGAGTGTTCCTCCCTCTGCTATATTTTGGAAGAGTTTGAGCAGGATAGGTGTTAGCTCTTCTCTAAATGTTTGATAGAATTCACCTGTGAAGCCATCTGGTCCTGGGCTTTTGTTTGTTGGAAGATTTTTAATCATCGTTTCAATTTCAGAGCTTGTGATTGGTCTGTTCATATTTTCTATTTCTTCCTGTTTCAGTCTTGTCAGATTATGCATTTCTAAGACTTTGTCCATTTCTTCCAGATTGTCCATTTTATTGGTATAGAGTTGCTTGTAGTAATCTATCATGATCTTTTTTATTTCTGCAGTGTCAGTTGTTACTTCTCCTTTTTCATTTCTAATTCTATTGATTTGAGTCTTCTCCCTTTTTTCTTGATGTGTCTAGCTAGTGGTTTATCTATTTTGTTTATCTTCTCAAAGAACCAGCTTTTAGTTTTATTGATCTTTGCTATTGTTTTCTTCATTTTTTTTCATTTATTTCTGATCTGATTTTTATTATTTCTTTCCTTCTGCTAGCTTTGGGGTTTTTCTGTTCTTCTTTCTCTAAATGCTTGAGGTGCAAGGTTAGGTTGTTTATTTGAGATGTTTCCTGCTTCTTAAGGTGGGCTTGTATTGCTATAAACTTCCCCCTTAGAACTGCTTTTGCTGCATCCCATAGGTTTTGGTTCGTTGTGTCTCCATTGTCATTTGTTTCTAGGTATTTTTTTCATTTCCTCTTTGATTTCTTCAGTGATCACTTCAGTATTAAGTAGTGTATTGGTTAGCCTCCATGTGTTTGTATTTTTTACAGATCTTTTCCTGTAATTGATATGTAGTCTCGTGGCGTTGTGGTCGGAAAAGACACTTGATACAATTTCAATTATCTTAAATTTACCAAGGCTTGATTTGTGACCCAAGATATGATCTATCCTGGAGAATGTTCCATGAGCACTTGAGAAAAATGTGTATTCTGTTGCTTTTGGATGGAGTGTCCTATAAATATCAATTAAGTCCATCTTGTTTAATGTATTATTTAAAGCTTGTGTTTCCTTATTTATTTTCATTTTGGATGATCTGTCCATGGGTGAAAGTGGGGTGTTTTAAGTCCCCTACTATGAATGTGTTACTGTCGATCTCCCCTTTTATGGCTGTTAGTATTTGCCTTATGTATTGAGGTGCTCCTATGTTGGGTGCATAAATATTTATAATTGTTATATCTTCTTGGATCGATCCCTTGATCATTATGTAGTGTCCTTCTTTGTCTCTTCTAATAGTCCTTATCTTAAAGTCTACTTTGTCTGATATGAGAACTGCTACTCCAGCTTTCTTTTGGTTTCCATTTGCATGGAATATCTTTTTCCATCCCCTTACTTTCAGTCTGTATGTGTCTCTAGTTCTGAAGTGGGTCTCTTGTAGACAGCATATATAAGGGTCTTGTTTTTGTATCCATTCAGCCAAACTGTGTCTTTTGGTGGGAGCATTTAGTCCATTTACATTTAAGGTAGTTATCAATGTGTATGTTCCTATTCCCATTTTCTAGATTGTTTTGGGTTCGTTATTATAGGTCTTTCCCTTCTCTTGTGTTTCTTGTCTTGAGAAGTTCCTTTAGCATTTGTTGTAAAGCTGGCTTGGTGGCGCTGAACTCTCTCAGCTTTTGCTTGTCTGTAAAGGTTTTAATTTCTCCATCAAATCTGAATGAGATCCTTGCTGGGTAGAGTAGTCTTGGTTGCAGGTTTTTCTCCATCACTTTCAGTATGTCCTGCCACTCCCTTCTGGCTTGTAGGGTTTCTGCTGAGAGATTAGCTGTTAACCTTATGGGGATTCCCTTGTGTGTTATTTGTTGTTTTTCTCTTGCTGCTTTTAATATGCTTTCTTTGTATTTAACTTTTGACAATTTGATTAATATGTGTCTTGACGTATTTCTTCTTGGATTTATCCTGTATGGGACTCTCTGTGCTTCATGGAGTTGATTAACTATTTCCTTTCCCATATTAGGGAAGTTTTCAACTATAATCTCTTCAAATATTTTCTCATTCCCTTTCTTTTTCTCTTCTTCTTCTGGAACCCCTATAATTCGTATGTTGCTGCATTTAATGTTGTCCCAGAGTTTTCTGAGACTGTCCTTTGTTCTTTTTATTCTTTTTTTTTTATTCTGCTCTGCAGTGGTTATTTCCACTATTTTATCTTCCAGGTCACTTATCCATTCTTCTGCCTCAGTTATTCTGCTATTGATCCCATCTAGAGTACTTTTAATTTCATTTACTGAGTTGTCCATTGTTGCTTGTTTCATCTTTATTTCCTCTAGGTCCTTGTTAACTGTTTCTTGCATTTTGTCCATTCTATTTCCAAGATTTTGTATCATCCTTACTATCATTATTCTGAATTCTTTTTCAAGTAGACTGCCTGTTTCCTCTTCATTTGTTAGGTCTGGTGCATTTTATCTTGCTCCTTTATCTGCTGTGTATTTTTCTGTCTTCTCATTTTGCTTATCTTACTGTGTTTGGGGTCTCCTTTTTGCAGGCTGCAGGTTCGTAGTTCCTGCTGTTTTTGATGTCTGTCTCCAGTGGTAAGGTTGCTTCAGTGGGTTGTGTAGGGTTCCTGGTGTAGGGGACTAGTGCCTGTGTTGTGGTGGATTAGGCTGGATCTTGTCCCTCCAGTGGGCAGGTTCACATCTGGTGGTGTGTTTTAGGGTGTCTGTGGCCTTATTATGATTTTAGGCATTGTCTCTGCTAATGGGTGGTGTTTTGTTCCTGTTTTGCTAGTTGTTTGGCATAGGTTGTCCAGCACTGTAGCTTGCTGGTCGTTGAGTGAAGCTGGGTGCTGGTGTTAAGATGGAGGTCTCTGGGAGATTTTTGCCATTTGATATTATGTGGAGCTGAGAGGTCTCTTGTTGACCAGTGTCCTGAAGTTGGCTCTCCTACCTCAGTGGCAGAGTTCTGACTCCTGGCTTGAGCACCAAGAGCCTTTCATCCACACGGCTCAGAATAAAAGGGAGAAAAAGTAGAGAGAATTAGTAGAAAAATGAAGAAAGAAAGAAAGAAAGAAAGGAGGGAAGGAAGGAAGGAAGGCAGGAAGGAAGGAAGGAAGAAAGAAAGAAAGAAAGAAGCAAAGAAGGAAAGAATGCAAGAAAGAAAGAAAGGAGAGAGGGAGGGAGGGAGGAAGGAAGGAAGGAAGGAAGGAAGGAAGGAAGGAAGGAAGGAAGGAAGGAAGGAAAAAGGCAGAAAGAAAGAAGATACAGTAAAATAAAATAAAATAAAGTATAATAAAGTTATTGAATTAAAAATAATTAGATAGAAAAAAAAACCGGATAGAACCTGAGGACAAATGGTGGAAGCAAAGCTATACAGACAAAATCTTACACAGAAGCATACACATACACCCTCACAAAAAGAGGTAAAGGGGAAAAAATCATAAATCTTGCTCTAAGAGACCACCTCCTCAATTTGGGATGACTAGTTGTCTATTTATGTATTCCACAGATGCAGGGTACATCAAGTTGATTGTGAAGCTTTAATCCGCTGTTTCTGAGGCTGCTGGGAGAGATTTTCCTTTCTCTTCTTTGTTCTCACAGCTCACAGGGGCTCAGCTTTGGATTTGGCCCTACCTCTGCATGTAGGTCGCTGGAGGGCGTCTGTTTTTTGTTTAGACAGGACAAGGTTTAAGGAGCTGCTGATTCGGGGGCTCTGATGCCCTCAGGCCAGGGGGGAGGGAGGGGCACTGCGTGTGGGGGTGGGGGGAGCCTGCAGCGGCAGAGGCCGGCATGACGTTGCACCAGCCTGAGGCCCACCGTGTGTTCTCCCGGGGAAATTGTCCCTGGATCCCGGGAACCTGGCAGTGGCGGGCTGTACAGACTCCGCGGAAGAGGGGTGTGGATAGTGACCTGTGCTCGCACACAGGCCCCTTGGTGGCGGCAGCAGCAGCCTTAGCGTCTCCTGCCTGTCCTTGGGGTCCATGCTTTTAGCCGCGGCTCGCACCCGTCTCTGGGGTTCGCGCTTTTAGCCGCAGCTCGCGCTCGTCTCTGGGGTTCCTTTAAGCAGCGCTCTTAAACGCCTCTCCTCACGCACCAGGAAACAAAGAGGGAAGAAATAGTCTCTTGCCTCTTCGGCATGTGCCGACTTTTCCCCAGACTCCCTCCCGGCTAGCCATGGTGCACTAACCCCTTCAGGCTACGTTCAAGCTGCTAACCGCAGTCCTCTCCCTGCGGCTCCGACCAAAACCGAAACCCGAGCCTCAGCTCGCAGCCCCGCCCACCCTGGCGGGTGAGCAGACAAGCCTCTCGGGCTGGTGAGTGCAGGTCAGCAGGGATCCTCTGTGCGGGAATGTCCTCGCTTTGCCCTCCACACCCCTGTTGCTGTGTACTGCTCCGCGGCACTGAAGCTCCCCCTTCTGCCTCCCGCAGTCTCCGCCCGCGAAGGGGCTTCCTAGTGTGTGGAAACTTTTCCTCCTTCACAGCTCCCTCCCACTGGTGCAGGTGCCGTCCCTATTCTTTTGTCTCTGTTTTTTCTTTTGCCCTACCCAGGTACTTGGGGAGTTTCTTGCCTTTTGGGAGGTCTGAGGTCTTCTGCCAGCCTTCAGTAGGTGTTCTGTAGGAGTTGTTCCACGTGTAGATGTATTTCTGGTGTATCTGTGAGGAGGAAGGTGATCTCCGTGTCTTACTCTTCCGCCATCTTCAAGGTTCCCCACTCATTTTGTGTTATTGATGTCACAAATTATGTCTTTAATAGTGTGTACCCATTAACATAGATGATTTATAATTATTTTTATCATTTGCCTTTCAAATGCTATAAAATAATAAAAAATAAAATTATGGATAATATAGCTTAAATTACAATAATATAGCTTTTTATGTCTGTCCACCTATTAAACTTCCCTAGAGTACTTTATATTTTCATATGATTCAAGTTACATCTGCTGCTTCTACTTGAAAGACTCACTTTAGCATTTCTTGTAGGGCAACATTAATGGTAGTGGATAGTTTTGCCAACCAAATATCATATTCTATGTTGAAAATTTTTTCTTTCAGCACTTTAAATGTATCATTTTACAGCCTTCTAGCCTACAAGGTTTCTGCCAAGAAAGCCACTCATAATATTATTGAGGACCCCTTGTGTGTGACAAGTCACTTTTTTCTTGCTGCTTTCAAGAGTCTCTCTTTGTCTTTGATTTTCAACAGTTTGATTATAATGTGTCTCTGGGTGTGTCTCTTTGGGTTCTCCTACATGGAGATCGTTGAGGTTCTTGTATTTGAATATTCATGTCTTTCCTCAAATTTGGAAGGTTCTCAGCTATTATTTATTTAAATGAGATCTCTGCCCCTTTCGCTTTTTTCCATCTGGGATTCTGAAAATGTGTATTTTGATCTTCTTGATGCTGTATCATAAGTCCCTTACACTTTATTTACCCTCTTCTTTCTTTTTTTCTTCTTTTGTTTCCTCAGATTGGATAGTTTCAAACAATCTGTCTTCATATTCACTAATTCTTTCTTCTGTCTGTTTGAATCTGCTGTTGATCTCTAGTGATTTTTTCAACTCAGTTACATTCTTCTGCCACAGAATTTTTGTTTGGTTCTTTTTTATAATTTCTACTTCTCTTCTGATATTCTCATTTTGTTTATATATCCTTTTCCTGATTTGTCTGTCCATGTTCCCACTCATTGGGCACATTTAAGATGACTATTTTGAAGGTTTTGTCAAATAAATCTAAGGCCTATTTCTTTTTAGGGTCAGTTTCTGAAAATGTATTTCTCCTTCACATGGGCCATGTTTCCCTCTTTCTTTGTATGTCATCCTTTGTTGACAGTTGGCATTTGAGAAAACAATGACCTCCCTTAGTCTTTGCAGACTTGCTCTATGCAGCAGAAGACCTTCACTAATCATCTCAGCATGAAGGCTCAAGTCCCTCTCAGCACTTTAACTGAGGCTGCATCTTCCCTGGGGTCGTGAATGTGATTTTAACTCCAACTTTTTATACATAGCTGATTTTACATGTCTTAATTTCCCTAAGAATCTCATCCCTGCCTCTTCTCAGGGTACATGTTCTATAGTACTCCTCTGCCTGTAATCTCCTGTCTTTAGGTGCCTATAAGTATGCATTCCCCTTGCAATGCTTTTGTTTTGTGGTGCCTGACACTTCTTTCAGCAGCCTCTGACCTAATATCCAAACTATGCCAACATTATATTCTGTGCTCTGACTCACAGGAGACAGAAACCAGTCCCTTGAGCTGTCCCCAGACAAGCCAGAACATTGTAAGTATGCTTCATTCTTTTTGTTCTATCACAAAAAAGGAACTGGGAATTGTGAAGCTTCCTCCTGAAAGCACTGTGCTGCACCAGAGGCAGTGGGAAGGATAACTAAAGCAGTATGAATTTTCCTACTGTTTTCAATATAGATGTTTTTTTGGTTAGGCATTTCCTTGGTTGTTCCAAGTTTTTACCTGGTTTCTAAATTCTCATAAAGCTACTTTGGTCCATATTTGTTGTTAATTTGGTGTTTCTGTGGAGAAACAGGGCCTGGCAACTTCTAGTCTACCATCTTGCAGATACCATGCCCATTGAATTTTGAAACTTTATTGTAACTCTATACAGAATCTGTCTATTTTGGTACTGTAATAAAATTTTCTATGATGAAGAAAATGAAGCTAATGAGCACTTGAAATGTTGCTACCATGTTTAAGGAACTGAATTTTTAATTTTATTTAAATTTAATTAATTACTTTATAATTAAATGACAATGTGTGACTAGCCATATTGGGCAACACAAGTCTAAGTTCTTACCAGGATGAGGGCAGGATAGAAAAATCCAGGAACCTTTAGGAAGAGGAACATTTGGGATTCTTTCATACACCAGTATATTGATAATACTTTGTCTTGGGGTCTATGACATCATCATGAAAAATCACTATCCTATAGAGCCACTGTATCTATTGAGACTCTATTGTGTCCCTTAATAACATTGTAATAAGAAAAAAAAGCATTGAGAACTTATTGTTATAGGGGGAAAATACCACACATGTTTTTGTTACCCATTAACCCTAAGAAAACACTTTGAAATATTATCTCTTTATTGAAAGTTTGTAGAATTATAGAGGTTGGTATATTCAGAAAGTAATTTAAATATTTTAAATCCATTTGACTCTCATGCCCTTGCTTTAATATGAGCTCAGATTCAAAATAAATAGAGATGAAGTTAGGTCCAACAACTGGATTGGATTTATACTACTCAAAATATTGATGAATATTTCTATCTTCATTTTGTTTTCTTGCTTGCCATTTAACAGAATTTGCATAAATCAAACTTTACTGCTTAAGTGGTATTAATCATATTATATTTTCATGATAGTTTTTAAAGTATAAATCATGGTAACTGCAGTATCTAGTCTGTTACTCACAGCAGTCCAATGAAATAGGTAATTTTGGTGATATTCTCATTTTACTGATGAGCAAATATGAGTATGGAAAATTAGGTGAATTGCCTAATGAAACAATACGAAGCATTGGAAGAGTTAGGATTCAAACCCAGGTCTGTTGGACTCTAAAACCAATGTTGCCTCTCAATACCATTTTTTAAAAATTTATTTTATTTATTTATTTTTGGCTACATTGTGTCCTTGTTGCTGTGAGCGGGCTTCCTACAGTTGCAGCAAGCAAGGACCACTCTTTGCTGTGGTGCGTAGGCTTCTCATTGTGGTGGCCTCTCCTGTTGCAGAGCATGGGCTCTAGCACATGGGCCTCAGCAGTTGTGGCACACGGGCTCTAGAGCACAGGTTCAGTAGTTGTGGTGAACAGGCTTAGTTTCTCCATGGCACGTGGGATCTTCCCTGACCAGGGCTCAAACCTGCATCCCCTGCATTGGCAGGTGGACTCTCAACCACTGCACCACCAGGGAATCCCCTCAATACCATTTGTATTGATTGAAGGCAATAAAGAATTTTATCTCAAAGTCAGACTGGCTTTATTCTAAAGATTTAGAAAGCATCTTGGCTTTTCACATAGATAAATTGTTTTTAGTTTGTGGATTCATTTACAATTTTACCATGAAATTGTAAAGGAATATTTCTCAATGTATAAATACGAATATAGACAAATTAATTTGATCTTTAAATTCTAATGCAATTTTACCTTCAGATTTTATAATATTTTTATTTCTAAATTGTTTTATATTTACCAAATTGGAAAGATAGCAATGATTTCCTTAAATGGGCTACTACTAGAAATGTAAATCCAAGGAAATAAAATCATATTACTTGTTTATGGTTGGAAAAAAGCAAACAAGACAAACAAACAAAAAACATAATGAGGAGATCTGTAGAGTAGATTGACAGGAAAAACTGTCATAATGTCAGATATAACTTAGAGGGAAATATGCAGATTCTTTTCTTGTTCTGAAGTATAGGTCTCCCCTCTATATATCATTCCCTAAATCTTATTGTGATGCTCAGTATATAAAACAGGTGACACTAGAGTGGATTTAGTTGAAGTAAAATATCGGAATCCTAGCTCTTCTCTGTCTGCAAACTTCACTACTCTCTTTTTACTGAAAATCCTCTTTGACAAAAGCTATGGCTTTTTATGCAAAAATTTATTGGACTATAGTTGATTTACAATATTGTGTTATCTTCAGGGATACAACAAAGTGAATCAGTTATACATTTACATACATCTGCTCTTTTTTTTTTATATTTGATTCATTTTACATATAGGCCATAACAGAGTATTGACTGGAGTTCCCTGTGCTATACAGAAGATTCTTCTTCTTTTTGTTTAAACATCTTTATTGGGGTATAATTGTTTTACAATGTTGTATTAGCTTCTGCTGTATAAAAAAGTGAGTCAGCTATACACATACATATATCCCTATATCCCCTCCCTCTTGTATCTCCCTCCCACCCTCCCTATCCCACCCTGCTAGGTGGTCACAAAGCACTGAGCTGATCTCCCTGTGCTATGCAGCTGGTTCCCACTAGTTATTTTATGTTTGGTAGTATATATATGTCCATTCCAGTCTCTCACTTCATCCCAGCTTACATTTCCCCCTCCCTGTGTCCTCAAGTCCATTCTCTATGCCTGCGTCTTTACTCCTGTCCTGCCCCAAGGTACTTCAGAACCTTTTTTTTTTTTTTAGATTCCATATATATGTGTTAGCATATGGTATTTATTCTTCTACTTCTGACTTACTTCACTCTGTATGACAGACTCTAGGTCCATCTACCTCACTACAAATAACTCAATTTTGTTTCTTTATATGGCTGAGTAATATTCCATTGTATATATGTGCCACATCTTATCCATTCATCTGTCGATGGACACTTAGGTTGCTTGTATATTTTGGAGATTAATCCTGTGTCGATTGCTTTGTTTGTAAATATATTTCCCCTTCTGAGGGTTGTCTTTGCGTCTTGATCATGGTTTCCTTTGCTGTGCACAATGTTTTAAGTTTCATTAGGTCACATTTGTTTATTTTTATTTCCATTTCTCTAGGAGGTGGGTCAAAAAGGATCTTGCTGTGATTTATGTCATAGAGTGTTCTGCCTATGCTTTCCTCTAAGAGTTTTAGAGTGTTGGGCCTTGCATTTAGGTCTTTAATCCATTTTGAGTTTATTTTCGTGTATGGTGTTAGGGAGTGTTCTAATTTCATTCTTTTACATGTAGCTGTCCAATTTTCCCAGCACCACTCATTGAAGAGGCTGTCTTTACTCCATTGTATATTCTTGACTCCTTTGTCAAAGATAAGGTGACCATATGTGTATGGGTTTATCTCTGGGTTTTCTATTGTGTTCCATTGATCTATATTTCTGTTTTTTTGTGCCAGTACCATACTGCCTTGATTAGAATAGCTTTGTAGTATAGACTGAAGTCAGGGAGCCTGATTCCTCCAGCTCGGATTTTCTTTCTCAAGATTGCTTTGGCTCTTTGGGATTTTTTGTGTTTCCATACAAATTGTGAAATTTTTTATTCTAGCTCTATGAAAAATGCCATTGGTAGTTTTAAGGTGATTGCATTGAATCTGTAGATTGCTTTGGGTAGTATAGTCATTTTCACAATTTTGATTTTTCTTTCAGATTTTTCATCATTAGTGTACAGGAATGCAAGCAATTTCTGTGCATTAATTTTGTATCCTGCTACTTTACCAAATTCATTGATTAGCTCTAGTAGTTTCTGGTAGTCTTGAGGATTCTCTATGTTATCTGCAAACAGTGACAGCTTTATTTCTGTTCCAATTTGGTTTCCTTTTATTTCTTTTTCTTCTCTGATTGCTGTGGCTACAGCTTGCAAAACTATGTTGAATAATAATGGTGAGAGTGGGCAACCTTGTCTTGTTCCTGATTTTAGTAGAAATGGTTTCAGTGTTTCACCATGGAGAATGATATTTGCTGTGGGTTTCTCATATATGGCCTTTATTATGTTGAGGTAAGTTCCCTCTATGCCTACTTTATGGAGGGTTTTTCTCATAAATGGGTGTTAAAAATTATCTAAAGTTTTTATGCATCTATTGAGGTGATCATATGGTTTTATCCTTCAATTTGTTAATGTGGTGTATCACATTGATTGATTTGGGCATACTGAAGAATCCTTGCATTCCTGGGAAATACCCTACTTGACCATGGTGTATGACCCTTTTAATGTACTGCTGGATTCTGTTTGCAGGTATTTTGTTGAGGATTTTTACGTCTATTGTCATCAGTAGTATTGGCCTATAGTTTTCTCTTTTTTTGATATCTATGTCTGGTTTTGGTATCAGGGTGATGGTGGCCTCATAGAAAGAGTTTGGTAGTCTTCCTCCCTCTACTATATTTTGGAAGAGTTTGAGAAGGTTAGGTGTTAGCTCTTCTCTAAATGTGTGATAGAATTTGCCTGTGAAGCCATCTGGTCTGGGGCTTTTGTTTGTTGGAAGATTTTTAATCGCAGCCTCAATTTCATTGCTTGTGATTGGTCTGTTTATATTTTCTATTTCTTCCTGCTTCAGTCTCAGAAGGTTGTGCTTTTCTAAGAATTTGTCCATTTCTTCCAGGTTGTCCATTTTATTGGCATATAGTTGATTGTAGTGCTCTTTCATGATTCTTTGTATTTCTGCAGTGTCAGTTGTTACTTCTCCTTTCTCATTTCTAATTCTATTGATTTGAGTGTTCTCCCTTTTTTTCTTGATGAGTCTGCCTAATGATTTATCAATTTTGTTTATCTTCTCAGAGCACCATCTTTTAATTTTATTGATCATTGCTTGCTTCCTTCATTTCTTTTTCATTTATTTCTGATCTGACCTTTATGATTTCTTTCTTTCTGCTAACTTTTTTTGTTGTTGTTGTTCTTTCTCTAATTGCTTTAGATGTAAGGTTAGGTTGTTTATTTGAGATTTTTCTTGTTTCTTGACTTAGGATTGTATTTCTATAAACTTCCCTCTTAGAACTGCTTTTGCTGCATCCCATAGGTTTTCAGTGGTCGCGTTTTCATTGTCATTTCTTTCTAGGTATTTTTTGATTTCTTATTTGATTTCTTCAGTGGTCTCTTGGTTATTTAGTAACATATTGTTTAGCCTCTATGTGCTTGTATTTTTTACATTTTTTTTCCCCATAATTGATATCTAGTCTCATAGTGTTTGGTTGATACAATTTCAAATTTCTTACATTTACCAAGGCTTGATTTGTGACCCAAGATATGATCTATCCTGGAGAATGTTCCTTGAGCACTTGGGAAGAAAATGTATTCTGTTGTTTTTGGATGGAATGTCCTATAAATATCAGTTAAGTCCATCTTGTTTAATGTATCACTTAAAGTTTGTGTTTCCTTATTTATTTTCATTTTGGATGCTCTGTCCATTGGTGAAAGTGGAGTGTTAAAGTGCCCTACTATTATTGTGTTACTGCTGATTTCCCCTTTTATGGCTCTTAGCATTTGCCTTATATATTGGGGTGCTCCCATGTTGGGTTCATAAGTATCTACAATTGTTATATCTTCTTCCTGAATTGATCCAATGATCATTATGTAGTGTCTTTTTTTCTCTCTTGTAATAGTTTTATTTTATTCTCTGATATGAGAATTGCTACTCCAGCTTTCTTTTGATATCCATTTGCATGGAATATCTTTTTCCATCCCCTCACTTTCAGTCTGTATGTGTCTCTAGGTCTGAAGTGGGTCTCTTATAGATGGCATATATACAAGTCTTGTTTTTGTATCCATTCAACCAGTCTCTGTCTTTTGGATGGAGCATTTAATCCATTTACATTTAATGTAATTATTGATATGTATGTTCCTATTACCATTTTCTTAGTTGTTTTGGGTTTGTTATTGTAGGTCTTTTCCTTCTCTTGTGTTTCTTCCCTAGAGAAGTTCCTTTAGCATTTATTGTAAAGCTGGTGTGCCTGTGCTGAATTCTCACAACTTTTGCTTGTGTGTAAAGGTTTTAATTTCTCTGTCACATCTGAATGAGTTCCTTGCTAGGTAGAGTAATTTTGGTTGTAGGTTTTTCCCTTTCATCACTTTAAATATGTCCTGCCACTCCTTTCCGGCTTGCAGAATTTCTGCTGAAAAGTCAGCTGTTAATCTTTTAAGGATTCCCTTGTATATTATTTGCTGTCTCTCCCTTGCTGCTTTTAATATCTTTTCTTTGTATTTAAATTTTGATAGTTTGATTAATATGTTTCTTGGTGTGTTTCTTCTTGGATTTACCCTGTATGGGACTCTGCACTTTCTGTACTTGATTGACTATTTCCTTTCCTATGTTAGGGAAGTTTTTAGCTATAATCTCATGAAGTATTTCTCAGTCCCCTTTTTGTTTCTCTTCTTCTTCTGGGACCCCTATAATTCCAATGTTGCTGCGTTTAAAATTGTTCCAGAGATCTCTGAGACTGTCCTCAATTCTTTTCATTCTTTTTTCTTTATTCTGCTCTGCAGTAGTTATTTCCAGTATTTTATCTTCCAGGTCACTTATCCATTCTTCTACCTCAGTTATTCTGCTATTGATTCATTCTAGAGAATTTTTAGTTTCATTTATTGTGTTGTTCATCATTGTTTGTCTGCTTTTTAGTTCTTCTAGGTCCTTGTTAAATGTTTCTTGTATTTTCCCCATTCTATTTCCAAGATTTTGGATCAGCTTTACCCTCATTACTCTGAATTATTTTTCAGGTAGACTGCCTATTTACTCTTCGTTTTTTTTTTTCTGGTGGGTTTTTATCTTGCTCCTTCATCTGCTCTATGTTTCTCTGTCTTCTCATTTTGCTTAACTTACTGTGTTTGGGGTCTCCTTTTCACAGGCTGCCTGTTCGTAGTTCCCATTGTTTTTGGTGTCTGTCCCCAGTGCCTAAAGTTGGTTCAGTGGGTTGTGTAGACTTCCTGGTGGAAGGGACTGGTTTCTGTCTCCTGGTGGGTGGGGCTGGATCTTGTCCTGGTGGGGAGTGGTGTGTTTTGGGGTGTCTGTGAACTTTTTATGATTTTACGCAGCCTCTCTGCTAATGGGTATGTTTGTGTTCCTGTCTTGCTAGTTGTTTGACATGGGGTGTCCACCATTGGAGCTTGCTGGTCGTTGAGTGGAGCTGGGTCTTTGCATTGAGATGGAGATCTCTGGGAGAGCTTTCCCTGTTTGATTATACATGGAGTCCAAAAGTCTCTGATGGTCCAATGTCCTGAACTCGGCTCTCCCACCTTAGAGTCTCAGCCCTTTCACCTGACTGGAGCACCAAGATCCTGTCAGCTACACAATAAATTTTTAAGGTTGACTAGAAGTCCAGTGAATTTCATTCATGGATGTAAAAGTTATATATTCAGTTGGCAGGAGATATCAGAGATGGTACAATCACCATCCAAGGTCCAAGTCTGCTGGTCTAGGAGAGTCCCCTGGAGATTTGGGCCAGCTGTGCTCAGGCTGGGGTGTGTGCACTGGCAGCAGTCATATTCGGGAGCTTGTTCTCTACAGTAGGTTCTTATTAGTTATCTATTTTATATATAGTAGTGTGTATATGTCAGTACCAATCTCCCAATTTATCCCTCCCCCCCAAATCTAAGGCTTTAAGAAGCACAATTTGAAGTTCTTCTTTTAAAACCACTTCCATAGGACAGCTCTTTTTAAAATATGAATATAGTTATCATACTCATGCTAATTCTGCTTTTTCGAAGTCTTAGTCTGTTCAACAACATGTCATTCTGTTCAGACCCTTTTATACTTGGTTATAGTGTCCTAGAAGCTTTCTGATTTTGGCAGTTTCTCTCTTAATATTTGGTAGTCAGAAATGAGCAGACTAATTCATATGTCAAGTGTGAAGTGACCTGAACAGAGGTTTGCCACTTCCATTGTTCTTAATTCTACACTTTATTGTTTGAAATTCCAGGCTGCAATAGCTTTGGGGTAGATCCTAACACTATTGACTCATATTAGAATCTAGATTGATCAAAACTCCAAATATATTTTCTTAAATAGAAGTTCTTTTTAAAAATAACAAGTTCTTTATTTTTTTCTAGTGGATGCATTTCTGATCTAATTATAACAATGGTAGCAATAGAAATGATGATTACAGTAATAATGGCAGCCACATTTACTTAGTTCTTATTATGTGTCAAGTTCTGTACTAAGCATTACATATGTATTATATATTTTGAAATCAATCATATGAGATATAATTACTAATATTATTCCCACATTACAGATAACGAAAATGAGGGAGAAAAAGTTAAATAATTTGTTCAAAATCACACAACTAGGAATGCTATAGCTTGGACTAATACAAGTTATGTCTGTCCTTACAGTTCAAGCCCTTCATTACCAATATTTAGAGTAGAAATATAAGGGCACATTGAAATACCATAAACAATGAGGATGAGTTATAAACTAGTAGGAAGCTAGAAAAAAAGGGGGTATTACAGATAAACTAGAGAGTACATTGCTTGTAGAGAGAAGAAACATTGACTTTATTGGACAAATGAAGGGTGAGACAGGATTGCAACTATTACTATAAATGTTAGTGACCATAACTTGACAGTAAAAAACACTCCACACTCATCATGCCACCAAAAAATCTCTTGCTAAGGTTGCTAATGTAATATGAGCTAAATCTAGTGATATTATTCAGTATTTACTTTACCTCACATCTCAGACTCATTCAAAATTGTTCTTCAGTCTCTTCTCAAAATACTTTCGCCTCTGGGGTTTTGTGACCTTAAGTACAGAGCTTTACCCCTATCATATTTATTTTTTTTTTGTATGGCCTATACTTTCAGCCTACAAAAATTATTCTGCATTGTAATTTTTCCTCGAATTTATTTGATATCACTTCTAGATGCTTGACTTGAACCAATTTAAAAGTCAGGCACTTATGTTCCTGTTTAAGTACTGGATTTTAAAAAGTGTGTAAGACAGAGTAAAGAATACAGCTCTTTGGGTAGTAGAGTCATTTTCATAATGTTGATTCTTCCAATCCAAGAACATGGTATATCTCTCCATCTATTTGTATCATCTTTAATTTCTTTCATCAGTGTCTTATAATTTTCTGCATACAGGTCTTTTGTCTCCTTAAGTTGGTTTATTCCTAGATATTTTATTCTTTTGGTTGCAATGGTAAAAGGGTGTGTTTCCTTAATTTCATTTTCAGATTTTTCATCATTAGTGTATAGGAATGCCAGAGATTTCTGTGCAGTAACTTTGTATTCTGCAACTTTACCAAATTCATTGATTATCTCTAGTAGTTTTCTGGTAGCATCTTTGGGATTCTCTGTATAGTATCATGTCATCTGCAAACAGTGACAGCTTTACTTCTTTTCCAATTTGGATTCCAAGAAATCTACAGATTCAATGCAATCCCTATCAAATTACCACTGGCATTTTTCACAGAACTAGAACAAAAAATTTCACAATTTGTATGGAAACACAAAAGACCCCAAATAGCCAAAGCAATCTTGAGAATGAAAAATAGAGCTGGAGGAATCAGGCTCCCTGACTTCAGACTATACTACAAAGCTACAGTAATCAAGACAGTATGGTACTGGCACAAAAACAGAAATATAGATCAATGAAACAGGATAGAAAGCCCAGAGATAAACCCAAGCACATAAGATCACCTTACCTTTGATAATGGTAGCAAGAATATGCAGTGGAGAAAAGACAGCCTCTTCAATAAGTGGTGCTGGGAAAACTGGATAGGTACAGGTAAAAGTATGAAGTTAGAACACTCCCTAACACCATACACAAAAATAAGCTCAAAATGGACTAAAGATCTAAATGTAAGGCCAGACACTATCAAACTCTTAGAGGAAAACATAGGCAGAACACTCTATGACATAAATCACAGCAAGATCCTTTTCGACCCACCTCCTAGAGTAATGGAAATAAAAATAAACAAATGGGACCTAATGAAACTTCAAAGCTTTTGCACAGCAAAGGAACCCTTAAACAAGACCAAAAGCCAACCCTCAGAATGGGAGAAAGTATTTGCAAATGAAGCAATTGACAAAGGATTAATCTCCAAAATTTACAAGCAGCTCATGCAGCTCAATACTAAAAAAACAAGGAACCCAATCCAAAAATGGGCAGAAGATCTAAATAGACATTTTTCCAAAGAAGATATCCAGGTTGCCAACAAACACATGAAAGAATGCTCAACATCATTAATCATTAGAGAAATGCAAATCAAAAGTACAATGCGATATCATCTCACACCTGTCAGAATGGCCATCATCAAAAAGTCTACAAAAAATAAATGTTGGAGAGCATGTGGAGAAAAGGGAACCCTCTTGTACTGTCTGTGGAAATGTAAATTGATAACAGCCACTATGGGGAACATTATGGAGGTTCCTGAAAAAACTAAAAATAGAACTACCATATGACCCAGCAGTCTCACTACTGAGCATATACCCTGAGAAAACCATAATTCTAAAAGAGTCATGTACTGCAATGTTCATTGCAGCTCTATTTACAAGAGCCAGGACATGGAAGCAACCTAAGTGTCCATCGACAGATGAATGGATAAAGAAGATGTGGCACATATATACAGTGGAATATTTATCAGCCATATAAAGAAACAAAATTGAGTTATTTGTAGTGAGGTGGATGGACCTGGTGTCTGTCGTACAGAGTGAAGTAAGTCAGAAAGAGAAAAACAAATACTGTATGCTAACACATATATATGGAATCTAAGGGGAAAAAATAAAAGAAAAGGTCATGAAGAACCTAGGGGAATGACTGGAATAAAGACACACACCTATTAGAGAATGGACTTGAGGATGTGGGGAGGGGGAAGGGTAAGCTGTGACAAAGTGAGAGTGGCATGGACATATATACACTATGAAACGTAAAATAGATAGCTTGTAGGATGCAACCTTATGGCACAGGGAGATCAGCTCAGTGCTTTGTGACCACCTAGAGGGGTGGGATAGGGAGGGTGGGAGGGAGGGAGATGCAATAGGGAAGAGATATGGGAACATATGTATATGTATAACTGGTGCACTTTGCTATAAAGCAAAAACTAACACACCATTGTAAAGCAATTGTACTCCAATAAAGATGTTTAAAAAGAAAAGAAAAGAATATAGCTCTGTGTCATTCCATCAGTCCCCTCACTACATATATATATATATATATATATATATATATATATATATAAACAAACAAGAGAACACAAGATAAAATAAAAACAATGGCATTTATCTACTAGTCTACATTCTTTGCATTTAATTAAAATTTTATCAATTTGTTCAATATTCTCTTTTCTATATCTTACACTAAAGGATATCTTAAAACACTATCATATTAAATGTTTTCTTGATATTTAGAGATATTATAGCCAAGGGGATCCTCTGATTTATTATCAGTCTAGTGACCTTATTTTTCAATGAGTTTGGTAAGGTATGTGGCTTTTGTTTTTAAACTCATGTCAGCTTTGAGTGATTTTCTCTGTCTGCTAACTACACAAGAGCCATCCATTTTAAAATATTTTGGGGGGATTGATGTCAAGCTCACTCATTTATAGTTTCTCTTCTTCCTTGTCCTTTCTTTTGGTATTAATCTTATTCTCTAGGATTCTTCTAAGATCATGGATATCAAATAAACAATCTCACCTCTAAATCATTATAGTGTTCAGGGATCTAAAAAAATTCATCAAGCTAGGAGTGTTGACTTTATTTAGAGCCGTAAGAAATTTCATTACACTTTAATTCCTTCATATTTAAATCTTTCCTTTTCCAGCCAATAATGATCACTGATGGATACATAAAAAGAACTGAGTAGCTACAACATTTCTGCTTCCTAATTCATTCATTCATCTAATACATATTTATTTAACACCTAGTTTGTGCTAAGCACTCTTTTAAATGCTGAAGATACTTCAGTGAACCAAATAAGCCTTCCTGCCTAATGTGATAATTTATTCACATTAAATTATCCACCTCAATCAGCATCTCTATCTTCTTTCATTTTTTCATTGCAAAAATAATTATATTTGATTTTTCACGTTTTTTCAAAATGTTTAGCCATGTGGAGTTTTGCCTTTATCAGACCCTCCTATGGGTTTGTTCTACTTTCTTGTATTTGTGCTTGTTTGTGTGTCTCTCCACACATCCCTTGGACGTGCATTTTAAATATATTAGCTCCTGTGCAAGCTATCCTCGTCTCTTTCTTCCTAATCAACATAATTTGTTTCTGCTCCTATTGAATCTCCTGTAATCTTTTGAGGAACTTTAAATGACAATTTCCATGACTAGGTTTCTGTCTTTGCTCTTTCTCTTGGAAAGCATTTTGTTTAAGTTAGAGTTGAGTCCAAGGCCAAGTACATGTTTTGGCTCTTCTAGGTATTTTACAATGTGGTTCTCATACAATATCAGTGTAGTAAGTTGATATTTTACAAGAGCATTCTGCTTTATACTTACAAGAAAAAAAAAAGAGTAAGGCAGGAATTGTAAAACATATAAGGAACAAAGCATATAGATCTAACCCCTTCTCAGTAACAATCAAGAAAATAGGATTTTATATAATGATAGCTGCTCTTACAAATGAAATCAATGGGAAAAACTCATTAGGAAAATTTGATGGACTATTTAGATCTTACGCTTCTAGGTTGTGCACATTTACAATCCACATGCAAATGGTCACCATAAAGTGTTTTTAGCTGACTATTGTATGAGTAAAGGATTACAATGGGTAGTTGAGCTATCTAATTGGACAGATTCTAAGGAAGACATGTAAGACAATGAACAAAAAAGCAGAACTTTAGCTATTAGAGAAGAGTTTGTTGCAAATGTAATCATGAAAGGCAATTTAGAAGATAGGGATCATGAAATAGTAGGAATACAGATTTTAAGTAAATGAAGAAGAGAACAGGGAGGAAAAAAATAAGCCAAATAACTCATTTTAAAATAGTCTTTGTTGAGAAACATAACATGGATTGTAAATCTAGCAGGGAATGTCTGGCTACGTCTATTCTGTCTTATAGCTAGCTATATGTAAAATGTGATGGGAAAAGTTTAAAAGACATAATTTATAATAAAACAATGCCAAAATTGGATGCTGAAAATATCATTTTAGTGAATATAAAATAGAGATGAAAAAGTAGACTAAAATCTCCTTTTAGAGAAATATTTACCATCTATACACATAATCATTTTTATGGTGTGTTACATAAAGCCTGGTGTGAGAATGAACTAATATTTTAAAAATATTTGCTCAGATTAGGGAGAGGATGACACTGAAGTATCTGGGTATCCATAAGAAAAAATGCAATTAGAACTCAAATTATACCATATATAACAGTAACTAGCATATGGTTTAAAGATTTACATTCAAAAAAGAAAAGTCAAATAGTTTTAGGGTAAAAATGTGGGTGTCTTTATGGTCACAAGATAGGGAATAATGTATTAAATATGATATAAAAATATTTATATTTGACTACTTTTTAAAAATAGCTCTCATTTACAAAACCACTGTAAAAAGACTCATTAAAAGTGAGTCATAGACTGAGAAAAGACATTTCAATGACATATTATCAAGAAAGGATTAGTATCTAGTATATATAAAGGAGTTATAAATCAGTAATAGAAACAGAAAAAATCAGTAGTAAAATGGGCAAGTTTAAGTAGGTATTTCACAGAAGAGGAAATCTAAATAGTCAATTAATATATGAAAATATACTCAGCCTCACCAATAATCAAGAAAACATAATTTAAACTGTAGTGAGATATTGTTACAAACCTAGCAAATTGGAAAAAGTTTCTGACAAAAAGAAATCAGGCAAGAATCAAAAAAAATTACAATTTTCTGGCATGGTTATCAGACATATATGTGCACTATTTAGAACAAATTTGCAACATCTGGTAAATTTGAAGGTGCTCTCACCATTCAACCCAGCATTTCTATTTCTAAATATATTCTATGTAGCACTACTTATAGTTTTGTAGTGGTGCATTATCTGAAATAACAAATGTCTACATTAGGAAAATACACTGTATTATGGAACTATAATAGAAGTTATGATGACAAACTAGAGCAGCATGTACACACATGGTTAAAACTTTAAAATGTAAGTTTCAGCAAAAAGAAATGATATATAGAGTATCATGATATTAATATAAATGTTTGTTTCTCTTGTTTATTGCACATTTGGGTCTTGCTTATGAACTTAATTGATAATTTTTCTTTTAATAAGTAAGTTAATCTCACTCATGTATATTGATGTGATATGATTAGTTTCAATTTTGTTACATTATTTTTGCTATATTTATTTATTCAAGTCTTCTCTTTAGAGTAGCTAAAGATTTGTCAATTCTGTTTATCTTTTTAACAAAACCAGCTCTTAGTTTCATAGATATCTCTACATATATTTTGTATTCTGTATTTCATTTATTTATTCTTTGATCTTTGTTATTTCCTTCCTTCTACTAACTTTTGCCTTAGCTTTTTTTTTTCTACTTCCTTGAGGTGAAAACTTAGATTGATTAATCTGAGATCTTTCCTTTTTCTTAATGTAACTTTGGTATGCTGTGTTTCCATTTTCATTTGTTTCAAAGTATTTATTTTTACTTCATTCTTGATTTCTTCTTTGACCCACTAATTGAGAACCAGAGGCCACTGGGGTTTATGTGAGCCAGTGAGCACTGGAATGTGCAGGAAGTCTGGGTTCACGAGAGCTTGCAGGGCACCGTGTGTCAAGGGAGCCATTCAGCACCAGTGTGGAGTCTGGATTTGCAGGAACCCACCAGGAACCTGGGTTCCCAGGAGTCACCTGGGTCATGGGAGCAAGCCAAATCTGAGGTGAGCTTGGAGCCTGGGTTTGCTGGAGTCTAACTGGAACCAGTGCCACCTGTGGCCACTGGAACCAACTGGTGCTGAGGTGGACTGAAAGCTTGAGTTCACGGGAGGCCCCAGAAGCCTTGTGCCACAGAAGCTGCCTGAGGTTGCAGGAGCCTCCTGGGGCTGTGTTAGCTGCATGTGGCTAACAGAGCCAGCAGGCACCTAGATGAGCTGGGGGCCTAAGTCTTCAGGAGCCTTCTGGGAGCCTGGAACCACAGGAGTCACCCAGGGCTATGAAAGCCAGCCAATGCTGGGGTGAGCTGTGAGCCTGGGTTTGCTGGAGTCCACTTCGAGCTTGCTGTCATGGGAGCCACCTGAGACCATGGGAAGCAGCTGTTGCTGGCGTGGACTGAGAGCCTGGGTTCATGGAAGCATTCAAGGAGCCTGGTGCCACAGAAGCTGCCTGGAACCAAGCACATGGGTGAGCATGGGGTCTGGGTTCACAGGAGCCTTCCAGGAGCCTGGTGCTGGGGGTTCCTCCCGGGGTCGTGGAAGCTGGCAGGCACTAGGTTTGGTCGAGGGCCTAGGTTCATGGGAGCTTGCTGAAACCACCTAAGGCCATGAGATTTGGCCTAGTGCTGGGGCAGGAAGCCACTGGGATCTACAGTGAAGTCAGGTGCTCATTTTACTCTTCTCCCATGGGGAGAGTGCCTCTCTCCACGTTGGTACACCTAGTCTTGGGGGAGGGATGATGGAGGAAATGTGAGTACATCTTTCTTATTTTCCTCAATGCATCTTTTCTTATTTCTGTGCTTCACCCAGGTGCTGTAATCTCTCACCTGAAATCCTTGGATCTTGTGAAAGAATTTGTGTACATGGATGGCAGTTCAAGTTGATGTTTCTGGGAGGGGATGGGAGCTAGAAATTTCTATACCACCGTTTTGCTGATGTCATTCCTATAAAATGTGTAAAACAAGGAAACAATTACATATTTTAACTGATACATAAGTATTAATAGTATAAGAACATGTCTCGGAATGATAAGCATTGAATAAAGGATAGTATTTACCATTGGTGAGGGAGAGATGGAATAGGCCAGTGAAGATTGCACAGCCTGCTTCAGTGTATTTGTAATACATATTTACTAAAAACACATGTGAAGAGAATATAGCAAAATATTCAGATTTGATAAAGCTGGGTAGTGGGTAAGTAGGTTTTTTTAAAAAATTAATCTCTAGGGCTTCCCTGGTGGCGCAGTGATTGAGAGTCCGCCTGCCAATGCAGGGGACGCGGGTTCGTGTCCCGGTCCGGGAGGATCCCACATGCCGTGGAGTGGCTGGGCCCGTGAGCCATGGCCGCTGAGCCTGCACATCCGGAGCCTGTGCTCCGCAACGGGAGAGGCCACAGCAGTGAGAGGCCGGTGTACCACACACACAAAAAAAAAAAATTAATCTCTATACTTTATGTGTAATTGAAGTATATTAAATAAGAAGGTTTAAGTTATATCAGTTAACATCTTCTGGAGCTTGGATCTTTAAACAATTGTTAATTTATAAGGACACAAAAGAGTAGGGCATTATGTATGGTTCTGAGTGAAGCTAGCACTATTAGTTACATTACAGACTTCTCCCTAAGTCATTTATAGTAGCAATTGGTCTGTTAGAAACCTTACTATTAAAAACTTAGAAATAATAGATGACATATTTACAGGTTTTAAATTGCTTACTGCAAAAACAAACCTTCTCAGAAAAGTTGAAAAAACTGTAACATTTATAGGAAAGTTTGAGATTGGTTGGATTATAATGTTTTTTACAGTTTTTAAGGTGCAGAATTTGTTGTCAGTGTTGTTGGATAAGTAATGTTTGTGTCCTTTTTGAAATCCCCCTTTAGCTTCCTGTGACTACTTGGAAATTTTTGCTGTTGTTTTGTTCTATTTTTAAATAAGATACCAGAACCCAAATGAAATAACGGCCCCCTGTTACAATTTTTATTTTGTTGCTCCTCATATGAAGCAAAATTCTCATACTTGTGAGCTCATAATTCAATTAATTCCTCAAAGATAAGCCTTTTCTTCTTTTTGTTAAGATAAACATGTTGTGCTATTGTTGCAAGTGAATGTCCTTTGATATAAACAACTAACATTATACACACATATATGCACATGGTCATGTGCACAACTAACTTTCTCTTAATACAGAAGGAAAAATGAATAGTATTACTATTTTAGCATAAATTGTTATTCAATGGAAATGGTCAGAAATAAAGTAAACAGAAATAGCAAAAATTATTTTTTTAACTTTTCCAACAGAGAAACTTCTGCTCATTTTTCCCCCAGGATCTGAACGTCCTTGTATGATGCTGTCCCCTGTGGATCAGTGCTAGAGAAGAGTTGACAAACCCTTTTTAATTGTTCACTATAGTATTTGAGTCAATCTTTCTTTCCAGTGGATGTCATTATCACTATTTTTCTTTAAAGTAAATCACTATTACAAGAGAGGTAATGATTTATGGTGTTACTGCACAGGTGTTGTTGAAACAAATAGCAAATAAGGACTTCATATTTATTTTGAATGTGAAATGGAGAACAGGCTTAGAGGGAATTGGAGAAGTTGGGACTTATGTAACTCATTTTTATTGCTACCAAAAATTATTGGCAGTTTAGTAATAATGATGTCCACTTTGTTCTATTTTTAGCATAGTTTGGTTGGTAACTCATTATAATCTTAAATAAGGCTTTTTCTTGTCATTTGTGTTTTTACTTAATGAAAGAAAATATGACAAATTTCCTTGGTGTTCTTTGAAATTACAGATTAACAAGTGAGAATAAAACAGAAACTGATTTACCATGAGCCTTGCATAAAGCTTTCCTTGATTTTGAAACTAAACTTGAAGTCAATATTGAACTGTCCCTGCCTTGATGCTTCAGGACACATATAACCTACACAGAACAGTTTGGCATATGGATATATATGATTTAGCACCTTTACTGACTCTTTCACTTAGCTCTCCAACAAGACTACAAGTGCCTTGTGAATAGGAATAAATGCTATATATTTCTTTTCTATTCTCACGTTGTTTACTTCAAAATTCTGCACAAATTGCATGCTCAATAAACATACACTGAGTTATTTAGGATCTTGTCCATCCTTTTTCCCTATGTCACTCTTGTTCTTCTTTTCCAAATATGAGTAAATGATTAAAAAAACATTCTTTTTTATTTCTAAGTTTCTTTGTAATTTCCTACACAGAATTTTAAGTAATTTTATTTATTTATTTTCGAGTAAATTAGAGAGTTTCCCATATACAGAATCTTTTGGCAACTAGTTGGAATGCAACTTATTTATGATACAATAGAGCAGGACTCAATAGTCACAAATAACCACACATATCAACCATCTTCACATAAGCTGACATCTGGACAAACTCTTTCCTGGTAGAGTCAGCCTCCTGGGCAGTGAGTGTGCCATCTCTGTGATCTGTAAATATAAGCATTTCTTGCTAACTGCCATGCCAAGCACTTTGTGCATGCTCAGGCAAACAGCTTTCAAACTGAAGTGAAGAACTGGGGAGGAAGAAGGGAAAATATTGGGAACTGATGGATCTCTTGAAATTAGTCAGTCAAGTAGGTGGAGGAGTTTGTTTATGCAAACTTGGAAAGCTGTATGTTTTCTGAATCTCTCCTTGATCAACTTCACTCTCCCAATTCCACAGTACAACTTCAGGTCAACATTTCTTTTCCTCTTTGTCATGTAGAAAAGTGGCAATTTTGAAGACTATATTTCCAAAATTCAGTCTTTTGAGCAAATATTGCTTGATTTATTGACCAAAATTCTTGGGTTTGCCTTGCATGTTTTATTCCTTTTCCAGAACAGCTGGTAGATAAATAGTTTCATTCATTTATTCATTAATTCATGTATTTATACTTTATTCAATAGACATTTTGCATAAAACACACTCAAATTATATGTTGAATGCATGAATTATTTTATGACCATTCTATACTAGACATTTTCCCTAGATTTTGTCATTTTATCCTCTTCTATTCACACACACACACACACACACACACACACACATATGCACAAAAAGCCATTTTAAAAGTTAATTGCAATTTCCAAGCTCTGACCTTAAACATCCCAAACTTTTAATGTGACCTTGCAAGTATATTGTGTTCTTCAACTTCCTCAAGGCATATTTAATAGACAAACTTTCTTTTTCTTTATAGAATTCTACTTATGAAAATTGATTTATAATACATAACAGAAAAAGAAATACAAAATAGTTGCAAATTTAAATCATATCTAAATAACAGAATAAAATTTAGATTTTTTATAGGCAAGGAATTTTGATAAGGCAGAGTGTGACATGTAGGGAATCTGTAAAACAGATGATGTGGTTAAAAGGTGAGATAAGAGGTGTATTGTGAGTTAATATCCAGTTCAGAAAGATTGTTATACAAATGAACATGCTTTTTATTTATTTATTTTTCAAACATGCTTTTTAGAAAAAGAAAGATTGCCAATAACTTTGGTAAGAACTTTATAATTTTGCTAACATTTTTTAATAAAATTCAATAAAGTTTTTGAATATGTATATAAAATAATAAGTTAATATTTATTTGAATGCTTACTCTCTGGGCCAGGTTCTATTCTAAGAACTTTACATACATTAACTCATGTAATGCTCCCAACGAATCTGTGAGGTAAGATACTTTTATTATCCCCGTTTTATGTATGAAAAAGTGATACCATCAAAGAGATAAATAATTTGCGCAAAATTATGTAGCTAGTAAGTAATACAACTGGGATTTATGCCAGGGAGTCTGGCTCTAGAATCTGTGCTCTTAACCACTTTGCTTAACCATCTACCATAATAACTAAACCATTTCTTATAGCTACATCAAATTCTTTCTGTACAGCAAAGCACTTTAAAAATATTTGGTAGAAATACTTTTTAAAAATATGTGTTTTCTAATTAGTAAGCTTCATTTTTTAGAGTAGTTCTAGATTCATAGCAAAACTGAGCACAAAGTACAGAAAGTTCTCATTTACCCACAGACAACCTCCCCCACTATCAACAACCCACATTAGTGGTAAAGTTGTAAAACTGGTAAAACTATATTGACAAAACAGTAACCAAAGTCTATAGTTTATTGGTGTTTACAGCCTATGGATTTTGACAAGTATATTACATATATCCACTATGAGACTATTATGCTGTATGGTTTTGCTGCCCTTAAAATTCTTCAGTGTTTTGCCTATTTATCCCTCCCTCTTCTCTATACCCAAGCAATCACAGATATTTTCACTATCTCCATAATCTTGCCTTTTCCAGAATACCATACAGTTGGAATCATACAGTATGTAGCCTTTTCATTGTCTTCTTTCATTTATTAAGATGAATTTAAAGTTCCTCCATGTCTTTTCATGGTTTGATAGCTCATTTCTTTTTGCCAATGAATAATATTCCATTATCTGGATGTAGCACTGTTTATTTCATTTGTCCACTAACCTACTGAAGGACACATTGGTTACTTCCAGGTTTTGGCAATTATGAATAAAGCTGCTATAAACATCTATGTGCAGGTTTTTGTGTGGCTATAAGTGTTCACTTCATTTGAATAAATATCAAGGAGTGTGATTGCTGGATCATTTGTTAAGAGTATGATTAGTTTTGTAAAAACCTGCCAAAATGTCTTCCAAAGTGACTTTACCACTTTGCATTCCCACCAAGAATGAATGAACGTTGCTGTTGCTCCACATCCTCATCAACAATGGTGTAAATGTTTTGGATTTTTGCAATTATGATAAGTATGTAGTAGTATCTCATTGTTATTTTAATTTTCAATATCCTACTGACATATGATGTTGAACAGTTTTTCATATGCTCACTTGCCATCCATAGGTCTTCTTTGGTGAGATGACTGTTCAGAATTTTGACCTATTTTTTAATCATGTTTATTTTCTTATTATTGAGTTTTAAGATTTCTTTGTATATTTGAGATGAGTTCCCTATCAGATGTATCCTTTGCAAATATTTTCTCTCAGTCTGTGAATTTTTTTCTCATTCTCTTGACATTGTTTTCGGCAGAGAAGAAGTTTTTAATTTTAATGAAGTCCAGCTTATCAACTTTTTCTTTCATAGATGGGGCGTTTGGTGTTGTACCTAAAAAGTCATCACCATACCCAAGGTCGTCTAGAATTTTTCTGATGTTTTCTTGGAGTTTTATAGTTTCATATTTTACATTTAGGTCTATGATCCACTCTGAGTTAATTTCTGTGAAGGGTGTAAAGTCTGTCTCTAGATTCTTTTTTTTTTTTTTTTTTTGCATGTGAATGTCTAGTTGCCCCAGCACAATTTGTTGAAAAAAGTATCTTTGCTCCACTGTATTGCCTTTGCTCCTTTGTCAATGGTCAGTTGACTGTATTTATGTGGCTCTATTTCTGGGCTCTCTATTCTGTTTCAGTGATCTATTTATTTATTCTTTCACCAATATCACACTGTCTTAATTACTAAAGCTTTATAGTAAGTCTTGAAGTTGGGTAGTGTCTGTCCTCTAACTTCATTCTTATCCTTCAATACTTAGTTGGTTATTCTGGTCTTTCACTTCTCCTTTTATATGCTAGAATCAGTTTGTCAATATCCACAAAATGGTTCTGATTGGTTTTGACTGGAATTGTACTGAATCTATAAATCAAATTGGGAAGAAGTGACATCTTGACAATAGTGAGTTTTCCTATCCATGAACATAGAATGTCTCACCATTTATTTAGTTCTTTGATTTATTTCATCAGAGTTTTGTAGTTTTCCTCATATAGATCTTATACATTTTATTAGAGTTTTCATATTTGGGGTTCTAATGTAAATGAATGTGTTTTAAACTTCAAATTCCACTTGTTAATTGCTGGTATGTAGGAAAGTGATTTACTTTTGTATACTAATCTTCTAACCTGCTACCTTGGTATACAGTTGCCCCTCCATACCTATGGATTCCACATCTGCAGATTCAACCATGGGTGAAAAGTATATTTTTTTAATTCCAGAAGTTCCATGAAGCAAAATTTGAATTTGCCATGCACCAGCACCTATTTACATAGCATTTACATTGTATTAGGCATTATAAGTAATCTAGAAATGATTTAAAATACACAAGAGGATGTCCATAGGTTACATGCAAATGCTACACCATTTCCTAAAAGGGACTTGCACATCCACAGATATTGGTATTCATAAGGACTCCTGAAACCAATCCACCATGGATACTGAGGGATGATTGTAATTGCTTATTAGTTCTAGGAGTTTTTTCTGTCAATTCTTTCAGACTTTCTACATAGACAATCATGTTATCTGCAAACCCAGTCAGTTTTATTTTTTGCTTCCCAATGTATATACCTGTTTTTTTCATTTTCTTGTCTTGTTGCATTAGTTAGTACTTCCAGTACCATGTCAAAGAACAGTGATGAGACAGGACATCTATACCTAGCTCCTGAATTTAGTAGGAAAGCATTGAGTTTCTCACTATTAAGTATGATACTAGCAGTAGGGATTTTTGTTGTTGTTGTTGATCTTTTTTTACCAAATTGAGGAATTTCCCTCTTATTCCTATTTTGCTGAGAGGTTTTTCTTCTTTTTTTTTCTTTAATCATGAATGAGTGCTGGATTTTTTAAATGCTTTTTCTGCATTGATATGATCATGTGATTTTTCTTCTTTAACCTGTTGATGTAGTGGATTAATTCAATTGGTTTTGGAATGTTTAACCAACCTTGCATAATTGGGATAAATCCCACTCCATCATGGTGTTTACTTTTTTTATACATTATTGTTGGAATTGATTTACTAAATTTTTTGAGGATTTTTTTCATTAGTGTTCATTCTAGATATTGGTCTGTAGTTTTATTTTTATTTTTGTATTGTCTTTAGTTTGAGTATTAGACTACAGTTGGACTTATAGATTTAGAGTGTATGCCCTCTGATTTGATTTTTCTAGAAGAGATTGTAGAGAATTTATATAATTTTTTTCCTTAAATGTTTGGTAGAAGTTAGTAGTGAACCCATCTGGGCCTGGTGCTCTCTTTTGAAAGGTATTAAATTTTTTTTTTGGATTTTTCTTTTTATTCAAACAGAAAGTCAGAAAAATTATAATCATCCTCATCAGTTCACTCAGTCACATGTAATTAATTTTCTTCATCATGATCTTTTGTTAGCCCTTTTAAAATCCATCAGTTTGGGCTTCCCTGGTGGCGCAGTGGTTGCGAGTCTGCCTGCCGATGCAGGGGACGCGGGTTCGTGCCCCGGTCGGGGAGGATCCCACATGCCGCGGAGCGGCTGGGCCCGTGAGCCATGGCCGCTGAGCCTGCGCGTCCGGAGCCTGTGCTCCGCAACGGGAGAGGCCACAACAGTGAGAGGCCTGCGTACAGCATAAAAAAAAAAAAAAAAAATCCATCAGTTTTCCATTAGAGTTCTGAAAATGCTTATTTATTCAGTTCAGCAGTATAGTCAGTTACCAGAAACCTGTACTTGTCAGAGTCTTTTCCATGAATTCCTTGAAGATGAAATCCTTTTATAGGAACGTTTTTGCAAAAGCATCAGGGTACACCCAGAACTCTCTGTAAATGACAAAAGAAATAAAAATGACCACAGTTCAAGATTTGACGAAAGTTCATAATAATGCAATTGACAAGGAAATTTAGTTATTTCTGAGATATACATTTTAAAGTAATAACGAGAATTATGACTTATAACATTATACCAGAACATATAAGATTTTTAGAAATTTCATGTAATGTCTGAAACATTTATATTAACATAGTTCCATACAAATAGCCCAAAGAAAGTTTAATATTAGTTGTTTTTTTCTTTGTTTACTTTTTATACTGCAGGTTCTTATTAGTCATCAATTTTATAAACATCAGTGTATACATGTCAATCCCAATCACCCAATTCAGCACACCACCATCCCCACCCCATGGCGGTTTTCCCCCCTTGGTGTCCATATGCTTGTTCTCTACATCTGTGTCTCAACTTCTGCCCTGCAAACTGGTCATCTGTACCATTTTTCTAGGTTCCACATACATGCGTTAATATACAATATTTGTTTTTCTCTTTCTGACATACTTCACTCTGTATGACAGTCTCTAGATCCATCCACGTGTCAACAAATGACTCAATTTCGTTCCTTTTTATGGCTGAGTAATATTCCATTGTATATATGTACCACAACTCCTTTATCCATTCATCTGTCGATGGGCATTTAGGTTGTTTCCATAACCTGGCTATTGTAAATAGTGCTGCAGTGAATATTGGGGTGCATGTGTCTTTTTGAATTATGGTTTTTTCAGGGTATATGCCCAGTAGTGGGATTGTTGGATCATATGGTAATTCTATTTTTAGTTTTTTAAGGAACCTCCATACTGTTCTCCATAGTGGCTGTATCGATTTACATTCCCACCAACAGTGCAAGAGGGTTCCATTTTCTCCACAGCCTCTCCAGAATTTGTTATTTGTACATATTCTGATGATGCCCATTCTAACTGGTGTGAGGTGATACCTCATTGTAGTTTTGATTTGCATTTCTCTAATGATTAGTGATGTTGAGCCGCTTTTCATGTGCTTCTCGGCCATCTGTATGTCTTCTTTGGAAAAATGTCCATTTAGGTCTTCTGACCATTTTTGGGTTGGGTTTTTTGTTTCTTTAATATTGGGCTACATGAGCTGTTTATATATTTTGGAGATAAATCCTTTGTCTATTGATTCATTTGCAAATATTTTCTCCCATTCTGAGGGTTGTCATTTCATCTTGTTTATGGTTTCCTTTGCTGTGCAAAAGCTTTCAAGTTTCATTAGGTCCCATTTGTTTATTTTTGTTTTTATTTCCATTACTGTAGGAGGTGGGTCAAAAAAGATCTTGCTGTGATTTATGTCAAAGAGTGTTCTTCCTATGTTTTCCTCTAAGATTTTATAGTGTCCTGTCTTACATTTAGGTCTCAAATGCATTTTGAGTTTATTTTTGTGTATGGTGTTAGGGAGTGTTCTAATTTCATTCTTTTACAAGTAGCTGTTCAGTTTTCCTGGCACCACTTATTGAAGAGACTGTCTTTTCTCCATTGTATATCTTTGCCTCCTTTGTCATAGATTAGTTGACCATAGGTGTGTGTGTTTATCTCTGGGCATTCTATCTTGTTTCATTGATCTATGTTTCTGTTTCTGTGCCAGTACCATATTGTCTTGATTACTGGAGCTTTGTAGTATAGTCTGAAGTCAGGGAGTCTGATTCCTCCAGCTCCATTTTCTTCACTCAAGACTCCTTTGGCTATTCGGGGTCTTTTGTGTCTCCATACAAATTTTAAGATGATTTGTTCTAGTTCCATAAAAAATGCCGTTGGTAATTTCATAGGTATTGCATTGAATCTGTAGATTGCTTTGGGTAGTTTAGTCATTTTCACAATATTGATTCTTCCAATCCAAGAACATGGTATATCTCTCCATCTGTTGGTATCATCTTTAATTTCTTTCATCAGTGTCTTATAGTTTTCTGCATACAGGTCTTTTGTCTCCCTAAGTAGGTTTATACTTAGGTATTTTATTCTTTTTGTTGCAATGATAAATGGGAGTGTTTCCATAATTTCTCTTTCAGATTTTTCATCATTATTATATAGGAATGCAAGAGATTTCTGTGCATTAGTTTTGTATCCTGCAACATTACCAAATTCATTGATTAGCTCTAGTACTTTTCTGGTGACAGTTTTAGGATTCTCTATGTATAGTATCATGTCATCTGCAAACACTGACAGTTTTACTTCTTCTTTTGCAATTTGTATTCCTTTTATTTCTTTTTCTTCTCTGAATGCCATGGCTAGGACTTCCAAAACTATGTTGAATAAAAGTGGTGAGAGTGGACATCCTTGTCTCGTTCCTGATCTTTGAGGAAGTGTTTTCAGTTTTTCACTATTGAGAATGATGTTTGTTGTGGGTTTGTCGTATATGGCCTTTATTATGTTGAACTAGGTTCCCTCTATGCCCACTTTCTGCAGGGTTTTTATCATAAATGGGTGTTGAATTTTGTCGAAAGCTTTCTCTGCATCTATTGAGATGATCATATGGTTTTTCTCCTTCAATTTGTTGATATGGTTTATCACATTGATTGATTTGTGTATATTGAAGAATCCTTTCATTCCTGGAATAAATCCCACTTGATCGTGGTGTATGATCCTTTTAATGTGTTGTTGGATTCTGTTTGCTAGTATTTTGTTGAGGATTTTTGCATCTATATTCATCAGTGATATTGGTTTGTAATTTTCTTTTTTTGTAGTATCTTTGTCTGGTTTTGGTATCAGGGTGATGGTGGCCTCATAGAATGAGTTTGGGATTGATCATTCCTCTGCAATTTTTTGGAAGAATTTGAGAAGGATGGATGTTAGCTATTCTCTAAATGTTTGATGGAATTCACCTGTGAAGCCATCTGGTCCTGGACTTTTGTTTTATTGGAAGATTTTTAGTCACAGTTTCAATTTCTCTACTTGTGATTGATCTGTTCATATTTTCTATTTCTTCCTGGTTCAGTCTTGGAAGGTTATACCTTTCTAAGAATTTGTCCATTTCTTCCAGGTTGTCCATTTTATTGGCATAGAGTTGCTTGTAGTAGTCTCTTAGGATGCTTTGTATTTCTGCAGTGTCTGTTGTAACTTCTCCTTTTTCATTTCTAATTTTATTGATTTGAGTCCTCTCCCTCTTTTTCTTGATGAGTCAGGCTAATGGTTTATCAATTTGGTTTATCTTCTCAAGGAACCAGCTTTTAGGTTTATTGATCTTTGTTATTGTTTTCTTTGCTTCTATTTCATTTATTTCTGCTCTGAATTTTATGATTTCTTTCCTTCTGCTAAGTTTGGGTTTTGTTTGTTCTTCTTTCTCTAGTTCCTTTAGTTATAAGGTTAGATTGTTTACTTTAGATTTTTCTTGTTTCTTGATGTAGGCTTGTATAACTATAAACTTCCCTGTTAGAACTGCTTTTGCTGCATCCCATAGATTTTGGATCATCCTGTTTTCATTGTCATTTGTCTCTAGGTAATTTTTTTATTTCCTCTTTGATTTCTTCAGTGATCTCTTGGTTATTTAGTATTAATTTAGTATTAATTATTGATTTGATTTCTTCAATATATATAGACCTATTCAGATTTTTTTTTCTTATGTGAAATTTGGCAATTCCATGGGATTGATCTTTTTCTTCTAGGTTATTCAATCTGTGGACACAGAGTTTTAAAATTGTGTTTCTCTATTAACTTTTTAATGTCCATGGTATCTGCAGTGATATCCCCTTTTTCATTTCTGATATTAGTAATTTGGGTCTTCTCTCTTTTTCTTAGTTAGCTTGAATAGAGATGTATCAATTTTATTGATATTTCAAGGAACCAGCTTTGGGTTTGTTGATTTTCTCTATTGATTTACTGCTTTTAATTTCATTTATTTCTACTCTAATTATGAATAGTTGTTTCCTTCTGTTTACTTTGGATTTAATTTGCTCTTATTTTCCTAGTTTGCTAAGGTTGAAGCTTAGGTTATTGCTTTAGGTACTTATTGTTTTCTAATATATGCATTCAATGCTATAAGATTCCCTCTAAACATTTCTTCTGCTGCATTCCACAAATTTTTGTAAACTGTGTTTTCACTTTCTTAAGTTCAAGATATTGTTTTTTAACTTCTCTTGAAATTTCTTTTTTGACACTTTAAAAGTGTGTTGTTTGTGGTTTTCCAACTACCTTTCTGTTGTTGATTTCTATTTCAATCCCTCTGTGGTCTGAGAACAGACATTATATGTGTTCTATTTTTTTTTTTTTAATTTCTTAAGGTGTGTCTTAGGACCCAGGATGTTTTCAATCTTGATGAGTGGTTCATGTGAGCTTGAGAATAATGTATATTTTGCGGTTGTTGGATGAAGTAATCTATAGTTGTCAACTACATGCACTTGTTTGATGGCACTATTGAGTTCAACTATGTCTTACTGAAGTTCTTCCTACTGGTTATGTCCATTTATGATAAAAGGGAGATCAAGTCTCCACCTATAACAATGGGTATATCAATTTCTCCTTGCAGTTCTGTTGTTTTTTGTCTCTCATATTTTGATGCTCTGTTGTTAGACACATATATTAAGGATAGTTATGTCATTTTGGAATACTGACTCCTTTATCATTATATGTTGTTCCTCTTTATCCCTAATATTTTTTCTTGCTCCAAAGTCTACTCTGTCTGAAATTAATATAGCTACTCCTGCTTTCTTTTGGTTAGTGTTAGCATAGAATACCTTTCTTTGTTCCTTTACTCTTAGTGTATATGTATTTATATTTAAAGTGGGTTTCTTGCAGACAACATATATTTGGGTCTTGTTTTTTGATCCACTCTGACAGTCTCTTTCTTCTAATTGGTGTATTTAGACCATTGATGACTGATATAGCTGGATTAATATCTAGTATATTTGTTACTGTTTTCTATTTGTTGCACTTGTTCTTTGCTCCTGCTTTTGTCTTCCAGAAGTTTTCTGCGTTTTGTTGTTTTACTTGGGCATTTTATATGATTTCACTTTTTCTCCTTTCTTGGCATATCAAGTTATTTCTTTTGTTACTTTTTATTAATGGTTTCTCTAGAGTTTTCAGTATACATTTACAACTAGTATAAGTCCACTTTCAAACAACACTATACCACTTCACAGGTAGTGCAACTACTTTAATAATAACAAAAGAGTATTAATTTTTCAATCCTGTCCCTTTTATCATTGCTGTCATTCATTTCCTTTATACATAAACATATATATATATATATATTCAAATACATTTGTAGCTGTTACAAACTGTTATCTGTTAGATTAATTTTAAAAAGAAAAATGAAAACTATTTTATTTATTTCAATTATGCTTTGTCCAGTGATTTTTCCTTTCTTCATAATCTAGATCCAGGTTTCTGAACTATATTATTTTACTTCTCTGAAGATATCCTTTTATTAGTTCTTGCAATGTATGTCTATTGGTAACAAATTCTCTCTATTTTTGTTTGTCTGAGTCATTCTTTGTTTCTCTAGCCCTTAGTTTATTAATCATAGTTTTTTTTTCAAATTTCTGGTATGATAATTCCAACATTCCTGTCATATATGACTCTGATCTTGATGGTTGTTCTGTGGCTTCAATTGTTTTTTGTTTTTTAGTATGCCTTGTAATTTTTTTTTGAATGGCAGACATAATGTACAGGGAAAAAGAAACTGCAGTAAATAGACCTTTAGTAATGCAGTGCAAAAGTTTTTATCCACACTGAGCCTCCAGCGATTTATCAATTACAGTTTGTTTTTTTCCTACCCTGGTACAGGTCCTTGCAGAGATTTCTGCTTGTGGGTTTCTGTTCAGGTAAGTTGTGATTCCCCGTATCTACCTGTCTGTATCTACAATCTGGGGGGCAGAAGTTTGCTTTGTAACTTCACTTTCCTGACAGACCTAAGAAGAGTTGTTGAGTTTTCAATTTGTTCAACATTTTATTTGTTAGGACAGAGTTAATACTTTCAAGATCTTTACAAGCCATCCAGAAGTGTTACTTTTTTAAAATACTATTTTAGATGATAGTAGTCTTATTAGTGTTCTCAAAGTAACTCTCAAGTATGATATTTAAGAAATTTAAGGAACATAAAGGAAGAATTCAACATTCCTTATTCAATTTAAATTTTTCTCTTTTCCATGATTGAAGCTCTATGCTTAGGATTACATATTGTGATAATTGAACAGGCCTTCTTTTTGCTAATATGTTCCATTAATTTTACTATAATAGTAGTAATATAGATTTATTAGCAACAAATAGCATAAAGATGGAAAATCATTAATGATAAATCTTTCTAGACTTTGCTTTTATAATAGTATACAAATCCTGTACAATAACAGCATGGCATTGTTTTCTGGCACACCATACAAGTATTCCCCATTCTACTTTGTAATTTTATATGTCCAAATAGGCAAACATAAAGAAGTGGTTGCCTAAGTGTCCATGGACAGATGAATGGATAAAGAAGATGTGGCACACATATACAATGGAATATCATTCCACCATGAAAAGAAATGAAATTGAGTTATTTGTAGTGAGGTGGATGGACCTAGAATCTGTCATACGGAGTGAAATAAGTCAGAAAGAGAAAAAAATATATAAAAAATATATAAATATATATATATGGAATCTAAAAGAAAAATGGTTCTGATGAACCTAGGGGAAGGACAGGAATAAAGGCGCAGACATAGAGAATGGACTTGAGGACACGGGGAGGGGGAAGGGTAAGCTGGGATGAAGTGAGAGAGTAGAATTGACATATATACACTATGAAATGTAAAATAGATAGCTAGTGGGAAGCAGCTGCATCACACAGGGAAATCAGCTCGGTGCTGTGTGACCACCCAGAGGGGTGGGATAGGGAGGGTGGGAGGGAGATGCAAGAGGAGGGGGATATGGTGATATGTGTATACACATAGCTGATTCACTTTGTTACACAGCAGAAACTAACACAACATTGTAAAGCAATTATACTCCAATAAAGATGTTTAAAAAATAAAGAAATGGTTGCATATAAATAGGTTTGGGAACAATATGGTGAAACTATTTTTAATCAAATCCCAAACATAGAATATAATATAACATAATGGAATGAATGAATGTAGATTATGTAACCAGAATAACATAGGTTCATATCCTAGATTCAGCCCTGTTCTAGCTTTGCAACTGCAGGCAAGTTCTATGGATTTTCTGTTTCTCAGTTTTTAAAATCAAGATATTAGGTTTATTTCTGTCTTTCTTTGAGTTCCCCACAAAGTAGTCCTTTAGACAATGTCTGGGGTACAGGTACTTATTAAGAAGATGATTCCAGGAAGTACAAGAGAGAGTAGAGAAAGTGAGAGAAGGAAGGAAGTCAATTAGGGGTGTGTTGATGTGCAGATTGCTAATGTGGACAACTGATGCCCAGTCCTGCTGGTCATCCTCTGAGATATTGTGCAGAACATGCCTCTGAAATGCCCTGCTGAAGGACAAAAAAGCTGGGGTCTTCATTCACTTATTCCCATCTTTCATTGCTGAGAATTATTTTGTGAGAATTAAATCCCCTGCCCTTGGTGCTGCCCTGCCTTCATGCTGAGCAAGCTCCTGACCTACAGGAGAAAGCTCTGAGGCAGAGAAGCAGAGGGCTGCCTGTGTTTGAAGAAGGAAGTTGCTACTATCAGTGCAGGTGAGCTTAAAGATGAGCAGAGTGTATACAGAATGAGGCTACAATACTTAATATTGTATATAAAAAACCTAAGATCATCTATCACATAATAGATATTACATAAATGTAGCTATTAATTATTTTTATTTTTAATTAATTCAGAAAATAACTGGGAAAGTATAATACCTATATCAAAAATCATTTATGAAATTGAATATCATGGAATCTTTCAAATAGCACTATTTTCCTTGCAAGCTCAGTAAACTTATCTGCTGATTCCTTTGTGGAAGAGAAGATGGCATCTATATACCTAGGGTTAAAAGTAAAAAAGAGCATCTTTACTCCATTTTTGTATAATCAGATTAGACTGTGCTAACTTTGCCAGTATGGGATACTTTTTACCACATTACCAGCAATGCTCACTGTACATCGTAGGTAGATTTAGAGTTTAAAATGACACTGGAAACATATCCTGTCTTAATTTGATCCTACTCAGGTCCAACATGAGACCTAACGAAGAAATCTAAGCTGATAGTAACATTGACATTACTTTCATGAGCATAAGAAACTACAGCTAAATTCTCAACCTCTTTGACAGTATAATATACTTCAATCAGGATTCTAGATTTGATTCTTTTATCTATTTTAAGTGAATTAGGCACTCAATTGACATCAGTGGAAATTGAAGTTCTCTGTAACTGTTCCAGATATCACGAATTCTTCCATGTAAACTTTACAAAGGTATCCCATAACCCTAATCTGAATAGATCGCTTCTGGCAGTGGTGCTACATTGTCCTTCACTGGTCCTTTCTAATCAGTAAGTGTCTGTTTTTCTAGAACCGATGACTAGAAAAAGATACACTGCCGCTATTTAAGGCCTATGTGAATCTTGGTGATATATATATATATATATATATATATATATATATATATACATACTGAAACATGGAAGTTAAAATGGGCCAGATCTATTCAAACTCTTTAATGCTACCCTGTTCTAACTGCTTTGAACATGGATATAAAGTAATGGCTTCCATATTACCATGGGTGACTCTGATGACTCGATTAGGAAATAAAAATTTTCTGACAATCAAAGTCCTCTGTTACCAATACTAGGCATCTAATTACTTTATCTTCTTTGTGGATTTCTGTTTTAACCATCAGTGCTTACGTTATGAAACGAAATTGTTTATTAATTTGTGCTCTAAATGTCCACTTCATAAAACTCCTGGATGATGAGGACATCTAGAACCTGTGCTTGGATCATGGAGTCATTGCGTTCATTGTGTTTACATGCTTACTACATTACTTCCCAGTAATATAATTACTTACAAGATTCTGAAAATATGTTTGTTTAATAAAATGTTTCCATTTAATAAATGATGAGAATATCATACTGCACTGTTGGAATAACTGTCTACAATCAGTGATTTTTTTTTTAAATTACAAAGTAATTTCTATATATGTTTTAATATATTATAGGAGAGGAGCTAATTATTTGCACCAAAGACCTGATACTGTATTTTCAAATAATATATTATTTTTCTAGATTTTAGAATTCTTTTATAAGTGTTTTTAAAAATGAAAGTCCAACAATTATGTTGCGAGATTATTGGCTAAGAATGAATCTGGGTGGTACATTATACTCGAATACACTTTTGCTTGTTTTTAACGCATTTATTTTTAATTATAACATATATAAAGAAACTCCATAAAATATTTGCATAGCTTAGCATTTTATTACAAATTGAACATCTTGTAACCACCACTCAGGTCAAGAAATAGAGTACCTTCTTGATCACAAAGTTTTCTCTCTCCCTTAGAAATAAATGTTACCATATTTTTTTGTGTGAAAATCACTTGTTTTCTTTATAGTTTTGCTACCTACTCACATATTCATGAATACTATAGTTATTATCACCTGTTTTTGTACTTTATAAAATTTGAATATATGTGTTCTCTTGAGACTGACCTCTTTTTTATAATATATTAGTTCTTATTGGGTGTGATTTGTGATTGTAGTTCCTTCATTTTCATTGCTTCATAGTGTGGTGCTTGTATGAATATATCATAATTTTATGACTGTACACTTTTTGATGGATATTTGGGTTGTTTCCTGTTGGGGCTATTATGAACAGTGCTGTATCCTGGTGGACATGTACATGCATTTCCTAATATATAATGAGGAATGGAATTGCTAGGTCATAAGGTATGAGTGTCTTCAGTTTTATAAGGTATACACAAACTATTCTCAAAAGTGGTTTTAGGAGCTTACACCCTAAACAGCATAATACAAATTTCCACATCTTAAAGTGATAGCTTTCAATGTTTCACCATTAAGAATGATATTTTTCTAGCTTTTAAAAAAGATATTCCTTATTGGATTAAAGAAATTCCCTTCTGTTAATAATGTCCTAAATGTTTTAATCTAAAATGGATTTAAGCATCCAAAGTAACCATTAGTAAATTTAGATATTTTAAATTTTATCACTAATGGATGTGCAGTGGTTTCTCAGTGTGATGTTAATTTATATTTTGTTGATTAATGTGGTTGAACAACTTTTCATATGGTTATTGTCCATTTTGATTTTCTTCTTGTGAAGCTCCATTCAAATATATTGAACTTTTTTTTAAATCAGCATTGTTTATTCTGTGTTTTTTTCTAATAGGTAGGGGTTTACTATATAGTCTGAGGACTTGTTTACTGTTGGTTACATGCACTGTGACTGTCTACTACCACTCTATGGCTTATGTTTTAATGCTTTTTTTGATGTCCTTTGATGAATATAAGTTTTAAAATTTAATATATTTTAATTTATCAAATTTTCCTTTTCTGTTATAAAGATATTCTCTAACATTGTCTTTTAAAAAGCTTTGTTGTTTTGTCTTACAAATGTAGGTATTTAATCTACCTGGAATTGATATTTGGGTATGATGAATGGTGTCCAATTATTTTTTCACATGTATATTATTCCAGAACCATTTGTTTAATAAAAATAAACGATAAATAGATAAAGATGTCTTTTCATATCATCAGTGCAACCTCTGATTATAAATCAAGTGTCTTTCTCTAAGTGTGTGAAAGCACTTTTCTTGGCTTTCTATTCTGTTAATCTATCAGGCTTAATAATTAACTCACCATCTTAATTTTTAAAACTTAACAATAGTCGTTATTACAAGTTTATATAGTGTTAGAATCTGATAGAGCTATTATTTTTTAACATTACCCTGACCCTTCTTGGCCCTTAGAATTTCTATACAAATTTTAGAATCAGCTTATCAAGTTTAACACAAGAAAAACCTGTTGAAAATTTGACTGTGATGGCATTTAATCTATAAACCAATTTTGTATAGTTAATCTTTTTAAGATACTAGGTCTCCTAATTTTTGAACATCGTGTATCTCCTTTATTTAGGTAGCCTTTAATGTCTCACAATGAAGTTTTCTAATTTTTCTAATTTTCTGTTGGCTATTTTCTTCTTATTTGATATTTTTGGTATGTTTGACATAAAATGGTATCCTTTCAAATTTCTAATTTTGGCTTATATATAGAAAGACAAATAATTTTTTGCTTGTATATAGAAAGACATAATATTTTATTGATCTTATATCCAGTACACAACAGAAATCCAGTTTTCATGTTAATAGTTTATTCGCAGATTTATTTGGATTTCCAAATAACTCCATCTTCTGTAAATAATAATAGTTGTATTTATTTTTAGTCATTTTTCCTTTCATTTATTTATATATGTAATCATTTATCTATTTATTTATAGCTTACTGTACTGCCTAAAACATATGGTACACTGTTAAATATAAATTGTTATAGCGGTGTTCTTGACTTCTGCTGCTGCTAAGAAAGTTGACTCCAGATTTAAAAAAACAATGAACATCTTTAAAAGCATTAACATCTCATGCAATTCAATATGAAAAAAACAAACAACTCAATCCAAAAATAGGCAGAAGACCTAAATAGACATTTCTCCAAAGAAGACATACAGGTTGCCAACAAACACGTGAAAGAATGCTCAACATCACTAATCATTAGAGGATTGCAAATCAAGACTACAATGAGGTATCACTTCACACCAGTCAGAATGATCATCATCAAAAAATCTACAAACAATAAATGCTGGAAATGGTGTGGAGGAAAGGGAACTCTCTTGCACTGTTGGTGGGAATGTGAATTCATACAGCCACCATGGAGAACAGTATGGAGGTTCCTTAAAAAACTAAAAACAGAACTACCATAGGACCCAGCAATCTCACTACTAGGATATACCCTGAGAAAACCATAATTCAAAAAGAGTCATGTACCATAATGTTTATTGCAGCTCTATTTACAATAGCCAGGACATGGAAATAACCTAATTGTCCATTGACAGATGAATAAAGATGATGTGGCACATATATACAATGGAATATTACTCAGACATAAAAAGAAATGAAATTGAGTTATTTGTAGTGAGGTGGTTGGACCTAGAGTCTGTCATACAAAGTGAAGTAATTCAGAAAGAAAAACAAATACTGTATGCTAACCCATATATATGGAATCTAAAAAAAAAAAATGGTTCTGAAGAACCTAGGGGCAGGACAGGAATAAAGACGCAGACATTGAGAATGGACTTGAGGACATGGGGAGGGGGAAGGGTAAGCTGGGACAAAGTGAGAGAGTGGCATGGTTATATGTACACTACCAAATGTAAAATAGATAGCTAGTGGAAAGCAGCCACATAGCACAGGGAGATCAGCTTAGTGCTCTGTGACCATCTAGAGAGGTGGGATAGGGAGGGTGGGAGGGAGACACAAGAGGGAGGAAATATGGGGCTATATGTATATATATAGCTGATTCACTTTGTTGTACAGCAGAAACTAACACACCATTGTAAAGCAATTATACTCCAATAAAGATGTTAAAATAAAGACATTAAAATTAACTTGGAATGCAGTGATTCCCAAAGTAATTAAGTTACTGAAACAGTCTATGTTTGAAATCATCAAGTATATGACTTATTTCATTATTTATGGACTCTTTACTAATTCAGAAGTGTTTCTACTATTAACTTTATTTTTACTGCTTTGAATTATCCTTTCCTCAGTTATACTGTGTATGCCAAATTTGCTTAATTTTAGATAGCTGATCCTTTTCAAAAAGAATCTGGCTTCTTCATATTTGTACATTTCCATGAAGTCCACTTAGTGGTCTATGTAGATATCTTTGGAGGCAAACAGGAATATAACTACATAGTAACCTCAGGCTGCCCTGGGCTTCCTTAGCCATGCAGAATGATTCAGTGTTATGGTGGAAGTTGAAAATATGTAGCCATTAAGAACAGGGTTTGCAAATTCCTTCAGGATGAAATGGTGGTAGTCAAAAATGGTTTTCTGGTCTGGGCACCAATCCAACACTAATAGGTGCAGGAAAAGAAAATGTTACTGTATAAGGATTTAATTTCAGGGAGGATGATAGTACTTTTAGAAAGGCGTATATATTTAAAAATTGATTTGAATATATATGCAAATTATTTTACAAAGTTGCTCATCTTCTCCCTATCAGAACAATTTTAAAGCAGTGGAGCTTTATAACCCATACTTATGTTGGGAAACTGAAGATTATATAACATGTACCAAAGACATCATGTTCACAGATGTAGGCTTAATCTTGGGGAAGAAATATATATATATTACTGACCATCCTCACATTTTTGTGAATACTGTTCCTCACTTGCTAAAGGGTGGTTATTATCTCCCCATCCCCTAAATGACCCAAATCTTTTCTTCATAGATAAGGGAAAGTGTAACAGTTTAGAAAAGTTCAAGGAGTTAAAAAGCACTGTGACTAACACCTCAGGTTACAACTTAACACAAAATTTGAGTTTAATTATACACTGTGTTTGTTGTCAAACATACTGGCAAATAAGAGAGAATGAATGGCCTGGAAGGCAAGATTACATACACTATCATGGCTGGTGGTAAGAACAACAACCATTACAGCTAAAGCTTTTATTTTTTATTTTTTTTTTAATATAAAGGGAAACAATGTGTTATTCACAATTAAAGAAAAAAAAGTTTGCCAATACTATATATAGTATTGAGAAATATATATTAAGAAAAAGAAACACTAGATTCCATTTTAAATAGCTACTAAACTTTTATTTAAATAGATGAAAAAATTGCCAAAGTAGTTTGCTTAATTTGCAGCAAATCTAACCATTTGTCTCAGTTCTTGTCATTCCTGAAATTAGATTAATGACATGCTTGTTTTGTTTATCTAGCAATAGTTGCTGTTGTTAAACAATTCACTTTACAAGTGACTACAGATACCTATTGAGGCTGACATCTACATCATCCACATTCCTAAGTAACTCTATACTATTTCTTTTCCTGGGGGAATTATATAGAATATTACGTTTCCTTCTGTAACTGGTAAAACACAAATATTTCTTTCAATAATGATCTTTCCTTAACACTTTTATTCTGTTCCAAATACACTTCAAATTCAGTAAATCCTTTAAATTTTCTTTTTTTTTTTTTTTTTTTTTTTGCGGTACGCGGGCCTCTCACTATTGTGGCCTCTCCCATTGCGGAGAACAGGCTCCGGACGTGTAGGCTCAGCAGCCACGGCTCACAGGCCCAGCCGCTCCACGGCATGTGGGATCTTCCTGGACCGGGGCACGAACCCGTGTCCCCTACATCGGCAGGCGGACTCTCAACCACTGCGCCACCAGGGAAGCCCCCAAATTTTCATTTTTATGTTCTTACAGTTCTGAGTTAGTAAATACTGAAGCTGTATAAAAAATTCAGAAAATATTGGAGACTATCTCTACTCTTATAACTGGTTCAATTATTTTAATTACTTTCACTGGACAACTCTGATAATTCTCCCTCTCCCCAAACACACAAACACATAAAAACAAGCACATACACACACACAAACACACAAGTGTGGGAAAGTTTGCTTATTTAGCCTAAATGATCAAATCGATATTTGTGTAATTTGGTGTTGGGTTGCACCCTGCAAGCCTGCAAGCCTTGTACTTGCCCAGCCTCAAGAACGAAGAAGAGCCTGGAGTCAGCCCTGACAGAGACATCAATGGTTTAATGGATAGGGAAATCTTACACATCTGAAGCAAGGTCCTGGAGCAATACCAATGCCACTGCCACTATGTGTGGCAGACGGCAGGCATTGCATGGGGTGGAGGGTGGGGGGCGGATTACCAGTTATAGTGGATTATAGGTTGGTTCATTGGTTGCCAGGGAAACTGTCAAAGGAACAAGCACCTCACCGCCCTTTGATAAGCTATGGTAATAGAAATGTTCTGGCCTAAAGTTTAGAACAACCACTAGTTGGGGCCTGGGGCAAGTATGTAGGCATTTACTGATTAGACTCTGTAATTGAGAGGGAATGTCAGTCTTGTGAGTAGGGTTTAGGTGAAGCAGGGACTGGTCGAGCAAGGGATGTACAGAGAGCAAGAGAACAGCCATGTTGGGTGGCCTGAGCATATCTTTGGACACGACCATAAAAGAGTAAGATCAACGTAAATTTGTGAGTTCTGATTTGGCAGAGGCTAATTTCATTTGAGTCTCTCCCTTCTTTCTGGATTTTATCCTTCATTTATAACAATAGAAAACAAACCATTTTTTGGCAGAAGAGATCAGAATGTGTGTTTTCTACAACTCGATTTACAAATAGGTACTGCCCACCTTCTATGATCTCAGCTCTGTGGCAGATGTAGCTACTAGACAAAAGCAGATAGAAAAGAGGGGGCCGTATTTGAAGAAAAGTGAGTTTTTCTGGCATACAGTAGTTAACCTTGCCAACATAATGCACATTTTTTTCTTGGAGATTATGTTGTGTTGTGAGGGTGAGGTGTCGTTAAGGCCATAGGAGAGTGATAAGACATGAAGATTACTACAGAGATATTTATTGAGGGTTTGAAAATGAAATTTTCCATTCTAATGGGGAACTGTACATATATGGGTTTTAAGATAGTAATCACTTGTGTCCAAAAGCTATGAACAACTTTAGGGACATTAAAGCAAATTGCCAAAATAATTTCAAAAGAACTCTAAAAAGTTGAACCTTCATCAGCAATAGTTGATCAAGTGCATGTTTTAACTACAAGTTCACCAACATTGACTAAATTTTTAAGTTTTACAATTTGATAGGTGAAAATGTTGTCTCATTAAATTTGCATTTTCTTGGCTAGTTACCTTGGACATAATATGTTTGCTATCCAGTTGTTATTTCTTTTTTTTAAAATAAATAGTTGCCTGTTGATATATTTCGCATGTAAACTACTTTTGTATTGATTTGTGTGATCTCTTAATATAAAAATTGTAACCATTGATCTGGCACAACTGGTGTGAATAATTTCCAGTTTCTAGTTGCCTTTAGATTTTCATTTCATTAAGAGAAATATAGGAGGAAAATGTTAATCTAAACAAAGTTATTGAGCTTTAATTTTTATTTATTCCATTGTATTTTAAGAATTTTTAAAGTTCATCAATTTTATTCATTATAAAATCATATCTATTCATTAAATAAAATTTGAAATATCCAAAAAAAATACAAAACTAAAAAAAAATATTACACATCATCTCACTTTTCAGGGAGCCTCATCTCTACTATAAATATTTTGTTGAATTTCCTTTCAGTATCCTTTTTGTCCTACGTGGGAAGGTTTTATGTTGCTGTTATTGTTTCCTCATTAGCAAAATGCATACTGCTTCATTTTATGATGATATGATATCATAATATTATATAATAATCTCTCTTTCCTGTCATGTTACATTTCATCATGTCATGCAATTTATCTATTACTTTTTTTTTTTTTTTTTTTTTTGGCTGTGCTACGCAGCCTGCAGGACCTTATTTCCCCAAGCAGGGTTTGAATCTGGGCCCCCAGCAGTGGAAGCGTGGAGTCCTAACCACTGGACTGCCAGGGAATTCCCTTATTTATTAAATAAATATTTACCATCATTACCTATCAGTCACTCTTCTAGGCACTGGGATAGCAATGAACAAAATCCCTGCTTACATGGAGAATACATTGTAGTGGTAGTGGGGTGGGGGAAAGTAATGCAAATAAGCATAAAATATGTCAGGTATTTTTAAATGCTATGAAGAAAAATAAGTTCTGTTATGTAAAAGGAATAAAGAGCTCTAGAAGGGAATAAGATTTGCAATTTTATATAGAGGGGTGAGGAAACGTCTTTTTTATTTGGTGACATTTTAGCTGAGACGTGATTAAATGGGTAGAATGAACCATGCATATACCTGGGTAAAGACAGTTCCAGACAAAGGGACAGAGAAGGACCAGAGGAACTGACATGGGAATGTGCTTGATATTTCTGAGAATATTGAAGTGATAGTGTGGTGGGAGTGTCATGAGAGAAGGGAAGAGGAATAAAAGATTCAATCAGTGATGTAAGGTCATGGTAAATACTTTGAGCTTCACTGAGTGTGAGATGGACCGCTATTGGACATTGAGAGCAGGGAAATTACATGATCTGACTTATTTTTGTAAGGAAAAATCCTGCCAGTTGTGTGAAGAATAGAGTGTAGGAAGAAAAAGATGAGATCAGGGAGCTCTATTAGGAGTCTGCGGAAGTAATCTGAGTGAGAGATGATGGTGGTTTGGACTGGCTTGCTGGCAATAGAGGTGATAATGTCATAGACTTTGAATATACCTTCAAGGCTTAGCTATCACAATTTCCTGACTGACTGGATGTGAGATGTGAGAAAAATAAAGTAGTCAAGAACAATTCCAAGGTTTCTAGCCTAAAATCTGCAAGAAAGGTGATGCCATTTACTGAGATAGAGAAGATACAAGAAGGAGAAGACTTGGAGGTTGAGGAGATAAATGTTCAGCTATTATGAAATCTTTGTAATCATATTTTTTAAACCGTTTTTCTTTATTAAAGACATTCTACATTTTAGTTATAAACTATTTAGGAAAAAAATAATAAAGAAGAAGAAAACAATAATCACCTATAATTTTATAACCAAAGAAAATTACTCAGTGTTTTGATGTAATTGTATAGTCTTTACACACACACACACACACACACACACACACACACACACACACACACATATACATAGTATAAACACATACATGTACACACAGTATATACTGTACATACAGTATATAACATTTTTCCTACTCAAATGGGATGCTTTTTTATAACGGGATTGTTTTGGATACTTTCATCTACCATTTGTTGAGAAATTTTTCCCTATCCAGAAATTTGGAAAAAAATAATCACTTCTACTGTGTTCTAGTACTTTTATGGATTATTATTATTTTTGTTTTTATTTTTAACTTTATTTCATCTTTAACTTATTTTATTGAATGAAAAAAGTTGATAAGTTGTTTTTTGGGTTTTTTTCCAGTTATCTTAATTTGCTAACCTTGGGAAATATTTTCTAGGCTAAAATCTCTAGACCAGTGTTTCTAGATCAGGGGTTGGAAAATTATAACTTACAGGCCAAATTTGGGCCGCCACTTGTTTTTGTATGGCCTATAAGTTAAAAGGGTTTTTACAGATGAACACATTTACAATTGATTTGACGATTGAGAAAACCAACTTTGAACCCTAATTTAGCAAAGTGTAACCCCCAAATTCTTCTCATTAGAATTGTATCACAAAAATGCTCTTTTATCATTATCATCACTATATTTTGAATTTTTTTCAATTTTAAAATGTGTAGAAATTAGATTTTTCTTGTTGTATAGGTGCCTGGATAATATCCTTGATGTTACTTCTTATCCCACAAAGGCAAAAATTATTATCTGGTCCTTTACAGAAAAAGTTTGCTGACTCTTGTTCTAGATCTTTGTAAGTGTGCATAAGAATCACCTGGAAGCTATGAGAAAAATGTAGATTTCTGTTGTTCACCCCACCTTCATCACTGCTATATCAGTTTTGATTCAGTAAGCCAAGGGCAAGTCCCAGGAATCTCAATTTTAACAAACACCCCAGGTGATTCTGAGACGCTCTGGAGCAAATTTTGAGAAACACAGAATGCCGACTTGCGCTGAGCAAGTTTCAATACTGAATTTTTAACTACATGTGGGCCAGTACTTCACTGCCAGCATGCTGGTAAATATCAGTTCATTATAAAGATCTCACTGGAGTAAATTGCCACAGGGACCAAACCTGCCTATGGCTCTTTCCACCCGTTATCATGTGTCCTATCACCTTTCCTTGGAACACAGCCTTGCTTGGGAATCAAAGCACTGTTTTTGGTGTAGGAGGTCTGTGGTTCTGAATTTGAACCCATATGACAGAGGATACATCATTATTCCTGGGTTCCATGCATTTGTTCTTATCTCTCTTTTTATCCCTTCTTTATTATGGTTTATGCATATATTTATGTATGTATGCACATATTCATTCATCCATCCATCCATCAGCACATCTAATTTCCCTATAAACAACAAGATTTTAACTTTACTAGAATTAGTACTGCCTCCCTCCCCCATCACCAAGCAAACCTTGAATTTTTGATACAAATGATCTACCATTTGTGTCATAGTAAATTTATAAATTTACCAGTGCATGTTGGAAAGCGTAAATCTTGGGACAGCTAACTGAGTTCAAACACTAAAACATAGGGAGCTTAAAAAAATCAAAACACTATAACACATTTCAGAGTCATTGTTGTTGGAAGTTAGAAATTATTGCTGGAATATCTTAATGAGAATTCCAGGAAGTCCTGAGATTTTAAGTAGTGCATGTGAGATTAAGAAAGGAAGAAATAATTTATCTCTTGAGAGAATTTTAAGCATTAAATCCTGACTTTTCTTAATGAAGTTTCCATGGGGCACTACAAGTTCGTATTTCTAAAGGCCAAATCTTTCCTCTTTTCTCCACCTTCTCTATATTTCCGTTGCTCCTTTGGGCCTCGGTCACCAGAGAAATGTGGCTCCTCTCTCTGAGTAGTTGTGAAAGATTTCCATGAATTTTTTTTTGCCCTTTTGTATCCAATTTTACTTTTAAATATTTTTTGTGGGAACTCTCTCCCTGAGAACAATGTATTCACTAGTATTAATTCACTTTTTATGCATTTCAAAATATGTGTTCTCAATTTATCTGAAATTCTCCTTTTACTGATGAATTCCTAATACTGACTAAAATCATTTAATATAGTGTTCTTAGTTATTCAATGAGCCCTAATTCTAATTTTAGAGACAGATTACATATTGTTTCAAATACTTGAAAACTTTTTCAATTTTACCCAGAAACTTGAAAAGTTCTACCAAACAGTACTCTAAAAAAGTATGCTCCAAGACCAATTAAAACACATTTCTCACAGCCCTAAATTCTTGGCCCCAGATTAGAGATAAAATTTCAAGCATGCAATTACTTATATCAGAAATCCAGCTTAAATGATCTGTATGGTGAAACTTGATGTTGAGGAAAGATTGTGACACCATTTTCTGGTTTATATATTATCTTAAAAATAGAATATATTGAGGAAATACATTTGTCTTTCAGCAATAAAATAGATTACATAACTGCATCTCACAATCTAAAGATAAGAAACAGTTAAAATGACCGAGTGATCTAAGAAAATCATTCTGCTTAAAGTGAAACTTTTGCTCTTGGAGACTAAAGTAAGAGACATACTTAGTTCATACTTTTTTTCATTCTTTCACAGTTTGTTTCACTTACATCAAAATATAATAGAAGTTTCAGAAAACTGTATCTTCCTATATATTACTCTTTGACTGAGAGAGTTCACATTATTGTGGTGTGTCTCCACATAACAACTAAAGGCTGCACAGAGATAATATTCATTATCTATGCTGCCCGTTCAGAAAAGTTGGACAGTTTCTCTTAGCATTATCTCTTGTTATGCTTGGAATGTTGCTTTCATATCTCAAAATTTGTCCCACATTAGCAATATGTATTACTCAGTCTTTGGTAATCAGATGCTCTAGCCCGTGTATACATTATGAAACCACAATTCCAAACAGACCCCACAGCTTTGTTGTTTTAATTAGCATCGTTCTGATATTTACATTATTTTAAAAAGAATATCTTCAGCTAGATACATTCATCCGTATATAAACAGTAGATGTTTTCCACTATCTACTGTGGCTTGACATGCAAGTTCTGAAACTTTATCTCAACAAAATAGTACAACATCACATACATGCACATCTGACAGAAGTGTTTGAGGTGATGTTTTGACAAACTATGTAAACCAGAAATACCTTATATAAACTTGAGTGTTCTAAGAAGGATGGAGTTGAGATTAGGCGATGGGGGTAAGAGAACAGAGAGGAGCAGACCAGCACCAATAATTATTTAAGAAATTCACTTAGAAATGAAATATTCCAAAGGTTTAGTGTTACTGTAGTAGTCAAATCAGTGTTAAGAATACCCATACGCAGTGAACGAAAACAATTCATGAAGCTTCACCCTAAAGCAGATATCAAACTAGGTAGAATTTTACTGTCTTTATAGTATTCAGTTAGATTTATAACATTTAAATTACTCTTTGTTTCTCTATGTTCCTTCTTTTAATTATTCTTGAATTATTTCACAAATCCCCCTTTTTAAAAATTCCTCAGTGAACAGGGAAATACATTCTTCATCTTGACTTGCATTGTTTTGTTACCATCCTTGCCATAATGTAATAAAGCTGCCCTTCATCACAAAAAAAGTAAGGTATTTATTCCTTTATTTAGGGACATTAACGTATTATATATTTTTTTGTACAATGAAACCAATTAGGTATATATGCTGGGCTTCCTGAAACTCTGAAAAAGAGCTTGGAAATTCCTCTCTGCATTTGTTCTTTACAGGAATTTAGTCTGCCTCAAATCCTGAGTGGTGACTTAAGGAATAGTCGCTTGCCATTCTGTGTAAATTAGTTTAAAATTACTTTTTAAATGCCCACCAAATATTGATTTTAGAAGTCCTTGATTTTTCAGAAGCATAATTTACCCTTTTGGAAGTTTCAAATCAATCTCAAAAAATGTAAAATTATTTATTATACATTATAGAAGTCTTATTTATTATACAAAAGATGTCAACATCTGGTGTTTTACTTACTATTAGTTCTAAAACAAAGAAACTAATTTACTCTGATGACTGAGACAGTGATGCCATACAATATCAGCACTCGTCCTTTTCCTTGCAGTCTCTTTAAAGCACTAAATATTTTTTAAAATTAAATAAACTACGAAGGCCTCAAATTTTGATGAGAAATTTAGTGAGAACATTGATCTTTTTTTTTGTGCCAAATGGGAGACCTTTTAAAACTGACTCTGACTTTTGAGTGTGAAAGTACTTGGAGTTGGTTTTTAAAAGTTTCATAGGGTAGAAACTAACACAACATTGTAAAGCAACTATACTCCAATAAAAATTTTTAAAAAAAGTTTCATGGGAATTACATCCTCAGTATTTGTATGTTGAGTTAGGCCTCTCTCTTTTCAGATATCCAGTGGTAGCTAGATTACTTCTAACTACTGACCATGATCACCTGGAGCCAAGTGGGATACATTAACTTTCTTAAGGCTCCAGGAAACCATTTGTTAGGTTATAATTCATGGGAAGTAAATAACAACCTGAAATATGTAAGAATTAATTCATTTCACATGCACAAGCAGTAGTGTCTCAGGGATGATCATCATTGCTTGGTTCAATATAGGAGCAAGATCTTGTGGAATAGTCTTGGTCTTGAAACACCATCCCAATAATTTATTTAAAAAGTGTTACTCTACAAATAGACTTTTGTCTAAGTTATGCCAATTATTAGAAGCTCTGTCTAAGGTAGGCCCATCAATCAAGTGTTGAACATTGAGAAAAAAGAGGGCATAAGTGTAAAAGCACTGATAACACCTTAACAGTATAAGCATGAATCTGTGTCATCAGTAACACTGTTAAAAGCACCAATCTATGTAAGCAATCCGTTCTTAATTATTTCTTCATAGAATGAGATTTAATAAAAATGGCTTATTCTGTAATAATTCATTTCTCTTGTAAATACTGAAAAGAGAATTTGAAAGCAAACAAGTGGAGAGATATAATCCATAGGTTATGAACTCATTAATTCTGCAAGTAATCATGGAATGCTAATTATATTCCAAGTTTTGTCATAGGTACTGGGAACACCTGTATCATCTATAATCAGTCATTTATTGATACATTTCTAACTATTCCCTTAAATTAGGCTATTTATTTATAGGTAAGATGGTATTCACTCCAATCCTAAATATTCCCTTAAAGAAAAAAGTAATTCTTACTTTTTTCACTTGGCTAAAAATATCACTTACACATGTAACATCTTGTTTTTCCCCTTAACCATAGATTCAACCAGAAAAGCACCAGGATGCTTGAAATTTCCTATACAGAAAATCTTACCCAAATAACCTTTTCTATGATGCTTGCAATCACACACACAAAAAATGTTCTTAATTTTCTTCTCCCTGGGCACATTTGAAACTTGTACAAGTGACTATCTTGAAAAGTTGAAAAAAAGAGTATGAAAAACAAAAAACAAAACCTTAGTACTAAACACTCCACTATTAATTTGATCATTGATAGTATAGTTTTACTAATCATCCAGAAAGTGAATAATAACCTATTTTAATGCTTTGTCACTGATTTAAGCTGTTCAGTTGTTTTGTTCCCCCTTGGAAGCCTTAATTATTAGAAGTGTATTAAATGTAGCTAAAAATGAAAAGTACAAGATTGAACAACTACCCAGGTGTTTGTGTTTAAATAGAGATTACCTTTCCTTTATATTTTCCCCCTGCTTATATTTATATTTTCCACCTGAATTTACAGAGTTCTTTTGACTGATTTGCAGGGTCCTAACATGTATGTTTTATCTGTACTTAGCCACATTTTAATTAATCCTTTTCTTATACTGACTAGCTTTTTGAAAACAGTAATAATTTAAATTCTTAAATAATTTCCCAAAATGTATTAAATGTTTATACTTGTGGATTTTTACCTTCTAGAAATCTTTTGCGATTTATTCTGAATCAAAGCATTTGTAAAGGTCTTAACACTGACACTTCAGGTTTATAAATTTAAATGAAAACTGGCAATGGGGGAAAAGGAATAGAGAATACATATGGTAAATAATTACCAGTGTAAGTATTTTAAATTTTATTTGAAGTTGCTTCGTTTTCATATATCTTAATGATCACAATGATGTAAAGCAAGTAGACTCATAAAATATGAAAAATTATATCCTGTTAGTTTTTTCTTTTGTATTTAAATGAAGAATATATCAGTAACTTTTCAAATTTTAGATACATATATATCAATATGATGTGCATTTTTATTTTTCTAGTAGATTTAAGCTTTTACATGCTCTAGATATTTTTTATCAAGCTCCTATAACTCATACTGTTTTTAAGCAAGGATGCTCATCACAGCATTGTTTACAAATGTAGAAACACTGAAAAGCATGTAAAGCTCATTCAATAATGAACTACTTAAGGTAAGTTATAGTACATCCACCCAATGGAATACTATGCAGTCACTAATTGATGATACAGATTGGTATTTATTGATATGAAAAGATGATTATGTTTTAGTTTAAAATAAAAAAACCCAGTACATATAGTATGTTTTCTTTTTTTTTTTTTGTAAAACAGTGTGTGTATACATAGGGGAAAAGGCATGAAAGTATATGCATACACTTAAAATATTAATGCACACACAAAATACTAATAGTGGTTATCTCTGAACTCTGGGAATTTTAATTCCTTCTTTATAAGTTTCTGCATTGTTGTACATTATTTTACAAGAAGCATGTATTATGTTTATAATCGATAAAAACAGTAATTTCCATTTGAAAATATTTGATAATGAATATACAAGTCATTTGTAGATAAACAATTACATAGAAACAGGTTATTCTCATTATTTTATGGGCAAATAGCCAACAAAAGTGTTAATAAAATTATATATTTATATTGTATTATGTATGAAACCAAAGATTTCTATATAAATAAAAACCAACTGAGATTAGAGTTAAAACATTTTCTTACTGTTGGATCTGTGGTATGAGTGAATCCTATTTTTAAAAAGTAATTATTTCAATTTTACATAAATTAGGTATTTATCTCTCTAATCCCAAAATCGATTCGAACTGGCATATATTAAAAGAAAGGCAATCCAAAGAAAATATGAAAGCAAGTGTAATATGGATGGAAGGTAGATGGATATGGAGAAGAGGGAACTAAAAGTGAAACACAGAAAGTCCATAGTATAGAAATTACAGGCTAAATAATGTAATTGCAATATAGAACAGAACATTTTGTCACAACTTTCAAGCAGCTAGACAAAAAGAAAACAAAAAGAAAACAATTAAGAGCTCTCATGTGATAGATGGAGGCATGTGACTTAATCAAGAGAGATGACCTTTTCCTTAACTTTGAAACATCTGTGAATATTACCTTATTGATATATTCAACAATTTATAAGAGATAATGACAAGTTTAATAGAAGATGTTATTCAAAGTAGTTTTCCACATCATTACAGGATTGTTTACCTTCTATATTGACACAACAGAGGCTGAAGTTAATCCTAAAGTTATTTATAGACAAAGGCAATTCAGTGCTGTTATTCACCTTTCTTGTTGATTAAACATGATCCATGTATACCTACTAAGGAGTTTAGAAAAATGAGTGATAAGAATGCTCCTTAGGGCTTCCCTGGTGGTGCAGTGGTTGAGAGTCCGCCTGCTGATGCAGGGGACACGGGTTCATGCTCCAGTCCGGGAAGATCCCACATGCCTCGGAGCGGCTGGGCCCATGAGCCATGGCCGCTGAGCCTGCCCGTCCGGAGCCTGTGCTCCACAACGGGAGAGGCCACAACAGTGAGAGGCCTGCATACCGCAAAAAAAAAAAAAAAAAAGAATGCTCCTTAGACTGTCTTCAAATATCAAAGCTTTCAGAAAAGGTTTTTAAGATGAAACTTAGAATTTAAATAATCAATGTTTAAAGTATTAATTTTCTAAGGTATTGATTGAGGAACTACCAATATGCTTCTTTCTCTGGGCATGAAGTTAATAACGAAAACTCTCAAAACTTAGTCAAAGTCACTATCAAGTCTGTGGTATGCCCACAATATATTAAAAAGGAAAAAATATATAAATAAATAAAAGGAAGAAAGAAAGCTCATATCTTTTAAAAGGAATATTCATTTTAAATAATAATTTAAAGTGAACCTATACACAAATATTAACTGGATCATATACGCTTTCCCCTGCTCTACTGATTTCTCAAAAAGCAAGTTAGAAATTTTCACTGTGATAGACTCAGAAGTAAGGACCATCTCGAGAATACTTTCATAGGAGAAAATTAATTTAGTAGTATTAGTGAAATAAGGAAGGAAATATACTCCATTACCTCACTTGACTGATTTAGCAAAAAAGCATGTGGAGGAATAAATTTTATTCTACATATTCCTAAGGCTATTATATCGAAAAATAGTACAAAATGACAGTTTTACAATTAGAAATTATGTTCTTCACTAAAATGAACAAGGTTTTCTAGTTTCACTTTTTTTCAAAAGAAAGTATTCACTTAAAAAAAGCTGTGAATTCACATAAAATAACCTCTTATCACAAAGTAGCCCAAACTAAGTAGGCACCAGCTTAAGGCTGAAACAAATTGAGCATTCTTATTCTCACCACCTGCGCCTGGCCTGGCCCAGCGTGACATGCAGAGGCTTGGAGCCCACTATGCGACCATTCATCTCATCTACTGCTTTGGTAGCCTCTTCAAAAGAGGAGAAGCAGACAACACCAAACCCTTTGCCTTGCCCCACTTCCACCATCACTTTGGCCCGGCTAATTGATCCAAAGGAAGAAAATTCCTCCTTCAGTTTTTCATCATCGATGGTCTCGTCTAGGTTCTTAATATAGATAGGCACCCCTGGAGGCCGACTTTTTTCTTTTAATCTCAGCCGCTCAAATCTTCGCCTTAACTCAGCCAGGCGTTCAATTTTCTTCTGTGCTCGCCCTACATAGAGGACTTTCCCATCGATGGACTTTCCATGCAGGTCTAACACAGCCTTTTGGGCAGCCTCGTGTGTCTCGTATCTCACAAATCCAAAGCCTTTCGATTTCCCACTGGCATCTCTTATTACCTTAACACTCTCAGTTGGCCCGTATTCACTGAAAAGTTCCTTCAGTTTGTCGTCATCCATGTCATCTCCAAAGTTTTTAACGAAAACATTGGTGAAAGTCGCTCTATCCCTAGTTCTAACTTCAGCTGCCCGCTCTTCCGGAAATTTGAATCGGCCAACGTACACCTGGCGGTTGTTGAGCCGCACTCCATTCATGTGCCAGATGGCCCTATTGGCAGCGGCCAGGCTGTCAAAGTGCACATAGGCATAACCCTTAGAGCCGTTGTCATCGCATACTACCTTGCAGGAGAGAATGCTCCCAAAAGCAGAAAACAGATAAAAAAGGGCCCTATTGTCTATGGATTTGTCCAGGTTTTTGATGAATATATTTCCAACTCCAGACTTTCTTAAGCGGTCATCTGGCTGAGACCACATTAGGCGGAAAGGTTTGCCGTTAATCAAATCAAAATTCATGGTGTTCAAGGCCCACTCAGCATCCGCAGGAAAGCGGAAGTTAACATAACCATAGCCCAGGGGGCTGCGGGTCACCGGGTCACGGCAGATTCGGGTGAAGCGAAGAGGGCCAGCAGGCCTGAACTTTTTATATAACATGTCCTCGGTGACATCTGGGTCCAAGTCACCCACATACAGGGCAGCCTTGAGGTACTTCTTTTTCTTGCCAGCAGGATTAGGCTCCCCACTCCCCATCTCTCTGAACACAGGGAGGAGGCTTTCTTGGGAGAGAAAAAGAGGTTGCTTTCTCTAAGCTATGGGCCAAGCAGCTGTTCACAAACAGAAAAAAAGCCAAGGCGAAGGAAGCTAAAAGCAGACTCAGAATCACTGTTGAGGCTGAGAAAATGAAGTTCAGAAACAGCTGGTCAGCAGGCTCAGAACAAATGCATCAGACAAAAAAGCACCCCAATGACGAATCCGTTCTCCCTAAGGTGGCTTAGAATTTCCACCCATTCAGATCTAAAATCAGTTTCAAAAGCCAGTAGCAGGAAAGAAATGTCCCTTTCCCCGTTAAATTGTAAGAAATCATCAAGCAGCTGGCTGGCTCCCCACACCTAGCCTTGCCGACAGAGGCCTCACGACCCGTTTTCTGCATAAATATAGGCCTCAAGCTCGTGTGGGCTTAAAATGATATCAACAAGGGCAGGAGCCGAACATGTATTCCTCCGCCGGCTGCCTGGCCGGTCTCAGGCGGGCTCGCGCTCACTAAGGCCGCGCTACACACACTCAGCGTCAGCGAAAGGGCAGACTGGACACTTGGTGCGCTGCGGCCGGGCAGGCAGCCTGCAGGCGGCGGATCGGACAGAGAGACAGACAGACAGACACACGCGCGGGGGACCGGAGACCGCCCAGATACCCAAGATGCCCACTGGGTACGGACCGAGTGACGCGCAGAGATTTCGGCAGCCTGAGACTCGCGGCGGGTCCGGAGGGACTGACTGGCAGACGCGCACTGGGTCAGCTCAGACGCGAGGAGGTTCCGGACAGATGCGGGGCGGAGTCAGGAAAGAAGGGCAGATGCGCGGCGGGCGGGCAGAGCGCAGACCGATGGACAGGGATTGCGCCCTGCAGGACACACCGACCCAGGGACTAAAAGCTTCTAGCTGTGGTAGGGCGAGCGGGCGGGGCGCAAGGAAACCCGGAACCGTGCTAAGTAACTTCCCGCTTGCTGTGTGCCAAGATGTTAAAAAAAAAAAGAAAGAAAGAAAAAAAGAGAAAAGAACGAACGAAAGAAAAAGATTTAAATGGTTTCTAGATTTTTCATTTCTTATTTTTGAAATTTTATTTATTATTTTAAAATATTACCTTTAGGCTACTGACCCCAAAATCAAAGGAGGTGAAGACCTAGGCGGAAGGGACTCTCATAATTTTTTTGTTTTTTTAAACGAATTCCCTAAATCGTTTCGAAATAGCATATAGGTTGCATACTTTCCTGAGTGCATTGGAAAGTCAGTTGACAGCTGTACTGGACTCCCAGTCCAGTGCTAAATGATCACAGGGTCAAATAAAACACAGGCCCATGTTGTAGTTGGCCTTTATTTTTACTCCATTGAACTTCAAAATAATGGTAGCATTATCCCCAGGTAATAGGCAGAGTTCTTTTCGCTGCTCCAGTAATACTAAGGTTTTAATGATTGGAGAGCCATAAAATGACTTTTAATGATACTTAGTGCCAGAAAACGTTGAAGATGTGCTGCCTCCATAATCACAAATTGCAAAATCTTAGTTAAAGAGTAAAAGCTGCAGAATCAATGCAAAATATATAATGTTTGAAGATGAAATAAACACGTTAAGATATAGGCACTTTACACAATTAATTGCTAATTTCAACTTGAATTGTCAACTTTAAACCATTGCAGGGAACAATGCTATAAGATTAGACACAGCTCAGAGGTTTCCCAAGATCTCTCTTTAGAGTTTGTGGTAAACTGTTTTGAAAAGGAATGTTACCCCGTCTTCGGAAAATCATCAGTGTCTGTAACACATAACTCAACCAGCCCCTTCCACAAGCCCTCCCCTCAAAAAGAAAATCCGAACAAAACATATGTCAGTACTGTTAGGCTGGAAAAGATCCTGGCAAAAAAGGAATGCAAGAGAAGGACATCACCCCAAAGGGTGTTGTCTTAAATTCTTAGAATAACAGGCTAGATTCATGTGTTGCTTTATTTTCTACAGTTTCTATTAGACGGTAGAGTTGACTAGAGATGACAATTTGCCCTCATTATTTACTCAATGATTTTGTAATTTTCTCCTCAAGGGTTCTTGCTTAGCTAAGACATGGAGACTATGTGAGAAAAAGCAAATACAAATTAAAAAATGTTATAGAGATAGACTAATAGAAACTGGTCTTAAAATATCACCACATTGACCAATATGTAGAAACACTTGTGAACATGTGCTTACTTTATTGTACTTTGAACATATACTTTATAAACATCTTTCCTCATAAACTTAATTGACAATGGGCCAGAACTTTTGTTTTTATTTTTCTGATATAAAAGTATTACTTTACTGAAAATGCTATATTAAAATAACAACATAAATCCAAGAGAATAATTACCACAATATTATCACTAAATCAAATTAATATTTTATTTATGTAACCACCTAAATGCTGTCCATATTCCAATTCATTTGTATATATTTTCTCTAATATTATAGCTGGAATTGGGTTGTTAAAAATAATTATTTTCGGGAATTCCCTGGTGGCGTAGTGGTTAAGAATGCACCTGCCAATGCAGGGAACATAGGTTCGAGCCCTGGTCCGGGAAGATCCCACATGACATGGAGCTACTAGGCCCGTGTGCCATAACTACTGAGCCTGCATGCCACACCTACTGAAGCCCACGTGCCTAGAGCCTGTGCTCTGGGACAAGAGAAGCCACCACAATGAGAAGCCCACACACTGCAACGAAGAGTAGCCCCCACTCGCCGCAACTAGAGAAAGCCTGCATACCGCAACAAAGACCCAACTCAGCTAAAAGTGAATAAATTGGAAATACTTTTAACAATAAAAATTATTATTTTCAGAATAACCTCCACTCTACACTTGCCAGCCATTTTGGGGTCATTGCAGTATAAACATTCTAAACTATAGTGAACATTTTATCAGATCAAAAATCAGAAATTTAGAACTGCTGTGAAATAAATAAATTTTAGTGGAGTTCCCTCTGCTAAGCAGAAGTTTATGGGAAAAAGGGAAACATTTTCATCTATAATTTGTTTAATCATTTTAATATTTACATTGAGAATTGTCTCTGGGATAAAAATCAGATGTGGAACATTTCTCTGTCATTTTTATTATATATTCAAGGTAAATTTATAGTCTATGTAAATCTGATGCATATATTAAATCCATTAAAAATCCCCACCCAGATTACTAAGGCAGTTGGTTGAAGCATATCTGAGTCTTTCTAAATCTGAGAAACATTTTGCATGAGGAAAGAATCCTAGACAACTGGTATTCTAAGTGCAACCTACCACACATTGTTATTTACAGTTGGTAGAAATTTGTCAGCATGAGAGGAAGAAGAGGACAGTTGGAAATTTATGTTTTTCAGCCTTGTCTTAACAGGCACTTGATCCTGTTTCCAATTAAAAGTCTGAGTTGTGCAAGGTGCTAGGACTTCACAATGAAAGTAAATTTGCTACTCTCTTGAATGAAGTCTGGGATGGTTGAACAAAGTAAAACCTTTATTACCTAGAACTTGGCTCATGTTTTTCAGACAAAAAGAGGAAAATTGGCAAAAAAACAATTTGGCATTAAACATGTAGTTGTAAGTTTTGGAACCAGTAGCAATTCTTTGTCTCTATTTCCAAAATTTTATCCTGCTCCATGAGTATTTATCCTCTGGATGATAATCCTGAAGGCATTTTGATAAGATTTATTGTCAAAGAAAGATTAAATTGTGTTTATTAGAATGTACTTACTGAAATGAGAAAGTAACCAAAAGTGGAAAAAATTTCAACAGAATACACAATGGAATGGGATTTATGCTAAATTGTCAATAAACCAGAATATCTCATTTTTCAACATTTAACCAAAATTTCAAATTATAAAACTATAGTTTAGATATTTATTCAAAGGCTGTAGCTATAATTCATACATTTATAACCCTAGGTGGTTTGATGGAAATTAAGAAAGATTCTTTTACAAAATTTTAACATTTTTTTTCTTTTTTCATTTCTCTCATTAATTGAATCCCTGTTGAATTAAAAAGTCATGCATTCAACTGTGGATAAATCTGAGTATTAACATATAAAAATAATATAACAACTTCATATATATTTAGGTTTAGTTAGGTGTCTCCTTAGGGTTCTCTTTAAATTAGATCCTATTAGTTTAAAATGAACCCATGGAATATTACAATGTAAATTTATGCAATTGCTATGCATTCAAAATCCAGTCTATTTAGAGTTTTACATATGATGTAGAGGCAAAGTATTTTATCTTATTATGCATTAAAATAGGGTAGGAGTATCACCCAATTGACAGATAGTCTCAGACAAATCTCTCCTTACTAGGGTTTGTTTATTGAACATATGCCTCATACAGGAAAAAAAAAAACACACACACACACACACACATACACACACACACATACACACACATACACCACATTCTTTGATTAAAAATCCTGAGTTATAATCATTTCACTCGACCTAGAACAATAAATAAAATAATAATTGTTTAAAAATGTAAACTTTATTTTCATTTTTAATGGTGGGAAAATATACATCAAATTTACCATCTTAATGATTTTTAAGTGAACAATTCCGTGGTTTTAAGTACACTCACATTGTCATCACATTGTCTTGCAAGCGACATCACTATGTCCAGAACTCTTCATCTTACCAAACTGAAACTCTGTACCCATTAATCTATGCTTTTAGATGACACAAAATATGTTAAGCCATTTCTTTATTGTTGGACATTAAAGCTGCTTTTAGTTATTTTATTGTCACAACACACAATGCTATAATAAACGTCCTTATTCACATACTTTTATATATTATTACTCATTTCTATTAAGTAGATTCTCAGAAGTGGGTATCGTACACTTAGATGGTATGTGAATTATTAAATGTTAATATATGCTGTCAGAATTATGTCAAAAATGATGACACAATTTACTTATTTTATCAACAACATAAAACTTTAGAGGAAATGGCTAACTCTTAGCAAAATAGGAATTACCAAATTTGATCCAAAGGAAAAGTGGAAGAATTGCCATATAACAGATTAGAGAAAGATTACACATATGCTATTTAAAAACAAAAAACAGGCACAGGTGATTTTACAGTTGAGTAGTAGTATATAATCTTTAAGAAAATACATGTAGTGCTAATGCTATTCATACTATTCTCAACCATAAAAAGCTCCTTAAATCACTTTTATAAAATTGTCTCCAAGAGAAACTTCTCATAAGCCTAGCTAATGTTTTCAAACCAGAATAAAGTTATAGATTGATGGTCAGTCCATTTGCTGATAGAGCTTGGATATACATTGTCTCAGTTGTGTGTATGTTTGGGTGTAGTCAGATTGCAGGAGCATGGTTAAGTGTTACATAATACGGATTTAGAAGGGAATATGTGATGGGAAGAAAATTAAAAACTTCCATTTTAAAATGTCAAAACAAAATAAAACATATTCCAGATACTGATCATGATATCTTTCACTTTTTTCCTTTCCTTCTGGAAAAACTGTTCAGAAAAAGTAAAACGTGGAGAACAGTTCTTCACAGATAAGGAAAACTGAACATTTAAATAAACAGATGATTGAGGAAAATACTCTGCTTATCTTTCCTAACCTAAAAGTTCAAATGCAAAATAATACATTATTGTTTAATCTTTATCAATGGGAGGATCATAAAAGAAAGATCAAAGTCTTTCTTTTAAAAGACTTCCCATCCCCAAATCCCTGTGTTTTGGCTATAGGCACACTAAGTACTCAGATAATCCCTGTGAGAGCTATCGGAACTCCTTCTGTATACTGCTTGTTCATCCATATTCATCTTCATAACAGGTAACAGGAACTGTATGCCCATTTTGTTTTGAAATCAGTCATTATCTTCATGCTTTGATACATACAGCAGAATTATATTAAGTGGACATTAGATTTACAAGGTGAAATACCTATACTTTCCATTTCGTCTTTAATCTCCTTTGCCACGATTTCAAATACACTTTTTTTTTGCATCATGGCTTAATTAATTAATTTTTATTGGACTATAGTTGCTTTACAATGTTGTTTTAGTTTCTGCTGTACAGCAAAGTGAGTCAGTTATACGTATACATATATCCACTCTTTTTTAGATTTCCTTCCTATTTAGGTTACCACAGAGCATTGAGTAGAGTTCCCTGTGCTATACAGTAGGTTCTCATTAGTTATCTACTTTACATATAGTAGTGTATAAATGTCAATTCCAATCTCCCAATTCATCCCCCCCACCTTGGTAACCATAAGTTTCTTCTATACATCTGTGACTCTATTTCTGCTTTGCAAATAAGTTCATCTGTATCATTTTTCTAGATTCCACATATAAGAAATTTTATATGATATTTATTTTTCTCTTTCTGACTTACTTCACTCTGTATGACAATCTCTAGGTCCATCCACATCTCTGCAAATGGCACTATTTCTTTCCTTTTGTGGCTGAATAATATTCCATTGCATATATGTACCACATCTTCTTTATTCATTCCTCTGTCAATGGACATTTAGGTTGCTTCCATGTCCTGGCTATTGTAAATAGTGCTGCAGTGAATATCAGGGTGCATGCATCCTTTTGAATTATGGTTTTCTCTGGATATACATGTAGGAGTGGGATTGCTGGGTCATATGGTACCTCTATTTTTAGTTTTTTAAGGAACATCCTTACTGTTCTCCATAGTGGTTGTACCAATTTACATTCCCACCAACAGCATAGGAGGGTTCCCTTTTCTCCACACCCTCTCCAGCATTTATTGTTCGTAGATTTTTTGATGATGGCCATTCTGACTGGTGTGAGGTGATACCTCATGGTAGTTTTGATTTATATTTCTCTGATAATTAGTGATGTTCATCATCTTTTCATGTGTTTTTTGGCCATTTGTATGTCTTCTTTGGAGAAATGTCTATCAAGTACACTCTTAAAGATAAGATTCTTTCATTATAGAATTTTCTTTCCATATATTTCTCTTTTTGTGTGAGGTGGAATAACAAATATTAATACTTTATTAAAAAGTTATGACTATTTCCATAATTATTTTATTAAAGTTATACATTTAATTCTTTATTGTATCCTTTAAATTTAATTCCTGTGCAATATCAGAGAGTCTAAATGACAAGCTAGTATCTAACAGCGTAAAAACTTGCAGAAACTCCAAGGTTTAAAGTAAACTAATTCATCTGATCTGGAGAGAAAATACACATTTTAATTACTTTGATTTTCCTCAATAAAGAGTCATCAGTAATGCTTACTTTTTGATTTACAGTGTAATCAAAATAATTATTCATTGGCTTGGAGCAACACCTAAGCTCTAGCACATTTCCATTAGAAATAGAGTCCTGTTTTAAATATTTACATTTAGATAGAGGTGATAAACCTACCACAAAATTTCAAAGGATATAAGGGGTCCTGGAGTTATTACTGTTAACTACAGAATCCTGCTTGTGACTCTAATTATTCTTATTTATTTAAAAAATATATTTAAGTCAATGCTAGACTTTGGCTGCTGAAACATTCTTGAAACTTATTTACTACTAAGACTAAAAATCATTCATTAATAATGAGAGGACATTTCTCTTGGTTAATTTATTTACCTATTTGCGGCTCCAATAATATTGAAATGACCTTTAGAATGTTTGGATACATTATTCATCAACTTAAGTGAGCTCTGTGCTTCAATTCTATGCATTTTATGTTTGCTTCAATTCTCCCCCTTCCCCACCCACCAAGACATTTGTTTTTCTTCACATAACTGTTTCAAGAAGTTATCCAATTTTCAAGACATTTGGTGTATGATGGTATCTAGATACATTTTAAGGTCTGTTTGTGGTTTAGCCATTTGCTTAAGTAAAATGTAGTTTTTGAGGGTCCCCTAGGTGCCAGACACTTTGTCACTGGGGATAGAATGTTGAACGAGATACACACGGTCCCTACTATACTTTATAGTTTTTACGTTCTGGAGGGGGGAATATTATAGACAAATAAAAAATAAACAAAACAAATAAATTAATTCCAATTTGTGACAAAATCCATGTGGGAAATTCTAAACTGGGTGTTGTGATAGCAGTTAGTAGTGGAATGCAGACTAGCACAGCCTATCTTAAAATAAAAAGGAACTTCATAATCATTTTCATATGAGCATTTATTTTACAAACTTATAAGATTTAAATGAAATTTATGTTGATAAATGTAATGAGAAATTATTGCACTGAATGAGGTCTATAGGTCCCAGATAATAAGTCATTTCAGCTTCCCAGAATAACAGCTGACTGAGAAAGGATGTGGTCATATTGAAACCAGTGTATGTTTAGAATTGATTATGCTTTTAGTATAGTTTACTAGGCATGGAAAATACAGGTCAAGCATTAAATAGGCTACCTCTGTTAGACTTTTCCACAAACCCTTAGAAGGGTTGCAGAGAAGGTAAAAGAAAATAAAAATTATATGAATAATTGCCACAAGGAAATAGGAATTAAAATGTTTAAAATTACTTTATGATGTCTACTTATTCATTTTCATAGATGCTCTTTTTGAATATCTTTTCTGTATATTTTGTATGACCCCTTCCCTCTCTCCCTCCTCCTTTCCCTCTCCCTCTTCCTCATTTTGTTAGTCATGCTGAAGTGATAATTCCTGATTTAGGACATAAAGAGAAAGGTACTCAGTATGTGTCTTTGTATTACTGAATCATTACATCTACTCTAATTGTAAGTACTGTACAATTACTACATGTGGAAACATAACTGGAGATGTAAAAAACAAAAAGCAAAACAAACAAAACAAAACAAAAGAAGAAGCCTCTGGAATATTCACTTTTGAACTTAATTGTTTCTATTCAGGCAACCTCAGAAAGGTCTAAAAAGGAAATAGCATCTAGCATTTATTACTTATTCTTTTTCCATTTCTTTCTTTACACTTATTATTCCCTTCTCATCTCTGCCTTTAAAAACACTTCTTCAAGGCCTAGCTTAATTAAATTTTTTTCAAGATTGCCTATTTTTGGCCCATTTAAATATTTTCTTCTCCCCTTTTAACTATTTTCCAATTTCTTTTATCTTTTGACCATGCTCTCTCTTATATATGGGTCCTAGGACTTCTTTTCTGGATGAAGTATATGATCCTGGGGAATGACTTTTAAATTTTATACTGAAAAAAATTACTTTTCTCTTCTTGTTCATTTGAATTAAATTGAAATTACCGAGACTGAATTGAATTGAAAAGATTTACACAGGGTCAACACATATTTAGGGTGTGTGCCCTCTTACAGCCAAGAGAAACAAGACTAATCAATCATGCCACTGAGCCTGGACCTGGTTTCATCATATTTGTAAGCAAAGTCCTACAGGCAGCTACTACTAGTCATCAGATTTGGCATGCAAAATAAGCCTTTATGGGATCCCAGATACTTTGAATGTGTTATTAATTATTTCTTCCTTTAGTGTAGGATAAAAATAATAGCTATATTTTAAAAGAAGTTATAATTTTCCAAATCTTGCTACAGTACAGTTACAAAGCAGGAAGAGTAACCATTCTCTTCTGACCCACAAGAAAGTTTTGGCCCTGATACAACATCGAGGATCAAGGATCATTATAAAGCCTGAATGTGTACTCATCTTGAAGAAACATTATTTTGAACTCTGAGTATTTTAACCTCGTCTAAGTATATTTTTGGATTCACCCTTTTGTTTGCTAGAAGCTGTTGTCATACAACTGTGAACTTGAAAATTTATACTACACATATCGCTTTTCATATTATGTGATACCTTTACACCAGGAGACTTTAGATCTAGAAAAGAGACATTATTTGCAAAACAGACTGAAATTCTGATCTTAATAAAGGTGTAAGGTTAATTTTTGAGGACTGAGAGAGGAAGGAAGACAAACCAGCAATATAACACAACTTCTTCTGCTCTAAGGGACATGTATCCTTTTGGTTGGAAACATAAAGACAATGAATGGCAACACTTTTTGCTTTCTGTAAAGAAAACATAAACCCACTTTTTCTGTAATGACAGGATGTGGGTAAACTAATATTAATGGAAACACATGTCTGAAAAATTGAAAACTAAATAATTTTACTTTTATTTTTATCAACTCATACTATTTACTCCAACATTAAATTGTATTCCAAAGTAAGTTTCTAATAAACAAATATTTTGTGGGCTTTTAAGGAAATTATGAAGTGGGGAAAGTTGGTTTTAATGGCTAACTATAAATTATATTATCCCACCCTCACAAATGATATCAAACATTTTCCCAAGACCTATCTTCATTGTTCCCCTCACACTCAAGGACTTGACAAAAACATAACTCTTTCCACCTTATTGAAATGTGCTTGTTGCCTTGGCAATCAATCTATCATGGCACGAGATAGCAGCTAGCTACCTTAATTTTTAGAATAGTTTTAGACTCACAGAAGAATTGTGTGGAAAATGCAGAGTACTCACATACACTCTAGCTCACTCCAAACACAGCCTCCCACATCAATATACTGCACCAGTGTGGTACATTTGTAACAATTTATGAACCAATATTGACACATCATTATCACCCAAAGTCCATAATTTACATTAGGGTTCACCCTTGGTGGTGTACAGTCTATGGGTTTGGCAAATATGTAATATTACTAATCTGCCATTACAATTTCATCCAAAATAGTTTTATTGTCCTAAAAATCCTCTGTGCTTTGCCTATATATCCTGTCCTCTTCCCTATACCCTGACAATCACTGGTCTTTCTACTGTCTTCATACTTTTGCCTTTACCAGAATGTCATACAGACAGAATCATAGAGGATGTAGCCTTTTCAGACAGTCTTCTTTTACTTAGTAATATATATTTAAGGTTCTTCCGTGTCTTTCCATGCCTTGAAAGCTCATTTCTTTTATAGTGCTGACAGTAATATTCCATTGTCTAGCTGTACTACAGTTTATTTATCCGAATACCTACTGAAGGACATCTTGGTTGTTCCAAGTTTTACAAATTATGAATAAAGCTGCTATATCTTTGTGTAGGTTTTTGTGTGGACGTAAATTTTCACTTCATTTGGATATATGTCAAGGAGCACAGTTGCTGGATTCTATGCTAACAATATATTTCATTTTGTAAAACACTGCCAAATTGTCTTCCAAAATTGCTTTACCATTTTGCATTCCCATCAGAAATGAATGATAATTCCTGTTGCTCCACATCCTTGTCAGCATTTGTATTTGTCCATGTTTTGAATTTTCATCATTCTAATAGGTGTATAATGGTATCTCATTATTATTTTAATTTGCAATTCTCAAATGACATATGCTGATTACCTTTTTATGCATATTTTCCATCTGTATGTCATTTTTGCTGAGACGCCTATTCAGATTTTTCACCCATTTTTTTCTAAAAAAATTTTTTATTGTGGAAAGTACACTTAATATGTGATCTACTATCTTAACAAACTTTTAAGCTTATAGTATATTATTATTGACTGCAATGTTATACAGCAGATCTCTAGAGCATATTCTTGCTTCACTGAAATTTTATGCCTGTTGATAATAACTCCCCATTTCCCTCTCTCCCTGGCCTCTGGAAGTCATTATTCTACCCTTTAATTCTATGAATTGAACTATTTTAGCTACCTCATAAAAGTGGAATAATGCAGTATTTATCTTTCTACAATTGGCTTATTTCACTTAGCATAATGTCCTCAAGATTCATTCATGTCGTCACTCATCACATATTGCAAGTTTCCTTCTTTTCCTTAAAGGCTGAGTAGTATGCCATTGTATGCATATACTACATTTTCTTTATTCATCTGTTGATGGACTAGGTTTTTATACAGATTGTTTGTTGTGAATAGTGCTGCAGTGAACATGAGAGGGTATATATATTTGAAAATCATATATCTAATAAAGGGTTAATCTCCAAAATATGTAAAGAACTCCTACAACAGAATAGTAAAAACAAAACTAATGACCTGATTAAAAAATGTGCAAAGGACTTGAATAGATATTTCTCAAAAAAAAAAAACACATACAAATGGCTAACAGGTTTATGAAAAAATGCTCAACATTGCTAATCTTTAGGGAAATGAAAATCAAAACCATAATGAGATATAGCCTCACACTTGTCAGGAGGGCTATTATCAAAAAACAAAGCACAAGTGTTGGAACTAATGTGGAGAAATTGGAACACTTGCACGCTGTTGGTGGGAATGCAAAATGTAAAACTGTTTGGAGGTTCTTCAAAAGATTAAAAAAGAGCTACCATATGATCCACCAATTCCACTGCTGAGTATTTAGAAGTGAAATACCCAGATAAAATAATTGAAAAATAATTGAAAAATATCTTTTCCATTTTTAACTGGATTATTTTTTTAATTTCTTGAGTTTTTAGAATTCTTTGTACATTTGAGATAATAGTCCTTTATCAGACATATCTTTTACAAATATTTTCTCCCAGTCTGTGGCTTGTCTTCTCATTCTTTGTACAGTGTCTTTTGTAGAGAAGAGTTTTTAGAAACATTTTAATGAATTCCAACTTAAGCATTATTTTCTTAAAAGAATTAGATCTTTGTCATTTCCAATCTCAAGGCTATCTAGATTTTCTCCTATGTTTTCTATAGGAGTTTTATAGTTTTGCATTTTCCATTCATGTCTATGATCCATTATGAATTAATTTTTGTGAAGGGTGTAAGTTCTGTGTCTAGCACCATTTGTTGAAAAGACTATCCTTGCCTGTGCTCTTTTGTCAAAGATCAGTTGACTATATCTGGATCTATGACTGAGCTCTCTATTCTGTCCCATTGATCTATTTGTCTAATCTTTTGCTAGTATGACACTGTCTTGATTACTATAGCTTTAATGTAAGTTTTGAAGTTGGGGGAGTGTCAGTTTTCTGACTTTGTTCATCTCCTTCAATATTATGCTGGCATACTGAGTCTTTTGCCTCTCCATACAAACTTTAGAATCTGCCTATATGCACAAAATAACTTGCTGGAATTTTAGGATTGTGCTGAATCTATATATTAATTTGGGAAGAACTGACATCTTACAATATATTTTCCGATTCATGAACATGGAATACCTCTCCATTTATTTAATTCTTTGATTACTTTCATCAGAGTTTTATAGGTTTCCTCATCTGGATATTGCACAGAGTTTGTCAGATTTACACCTAAGTATTTCATTCACTTGGTGATAATGTAAATATTACTATGTTTTCTTAATCTTGAATTCTAATTGTCTATTTCTTGTATATAAGAAAGCAATTGACTTTTGTGCACTAATCTTGTATCCTGAAACATTGCTTAATCACTAATTAGATCCAGGAGTTCTTTTTTTCTTCTTTTTAAACAATTCTTTCAGATTTTCTACACTGACAGTCATGTCATCTATGAACATAGTTTAATTTCTTCCTTCCCAATTTATGTACATTATATTTTCTTTTCCTATTGCATTAACTAGGGTTTTCGGTATGATAATAAACAGTAGAGCAGTGTTATGGGACATTCTTGCCTTCTTCCCAGCATTAGTGGGGAAGAACTGTTTCTCATCAGTAAGTATGATGTTATCTGTTGGGTTTTGTAAATATTCTTTAACAGGTTGAGGAAGTTCTCTTTTATTCTTAGTTTGTTGAGTGATTTTATCATGAATAGTTTTAGATTTTATCAAGTGCCTTTTCTGTATCTATTGATATAATCATGTGATTTTTCTTCTTTAGTCAGTTAATGTGATGGGTTACATTAATTGATTTTCAAATGTTGAACCAGGGTTACATACTTGGAATTGTATAATTCTCTTCATACAATGTAGGATTTAATTTGTTAATGTTTTGTTGTGGGTTTTGTTTATATGATCATGAGTGACATTGGTTTGTAGTTTTCCCTTGTTGCATTGACTTTACCTAGTTTTGGTATTAGGATAATGCTGGCCTTATAGTATGAATATGACATGATTCCTCTGTTTTTATTTTCTGAAATTAATTGCAGAAATTGGGATAATTTCTTCTTTAAACATTTGGTAGAATTCACCAGTGAACCCATCTGGGACTGGTGCTCCCTGTTTTGGAAGGTTATTAATTATTGAGTTAACATTTTAAATAGATATAAGCTTATTCAAATTATCTATTTCTTCTTGAAATAGTTTTGACAGATTGTGTCTGTCAAGGAGTTGGTCCATTTCATCTAAGTTATCAAATTTGTGAGCATGGAGTTGTTCATAATATTTTTATTATCCTTTTAATATTCATGGTACCTGTAGTAATGTACCTTCTTTCATTTCTGATGTTAGTAAATTGTATCTTCTCTGTTTTTTTGTCTATTGATTTCCTGTTTTCAATCATTGATTTCTACTCTAATCTCTATTATTTGTTTTATTCTGCTTACCTTAGATTTAATTTTCTCTTTTTTTCTAGTTTCTTAATGTAGAAGATTAGATTATTGATTTTATAACTTTCTTCTTTTCTAATATATGTATTCAATGCTGTAAATTTCCTTCTAAACATTGCTTCCACTGCATTTCAAATTTTTATGTTATATTTTCATTTTAATTTCTCCTGAGTCTTCTTCTTTGACTAGCTTGTCATTTAGGTGTTGTTTAATCTCTAAGTATTTTGTGGTTTTCTAGATATCTTTTTGTTTTTTATTTCTAGTTGAATCCCATTGTAGTGTGTGCATACATTGTATGAGTTCTACTCTTTTTGATTTGATAAGGTATGTTTTGTGGCCTAAAATATGATCTATCTTGGTAAGTGTTCAATGTGAGTTGAGGAGAATGTGTATTCTGCTGTTGCTGGGTGAGGTATTCTATAAATGTCAATTAGATTCAATTGATTGATCATATGGTTGTGTTCAACTATGTCTTTACTGATGTTCTTCATGCTGGTACTGCCCATTACTGACAAAGGGATATTTAACTTCGAATATAATAATGAATTTGTCTATTTCTCCTTGCAGTTCCATCACTTTTTTTCTCAAGTATTTTGATACTTGGTTTTTAGGTACATACACATTAAAGATTGATATGTCTTCTTGGGTAATTGACCCCGTTATCACTGTCAATTGCTCTTTTATTTCTGATAATTTCCCTTGCCCTGAAGTTGAATTTGTCTGAAATTAATATAGCTACTATTACTTCCTTATGGTTAGTGTTAACATGTTATATCTTTCTCTATCTTTTTACTTTTAATCTATATGTGCCTGTATATTCAAAGTGGGTTTCTTGTAGACAATTTACTGTTGGGCCTTGGGTTTCAATACACTCTATCTCTGTCTTTTAATTAATGTATTTAGATCATTGATATTTAAAGTGATTATTGATATAGTTAATTCTTATCTATCACATTTGTTACTGTTTTCTACTCATTGTTTTTGTTGTTTCTACTTTTGTCTTCCATATTTTTCTACCTTCTCTCTCTCTTTTTTTAAATTTATTTGGCTGCACTGAGTCTTAGTTTTGGCACATGGGATCTTTGTTGTCACGTCTGCAGGATCTTCATTGCGGCCTGTGGGATCTTTAGTTGTGGCATGCAGGATCTTTTAGTTGCAGCATGCAGATGCTTAGTTGCAGCATATGGGGTCTAGTTCCCTGACCAGGGACTGAACCTGGCCCCCTGCATTGGGAGCATGGAGTCTTAACCACTGGACCACCAGGGAATTCCTGTGCCTTCTCTTGCTTTATTTATGCATTTTATATGATTTTATTTTCTTTCCTTTTTAGCATATAAATTATACTTCTTATTTTAAAACTTTATTTAGTGATTGCCCTGTGGATTGCAATATGCATTTACAATAAAGCCAGGTTCACTTTCAAATAACACCATACTGCATCACATGTAGTGCATATACCTAGGTATAGATTTATTAGTATTTGTCCTGCTTCATGTTCTCTGAGCTTCCTGGGTCTGTGATTTTGTGTCTGACATTAATCCTGAAAAAATTTGTCATTACTGTTTCAGATATGTTTTTGTTTTCTTCTTCTTCTCTTTCTGGTATTATTACTACACATGTGTTACAGCTTTTGTAGTTTCCCCACACTTCTTGGAAATTCTATTCTATTTTGTTGTTGTTTTGCATTTCAGTTTGTGAAGTTTGTATTGACATATCTTCTAGTTCATTGATTCTTTGTCTATTAATAAGCCCATCAAAATATTTCCGTTACAGTGTTTTTGATTTCTAGCACTTCTTTTTGTTGTTTCTTAGAATTTCCATCTCTCTGCTTACATTATGCATTTGTTCTTACATGTTGTCTACTTCTCACATTAGAGTCCTTAGCATATTGATCACAGATAGTCCTTTTAAATTTCTTATCAGATACTTCCAAAGTCCCTGTCATATCTGAGTCTGATTCTGATGTTTGCTCTGTCTCTTTGAACTGTGGTATTTTTTTTTAACCTTTCAGTATACCTTGTAATTTTTTTTTTTTTTTTTTTTTTGCAGAAAGGCAGACATGATGTACTGCGTAAATGTAACTGTGGTACATAAGTCTTTATTGATGTATTCAATAAAATGCGGCTGCTTCCCACTAGCTATCGACCTTACTACGTTTGTTAGTGTGTGTATGTCCATGACTCTCTCTCGCCCTGTCAAAGCTCACCCTTCCCCCTCCCCATATCCTCAAGTCCGTTCTCCAGTAGGTCTGCGTCTCTATTCCCGTCCCACCCCTAGGTTCTTCATGACATCCTTTTTTTTTCTTAAATTCCATATATATGTGTTAGCATACGGTATTTGTCTTTTTCTTTCTGACTTACTTCACTCTGTATGACAGACTCTAGGTCTATCCATCTCATTACAAATAACTCAATTTCGTTTCTTTTTAAGGCTGAGTAATATTCCATTGTATATATGTGCCACATCTTTATCCATTCATCCGATGATGAGCACTTAGGTTGATTCCATCTCCAGGCTATTGTAAATAGAGCTGCAATGAACATTTTGGTACATGACTCTTTTAGAATTCTGGTTTCCTCAAGGTATATGCCCAGCAGTGGGATTGCTGGGTCATATGGTAATTCTATTTGTAGTTTTTTAAGGAACCTCCATACTGTTCTCCATAGTGGCTGAACCAATTCACATTCCCACCAGCAGTGCAAGAGTGTTCCCTTTTCTCCACACCCTCTCCAGCATTTATTGTTTCTAGATTTTTTGATGATGGCCATTCTGACTAGTGTGAGATGATATCTCATTGTAGTTTTGATTCACATTTCTCTAATGATTAATGATGTTGAGCATTCTTTCATGTGTTTGTTGGCAATCTGTATATCTTCTTGGAGAAATGTCTATTTAGGTCTTCTGCCCATTTTTGGATTCGGTTGTTTGTTTTTTTGTTATTGAGCTGCATGAGCTGCTTGTAAATTTTGGAGATTAATCCTTTGTCAGTTGCTTCATTTGCAAATGTTTTCTCCCATTCTGAGGGTTGTCTTTTGGTCTTGTTTATGGTTTCCTTTGCTGTGCAAAAGCTTTGAAGTTTCAACAGGTCCCATTTGTTTATTTTTGTTTTTATTTCCATTACTCTAGGAGGTGGGTCAGAAAGGATCTTGCTGTGATTTATGTCATACAGTGTTCTGCCTATGTTTTCCTCTAAGAGTTTGATAGTTTCTGGCCTTACGTTTAGGTCTTTAAAGCATTTTGAGCTTATTTTTGTGTATGGTGTTAGGGAGTGATCTAATCTCATACTTTTACATGTACCTGTCCAGTTTTCCCAGCACCATTTATTGAAGAGGCTGTCCTTTCTCCACTGTACATTCCTGGAACCTTTATCAAAGATAAGGTGTCCATATGTGCGTGGGTTTATCTCTCGGTTTTCTATCCTGTTCCATTGATCTATCTTTCTGTTTTTGTGCCAGTACCATACTGTCTTGATAAATGTAGCTTTTTAGTATAGTCTGAAGTCAGGGAGCCTGATTCCTCCAGCTCCTTTTTTCGTTCTCAAGATTGCTTTGGCTATTCGGGGTCTTTTGTGTTTCCATAGAAATTGCGAAATTTTTTGTTCTAGTTCTGTGAAAAATGCCAGTGGTAGTTCGATAAGGATTGCATTGAATCTGTAGATTGCTTTGGGTAGTAGTGTCATTTTCACAATGTTAATTCTTCCCATCCAAGAACATGGTATATCTCTCCATCTATTTGTATCATCTTTAATTTCTTTCATCAGTGTCTTATAATTTTCTGCATACAGGTCTTTCGTCTCCTTAGGTAGGTTTATTCCTAGATATTTTATTCTTTTTGTCGTAATGGTAAATGGGAGTGTTTTCTTGATTTCACTTTCAGATATTTCATCATTAGTATATAGGAATGACAGAGATTTCTGTGCATTAATTTTGTATCCTGCTACCTAACCAAATTCATTGATTAGTTCTAGTAGTTTTCTGGTAGCATCTTTAGGATTCTCTATGTATAGTATCATGTCATCTGCAAACAGTGACAGCTTTACTTCTTCGTTTCCGATTTGGATTCCTTTTATTTCCTTTTCTTCTCTGATTTCTGTGGATACAATTTCCAACACTATGTTGAATAAGAGTGATGAGAGTGGGCAACCTTCTCTTGTTCCTGATCTTAGTGGAAATGCTTTCAATTTTTCACCATTGAGGTTGATGTTTGCTGTGGGCTTGTCATATATGCCCTTTATTATGTTGAGGAAAGTTCCCTCTATGCCTACTTTCTGGAGGGTTTTTAGCATAAATGGGTGTTGAATTTTGTCGAAAGCTTTCTCTGCATCTATTGAGATGATCATATGTTTTTCTCCATCAGTTTGTTAATATGGTTTATCACATTGATTGATTTGCGTATATTGAAGAATCCTTTCATTCCTGGAATAAACCCCACTTGATCATGGTGTATGATCCTTTCAATGTGCTATTGGATTCTGTTTCCTAGTATTTTGTTGAGGATTTTTGCATCTATGTTCATCAGTGATATTGGCCTGTAGTTTTCTTTCTTTGTTACATCCTTGTCTGGTTTTGGTATCAAGGTGATGGTGGCCTCGTAGAAGGAATTTGGGAGTGTTCCTCCCTCTGCTATATTTTGGAAGAGTTTGAGAAGGATAGGTGTTAGCTCTTCTCTAAACGTTGGATAGAATTCACCTGTGAAGCCATCTGGTCCTGGGCTTTTGTTTGTTGGAAGATTTTTAATCACAGTTTCAATTTCAGTGCTTGTGATTGTTCTGTTCATACTTTCTATTTCTTCCTGATTCAGTCTTGGCAGCTTGTGCATTTCTAAGAATTTGTCCATTTCTTACAGACTGTCCATTTTATTGGCATAGAGTTGCTTGTAGTAATCTCTCATGATTTTTTTATTTCTGCAGTGTCAGTTGTTACTTTTCCTTTTTCATTTCTAATTCTATTGATTTGAGTCTTCTCCCTTTTTTTCTTGTTGAGTCTGGCTAGTGGTTTATCTATTTTGTTTATCTTCTCAAAGAACCAGCTTTTAGTTTTATTGATCTTTGTTATCATTTCCTTCATTTCTCTTTCATTTATTTCTGATCTGATTTTTATGATTTCTTTCCTTCTGCTAGCTTTGGGGTTTTTTTTGTTCTTCTTTCTCTAATTGCTTGAGGTGCAAGGTTAGGTTGTTTATTCGAGATGTTTCCTGCTTCTTAACGTGGGCTTTTATTGTTATAAACGTCCCCCTTAGAACTGCTTTTGCTGCATCCCGTAGGTTTTGGGTCGTTGTGTCTCCACTATCATTTTTTTCTAGGTATTTTTTTATTTCCTCTTTGATTTCTTCAGTGATCTCTTCATTATTGAATAGTGTATTGTTTAGCCTCCATGTGTTTGTATATTTTACAATCTTTTCCTGTAATTGATATCTAGTCTCATGGCATTGTGGTCAGAAAAGATACTTGATACAATTTCAATTTTCTTAAATTTACCAAGGCTTGATTTGTGACCCAAGATATGATCTATCCTGGAGAATGTTCCATGAGCACTTGAGAAAAATGTGTATTCTGTTGTTTTGGATGGAGTATCCTATAAATGTCAATTAAGTCCATCTTGTTTAATGTATCATTTAAAGCTTGTGTTTCCTTATTTATTTTCATTTTGGATGATCTGTCCATGGGTGAAAGTGGGGTGTTAAAGTCCCCTATTATGAATGTGTTACTGTCGATCTCCCCTTTTATGGCTGTTAGTATTTGCCTTATGTATTGAGGTGCTCCAATGTTGGGTGCATAAATATTTATAATTGTTATATATTTTTCTTGGATCGATCCCTTGATCATTATGTAGTGTCCTTCTTTGTCTCTTTTAATAGTCCTTATTTTAAAGTCTATTTTGTCTGATATGAGAATTGCTACTCCAGCTTTCTTTTGGTTTCCATTTGCATGGAATATCTTTTTCCATCCCCTTACTTTCAGTCTGTATGTGTCTCTAGGTCTGAAGTGGGTCTCTGGTAGACAGCATATATAAGAGTCTGGTTTTTGTTTCCATTCAGCCAATCTGTTTCTTTTGGTGGGAGCATTTAGTCCATTTACATTTAAGGTAAGTACCGATATGTATGTTCCTTTTCCCATTTTCTAAATTGTTTTGGGTTCATTATTATAGGTCTTTCCCTTCTCTTGTGTTTCTTGTCTAGAGAAATTCCTTTAGCATTTGTTGTAAAGCTGGCTTAGTGGTGCTGAAGTCTCTCAGCTTTTGCTTGTCTGTAAAGATTTTAATTTCTCCATCAAATCTGAATGAGATCCTTGCTGGGTAGAGTAGTCTTGGTTGCAGGTTTTTCTCCTTCATCACTTTCAGTATGCCCTGCCACTCCCTTCTGGCTTGTAGGGTTTCTGCTGAGAGATCAGCTGTTAACCTTATGGGGATTCCCTTGTGTGTTATTTGTTGTTTTTCCCTTGCTGCTTTTAATATGCTTTCTTTGTATTTAATTTTTGACAGTTTGATTAATATGTGTCTTGGCGTATTTCTCCTTGTATTTATCCTGTATGGGACTCTCTGTGCTTCCTGGACTTGATTAACTATTTCCTTTCCCATATTAGGGAAGTTTTCAACTATAATCTCTTCTAATATTTTCTCAGTCCCTTTCTTTTTCTCTTCTTCTTTTGGAACTCCTATAATTCGAATGTTGGTGTGTTTAATGTTGTCACAGAGGTCTCTGAGACTGTCATCAGTTCTTTTCATTCTTTATTCTGCTCTGCAGTAGTTATTTCCACTACTTTATGTTCCAGGTCAGTTATCCGTTCTTCTGCCTCAGTTATTTTGCTATTGTTCCCTTCTAGAGTATTTTTATTTTCATTTATTGCATTGTTCATCGTTGTTTTTTTCATCTTTATTTCTTCTAGGTCCTTGTTAACTGTTTCTTGCATTTTGTCCGTTCTATTTCCAAGATTTTGGATCATCCTTACTATCATTATTCTGAATTCTTTTTCAGGTAGACTGCCTATTTCCTCTTCATTTGTTAGGTCTGGTGCATTTTTATCTTGCTCCTTCATCTGCTGTGTGTTTTTCTGTCTTCTCAGTTTGCTTATCTTACTGTGTTTGGGGTCTCCTTTTTGCAGGCTGCACGTTCGTAGTTCCCGTTGTTTTTGATGTCTGTCTCCAGTGGCTAAGGTTGTTTCAGTGGGTTGTGTAGGCTTCCTGGTGGAGGGGACTAGTGCCTGTGTTGTGGTGGATGACGCTGGATCTTGTCTCTCTAGTGGGCATGTTCACGTCTGGTGGTGTGTTTTGGGGTGTCTGTGGACTTATTATGATTTTAGGCCGCCTCTCTGCTAATGGGTGGGGTTTTGTTCCTGTTTTGCTAGTTGTTTGACATAGGTTGTCCAGCACTGTGGCTTGCTGGTCGTTGAGTGAAGTTGGGTGCTGGTGTTAAGATGGAGGTCTCTGGGAAATTTCCGCCGTTTAATATTATGTGGAGCTGGGAGGTCTCTTGTTGATCAGTGACCTGAAGTTGGCTCTCCTACCTCAGAGGCAGAGCCCTGACTCCTGCCTGGAGCATCAAGAGCCTTTCATCCACACGGCTCAGAATAAAAGGGAGAAAAAGTAGAGAGAATTAGTAGAAATATGAGGAAAGAAAGAAGGAAAGGAGGAAAGGAAGGAAGGAAGAAAGAAGGAAATAAAGGAGGGAGGGAGGGAGGAAGGAAGGAAGGAGGGAAAGAAGGAAAAAAGACAGAAAGGAAGAAGGTACAGTAAAAATAAAATAAAGTATAATATAGTTATAGTATTAAAAAATATTTAGAAAAAAAAAAGGACGGATAGAACCTTAGGACAAATGTTGGAAGCAAAGCTATACAGACAAAATCTTACACAGAAGCATACACATACATCCTCACAAAAAGAGGTAAAGGCGGAAAAATCATAAATCTTGCTCTCAGAGACCACCTCCTCAATTTGGGGTGATTCATTGTCTAAAGGAGGGTTGGAAGGAAGGAAAGAAAGAAAGAAAGAAAGAAGGTAAAGTATAATAAAGTTATTACAATTAAAAATTAATTATTAAGAAAAAAAGTTTTTTAAAAAAAGCATGGACGGATAGAGCCCTAGGACAAATGGTGGAAGCAAGACTATACAGACAAGATCTCACACAGAAGTGTACACGTACCCATTCACAAAAAGAGGAAAAGGGAAAAAAATCATAGATCTTGCTCCTAAAGTCCACCTCTTCAATTTGGGATCATTCCTTATCGATTCAGGTATTCCACAGATGCAGGGTATATCAAGTTGATTGTGGAGCTTTAATCCGCTGCTTCTGAGGCTGCTGGGAGAGATTTCCCTTTCTCTTCTTTGTTCTCACAGCTCACAGGAGCTCAGTTTTGGATTTGGCCCTGCCTCTGCATGTAGGTCGCTGGAGGGCGTCTGTTTTTTGCTCAGACAGGACGGGGTTAAAGGAGCCGCTGATTCGGGGGCCCCGGCTCACTCAGGCCGGGAGTGGGGCGGGGAGGGAGGGGCACTGCGTGTGGGGCGGGCCTGCGGCGGCAGAGGCCATCATGAAGTTGCTGCAGCCTGAGGCCCGCCTTGCGTTCTCCTGGGGAAGTTGTCCCTGGATCCCAGGAACCTGGCAGTGGCGGGCTGCACAGGCTCCGCGGAAGAGGGGTGTGGAGAGTGACCTGTGCTTGCACACAGGCCCCTTGGTGGCAGCAGCAGCAGCCTTAGTGTCTCCCGCCCGTCTCTGGGGTTCGCGCTTTTAGCTGCAGCTCACGCCCGTCTCTGGAGTTCCTTTAAGCAGCGCTCTTAAACCCCTCTCCTCGTGCACCAGGAAACAAAGAGGGAAGAAAAAGTCTCTTGCCTCTTCGGCAGATGCAGACTTTTCCCCAGACTCCCATCCGGCTAGCCTTGGTGCACTAACCCCTTCAGGCTATGTTCAAGCCGCCAACCCCAGTCCTCTCCCTGTGCTCCGTCCGAAACCGAAACCTGAGCCTCAGCTCGAAGCCCCGCCCGCCCCGGCAGGTGAGCAGACAAGCCTCTCGGGCTGGTGAGTGCCGGTCGGCACCGATCCTCTGTGCGGGAATCTCCCCACTTTGCCCTCCGCACCCCTCGCTGTGCACTCCTCCGTGGTCCCGAAGCTCCCCCCTCCGCCTTCTGCAGTCTCCGCCCGTGAAGGTGCTTCCTAGTGTGTGGAAAGTTTTCCTCCTTCACAGCTCCCTCCGACTGGTGCAGGTGTCGTCCTTATTCTTTTGTCTCTGTTTTTTCTTTTGCCCTACCCAGGTACGTGGGGAGTTTCTTGCCTTTTGGGAGGTCTGAGATCTTCTGCCAGCCTTCAGTAGGTGTTCTGTAGGAGTTGTTCCACGTGTAGATGTATTTCTGGTGTATCCGTGGGGAGGAGGGCGATCTCCGCGTCTTACTCTTCTGCCATCTTCAAGCCGTCCTCAAGAATTACTTTGAACTTGACTTGCAAGTTGATAACTTTCTGTAGCTTGGACTTTTCCTGGGCTAAATCCAAGGTGCTAGCGGGGCTGTGTTCCTTTCTGGAGATTCTAGGGGAGAGACCTTTTAGGGTTGGTGGAGTTCTCACCTCACATCACTCTCCAACCTGGAGTTTTTAACTCTCAAATTTGTCCACACTGAACTTCCAGCAATTTCTCAATTACATTTTATATTTTCCTATCTTGGACTGGATAACATGGAGGTTTCAGCTCATGGGCTTCTTCTATTATAAGCTGTTATTCTCTGTTTCTACCTGTCTTCCTCTCCAATTTTGGGGGCAATAGTTTTGTCCTGCAATCTTTGTTCTCAGATAGAAAAATGAAAAGTTATGTTTTTTTGGTTTATTCAGCTTTTTTCTTCTTGTGTGGATGGGAATGATGACTTCCAAGTTCACTATGTGCTGGACAGGAAGTTGCAAGTTCCCTTTATAAACTGTTCAAGTGGGAGAATTCTGTTGGAAATTTTTGTGTATCTGCTCGCATATTAGTAATTCTGATAACAGGAATTTCTGGTATCTATGAGTGTAAGCTTATAAGATGTTTGTTCTTGGGAGAAATCATTAATCCTTGTAACTTCAGTCAGAATAAAAGATTAATTACGAGAAAAACTAACAATAAAAAACAAACAGATAAAAACAAATATGAAACTCATAAATTTTAGTTATTTACCTGACTGCTTGCCTTTTCTCATATTGACAGCTACCAGAGACCACCCACCCTCCCCCAAAATTCCCATATGTCAAAACCTAAACTCCAGTGTGATGATATTTGGAGGTGGGCCCTGTGGGAATTGATTAGGCCATGAGGTCAGAACCCTCATGAATTGGATTAGTGCCTTTATACAAGAGACCCCAGGGTACTCCCTTGTCCCTTCTGCCATGTGAAAACACAGCAAAAAGATGGCCATCTATGAATGAAAAAGCAACATCTCACCAAACACTGAATCTTTTGGTGGTTTAATCTTGGTCTTCCAGTCTCTAGAACTGTAAGAAATAAATATTTGTTTTTGAAGTCACCTAGTCTATGAGCTTCTATTATAGCATCCTGAATGGATTAGGGCAATATCCATAGCATTTTGTTGTTGTTGTTGTTGTAGGAAAACTGGTCTATCAGTTAAGATGATTTCAGCTACAAATAATAAAATACCAGACTAAAATGGGATTAAACTTTAGAATTTTATTACTCTCATGTAGGAATACCAGAGATAGGTGGTTCAAGAATACTGAGATGTCATCTTTACATGCCTATAATGGAAACTACAGGAATCTCATTCTCATAGCCTATATTTGAAGCAGGATGGGACAAGGCAGGACACTCTTCTAGTTTATCACTCTTAATCATTAAGAAAAGCTTTCTCAGAAACCAAATCCCTGCCCAGCAGATTTCCTTTAGATCCCATTGACCCTAATTAATTTCCAAGTTCAAACCCTAGTGAAGAACCAAATACAAACATTAGGATAATATGAACATAACAGGATGTTTATATCTGTTTCTGAACGACAAAATAAGAATAGTGTATATAACGTTGTTTTTAAAAGAAGATGGCCTATTCAGAGGATAATAGTTAATTTCTACTGGTAATTTAGTGTTTCAATATTGAATTTCATCTTTTGATATGCATATTATTAACCCATTCTCACAACTTTAAATTTTGCTTGTATAATTTGCTTAATTTTTAGTTGTCACCAATTATTTCTATGATATGTGGAGAACTGTCTTAACCTTGTGATTTTCATTGAATTAATGTCTCAATTTTAACTGTCATCTCTTGTGAAATGTATAACTACAGAAGAATAGTATGTGAGAAACAGAATAAATTACAAATATAACAATCTGTTTTTATTCAATCTAGCTATAATATATTTTGTTGCAATAAAAGTATGACTCTGAATTTCATGGAATTAATTCCTTTTAGATATCATTCAGGATAATAAAGTACTTGAAATCATATGTTGAAACTAAAGAACATAGTTCCTTTTTAATTCACTAAATGGATTCAAGTTATATTATTGCAAATTAAAACAATGAGATACAAATATATATATTTTAGAATAGCTAAAATCCAAAATTTGACAATATCAAATGCTGATGATGATGTGGAGCAAGAAGAAAGCTCATTCATTGCTAGGGGGAATGCTGTTCAGTTTTCTCAGCACCACTTATTGAAGAAATTGTCTTTTCTGTTTTGTATATTCTTGCCTGCTTTCCCATAGATTAATTGACCATAAGTGTGTGTGTTTATTTCTTGGCTCTCTGTTTTGTTCCATTGATCGATGTGTCTGTTTTTGTGCCAGTACCATACTGTTTTGATCTCTGTAGCATTTGTAGTGTAGTTTGAAGTCACTACAGCTCTGTTCTCCTTTTTCAAGAGCATTTTTGCTATTCAGGATGTTTTGTGTTTCCATACAAATTTTAAGATTATTTATGCTAGTTTTCTGAAAAATGCCAAGGGGGTTTTGAGAGGGATTTCATTGAATCTGTAGATTGCCTTGGGTAGTAGAGTCATATTAACAATATTAATTCCTCCAATTCATGAATATGGTATATCTTTCCATCTGTTTCTGTCATCTTTAATTTTTCATCAGTGTTTTAAAGTTTTTGGAGCACAGGTCTTTTGCCTCCTAAGGTAGGTTTATTCCTAGGTATTTTATTCTTTTTGATACAATGGAAAATTGGATTGTTTCCTTAATTTCTCTTTTTGCTATTTTGTTGTTAGTAGTGTATAGAAATGCAACAGGTTTCTGTATCTTAATTTTGTATTCTGCAACTTTACTGAATTCATTGATGAGCTCCAGTAGTTTTCTGGTAGTGTCTTTAGCATTTTCTATGTATAATGTCATCTGCAAACAGTGACCGTTTTACTTTTTCCTTTCTAATTTGATTCTTTTCATTTGTTTTTCTTGTCTTATTGGTGTGCCTATGAGTTCCAATAGTATGTTGAATAAAAGTGGTGAGAGTGCGCATCCTTGTCTTATTCCTGATCTTAGAGGAAATGCTTTCAGATTTTCACCATTACATATGATGTTAGCTGTGGGTTTGTCATACACAGACTTTATTATGTTGAGGTATATTCTCTTTATGACCACTTTTTGGAGAATTTTTATCATAAATCAATGTGGAATTTTGTCAAAAGCTTTTTCTGCATCTATTTAGATGATCATGTGGTTTCTATTCTTCAATTTGTTGATGTGGTGTATCACATTGATTGATTTGCAGATATTGAAAGATCCTGGCATCCATGGCATAAATTCCACTTGATCATGGTGTGTAATCCTTTTAATGTACTCTTGTATTTGATTTTTGAATATTTAGTTGAGGATTTTTGCACCTATGTTCATCAGTGATATTGGCTTGTAATGATATGACCAATAAGGGGTTAATATCCAACATATATAAACAGCTCATACAATTCAACATCAAAAAAAAAGAAAATGCAAGAAACCCAATTAAGAAATGGGCAGAGGGGACTTCCCTGGTGGTCCAGTGATTAGGATTCCATGCTTCCAATGCAGGCGCCATGGGTTTGATCCCTGGTCAGGGAACTAAGATCCCATGTGCCACACAGTGTGGCCAAAAACAAAAATAATTTTAAAAATGGGCAAAAGACCTGAATAAACATTTCCCCAAACGGGACATGCAGATGGAGAACAGGTACATGAAAATATGCTCAACATCACTAATCATCAGGGAAATGAAAATCAAAAACAAAATGAGATATCACCTTACACCTGTCAGAATGGCTATCATCAAAAAGAACACAAAAGTTGCCAAGGATGTGGAGAAAAAGGGACCCTCCTATGTTGTTGGTGGGAATGTAAATTGGTGCAGCCACTGTGGAAAATAGTATGGAGTTTTCTCAAAACACTAAAAGTAGAACTACCATATGACTCAGCAATTCCACTCTTGGATATATATTCAAAAACAGCAAAAACACTAATTTGAAAAGAAACATATACCCCAATATTCATAGCAACATTTTTCTACAATTGCAAAGATATGGAAACAACCTAAGTGTCCATCAACAGACAAATGCATAAAGAAGATATGGTGTATATATATACAATGGAATACTACTCAGCCATGAAAAAAGAATGAAATTTTACCATTTGCAACAACATGGATAGAGTTGGAGGGTATTATGTTAAGCGAAAGAAGGCAGAGAAAGACAAATACTGTATGATATCACTTATGTGTGGAATCTAAAAAATACAAAACAGTAGTGAATATAACAAAAAAGAAACAGACTCACAGATATAGAGGACAAAGTAGTGGTTACCAGTTGTGGGGGGGGCAATATAGGGAAGGGCAAATGGGAGGTGTAAACTAATGGATGTAAGATAGACTCAAGGATGTATTCTATAAAAAATTAAATAATAAAACTAAAAATTGTAAAATGTAAAGCTATAGCAGTTTTAAAAGAATACATAGAGGCTCCCCTGGTGGCGCAGTGGTTGAGAGTCTGCCTGCCGATGCAAGGGACACGGGTTCGTGCCCCAGTCCAAGAAGATCCCACACGCCACGGAGTGGCTAGGCCCGTGAGCCATGACTGCTGAGCCTGCGCGTCTGGAGCCTGTGCTCCACAACAGGAGAGGCCACAACAGTTAAAGGCCCGCATACCACAAAAAAAAAAAAAAAAAAAGAATACATAGGAGGAAATATTCTGGCACATGACTTATTGAAAAGTTTTTATTTGGCACCAAAAGCACCATATATAAAAGAAAAAACATCCACAGAGTGTACCTCATCATTTAAAATGTTTGCCCTAAAAAATACCCTGCTAGCTGATGAAAACAAGTTACAAAGTGTGATAAAGTATTTTCAATATACATATGAGACAAGGAACTGTATCTTTCTTTTTTTTAACATCTTTATTGGGGTATAATTACTTTACAATGGTGTGTTACTTTCTACTTTATAACAAAGCAAATCAGTTATACATATACATATGTTCCCATATCTCTTCCCTCTTGCATCTGCCTCCCTCCCACCCTCCCTATCCCACACGTCCAGGCGGTCACAAAGCACTGAGCTGATCTCCCTGTGCTATGCAGCTACTCCACACTAGCTATCTACCTTATGTTTGGTACTGTATATATGTCCATGCCTCTCTCTTGCTTTGTCATAGCTCACCCTTCCCCCTCCCCATATCCTCAAGTCCATTCGCTAATAGGTCTGTGTCTTTATTCCTGTCTTACCCCTAGCTTCTTCATGATATTATTTTTTCTTAAATGCTATATATATGTGTTAGCCTATGGTATTTGTCTTTCTCTTTCTGACTTACTTCACTCTGTATGACAGACTCTAGGTCTTTCAAAACTATGTTGAATAAGAGTGGTGAGAGTGGGCAACCTTGTATTGTTCCTGATCTTAGTGGAAATGCTTTCAGTTTTTCACCATTGAGGATGATGTTGGTTGTGGGTTTGTCATATATGGCCTTTATTATGTTGAGGAAAGTTCCCTCTATGCCTACTTTATGCAGGGTTTTTATCATAAATTGTTGTTGAATTTTTTGAAAAGCATTCTCTGCATCTCTTGAGATGATCATATGGTTTTTCTCCTTCAATTTGTTAATATGGTTTATCACATTGATTGATTTGCGTATACTGAAGAATCCTTGCATTCCTGGAATAAACCCCACTTGATCATGGTGTATGATACTTTTAATGTGCTGCTGGATTCTGTTTGCTAGTATTTTGTTGAGAATTTTTGCATGTATGTTCATCAGTGATATTGGCCTGTAGTTTTCTTTCTTTGTGACATCCTTCTCTGGTTTTGGTATCAAGGTGATGGTGGCATCGTAGAATGAGTTTGGGAGTGTTCCACACTCTGCTATATTTTGGAAGAGTTTAAGAAGGATAGGTGTTAGCTCTTCTCTAAATGTTTGGTAGAATTCGTCTGTGAAGCCATCTGGTCCTGGGCTTTTTTTTGTTGGAAGATTTTTAATCACAGTTTCAATTTCAGTGCTTGTGATTGGTCTGTTCATATTTTCTATTTCTTCCTGATTCAGTCTTGGCAGATTGTGCATTTCTAAGAATTTGTCCATTTCTTTCAGGTTGTCCATTTTATTGGCATAGAGTTGCTTGTAGTAATCTCTCATGATCTTTTGTATTTCTGCAGGATCAGTTGTTACTTCTTTTTCATTTCTAATTCTATTGACTTGGGTCTTCTCCCTTTTTTTCTTGATGAGTCTGGCTAGTGGTTTATCTATTTTGTTTATCTTCTCAAAGAACCAGCTTTTAGTTTTATTGATCCTTGCTATCGTTTCCTTCATTTATTTTTCATGTATTTCTGATCTGATTTTTATGATTTCTTTCCTTCTGCTAACTTTGGGGTTTTTTTGTTCTTCGTTCTCTAATTGCTTTTGGTGCAAGGTTAGGTCGTTTATTTGAGATGTTTCTTTTTTCTTAAGGTGGACTTGTATTGCTATAAACTTCCCTCTTAGAGCTGCTTTTGCTGCATCCCATAGGTTTTTAGTGGTCATGTCTCCATTGTCATTTGTTTCTATGTATTTTTTTTAATTTCCTCTTTGATTTCTTCAGTGGTCATGTCGATATTAAATAGTGTATTGTTTAGTCTCCATGTGTTTGTATTTTTTACAGATGTTTTCCTGTAATTGATATCTAGACTCATAGCGTTGTGGTCAGAAAAGATACTTGATACAATTTCAATTTTCTTAAATTTACGAAGGCTTCATTTGTGACCCAAGATATGATCTATCCTGTAGAATGTTCCAGGAGCCCTTGAGAAAAATGTATATTCTGCTGCCTTTGGATGGAGTGTCCTATAAATATCAACTAGGTCCATCTTGTTTAATGAATCATTTAAAGCTTGTGTTTTCTTATTTATTTTCATTTTGGATGATCTGTCCATGGGTGAAAGTGGGGTGTTAAAGTCCCCTACTATGTATGTGTTACTGTTGATCTCCCCTTTTATGGCTGTTAGTATTTGCCTTTTGTATTGAGGTGTTCCTATGTTGGGTGCATAAATAATTTCAGTTGTTGTATCTTCTTCTTGGATCGATCCCTTGATCATTATGTAGTGTCCTCCTTTGTCTCTCTTTTTTTTTTTTTTTTTTTTCTCCTTTGTCTCTTCTAACAGTCTTTACTTTAAAGTCTATATTTTCTGATACAAGAATTGCTACTCCAGCTTTCTTTTGGTTTCCTTTTGCATGGAATATCTTTTTCCATCCCCTTACTTTTAGTCTGTATGTGTCTCTAGGTCTGAAGTGGGTCTCTTGTAGACAGCATATATACGGGTCTTGTTTGTGTATCCATTCACCCAATCTGTGTCTTTTGGTGGGAGCATTTAGTCCATTTACATTTAAGGTAATTATCGATATGTATGTTCCTATTCCCATTTTCTAAATTGTTTTGGGTTCATTATTGTAGGTCTTTTCCTTCTCTTGTGTTTGTTGCCTAGAGAAGTTCCTTTAGCATTTGTTGTAAAGCTGGTTTGGTGGTGCTGAACTCTCTCAGATTGTGCTTGTCTGTAAACGTTTTAATTTCTCCATCAAATCTGAGTGATATCCTTGCTGGGTAGAGGAATCTTGGTTGTAGGTTTTTCTCCTTCATCACTTTAAATATGCCCTGCCACTCCCTTCTGGCTTGCAGAGTTTCTGCTGAAAGATCAGCTGTTAACCTTATGGGGATTCGCTTGTGTGTTATTTGTTCTTTCTCCCTTGCTGCTTTCAATATGCTTTCTTTGTATTTAGTTTTTGACAGTTTGGTTAATATGTGTCTTTGGCATATTTCTCCTTGGATTGGTCCTGGATGGGACTCTCTGTGCTTCTAGGACTTGAAAAAAATCTTTCCTTTCCCATATTAGGGAAATTTTCAACTCTAATCTCTTCAAATATTTTCTTAGTCCCTTTCTTTTTCTCTTCTTCTTCTGGAACCCCTATAATTTGAATGTTGGTTCATTTAATGCTGTCCCACTGGTCTCTGAGACTGTCCTCAATTCTTTTCATTCTTTTTTCTGTATTCTGCTCTGCAGTAGTTATTTTCACTATTTTGTCTTCCAGGTCAGTTTTCCATTCTACTGCCTCAGTTTTTCTGTTATTGATCCCATCTAGAGTATTTTTCATTTCTTTTTTTGTATTGTTCATCATTGCTTGTTTCATTTTTAGTTCTTCTAGGTCCTTGTTAAATGTTTCTTGCACTTTTTTCTATTCTATTTTCAAGATTTTGGATCATCTTTACTATCAATATTCTGAATTCTTTCTCAGGTAGACTGCCTATTTCCTCTTCATTTGTTAGGTCTGGTGGGGTTTTATCTTGCTCCTTCATCTGCTGTGTGTTTTTCTATCTTCTCATTTTGCTTATCTTACTGTGTTTGGGGTCTCCTTTTTGCAGGCTGCAAGTTTGTAGTTCCCGTTGTTTTTGGTGTCTGTCCCCAGTGGCTAAGGTTGGTTCAGTAGGTTGTATAGGCTTCCTGGTGGAGGGGACTAGTGCCTGTGTTGTGGTGGATGAGGCTGAATCTTCTCTCTCTGGTGGGCAGATCCACGTCTGGTGGTGTGTTTTGGTGTGTCTATGGACTTATTATGATTTTAGGCAGCCTCTCTCCTAATGGGTGGGGTTGTGTTCCTGTTTTTCTAGTTGTTTGGCATAGTGTGTCCAGCACTGTAGCTTGCTGGTCGTTGAGTGAAGCTGGGTGCTGGCGTTTAGATGGAGATCTCTGGGAGATTTTCGCCGTTTGATACTCTGTGGAGCTGGGAGGTCTATTGTTGACCAGTGTCCTGAAGTTGGCTCTCCCACCTCAGAGGCAAAGCACTGACTCCTGGCTGCAACACCAAAAGCCTTTCATCCACATGGCTCAGAATCAAAGGGAGAAAATTTAGAGAGAATTTATTAGTAGAAGTAGGAAAAAAGAAAGGAAGAAATATAGAAAGGAAGGAAGGAAGAAAGAAAGAAGAAAGGAAGGAAAGAAGGAAAGAAGGAAAGAAAGAAAGGCAGGAGGGAGGGAGGGATGGTGGGAGGAAAGAAGGAAGGAAGGAAGGAGGGAAGGAAGGAAAAAAGAAAGAAAGAAAGAAGATAAAATAAAATATAATAGAGTTATTAAATTAAAAGTAATTATTAAGAAAAAAATTTAAAAAAATATAAACAGACAGATAGAACCTTAGGACAAATGGTGGAAGCAAAGCTCTACAGACAAAATCTCATAGAGAAGCATACACATACACATTCACAAAAAGAGGAAAAGGGGAAAAAATCCTAAATCTTGCTCTCAAAGACTACCTCCTCAATTTGGGATGATTTTTTGTCTCTTCATGTATTCCACAGATGCAGGTTACATCAAGTTGAGTGTGGAGCTTTAATCCGCTGCTCCTGAGGCTGCTGGGAGAGATTTCCCTTTCTCTTCTTTGCTCTCACAGCTCCCAGGGGCTCAGCTTTGGATTTGGCTCCGCCTCTTTGTGTAGGTAGCCGGAGGGTGTCTGTTTTTCACTCCGATAAGACAGGGTTAAAGGAGCCGCTGATTCGGGGGCTCTGGCTCACTCAGGCTGGGGGGAGGGAGGGGCACGGAGTGTGGGGCGAGCCTGCGGCGGCAGAGGCCAGTGTGACCTTGCACCAGCCTGAGGCTCGCCGTGCGTTCTCCTGGGGAAGTTGTCCCTGGATCCTGGGAACCTGGCAGTGGCGGGTTACACAGGCTCCCTGGAAGGGAGGTGTGGATAGTGACCTGTGCTGTCACACAGGCTTCTTGATGGTGGCAGCAGCAGCCTTAGCCTCTCCTGCCTGTCTCCGTGGTCTGCCCTTTTAGCCGTGGATCGCACCTGTCTCTGGAGCTCCTTTAAGCAGCGCTCTTAATCCCGTCTCCTCGCGCACCAGGAAACAAAGAGGGAAGAAAAAGTCTCTTGCCTCTTTGGCAGCTCCAGACCTTTTCTCTGACTCCCTCCCGGCTAGCCGTGGTGCACTAACCCCTTCAGGCTGTGTTCACACCACCAACCCCAGTCCTCTCCCTGTGCTCCGACCAAAGCCCGAGCCTCAGCTTGCAGCCCCGCCTGCCCCGGTGGGTGAGCAGACTTACTTCTCAGGCTGGTGAGTGCCGGTCAGCACCGACCCTCTGTGCAGGAATCTCCCCGCTTTGCCCTCTGCACCCATGTTGCTGCACTCTCCTCCGCGGCTCCAAAGCTCCCCACCTCTGCCACCTGCAGTTTCCGCCCACCAAGGGGCTTCCTAGTGTGTGGAAACCTTTCCTCCCTCACAGCTCCCTCCCACTGGTGCAGGTCCCATCCCTATTCTTTTGTTTCTGTTTTTTTCTTTTTAGCTTTTACCCTACCCAGGTACGTGGGGAGTTTCTTGCCTTTTGGGAAGTCTGAGGTCTTCTGCCAGCATTCAGTATGTGTTCTGTAGGAGTTGTTCCACGTGTAGATGTATTTCTGTTTTATTTGTGGGGAGGAAGGTGATCTCCGCGTCTTACTCTTCCGCCATCTTCCCCTCGTCCCAGGAACTGTATCTTGAATATGTAAAATATTCTAAAACTCAACAGTTAAAAAAAAGTAGGAAAAAACAATCCAATTAGAAATGGCAAAATATTTGAAGAGACATGTCACAGAAGAGGATATACAGATGGCAGATAAACACACGAAAAAAGAATTTCACCATCATGAGCCATCAGGGAAATGCAAATTAATAGCACAATAAGATATCATCACACACCTATTAAAAAGGTAAAACAAATCATGGTGACTATATGAAGTGCTAGTGTGGATGAAGAGAAACATTTTTTTATATATTGCAGGAAGGAATGAAAATGATACAGCCACACTAGAAAATAGTGTTGCAGTTTCTTAAAAAATTAAACCTACACTTATGATATGACCCAGCAACCACATTTCTATCTCATATCCCAGAGAAATTAGAAATTTATATTCACATAAAAATATGTACATTATTGTTCTCTTCAACTTTATTTGTATTAGCACCATATTGGAAATAATCAAAGTGCTCCACAATGAGTGAATGGTGGTACTTTCATACCATTATATACTACTTGGCAATAAAAAGGAACTAATGATTGGTACATGCAGCAACTTTGATGAATCTCGAGTGTAACTATGCTGAGGTAAAAAAGATTAATCTGAAAAGGTCACACACTTTATGTTTCCATTTATGTAACATTATCAAAATGGTAAATTTAGGGTGATAAAGAATAGATTAGTCGTCACCAGCTGGTAGAGAAACTTTGGGGAATGGAGGTGAGTATGACTACAAAAAGAATAGAATGAGAGATATTTTCATGATAATGGTATAGTTCTGTATTTTTATTTTGGTGGTGGTTACATGAATGTAAACATGGGACAAAATGGCATAGAACTACACACACACATGTTGTACCATGTAAAATTCCTGGTTTTGATACATTTATTATGTAAGATGTAACCAGTGGGAGAAACTAGATGAAAGGTACAGTGATCTCTCTGTATGCTCTTTGCAACTTCCTGTGACTCTATCATTATTTCAAAAGAAAAGATAAAGTACATTCTAGTGAAGTAGGATTTATTAAAGGTACATAAGGGTGGCTAAAAAAAAAACTTATCAAAGTGTTTCACCCTTTTAACAGAAAACATGGAGAAAAAATTATTATCTTGGCTAAGACAAAAAATGTTTGATAAAATTGAACTCACTTTTTCTGAATTAAAAATATTCGCAAAATAGTGGTGGAAAGTAAAATTTTCAGTGTGATAAAAGGCATCTACAAAAACTTACAAATAAAATTATATTCAATCATACAACCTGAAATTTGAATGGGAAATTAAAGTACACAATTTCCATTTCTATTTAGTGTTGTACTAGAAGTCCTACACAGTGAAATATGGCAAGAACAAAAAACAATGGGATAAGTATAGAAAAGGAGAAAGAAAATCGTTAGAGTTGTAAATGTATTTTTGAAAGTACCCACACACAGAATATCATTAATAATTAGGGAATATATCATGTCTTTTGCATACAAGGTCAACATAAAAAATGAACTTTGCTTCTACACAACAATCACAAAGTAGTAGAAAATGAAGTTTAAGAAATGATGCTAATTACGTGATAAAAAACATCAAGTATCAATAATATTAAATCTAATGCAGATGTGTAAGACATTCAATGGAAACAAAAAATGCTTTTCAGAGAGAGTAGACATAAATAGAGGGATAAATTTTTCTCAAATACTGGAAGATTCAAAATCGTAAAGATGTAATTCTCTCAAAATGTTTCTACAGATTTAAGATTTGAGATATAAATCAAAATACCAGCAGATTTATTTTGCAAATTGACAAACTAATTTCAATATTTATTTGAAAATGCAAAAGGTAAGAATAGCAAGTCAGACATGAGAATTAACAAAAGTGGAGGCTATACACTACCAGTTATCATGACCTACTAAAAAAATTTATTAAAACGGTATAGTATTACCATATATAAACAAATAATCCCCCCAAAATGGAACACAGAAACAGATCCACACATATATTATTAAATGATTTTAAATTTCAACTCTTTTTCAGCTGTTCTACACTTATCAGAGTGGATAATCTCATTACCCATGTAATGAATGACAGAAACATTTTCTTTTGGATACTGTCATAATATGTTACAGTAGGTTTTTGAAAATATTGTATTCATCCATCCATTCATCTCTTCATCCATTCACCCTTCCATTCATTCATCTGGTAAATATTTATTGCATTCCTTCTAAGTGACAAATATTGTACCAGTAATGGTATTGCAATGAATAAGAAACAATCCTTGCCCTCCTAGAAATGACTAAATAGCAGAGAAAATAGAATAAATTTTTGCAATATTTATGAAGAAATATTTTGAGTGTGTTATAAGGAGATCAAAGTTTGGCATATCAGAAAAGGCTTGCATGAAGAAATGGTATTTAATCTGAGACATGAAAGAGGAAGAAGGAATTAGCTAGGCTAAGTTAGCTAAAATTGGGAGTGAAAAATGTTCCAGGTTTAAGGGATATCTTGTGAAAATGCTCGGGTGAAAAAGTTCATAGCATATTCAAGGGACTGAAAAGGCAAGGGAGTGTAATGACCAGATTTGTGTTTAATTAAGACTTATGTAGAGACTGGAATGTAGTAAAATATGTATTTAGAAAAATATTGATGAGGAGGTTTTTAAGTAGTCAAGATTAAAAATAATGTCTATCTGAACTAAGATGGCAGTTAGTGGAAGTGGAGAGAAGTGAATGGATTCCAGAGATAATTACGAGGTTGGGGATGTGTAGGATGAATCTTAGTTTTCTGGCATTAGCAGCCGAGTGGCTGGTAATGCCATTTACTATAAGGAAAGAGAGTTTGAGATGAAAAGTGTTGAGGTTGGTTTTGGATATATTGAATTAGTGTGTCTGTGAGACATCCAAGTAGAAAGGTTCAATAGGAAGCTGGATGAATAGATGTGAAGCTTAGAGGAGAGTTATAGGGATTTTCAACATCTAGATGCTGAAATTAAAATCAAAGTTGATGGTACCAATTAAGAAGAGAAGTTATAAAGAAAAGACAAGAAAGCCTAGAACAGATCACAAAGAAATAAAATGATGCTGTTAAAGAATACCTTGCACATGGTAAGAACTCAATATATTCAGACTTATTCAAGTTGAAAACTAATTTTATATGGAATTAATATATTTCAACAATATGTTATTATCTAAGGTATACTATTAGTTAGAAATATTTTCCCATGTTCTTTTTAAGTCTGAAATAATTGTGCACACTTCCTTATGGGTCACATTTTGCACCTCAACTTTAACACCTGATGGGATTTGAATTATAGCTCTAGAAGCAAAGAGGGGTGGTGGGGGTAGGTACCAAGGAAAATCAGCAGTGTCTTCCAAGGCAATTACTTCAGGGGAAGCCATTGCAGTTTCCCCAGTCACAGCAAGGTTAATCTACTCAGACAGAGTTGCAGAGGCTCCTACAGGCAAAGAAGACTCATCAGAATTTAGAGTTTCAATATCCCCAGCATCATCAGGATCTTCCCATAAAGACTCATTCTAATTTTCAGGATCCTGTTCCTTCCCAATCAATGCCCTCACTTTTAACAGAAGACACCCTGCAAGTAGGGAATTCAATTTGTATTGTGATTTGGCCACACACAGGACGAAGTTCTGGGTTTGGTTTCTTTCACGGAAGACATTAAAACTTCTAGGTCATTTATACAGCACTTGAGCTGGAAATTAGAATCCCTGAGCTCAGTCTTTTCTTTTCCTACTTTGTCCAGCTGAATTAGGAGCAACCAGCCAATCTCGTTACACTCATAAGTTTGAAAAAAAAAAAATCCTAAAGTATCATAGACAAGGTCACTCAGAACATTGCTTTTTGTAAATATTTGATGAGAAACATTCTATGATGGTATTTTTAATTTTCAATAGATATTTGAATCTTGACAGAAATCCAATAATATCTCTATTTCAACAGCACACTATGGATTACCATTGCCCTTTTTCCTACTGGAAATAGAACCATTTACTTTTCAGTCAAATCAGATTAGAAAACCAATTCCAGAAACCCCCAGGATCAATTCAGAAAATTGATCCTTAAGATTCTATTCCTCTCGAACCACTTGTTGTATCAAAATCTGTATTAGTGTCCTCTAGAGAAACAGAACCAAAAGGATGTAGGATGTGTGTGTGTGTGTGTGTGTGTGTGTGTGTGTGTATGTGTGTATTGAGAGGGAGACAGAGACAGAGACAGTGAGAGACAGAGAGAGATTATTAAGGAATTGCCTCACACAATTGTGGAAGATGTAAATTCTGAAATCTACAGAGCAAATTGGCAGACTGGAGACCCAGGGAAGAGCTGTTGATTTTGCAGCTCAAGTCTAAAGGGAGAATTCTCTTTCCTTTGGGAGATCTCAGATTTTTTCGCCTAAAGCCTTCAACTGAGTGAATGAAGCCTACTCACCTTATGGAGGGCAATCTGCGTTATTAAAAGTCTACAGAGTTAAATATTAATCTCATCAAAAAACACTCTCACAGCAAGACTGGAATTTTAGGAAATATCTGGGTACTGCAGCCTAGTCAAGTTGGCACATAAAATTAATGATCATAGAAGTGAAAAAGTAGTTTCATAGTTTCTGATTCTGATCCTATTTACTTGTTTAATCTGAAGCATACTAAATTTTAAACTATTCCCTCATATCAAATAAACTGATATTTATTAAATGTCTACTGATAAAAGAAAGTTTAGACCATACTCTGATTCTGGTGCTAAGATGACGGGTGTACAATAAAAACTAATGATTAAAATGTTGATGCATGCTATAAAATGGATTTTAGGCATCAATAACAATTATCCTTAAATTTTTCTATATTTTCTTCTGTTTAATATTATATTGTTGATATTTGCCTGGGGGAGGGGCTTAAAGATTTCAAAATTAATACTTCAATTAACTTCAGTTAAAGTGAGTTTTTCTTAAACTTCCAAGTGCAATGTTCCTATCACTGACATTAAATTTCACTATGCCCCCTTTTTTCTTTTTTCTTTTTTTTTTGGTAAAATAGCAATGGTCGTGAGAAAAGGTTTCAGTTTTCCATCACTAATAATACTATCAAGGGATCATTTTCTCTATGGAAAATTGTAGTGCAATCCCTGGTCTTTCACCAAATAACTGAAGACTATGCCTACTTATGATTATACAAATCACATCTGCATTCTGACATTTTGAATTCTAATGTAGTTGGTAAACAATTATTTTGAAGGACCACAGGCATCTTGGTTTGATGATTTATGTGGCTATTGATAATTTATATAGTATATGTTAACTTTAAAGTGCTTTGTCTGTCAGCATTTTTCTATGTGATTGACATTACCACACTGGTAAATACATCACAGTGTCTAGAGTGGTTGTGCTTAAACATGGACTTTTGCCTTATTTCTATCTCATTCACAATTACAGAGTTCCACAAAAAAGTTATAAATGACACTAAAATAGAATTGCCTACGTATTAATGTGTGAATGTTTATTAACCTATATTTTAAAGATGACTCAATTAGATCTGGAGACAATGAATCAATAGCTATAATGGCACCTAGGCTCAAGGAAATATCAAAATGTAATCATTGTTTACCAGTTCTGCAAAAAGTCTACAGATCTTTACTTCCAAACTGCTTAATGACTATTCTGTAATAGATTTCTTTCTTTCTTTTTTTTTTAGCATCATTATTGGAGTATAATTGCTTCACAATGGTGTGTTAGTTTCTGCTTTATAACAATGTGAATCAGTTATACATTTCTTAAGTGTTTAAAATTGTTGTTGCAAGATGGACTGGCTGACTCTATCACCCCCACAGTTAGAAAACAACATTTCAAAGAGATGTAAACATCACCTATTTATCATCTCAGTTTCCATCTATGGTTGAGGAGTCTGAGCAGGGCTTAACTGGCTTCTTGGCTCAGAGTCTCACAAAACGACAATCAAAGTGTTGGCTAGGCTGTATTTCTTTCTGGAATTTGGTATCCTCTTCTAAGACCATCTAGTTTTTCCTTATGGTTGTAGTACTGAGATTCCTATTTTCTTCTTGGCTGTGAGTCAACTCTTAGAGGACATTCACCTGCCTTTCCCACATAGACCTATCAAAAATTTGTCAGCTTACTTTTTAAGTCCAGCAAGAGAGTTTTTCCCTTTAATCTGATAAAACGGACTCTCTTATAATATAACCTTATCAAGGAATTGACATCCCATCACATTTGCCATATTCTATTGGTAGAAGCAAGTCACAGACTCCACCTATACTTCAAGGAATGTAGAACCTATGACTCATTAGGCATCACCTTTGCATGTTTCTGCCCATAGCATATTCTTGTCTTCAGTATTATAATGGTTACAATGGATTATAAAAAAAACTATAGGTATGACAACTGCTAACACGATTTGTAGAGGCCCTACATTTTCCTAAATGACAATTTTAAAATACGGTTACTTTGCCCACTTTTTGATTACAGAATCATCAGCAAGTCAAAATTCTTAAATTATTTGTGCAAAAGTAAACTAAATTCATAGACATCTTCTGATTAGATCTATCTTGCATCATCTGTTTTCAAGTCTCCTAAAAGATGTTTCCTCTCATGCATATCTTATTGCCCACCAATATCTAAAATAAGGATTTTGATTCATAATAGTCATTTAGCTTTTATCAACAGGAAAAAGGAGTGGAAAGTTCTCTGAAATATAGGTTGCATTCAGTTTACAGAGAAGCTGTCTCTTAAAATGGCCAGTGCAATATCAGTCACTGAAACTCAGCAGGTGAAAGGTGCATGAATGTACAACACAGTAGCAGCCATTTATTTGCAGGTAGAAAGACTACACCCTGAGGTTTTCCTTGTCAGACTCCCTGACATGCTCTTCACAAAGCTTAAAGATATTTGTTCTTTTGCATGTTAAGTAAATTGCTGCACAATGCTCTGCTGTGAACTGCATGGTTTGAAATTGGTTTTTCTGCCATCTAAATTCCACCACTGATTAAAAATATTATTGAAGAATAAAATTTTTTGTTGCCTTTGAATACGTAATACTCTTTATTGGTTATATTAATCAATTTATACTCACAATTATGAATTATACTTCTCTAATTATGTAGAAATTAACATTTATTAAAGTGTAAAATGTATTCCCACTTTTCTTTGTTGTCAAGTCCATAAACATCATTTAGACATCTGACCTATCTTTCTCATCAGGGGTTCTCTTTATTCTCTCTTGTTTCAATGGAAGTAGTTTAAAGTAAAACTAAAAGGGAAATTAACTATTTTAATTTTAGTTCTAAATTGATGGGTCTTAAAATTTTGTGTACTTATGAATTAACTAGGTTGGCTGACAAAAATATAGATTCCTGGACTTAACTCCTAGACATCATTATACAATATGTCTTAGGTGGGACCCAGAAAAATCTTCATTTTGACAATTAGCTGGAGTGACTGAGAGGCAATTGATCCATAGAAGACATTTTGAGAAATGTTGAGAAAATTCACTTTGTAGAATAGTATTTTCTTTTCATTTCATATACCAACTCCTGATTTGAAACAGTAGCCCATTTAAACTAGAAACTGTGATTGTGAAAAATCAATACTGGTCTTCTATTTCTAGTAATACAGGTAGTTACATATCCAGACTAACACTTTTACTGAAAGTAGTCAAAGATGTTGGAAATTTTTTTTAAAAAATCTTAAAAAACATGGAAGAATGGACAAGATAGTAAAGAACCATTGAGTGAATGAAGAACCAAGGATGGTAAGGAAAATCACTGAGCTATATTTGACCTAAGATTTCCACACACCCCCCAATCTGACAACATTTAGTATAGATTTCCATAGTCTTGAAGGGTTTGAGGAACAGCAAGCAAAGTCCAGGGCATTCTTAAGATTAGAGTGTCAAACAAGAGACACCCTCTCAACAAAACTGGGACCCGAAAAACCTATATAATCAGGATAAATTTAAACTAGAAATAAAGTGCATGTATGTAGCCTTAACCCTCCTGCCCTCCAAATGACAGGGAAAGTTGCTAAGGTACCACGCAGTATAGGACTAAAATAAAGTGTCCATAAATACCCCTAAATTCAATCATAAACACAAACTAGTTTTTACAGTGTTTTCACTCCAAATCCATACTATCCAAATAACACTTAAAAACTCAAACCTCCCATTAGAACATAGTAATCTTATGCTGGTACTGCCTAAATGCATCAAAGATAAGTAAATGTGAAACTTATCTGTAGGATTGTACCTTTATTCTAGGTCTCAAATAATCCTAGTAGTTATTTTTTACAAGAAATTAAGCAGTTCACCATCAAAAACAAATCCACACAAAAGGAAAAAAAAACAGGACACTATGTATGAGAAATATCAGAAAAATCAGACAACAAAAAAACAGTCCACAAAGACTTCACATGCTTGAGTTGACAGATGTTAATTTTTAAATAGCTATATTTTCAGTACTTGAGAAATATATAACAAGTATGAAAATATCCACAAAGAACAGGAAACCCAAAAAAATGATCTACCAGATTTGAAAAAGTACAAAGTATAAATTATAAAAATGAAAAATAAAATAATGTAAAATAACGTATTACAGTGTAATGTCAGGAGGATGGCAAACTAGAAAGTTCCAGGACCTTGTTTCCCAATGGAAACATAAAATAAACACTACAGACTGATTAAAATAACTTTATAGGAGCTCTAGAACAAAGTCAAAGATCTGTAGAAACCATGTGATGTGAATGCCCAATCAAGCAAAATCCACATTCAAAATAGTAGGAAATTTCATGGCACTTTAACTCATCCTTAACCCACTCCCTCCTCAGCATAGTGTTCCTGAGGTCCAGAGAAAGTGGGCCAATTCCTGGTTCCCTCCCTTGGGCTGAAAAAAAAAAAAAAAGGAATAGAGATTGTTTGCAATGCTCTTCTATGTCTGTGGACTCTTTGACTGGTATCTTATTTTGCTTGACTGGAAGCTCAGATGGGAATGGAAGCACATTTCTCAGGATGGAAGCCACAGAGACAATGGTAGGTGCTGTGGTGCATGAATACTTCAGGGAGACTGCAGATCTGCAGATTCCTGGGAGCAAATGATTACAGGCAAAAGAACCACTAAAATGGAGGAATAAGAAGTCCTAATCCTTGTTCTCCCACAGAAACACTGATTTAACAATGATATATAGACCAAAATACCTTTATGAGAAGTAGAGCATCAAGTTACAAAGTTGTAATATTCCAGAAGAACACAAAACCCAGAAAAGTGGCATTGGGAAGGGTAAGAAGAACAATTTTATTTAACCCTTATCAACCCCTCCCCCAAGTTGGCACAGCTCAACATGACAGGTCACCTCTGACCTTGACTTCTCTCTCAGGTGAGAGAGAGAACAGAGCATGCCTCCAATATCCTGGCATTTCAGTGCACTGCCAGTGGAGTCAGTTTCTGTCTCACTTTCCATGGAGTGCTGATGAAACCAGCATATTTAGATGCCTGGGGACAGTTCAAAACAAAGAAAAGGGTATGGACAAGCCTGCTGTCACTGGCATGATCTGCAAGATTGAGAGAAAGTGCAAAACCTGAGGCACCTCCTCCAGGAGGGAAGGAGGGGGGTTGAAGTGTTCCTTCAACATCCCAAGCTTTCAGGATACTGCCTGAGGGGCTGGTTTCTATTTCCTCTCACATAGCACTGATGGAACCAGAACAGTTCAGACACAGTGTAGCAGTTAAGAAAAAAGGAAAAGAGGCAGGGACTTGCTGCAACCAAAACAGCTCTGTGAGGTTGAGAGAAGGTGCAGAATTGAAAGATTTCTCCACAGAGAATGAGGGAGATGAATGGAGTGTATCTCCAACATCCTAGCCCATGGTGTTACAGTCAGCAATATGAAAAAATATTAAAGTATAATACACATTAGTAAATGAAAATATATAGATAAATACAGAATACTGTAACACTGTAATGGTTACACTAAATTACATTTAAAGTTACATTAAATAACTTTTAATTCTAGTAGAAAATTTAAAGATGAAAGTATTAAGAATAACAGTAACTAAAAAAAGTTAATGGGTACATAGTATAAAAAAAGGCAAATTGTGACATCAACTATGTAAAGTGTGTGTGTGGGAGAAGTAAAGTGTAGAATTTTTTAATGTGATTAAAATAGACTGTTATAAGGTGTTCTACATAAGCCCCATAGTAACCACGAAGAAAATGCAGAGCATACACAGAAGAAAAAAGAAGGGTATCAAAGCAGATCACTATGAAAAGTCAAAAAATCACAAAGGAAGACAGCAAGAGAGGAACAAAGGGACAAAGAACTATAAAACATAAAATAATGAACAAAATGGCAAAAATAAGTCCTTACCTATCAATAATTACTTTAAAAGTAAATGGATTAACTACCCTATCAAAAGACATAGAGTGGCTGAATGGATCTAAAAAAAAAAAATAAGACCCAACTGTGTGTTGTCTACAAGATACTCACTTTAGATTTAAGGATACACATAAACAAAAGTGAAGGGATGGAAAGATATATTCCATGTGAATGGTAACCAAAGGAGAGTAGGGGTCTTTATAGCAGACAAAATAGACTAAGTCAAAAACTCTTATGAGAGAAAATGAAGGTTATTATATAATGAGAAAACGGTCAATTGATCAGGAAGATAAAATAAAAGTAAATATCAAATTTCAAAGCACCTAAATATGAAAAGCAAACACTGACAGATCTGAAGGGAGAAATAGCAATTCAATTATAGTAGGGAACTTTAATATCCTACTCACAATAACGGATAGAACACCAATAGAAAAATCAGTAATGAAACAGTGGATTTGAACAACACTAGAGATCAAATGAACCTAACAGATATATTTAGAACATTCCCTTCAACAACAGTAGAACACACATTCTTCTCAGGCACACACTAAACCTTCTCTAGGATAGATCCCATGGTAGGTCACAAAACAACTCAACAAATATAAGATTGAAATCATACCAAGTATATTTTCTGACCACAATGGAATGAAACAGAAGGAAACCTAGAAAATCACCAGTATGCAAAAATTAAACAACACACTCTTGAAAAACCAATGAGTCAAAAGAGACAAAGAAAGACAATATATATTGAAAAAAGCATCAATTCACCAAGAGGAAATAGTAATTATAAATATATGTGTACCAAACAACATAGCTCCAATTTATATTAAGCAAACATTGACAGACATGAAGGGAGAAATAAACAGCTTCACATTAATAGTAGGAAAGTTCAATACCCCACTTTCAATAGTGAATATAACAACCAGACAAGTGATCAATAAGGAAACAGAGGGCTTATATATCAATATGACTAACTGAACCTAAAATACTTGTCGAGATAATTTCACTCAACAATAGTAAAATACATATTTTCTCAAGTACACGTATAACATATCCAAGGACAAATCATATATTAGGTCACAAAACAAGTGTTTATAAATTTAAAATATTGAAATCATACAAAGTGTTTTTGGCTGATCACAATGGAAAGAAACTTGAAATCAACAGCAGAAGAAAAATTGGAAAAGTCACAATTATGTGGAAATTAAACAACACATTTTAAAATAACAATGAGTCAAAGAATAACATCACAAAGGAAATTAGAAAATATCTGGATATAAATAAAAATTAAAGCACAACATACGAAAACTTATGAGATACAGCAGAAGCAGTCCTATGAAAGATATTTATAGCTGTAAATGCTTACATTGAAAAAGAAAAAAGGGCTCAACTCAATAACTTAATGTTACACCTTAAGGAACTAGAAGAAGAGGAACATGTTAAACCTAAAATTAGTGAAATGTAGGAAATAGAGATAAGAGCAGAGATAAAATAAGGAATAGAAAATCATTATATATAATCAAAAAAAGCAAAAGGTGTTTTTTCTATAATATTAATATATCTAATAAAATCTCAGCTATATTATTTATTATATTTACTGAGGAAAAAGAGAGAGGACTCAGATGTCTAAAATCCAGAATGAAAGAGAGAACTTTATTTCAAATATTACAGAAATAGAATGGATTATAAGAGAGTAGTATGAAAAATTATATGTCAAAAAAACAGATAACCCATATAAAGTTTAAAAATTCCTAGAAACACACACCTGGAGGAGGGAACAGATATTTAGTAATTATATCATTGAATCTACAAGATTAAATTTCTAGGTAATCACTAAAAGGATAGAAGTAGAATATGAATTTACCTAAACTAAGAGAAAAAAGCAAATTGAATATTAAAATAATTAATCAATCCAAAAGAGGTCAGAAAGAAAAGGAAAAAAAAAATATTGGATAAAACAAATGGAGAGCATAACATAAGATGGTAAACACAAACAAAATATACTGATAATGTAATTAAATCAGAAATAATGCAAAATATTCAAAATGGGCAAATTATCAATGTTGTAAATAAAGATAGGATCAATTACATTGCTGGTCAGAAGACATATTAAAGCCTGAGTCAAAATCAGTATGTTGATCCTAGCTTTCTCTAGAACTTTTATATTTTGTTCATTGTGGATTTTTTACATTAATTTTGCCTTCCAAAATATTTCATTAAATATAATGTATCTTGATTACTGAGACTTTTGGTATATCCTTAAATTTTGTGCCAAAGGCCTCACTCTAGTCATGGTCCTGATATAAAATGAGTGGCAGAACACAGGGACGTCTGTTAAGCCTACATGACTCTGCTTGCCAGCAAATAGCAGAATCAGGAGAAGCAAAAGTCTCACACCGGAACATCTGTTTTGAATCTATGTCACATCCAGAGACGTAGTTCAAGGGAGCCTTGGAAATGTATGTTTTTACTTTCTAGTATCTGCAGATCATGAATGCACATTAGAAGAAAGGTAGATTGGATAATAACTTCCAATATACTATTACTGCCTGCCCCAAACATTCCTATTTTCCACCCAAATCTGCCTTCCTTTTTCTCTATAATGTGCATTTTTTTACCATTATCGTTCTATTTCTTTTTTTTTGTTTTAAAACATCTTTATTGGAGTATAATTGCTTTACAATGGTGTGTTAGTTTCTGCTTTATAACAAAGTAAATCAGCTATACATACACATATATCCCCATATCTCCTCCCTCTTTCATCTCCCTCTCACCTTCCCTATCCCACCCCTCTAGGTGGTCACAAAGCACCAAGCTGATCTCCCTGTGCTATGTGGCCGCTTCCCACTAGCTATCTATTTTACATTTGGTAGTATATATTAGTTCATACCATTCTCTCACTTCATCCCAGCTTACACTTCTCCCTCCCCGTGTCCTCAAGGCCATTCTCTACATCTGTGTCTTTATCCCTGTCCTGTCCCTAGGTTCTTCAGAAACTTTTTTTTTTTTTAGATTCCATATATATATGTGTTAACATACGGTATTTGTTTTTCTCTTTCTGACTTACTTCACTCTGTATGACAGTCTCTAGCTCCATCCACCTCACTACAAATAACTCAATTTGTTTCTTTTTATGGCTGAGTAATATTCATTGTATATATGTGCCACATTTTCTTTACCCATTCGTCTGTCGATGGACACTTAGGTTGCTTCCATGTCCTGGCTATTGTAAATAGAGCTGCAATGAACATTGTGGTACATGACTCTTTTTGAATTATGGTTTTCTCAGGGTATATGCCCAGTAGAGGGATTGCTGGGTCATATGGTAGTTCTATTTTTAGTTTTGTAAGGAACCTCCTAACTGTTCTCCATAGTGGCTGTATCAATTTACATTTCCACTAACAGTGCAAGAGGGCTCCCATTTCTCCACATCCTCTCCAGCATTTGTTTGTAGATCTTTTCATAATGGCCATTCTGAACGGTGTGAGGTGGTACCTCCTTTTAGCTTTTTTTTTGGGGGGTAGGAGTTTATTAATTAATTTATTTATTTTTGCTGTGTTGGGTCTTCATTTCTGTGTGAGGGCTTTCTCTAGTTGTGACAAGCGGGGGCCACTCTTCATTGCGGTGCGTGGGCCTCTCACTATCACGGTCTCTCTTGTTGCAGAGCACAGGCTCCAGACGCGCAGACTCAGTAATTGTGGCTCATGGCCTAGTTGCTCCGTGGCATGTGGGATCCTCCCAGACCAGGGTTCAAACCCGTGTCCCCTGCATTAGCAGGTAGATTCTCAACAACTGCGCCACCAGGGAAGCCCCTCATTGTAGTTTTGATTTGCATTTCTGTAATGATTAATGATGTTGAGCATTCTATCATATGTTTGTTGGCTATCTGTATATCTTCTTTAGAGAAATGTGTATTTAGGTCTTCTGCCCATTTTTGGAATGTGTTGTTTGTTTTTTGATATTGAGCTGCATGAGCTGCTTGTAAATTTTGGAGATTAATCTTTTGTCGGTTGCTTCTTTTGCAAATATTTTCTCCCATTCTGAGGGTTGTCTTTCCATCTTTTTTATGGTTTCCTTTGCTGTGCAAAAGCTTTTAAGTTTCATTAGGTCCCATTTGTTTATTTTTGTTTTTATTTCCATTTCTCTAGGAGGTGGGTCAAAAAGGATCTTGCAGTGACTTATGTCATAGAGTGTTCTGCCTATGTTTCCTCTAAGAGTTTTATAGTGTCTGTCCTTACATTTAGGTCTTTACTCCATTTTGAGTTTATTTTGTGTATGATGTTAGGAAGTATTCTAATTTTCATTCTTTACATGTAGCTGTCCAGTTTTCCCAGCATCACTTATTGAAGAGGCTGTCTTTTCTCCATTGTATATTCTTGCCTCTTTTGTCAAAAATAAGGTGACCATATGTGCATGGATTTGCATATAGAATTTTCTTTTAGGGTGTGCTCTCAAGATTAATACTGCAATACAGGTTTAATAAATGACTCAGCAGACCCTTCAAGGAGTTATGAAAATTGTCCCATTGTAACAAGAGAGCTTGACCCTTATATTATCACTTTGACCAGTCTTTGGAGGCAGGCTGTCTTGAGGTGAAAGTGTGCCTCTGGGCAAGTTGGATATTTTCAGCAGTGGTAATCCCCATAGGGGCTGACAGCTATAGGCTATCTCCATACAGCTGGGGAAATAAGTTCTTCATTTTTCCGGGGGATCTGGGTGGATCATCAAGGCATTCACCATGGTTGTTAAAGAGATTTTGCATTTGCTATGGTAGGTGCGCCCTCAGGGGTTTCAGGTACATTTATTGGCCTCAGGATTTTTGCACCAAATAAGTGGTGTAAACTTGAAATCACATGCTCATTTGGTATCTTAAACATTATTTTTTAATGGAATATATTTTTCACCAAGAAATTCTAGGCAGAGAAACAAATTCCTTATAGATTTTGTGGGTCAGTGGGCAGAATCTTTCCAATTTCCTTTCTTTGAAGGGTTTGCCTTTCCAAAGTCTCAGCTTTATGCTATTTCAAATGTAATTCCCTGCTTTACCTTCATCCAAGACCAGATCTCTTATCCCCATATGGATTTAAGGTCTCATCCCCTATGTCTATACTGTATTCAGTAGGGTATCTCTAGATCTCTAGAGTCAACTAAGGTTGTTAATCTAGCTTAGAGTTTTTTTCTGGCACCTTGAATTTCTCTTTCTTTCCTTTGGTTTGAATAATAAATAAATAAATATATATATATATTTAAACATTTTGGTTATGTTGAATGTGAAACGTATACACATGTTTAACAAGCAGCAGTATACATATTAGCTCTGTCCACTCTATTTCTGAAAGAAAAATCTCCAAAATCTTTCCATTCTCTATAGTGGTACATCAACTTTTCTTCCTCTTTATTGCTAATATAGCCATGCAGACAATTTAATTATGTGCTTAGATATCCAATGTGAATATTAGAAGACCAGTTTTTTATCTTCATTTTAATTAATTTTGAAATCTTTTGTAAAAAGACTTGATATTCTCAACTAAATATAAAAATATTCTTTTATCTGATAATTTAAGACATTGAGATGATACTTATGTAGTTCCTTGACCTAATTCAATATAAAGACAAAAGTTATGCACTAAAGTAGAAAAATTATTTGCAGGAGTCCATGATTGACTAATACTTGATAAATTTTATATAATTTTAGTAATAAAAAATATATTTAGCTATAAATTTCTACATTTAGACTCTTCAGTATACAGTTAAAATTAGAGGACAATTGAACTCCCAAAGCATCATCTCTCTAAAGCAGTAAATGATGTGTGTTCTAGGCCTTTGAAGCCTAAGCAAACAATAATGATGGGTATGAGGATTGGGAAATTAGCAACTGGGTTTATAAATAATTTTTGGATTTTATATATCCTTCAGCCATTTTATTTGTATAGATAATTCAGAGTTGATTCTTCTGAGAGTGCATGTTTTAGCTATGACTGACATAAATAGATAAATTGTAAACATCACCGTTTAAAGTGAATATTATACAATAGTAAGAATATTATATATATTACTATATATGTATCCTCCATTTTAATTAATTATATCTCAAGTAACAATTTCTTAGAAGAAGAAAACATAAATCTACTTTTAAAAACAAAATTATACATTCTGTAGCCATTTTTATATTCAAAATATGTATATTTTATATAATATTAATATTTAGGCACTATTTATTTATGGGCAAGAGATCTATATGATTTAATCACCGTTTTGACTTTCCCCAATCCCTCTTCTGATTTCCCTTTATGTCATTGAGAATTTTCTGCTCATAGAAGGAATGTTTATGCAGGATCCTAATAAAAATGTGTCTCTATGGTTCGCATTCTTAAATCATTGAAATCAAAAATGTTTCTCAGGAGTGAAGGCATATAATATGTTATTAAAATGTTAAAGACACAGCCCTACTAGAGAATGGACTTGAGGATATGGGGAGGGGGAAGGGTAAGCTGTGACAAAGTGAGAGAGTGGCATGGACATATATACACTACCAAACGTAAAACAGATAGCTAGTGGGAAGCAGCCGCATGGCACAGGGAGATTAGCTCAGTGCTTTGTGACCACCTAAAGGGGTGGGATACGGAGGGTAGGAGGGAGGGAGATGCAAGAAGGAAGAGATATGGGAACATATGTATATGTATAACTGATTCACTTTGTTAGAAATCAGAAACTAACACACCATTGTAAAGCAATTATACTCCAATAAAGATGTTTTAAAAATGTTAAAACAACATAAGGGTTAATGCATACAAATCAAAGTGAAAATGCTAGTAGACATTAGATTCCAGAAATTGACATGAAGTATATGTGAAGCTGGTCCAGATTTTGTTGAGGAAAGTAAGTTCTTTTTGTGCTGTTATTCTACCACTCTCAAGGCATTTTTAGGTCCAAAATATTCTTTCTAGATTAATGAAATTAAGACTAGATTTTCAGAAGGAAGATATTTTTCCTAAGAGTATGAACTGTTATATGGCTAACAAAGATCTAATTCAGTTTCCGGAAATGGTTACTGAGGAAGACAAAATGGACAATAAATGTGGGTGGATGTAGTTCTATAGATATCTTTAAATTCAATGTACAAAACTATATTGCTTTTCTTTTCCTAGAATCCTTCTCCTCTTCCTTTATTACTCATGTAAAATAATGATCTTTTTTGTAACAAACTAGAATGTCTTTGATTCCTTCATTCATTACCATATCCGATGTTAGAAGAAATCATATTGATTCTATATCTCAGTTAATTTCTCAAATCTATAGCTTCCTCTTCATCTCTATCACCTTTACCTTTGAGCCAATCCAATAATTATCTCCCATTTCTTATCAAGACTAGTGCAATAATTTCCCATATTGATTTCTCTCCAGTCTGCATTTTTTTTTCCTTTTGAGAGCAGGAGCTGTGTTTTCTTATCTTACATCCCAAATAGTGTCTCACATATAACAAACATCTTTTTTTAAAAAAAAGAGCAGCCTTATTGAGTTATATTTTATATACCATAAAATTTCCTCTTTTAAACTTACACTTCAGTGGTTTTTCATATATTTAAAGATTTGTGCGATCATCACCTTTATCTAATCCCAGAATATTTTCATCACCCCAAAAGAAAACCCATAACCATTAGTAGTCTTTCCCCAGCTCCTTTTCATCTCAGCCCCTGTGCAACTACTATCAATCTCCTTTTTCTCTAGGATTTGTCTAGTTGGGTATTTCATGTAAATGTGGTTGTGGGCTTCTGTAACTGTAAATAATAGTGGGCTTCTGTAACTGTTTTCTTTCACTTAACATAATTTTTTTCAAAGTTTATCCGTGTTATAACATGTATCAGTACTTTATTCCTGTTTTATGGCTGAATACTATTGCATTGTATAGCTAAACCACTTTTGTTTACCCATTCATCCATTGATGGACTTTTGGGTGGTTTCTTCTTTTGGCTATTAAGAATAATGCTGCTATATACATTCGTGAAGCAACGTTTGTATGAACATAATGTTTTCATTTCTCTTGGGTATATCTAGCTGTGGAACTGCTAGATCCTATGACAACTCTATTTTTAACTCTTTAAAGAACTTCCAGAATGTTTTCCAAAATGGCTATACAATTTTATATTTTCACTAGGAGTGTATGATGGTTCCAATTTCTCCACATCCTTGCTAATATTTCCTATGGTCAAATTTTTGATTCTAGCCATTCTAGAGGGGCTGACGTAGTATCTCGTGCTTTTGATTCACTGTTCCCTAATGAGGGAAACACTTTTAAAATGTTAGTTGAAAGAATGAGTGAATGATAAATAAATTATAGTTTGATAATATTTATATACCACTTTACATAGAAAAATCATAACTAATTTTTCATCAACTTATTTTAAAATGTCTTTAGATAGAGTTAAAATTTCCTTATGATTGGCATCTATTCTGTTTGTTTACTAATGTCATTTGCTTCACAATGGAGTTCTGGAATGTACTTAATGGAGCAAACCTAAAAGAAATAGTTGTACTACCTAAACTTTGAAAAAACAATATGCCTATGTGGCAATTCTTTGTGTACACATTTTCTCCAGTCTTCAATGGCATTTATTTAAGTTCAAAATGCTATAGGTGGGATTTCTCTGGAGGTCCAGTGGTTAAGACTGCACGCTACCATTGAAGGAGGTGCGGGTTTGATCCCTGGTCAGGAAACAAAGATTCCCCATGGTAACGGTGCGGCCAAAAAAAAAAATTGCTATAGGTTACAGATTGAAAATAAAATAAAGGTATTAAACTGAATTATTTTCCTTTCTGTTTACTGTCTTTAGCCTTCCTTTACCATATTAAATTAGCATACTTTTAAACTCAGAAAATAATAATTTCAACCCAAGATAGAAGAGTTAAGAAATAACTCTCACACCCATTGGAATTTACAAGACAGTTAAAAAATGTAACAAAACCATTGTGATTCCATAAATAATAGTAATGACTATCATTGGTAATATGTGGGTCCTATAATGAGCTTCAAAACCTATAATTTATTTTTTATTCCATATGGCTATTTTTAGGCAATGAACCTTATATCTTTACATTAAAAAAAAAGAAAATCCTGTTTACCTGCTGAATCTTTATTTAGAACTTGTCTTCAGAAACTCTGACAGTGGTATAAGTAAAAAGCATATAAATCAAAGCTGTAGATGAAGTGGCTTTTAAGGAATACCAATTTGGTTATTTTCCATTTTTTAAAGAGTGATTTACCAGAAGATAAGGAATACAAAAACTGAGATGTTCTTTATTTTCATCTTTTAGAGAAACAAACCCTGAAGCTAAGGATTGCACTAGGTTCAAAGTACCATCCTGAAATCATGATGTATTTTATACTTCAGGCAAACAATGAGTTAACTATGAGCATGTTAAAATATTCATCTTACAGTTAATATGCTATGCTACTTTGCCTTAAGCCACTCTATAGATGAATAAAACTAAGCTTTTACTTTCTAATGAAGTAGAGAGCTATTTAATAACTGTTCAGCCACAGTCTCAGAAATTAAAAACACTGAAAATTACCCATTTTTATCCACACCAGTGAGCTTTTATGAAATAAGAATTTAGTAAGTTGTTTTCAAATCTACTGACTTAAATAAAACTGATGGATATAAAATTTATACTAATAAAATTTGATATAACTAGATCATTTAATAGCAGAACACTGGAATTCAGTGTGACTAGGACTATTTACTCAGTATGGTTTACCTTAGATTCTCGTGGATCATCAGCATCAGCAATAATAAACTTCATCACTTATCATTTGAGTGGAAGCCCTAGGCACTCTATTGGTCTTTCATTTTTTGTGAGTGAACAGTTAAAAAGTTAGAAGAACAATATCATTTAAACCTTGGGAAGTTTGCTTAAGTATTTGCTCAGGTTTTTGCCTTTTACTAGCAAAGGAATATAGATTAAGTCAGGGTAATATCCAATAAATTTGTATTCTCCCCTTCCACTATAATCAACAGAACCACTAGCACACATCTTTATTGAATGCATATCCTGTCTTCAAATTGGTGTTTATGTAGTAATTGCATAAATTTGTCTTTATTACTAAACAATGAGTACTTATTACTGTCAAGTTAATTAATTGGTGTCATGTTTCTAATAGTAATTACAGTAAGAGATAATATGCAGCTGTAGTGTTGTAGAAAAGTATTTGAGTGGCGGTTAGACCTAGAATTGAGCCCCTGGCTTTGCCACCAACTGTGTATTCTTGGAACAACTCCCTTTGGCTTTTCTAGACCTCATTTTCTTCAGTTCTAAGTTAAGGAGACTGTTATCCTTTTGCATCCTTTTCAACTGCTGTATTTTATGAGTCTATGAAAGAAATGTACTCAGTAAGTCCAACAAGTATCAGTTGCATGGCTTGGTCTTCTCAAGAGGTCTACCTTTAATAAAAAACTTCACATATGCTAGTTTATAGGAAGGCAAAAGGTCTTATTTGAACCTAAAATTGTCTCTCACAATATAACTCAAAACACAATCCTAATAAATACTGTTATTAGTAAATTCATTAATATAAATTTTTCTCTTTCTAGAAACTTAATTTGCTTTATTGACATGTCTAGTTGCCACTATCATCCATGCATAATCTACTCAATGAAAATATGCTTGCTTTGACAGCATTCGGGTAGTCATATTTCTGGGCTTTCATTCTTTCTGGTATATGGCAGGATTGCACTATCAGCTCCCATTGAGATTGAGTAGGGCCATGTGACTAACTATGGTCAATTAGTTGTGAGCAGACATCATTTACAGAATGATTATTTAATTATCCATAATCCACATTCTCTTTTTCCCTCTGGTATAGGACTGACAATTTCTAAGCTGGTGGCTTCTCTGTCAACTTTGTCCCTGAGTTGACTATGAAGAGCAGGACAACCCTATGAAGGACATATAGCAAGAGCAAGAAATAAAACTGTATTGTTTTTGTCACATTTTGGAATCCTTTCCACAGTATAACTTAGCCTGCCTCAATGAATACAAATGGAATATTAAATGAAGGATTTTGAGTTGGTTGCCTTTTCCAGATCTTTTAAAGTATTGCATGCAATTGCTATCCAAATTCATTTTTAAAATATTTATTGAGATTCGACTTTGTTCTAGGCAGTAATCTAGGTGCTGAGGATACCATCTAGATTGGTGAAAAATTAGACAGTCCCTGCCTTCACAGAGTGTACATCACAATGGAGGAGCACGATCAATACTTTCCCTTTCCTTTCCAGATCCACTCTCTATCTCTCATCCTGTTCTGTGCTTAAGGTCATAGTAACAAGCTTCCTTACTCTTTGGCTTCTGATTAGGTTTTGCCAATGGAGTGTGCGTTGATAGGCAGAGGCTCACAGTTGGAGAATGAAATTGATGTATTTATTCCTCCAGCTCTTTCTGTCATTTAACCTACAGGTAAGCTGTGTCCTCTTACCAAAGACCTTGAAGGTCATAGCTCAGGTAAGTGGCACCCTCCATGTAGCTTTCTAATACAGGTTCTTGTAGTCAATTTCTCCCTTTTACCCCTTCAGGACTAAGGATGCAAAGCCTCTCCATTTTTGCGATCCCTGTGTTATTGCACAATCCCTTGTTAGTTTCTCTAAACTCTGTTCACACTAATCCCTTTATTAAATTCTCCTTAAATTACTTCTTTCAAACATTTCTTACCCTCTCTAAATGTCCAGGAAAATATCAAATTTAGTTCAGGCATACCTTGGAGATACTGCGTGGTTGGTTCCAGACCACTGCAATAAAGCTACACAATAAAGCAAGTCACAGTGGTTTCTCAGTGCATATGGAAATTTATGTTTTCACTGTTCTGTAGTCTATTAAGTATGCAATAGCATTATATCTAAAAAAAATGTAATTATCTTAATTTAAAAAATAGTTTATTGCTAAAATATGCTAACCATCATCTAACAACACAGGGTTACCACAAACCTTAATTATTTTTTTTAAATGCAGTATCTGTGAAGTGCAATAAAGGAAAGCACAGTAAAATGCGTTATGACTGTACTTTAATTTTATTTGCCTCATGAATTTAGTTAAATGTATTACTTTGTATCAAAGCATTAGAGTTTGAATCAACTCTCTGAAGATAATCTGATTGTCACTCCAGTAATCTCCTTCCCCCAAAATATAGTGTTTCAGGTACTCTAAGGTAGCAGTTTTCAGTATGAAAACCTGGATCATTATCCTTTTCTCTAAAAATCATATTATTTTTGAAATTTAAAACAAAAAGCTTGACAAAGATGGATGTGCTTGGAGAATTTTCCCTCATGTTAGTCTTAAATGACATTTTTCTAGATTTTCCTTTTATTCAAGTTCTTGATTTCATTCTACTTAATATAAATGCAAAAACTGAGACTTATTTCAATTTTGTTTCTAAATTAGGCCCTTGAACGTAATTGTCTTAATATTGGTGCATGTATGCCCTCCTGGTCTCTTAGTAAACAAAGACTTTGAGAGCAGCATTTGTTTTTAATTCATTAATTACCTCATCCAAACCTTCAACAAGTAACTATTGAATGTTTATATGTACCTTAAAATTGTTAAAGCCGTTATAGCCAAGAAAATTAACTACGAGGTGAGAGATAGGTGAGGGCAAGAAACTAGAGGAATGAAGCAGAGCCATGATTCCAGTGACTCCCACAACATTTTAAACCATAGAATTTTTCCTTTTATTTGAATTATGTTTCCCTATAACTTTCACTTGAATAAAAGGTTCCAACGCTGAAACCAGGTTTTATTTTGCTTTGGCAATTAAAGTGAATTATGATTCATAATTCATATGGATTCATAAGCTGTATATAACTCATATAAAACACAAACAGTAAGTCCCCTACATACGAACTTTCAAGTTTGCGAAATTTCAAAGATGCAAATGTGCGTTCCATCAATGTCTGGTGTTGAGTGAAATTGCAGCTTGCCCTCTGTTTCCTATTGCTGATGATCCTTCAGCTCTATTTAACTCCCACCTCCTCTCGCTCCTCCAGTCAGTAACTCTTCTTGCCTGTTCATTCAATGCCACCCCCTGTATGCCAACCCCAGTATGCCAGCAGTTGTACTGTACTACTGTACATTTCAAGGTACTGTATTTTAAGATTAAAAACGTTTTATTTTTTGTGTTTGTTTTTTTATGTATTAGTTGTGTGAAAAGTATTATAAACCTATTAGAGTATAGTACTATATAGCCGATAGTGTTAGTTGGGTACCTAGGCTAACTTTGTTGGACTTACGATCACATTGGACTTATGAATGCACTCTCAAACAGAACTCATTCATATGCAGGGGAATTTTTGTACTGGTTATGAATTTCACATGAAATTAGCCAAATATCATAAAATTCGTGGAATTTCAAGATTTATTTTTCTGTTTATAATCAACCGAAAACTGTTTATTTGGGGAAAAAAATCTGTCCACTTACACTGCAAAAAACTCATCATAATTAATGAGAAAGTTAAATGATTCTTTATATACTAAGTACTAACCATGTTCTAGGCAAGGTTTCTTGCTCTAACAGAGCTCATAGTTTATTGTACAAGGTCCTTGACAACATGCTATGGGAACAAATAGGTGATGCAATGAATGCTTCAATAAATATGTGTGGGGGATAGGGAAGTCTTCACAAGTAAGATAATTCATTAAATTATTAAAATCAAACTAAATTATAGATTTTTAAATTATTGTAAATACATTGATTATGTCAGAAAAAAGTAATTTTTATGAGAAATAATATTATACAAATAGCCAGTTCAAGGATTACCAATATGATTCTTGGAGACCCTTACTGGTTTTCAGATTATAATAGGATAACATTTTATGTAAAATAGATTCCTCATAGGATGTTGTAAAAAAAATTAAAAAAATAAAAGTAATATTAGGTAATTCAGACCAACCATCTTATTGAGGACAACCAGCAATATAAAATATTTCTCTTTTTTTAACATCTTTTTTGGGGTATAATTGCTTCACAATGGTATGTTAGTTTCTGCTTTATAATAAAGTGAATGAGCTTTACATATACATATGTTCTCATATCTCTTCCCTCTTGCCTCTGCCTTCCTCTCACCCTCCCTATCCCACCCCTCCAGGCGGTCACAAAGCACCGAGCTGATCTCCCTGGGCTATGCAGCTGCTTCCCAATAGCTATCTACCTTACGTTTTGTAGTGTATATATGTCCATGCCCCTCTCTCGCTTTGTCACAACTCACACATCCCCCGCCCCATATCCTCAAGTCCGTTCTCCAGTAGATCTGTGTCTTTATTCCTGTCTTACCCCTAGGTTCTTCATGACATTTTTTTTTCTTAAATTCCATATATATGTGTTAGCATACGGTATTTGTCTTCCTCTTTCTGACTTACTTCACTTTGTATGAAAAACTCTAGGTCTATCCACCTCATTTCAAATAGCTCAATTTCATTTCTTTTTATGGCTGAGTAATATCCCATTGTATATATGTGCCACATCTCCTTTATCCATTCATCCGATGATGGGCACTTAGGTTGTTTCCATTTCCTGGCTATTGTAAATAGAGCTGCACTGAACATTTTGGTAAATGACTCTTTTTGAATTATGTTTCTTTTTTCAGGGTATATGCTCAGTAGTGGGATTGCTGGATCATAGGGTAGTTTTATTTGTAGTTTTGTAAGGAACCTCCATACTGTTCTCCATAGTGGCTGTACCAATTCACATTCCCACCAGCAGTGCAAGAAGATTCCCTTTTCTCCACACCCTCTCCAGCATTTATTGTTTCTAGATTTTTTGATGTTGGCCATTCTGACTTGTGTGAAATGATATCTCATTGTAGTTTTGATTTGCATTTCTCTAATGATTAATGATGTTGAGCATTCATTCATGTGTTTGTTGGCAGTCCGTATATCTTCTTTGGAGAAATGTCTATTTAGGTCTTCTGCCCATTTTTGGATTGGGTTGTTTGTTTTTTTTGTTATTGAGCTGCATGAGCTGCTTGTAAATTTTGGAGATTAATCCTTTGTCAGTTGCTTCATTTGCAAATATTTTCTCCCATTCTGAGGGTTGGCTTTTGGTCTTGTTTATGTTTTCCTTTGCTGTGCAAAAGCGTTGAAGTTTCATTAGGTCCCATTTGTTTATTTTTGTTTTTATTTCCATTACTCTAAGAGGTGGGTCAGAAAGGATCTTGCTGTGATTTATGTCATAGAGTGTTCTGCCTATGTTTTCCTCTAAGAGTTTGATAGTTTCTGGCCTTACATTTAGGTTTTTAACACATTTTGAGCTTATTTTTTGTGTATGGTGTTAGGGAGTGATCTAACCTCATACTTTTACATGTAGATGTCCAGTTTTCCCAGCACCACTTATTGAAGAGGCTGTCCTTTCTCCACTGTATATTCCTGCCACCTTTATCAAAGATAAGGAGACCATATGTGTGTGGGTTTATCTCTAGGTTTCTATCCTGTTCCATTGATCTATCTTTCTGTTTTTGTACGAGTACCATATTGTCTTGAATACTGTAGCTTTGTAGTATAGTCTGAAGTCAGAGAGCCTGATGCCTCCAGCTCCGTTTTTCGATCTCAAGATCGCTTTGGCTATTCAGGGTATTTTGTGTTTCCATACAAATTGTGAATTTTTTTGTTCTAGTTCTGTGAAAAATGCCAGTGGTAGTTTGATAGGAATTGCATTGAATCTGTAGATTGCTTTGGGTAGTAGAGTCATTTTCACAATGCTGATTCTTCCAATCCAAGAACATGGTATATCTCTCCATCTATATGTATCATCTTTAATTTCTTTCATCAGTGTCTTATAATTGTCTGCGTACAGGTCTTTTGTCTCCTTAGGTAGGTTTATTCCTAGATAGTTTATTCTTTTTGTTGCAGTGGTAAATGAGAGTGTTTTCTTGATTTCACTTTCAGATTTTTCATCACTAGTGTATAGGAATGCCAGAGATTTCTGTGCATTAATTTTGTATCCTGCTACTTTACCAGATTCATTGATTAGCTCTAGTAGTTTTCTGGTAGCATCTTTAGGATTCTCTATGTATAGTATCATGTCATCTGCAAACAGTGACAACTTTACTTCTTCTTTTCCCATTTGGATTCCTTTTATTTCCTTTACTTCTCTGACTGCTGTGGCTAAACTTTCCAAAATTATGTTGATTAAGAGTGGTGAGAATGGGCAACCTTGTCTTATTCCTGATTTTAGTGGAAATGTTTCAGTTTTTCACGACTTAGGATGATGTTGGCTGTGGGTTTGTCATATATGGCCTTTATTATGTTGAGGAAAGTTCCCTCTAAGCCTACTTTCTGCAGGATTTTTATCATAAATGGGTATTGAATTTTTTCAAAAGCTTTTTCTGCATCTATTGAGATGATCATATGGATTTTCTCCTTCAATTTGTTAATATGGTTTATCACATTGATTGATTTGCGTATATTGAAGAATCCTTTCATTCCTGGAATAAACCCCACTTGATCATGGTGTATGATTATTTTAATGTGCTGCTGGATTCTGTTTGCTAGTGTTTTGCTGAGGATTTTTACATCTACATTCATCCGTGATAATGGTCTGTAGTTTTCTTTTGTTGTGACATCCTTGTCTGGTTTTGGTATCAAGATGATGGCAGCCTCGTAGAATGAATTTGGAAGTGTTCCTCCTTCTGCTATATTTTGGAAGAGTTTGAGAAGGATAGGTGTTAGCTCTTCGCTAAATGTTTGATAGAATTTGCCTGTGAAGCCATCTGGTTCTGCGCTTTTGTTTGTTTGAAGACTTTTAATCACAGTTTCAAGTTCAGTGCTTGTGATTGGTCTGTTCATATTTTCTATTTCTTCCTGATTCAGTCATGGCAGGTTGTGCATTTCTAAGAATTTTCCATTTCTTCCAGGTTGTCCATTTTATTGGCATAGAGTTGCTTGTAGTAATCTCTCATGATCTTTTGTATTTCTGCAGTGTCAGTTGTTACTTCTCCTTTTTCATTTCTAATTCTATTGATTTGAGCCTTCTCCCTTTTTCTCATGATGAGTCTGGCTAATGGTTTATCTATTTTGTTTATCGTCTCATAGAACCAGCCTTTAATTTCATTGGTCTTTGATATCATATCCTTCATTTCTGATTCGGTTCCTTGCTAGTTATAGTAATCTTGGTTGCAGGTTTTTCTCCTTCATCACTTTTAATATGTCCTGCCACTCCCTTATGGTTTGCAGAGTTTCCGCTGAAAGATCAGCTGTTAACCTTATGGAGATTCCTTTGTGTGCTATTTGTTGTTTTTCCCTTGCTTCTTATAATATGCTTTCTTTGTATTTAATTTTTGACAGTTTGATTAATATGTGTCTTGGTGTGTTGCTCCTTGGATTTATCCTGTATGGGACTCTCTGTGCTTCCTGGACTTTTTAAAACTATTTCCTTTCACATATTAGGCAAGTTTTCAACTATAATCTCTTCAAATATTTTCTCAGTTCCTTTCTTTTTCTCTTCTTCTTCTGGAACCCCTATAATTCGAATGTTGTTGCACTTAATGTTGTCCCAGAGGTCTCTGAGACTGTCCTCACTTCTTTTCATTGTTTTTTCTTTATTCTGCTCTGCAGTAGTTATTTCCAATATTTTATCTTCCAGGTCACTTATCCGTTCTTCTGCCTCAGTTATTCTGCTATTGATCCCATCTAGAGTAAGTTTCATTTCATTTATTGTGCTGTTCATCATTGTTTGGTTCATCTTAATTCTTCTAGGTCCTTGTTAAATGTTTCTTGCATTTTGTCTATTCCATTTCCAAGATTTTGGATCATCTTTACTATCATTAATCTGAAATATTTTTCAGTTAGACTGCCTATTTCCTCTTCCTTTGTTAGGTCTGGTGAGTTTTTGTCTTGCTCCGTCATCTCTGGTGTGTTTTTGTGTCTTCTCATTTTGCTTATCTGACTGTGTTTGGGGTCTCCTTTTTGCAGGCTGCAGGTTCGTAGTTCCCGTTGTTTTTGGTGTCTGTCCCCAGTGGCTAAGGTTGGTTCAGTGGGTTGTGTAGGCTTCCTGGTGGAGGGGACTAGTGCCTGTGTTCTGGTGGATGAGGCTGGATCTTGTCTCTCTGTTGGGCAGGTCCACGTCCTGTGGTGTGTTTTGAGGTATCTGTGGACTTATTATAATTTTAAGCAGACTCTCTGCTAATGGGTGGGTTTACATTCATGGTCTGTTAGTTAGTTGTTTGGCATAGGGTGTCCAGCACTGTAGTTTGCTGGTCGTTTAGTGAAGCTGGTTGCTGGTGTTGAGATGGAGATCTGTGGGAGATTTTCACCGTTTGATATTATGTAGAGCTGGGAGGTCTCTTGTTGACCAGTGTCCTGAAGTTGACTCTCCCACCTCAGAGGCACAGCATTGACTTCTGGCTGCAGCACCAAGAGCTTTCTTCCACATGGCTCAGAGTTAAAGGGAGACAAATTAGATAGAAAGAATTAGTAGAAGAAGGAAGAAAGAAAGAAAGAAAGAAAGAAGGAAAGAATGAAAGAAGGAAAGGAAGGAGGGAGGGATGGTGGGAGGAAGGAAGGAAGGAAGGAAGGAAGGATGGAAGGAAGGATAAAAGAAAGAAAGAAGGTAAAGTAAAATAAAATAAAATATAATAATTTTTTTAAATTAAAAAATAATTGTTAAGAAAAAAAAATTTTTAAAAACCCCATTGGGTACAACCTTAGGACAAATGGTGGAAGCAAAGCTATACAGACAAAATCTTATACAGAAGCATACACATGCACACTCACAAAAAGAGGAAAAGGTGAAAAAGTCATAAATCTTGCTCTCAAAATTCACCTCCTCAATTTGGGATCATTCGTTCTCTAAAGCAGGGAAGGAAGGAAAAAAGAAAGAAAGAAAGGAAGAAGATAAAGTAAAATAAAATAAAGTTATTAAAATTAATTATTAAGAAAAAAAATTTTTTAAAAAACGGACAGATAGAAACCTAGGACAAATGGTGGAAGCAAAGCTATACAGACAAAATCTCACACAGAACCATACACATACACACTCACAACAAGAGGAAAAGGCGAAAAAATCATAAATCTTCCTCTCAAAGTCCACCTCCTAAATTTGGGATGTTTCGTTGTCTATTCAGGTATTCCACATATGCAGAGTACATCAAGTTGTTTGTGGAGATTTAATCTGCTGCTTCTGAGGCTTCTGGGAGAGATTTCCCTTTCTCTTCTTTGTTCTCACAGCTCCCAGGGACTCAACTTTGGATTTGGTCCCGCCTCCATGTGTAGGTCGCTGGAGGGTGTCTCTTTTTCGTTCAGACAGGACGGGGTTAAAGGACCCACTGATTCGGGAGCTCTGGCTCACTCAGGCCAGGGGGATAGAGGGGCACGGAGTGTGGGGTGAGCCTGTGGCGTGACATTGCACCAGCCTGAGGCCCGCCTTGCGTTCTCCCTGGATCCCGGGAACATGGCAGTGACGGGTTGCACTGACTCCCCAGAAGAGGGGTGTTGATAGTGACCTGTGCTCGCACACAGGCACCTTGGTGGTGGCAGCAGCAGCCTTAGCGTCTCCTGCCCATCTCTGGGGTCCACGCTTTTAGCCGCGGCTCACGCCCATCTCTGCAGCTCCTTTAAGCAGCACTCTCAATCCCCTCTCCTCGTGCACCAGGAAACAAAGAGGGAAAAAATAGTCTCTTGCCTCTTCAGCAGCTCCAGACATTTTCCCGGACTCCCTCCCGGCTAGCCGTGGTGCACTAATCCCTTCAGGCTGTGTTCACACCGTGAACCCCAGTCCTCTCTCTGTGCTCCGACCAAAGCCTGAGCCTCAGCTCACAGCCCCGCCCACCCCGGCGGGTGAGCAGACAAGCCTCTCGGGCTGGTGAGTGCTGGTCGGCACAGATCCTCTGTGCAGGAATCTCCCCGCTTTTCCCTCCGCACCCCTGTTGCTGCGCTCTCCTCCGCAGCCCCGAAGCTCCCCCGCTCCGCCACCTGCAGTCTCCTCCCACCAAGGGGCTTCCTAGGGTGTGGAAACGTTTCCTCCTTCACAGCTCCCTTCCACTGGTGCAGGTCCCATCCCTATTCTTTTGTCTCTGTTTTTTCTTTTGCCCTACCCAGGTACGTGGGGAGTTTCTCGGCTTTTATGAGGTCTGAGGTCTTCTGCCAGCATTCAGTAGGTGTTCTGTAGGAGTTGTTCCACGTGTAGATGTATTTCTGGTGTATCTGTGGGGAGGAAGGTGATCTCTGCATCTTACTCTTCCGCCATCTTCCCCTCATCCCCCAAATTTTTCTCTTTTAAAATTTATATATAATTTACATATAACATTTTGTAAGTTTAAGATGTACTACCTGTTGATTTGATACATTTTATATGGAAATATACTTATTGAACCATAGCATTAGCTACCACCTCTGTCACATCACATAATTATAATTTATATGTTTTCATTTGTTGAACAGACTATATTTTCCCAACTAAATTTTATTGGCTCCCTTGTTAAAATATTAGTTGACTTTATGTGGGAGTTTATTTCTGAGCTCTTGATTTTGTTACATTGGTCTATTTTATGTGTTTGTTTTTATGTCAGTGCCATAATGATTTAATTACTATAGCTTTGCAGTATACTTTGAGATTAGGACATGTGATGCATCTGAATTTGTTCTTCTTTATCAGAATCGCTTTGATTTTTCGGAGCTCTTTGTGGTTCAGCACATATTTTAGAATTGTTTTTGTATTTCTGTGAAAAAGCCACTGGAATTTTGATGGAAATTTCATGGAATCCATAGATGGCTTTGGGTGTTATGGATATTTTGACAATATTACTTCTTCCCATCCATAAACGTGGGATATTTTCCATTTGTTTTTTCTTTTTTTTCTTCAATTTCTCTCATCAAGGTCTTGTAGTTTTCATTATACAGATCTTGGTTAAATTTACTTTTAAGTGTTTTATTGTTTTTGATGCTATAATGAATGGGATTGCTTATTCTTTATTTTTCTTTCAGATATTTCCTTGTTAGTATATTGAAATGCAATTAATTCCTGTATATTGATTTTATATCCTGCAACTTACTGAATTCTTTTATTAGTTCCAGTGGTTTTTTTTTTTTTGGTTGAGTCTTTAGGATTTTCTATATATAAGATTATATCATCTGCAAGTAATGACAATTTTACTCTTCTTTTCTAATAGGGATGACTTTTATTTCTTTATGTTGTTTTTTTGTTCTAGCTAGGACTTTCGGTACTAAGTTGAATATGAGTGGTGAGAGTGAGCATCCTTGTATTGCTACTGATCTTAGAGAAAAAGATTTCAACATTTCACTGTAGAGTATGATGTTTGCTCTTGTTTTGCTGTGTATAGCTTTTATAATGCTGAAGTATGTTCATTCTATGCCCAATTTGTTGAGGATTATTATCATGAAAGGATGTTGAATTTTATACAATATTCTTTATGCATCAATTGATGTGATCATATAATTTTAATCTTTCATTATATTAGTGTGGTATATCACATTTATTGATTTGTTTATGCTAAACCACTCTTGTATCTCAGGGATAAACTGACTTGATCATGGTGTATGATCCCCTCAATGTGTTGTTGAATTCAGTTTGCTAATATTTTGTTGAGAATTTTGGCATCTATATTCATCAGGGGTGTTGATTTATAGATTTATTGTAGTATCATTATCTGGCTTTTCATCTGGGTACCACTGGCAATGTAAAATGAGTTTAAGAATGTTTTCTCCTCTATAATTTTTTGGAAGTGTTTGGTGATTCATGTTAATTATTTAAATATTTTAGTAGAATTCACCAATGAAATCATTTGGTCTTAGGCTTTTCTGTGTTGGGAGATTTTTGATTATTGATTCAGTCTCCTTACTACTTATAGGTATCTTCATAATTTCTATATTTCATGATTCAGTCTTAGTAGGTTGTATGTTTTAGGAATTTATTTATTTTAGATTATCTAATTTGTTAGCATTAATTGTTCATAGCATTCTCTTATGACAGTTGTAATGTCTCCTCTTTCATTTATGATTTTATTAATTTCAGTCTTCTCTTTTCTTGTTAGTGTTGCTAAAGGTTTGTCAATTTTATTATCTTTTAAAAAAATCAGGTCTTAGTTTCATTGATCTTTTCTATTGTTTTTTCTTTTCTCTATTTTGGCTCTGTTATTTCCTTATTTCTACTCATTTTGGGCTCAGTTTGTTCTTTTTTTTTTTAGTTCTTGAGGTGTAAAGTTAGGTTGCTCATTTGAGATATTTCTTTTTTCTTAATATATGCATTTATTATTAAAACATCCCTTTAAGAACTGCTTTTGCAGCATACCATAGGTTTTGATATGCTGTGCTTCCATTTTCATTTGTTTCAAGATATTTCTTGATTTTGCTTTTGCTTTCTTCTTTAACCCATTTGCTATTAAAGAGTGTGTTGTTTTGTTTTCACATTTGTAAACTTTCCATATTTCCTCTTGGTGTTGATTTCTAGCTTCATACCATTGTGGTTGAAAAAGATACTTAGTATGATTGCAATCTTCTTAAATTTTATTAAAACTTGTTTTGTGGCCTGTCTTATGATCTATCTTGGGGAATGTTCCATGTGTGCTTGAGCAGTATATGTATTCTGCTGCTACTGGGTGGAATGTTCTTTATATGTCTGTTAGGTTCATTTGGTTTAAAGTATGGTCAAGTCTAATATTTCCTTGTGCATTTTCTACCTGAATGATCTATCCATTGTTGAAAGTAAGATATTGAAGTCCACTAGTATTATTATATCATTTTCCATTCATCAATATGAATGGATCTCTTAAACCTAAGTTTGAGTGAAAGTATACAAAACTAATACATTTTTACATTTCTGTCTCTATAAAAAGTAAACAAACAAACTCAAATATAGTGTTAATAGGTTACATGTTTAAGGGGAAAAGCCACAAAGAAAACTAAACAAAGAGTACCATTTAGGTCAGGACAGTTATTTTCATTTATGGAATAGGTGAGTGTAATAATTTGGAGGTGACAGAAGTGTACTTTGAGGCTGATGGCATTGTTATATTTTTTGACCTGAGTAGTACTTACATGAGTTTTTACTTTACGGTAAATCATTTGACTGAAAATTTTAGTTTTGCACTTTTATATTCATGTATGCTATGTCTAATTATATAAAATGGTAAAGGAAACACAACCTAATTCTATTTTTGTTGGAAAAAATAGAACTCAAGTAATTTCATAATTGTTTGCATAGCAAAATGAGGTAGGTTAGCTAGTTTTGAAATAAAGGCAATTAACATATTATCTTCAAAATATACTGCCATTGGTTATGAACTTAAGAGTGTTCTCCTCTCTTAGAAATGTGTTAAGGCATTTTTAGTTGTGACAATTACCAGTGCTACTAGCATTTATTACTGTGGGGCCTAAGATGTAAACATTATCCAATAAATGGAATAGTATGACAAAACAAATCATTGCCCTGCTCCAAATGTCAACAGCACCTTTCAGGAATTGCAAGCTAAGCTAAAATGATTTGGCAAAAATTTTTCATGGATTAAATATAGCCAGACATGTTCTAAATTATTCTATAAAACACATATATGTTTAGTGCTTCAAATGATCAGTCTGTAGATTTGCATTATGTATGGCCTATACTCCTCAACAAATTGCTTTTATTTATTGATGGACTTTCTTACAGAGAATTGTATTAGCATCAGATAGCTATAACCAAAGCTTTCTCCTGGTTAAAATGTCAGAGAGGTAAATGAATACATCTCTGAGGATTACCTTTTAAAAATTGGTTTGGTTTGCTTATTTTAGTCCAGGGTGTTTTATGTTATTTTTAAAAAATTCTTCACATTTTGATACTTTTGCTAATTTTCAAAAGATTATAGTTTCACAGTTTATACAAGTGTGTAGCTATAACCTTAAATATGGAAAAGTAGATTCCTAAAACAATCTTGCTTCCTCAATTATTCCAACATTATAATATACACAGGAACTCCTAAATCTCCTTAACTAAATTATGGTAAGCAAGAAGCATTAGTGCTGTATTTAAGCCCTTTTAAAATAATTATTTTCAATTTAATGGAAATTTCCTTTATGTGATATTTTTTATTTTTCAGCTTTATTATGTCTACTTGCTAACAGTTTAAAGGTCCTTTAATGACAATGCTTTCAAATTTGTTAGAGTTTGTGGCTATTTCATTTAAACTTTTTCCCCTAAATGTTATTTAATATTGTAACTACATTATTCTGTGATAAATTTATTATGCTGAAACATGATTATATTTTATGTACTTTTCATTATTGCATAAAAGTGATTTATTCAAATTTATCACCAATTAAGATCATATTTTCATTATCACATTTTATCAAATGCAAAATGAGATCACCTAGGAAATATAGCTGATTAATATATCTTAACAAGAAATAATCAGGAGGAGCTTCAAGATGGCAGAAGAGTAAGAAGTGGAGATCACCTTCCTCCCCACAAGTACATCAGAAATACATCTACATGTGGAACAACTCCTAAAGAACACATACTGAATGCTGACAGAAGAACTCAGACCCAGCAAAAGGCAAGGAACTCTGGGTAGGGCAAAAGAAAAAAACGAGACAAAAAATAGGGAGAGAACCTGCACCAGTGGGAGGGAGGTGTGAAGAAAGAAAGGTTTCCACACACTCGGAAGCCCGTTTTGCAGTTGGAGACTGAGGGTAGCAGAGGGGGGATGCTTTGGAGCCACAGAGGAGAGTGCAGCAACAGGGGTGCGGAGGGCAAAGCAGAGAGATTCCTGCATGGAGGATCAGTGCCAGTCAGCACTCACCAGCCAGAGAGGCTTCTCTGCTCAACAGCTGGGGTGGGTGGGGGCTGGGAGCTGAGTCTTCAACTTCGGAGGTCGGATCCCAGGGAGAGGACTGGGGTTGGCTGCATGAACATAGCCTGAAGGAGGCTAGTGCTCCACAGCTAGCCAGGAGTGTCTGAGGGAAAAGTCTGGAACTGCTGAAGCGGCAAGAGACTTTTTCTTCCCTCTTTGTTTCATGGTGCACGAGAGGGGATTAAGAGTGCCTCCTAAATGAGCTCCAGAGATGAGTTCGAGCTGCAGCTATCAGCGCGGACACCACAGACGGGCATGAGACACTAAGACTGCTGCTACAGCCACCAAGAAGCCTGTGTGCAAATACAGGCCACTATCCACACCTCCCCTCTCAGGAGCCTGTGCATCCTGCCACTGCCAGGGTCCCGTGGTCCAGGGACAACTTCCCCAGGATAACACGTGACACACCTCAGGCTGTAGCAACATCACACTGGGCTCTGCCACCCCAATCTCGCCCCACAACCCGTACCCCTCCCTCCTCCCCAGCCTGAGTGAGCCAGAGGCCCCTAATCAGCAGCTACTTTAACCCCGTCCTGTATGAATGAAGAACAGACACCCTCAGGTGACCTACACATAGAGGTGAGGCAAAATCGAAAGCTGAACACCAGGAGCTGTGCGAAAAAAGAAGAGAAAGGGAAATCTCTCCCAGGAGCCTCAGGAACAGCAGGATTAAATCTTCACAATCAACCTGATGTACACTGCATCTGTGGAATACCTGAATACAAAATGAATCACCCCAAATTAAGGCAGTGAACTTTGGGAGCAATGATATATATATTTTTTTTCCTTTTTCTCTTTCTGTGAGTGTGTACGTGTATGTTTCTTTGTGTGATTATGTCTGTATAGTTTGCTTTTACCATTTGTCCTAGGGTTCTGCCTGTTCAGTTTTGTTTTTTGGGTTTTTTTTTTTTAGTATACATTTTAGCACTTGTTATTATTGGTGGATTTGTGTTTTGGATTGGTTGCTCTCTTCTTTATATCTTTCTTTCTTTTTTGTAATAATTTTAATTTTTTTATTCTTAATAATTATTTTTAAATTTTTATTTTAATATGTTTTTTATGTTATTTTTTCTTTCTTTCTTTCCTTTTTTTTCCATTTTATTCAGAGCCGTGTTGATGACAGGGTCTTGGAGCTCCAGGCAGGTGTCAGACCTGTGCCTCTGAGGTGGGAAACCCAAGTTCAGGACACTGGTCCACCAGTGACCTCCCAACTCCACGTAATATCAAAGAGTGAAAATCTCCCAGAAATCTCCATCTCAATATCAAGATCCAGCTCCAATCAAAGACCAGCAAGCGACAGTATTGGACACCCTATGCCAAACAACTACCAAGACAGAAACACAACCCCGCCCATTAGCAGAGAGGCTACCTAAAATCAAAATTAGGTCACAGACTCCCCAAAACACACCACCGGATGTGGACCAGCCCACCAGAAATACAATATCCAGCCTCATCCACCAGAACACGGGCAGTAGTCCCCTCCACCAGGAAGCCTACACAACCCACTGAAGAAACCTTAACCACTGGGGCAGACACCAAAAACAATGGGAACTAAGAACTTTCAGCCTGTGAAAAGGAGACCCCCAAACACAGTAAGTTAAGCAAAATGAGAAGACAGAGAAATACACAGGACATGAAGGAGGCAGGTAAAAAGCCACCAGACAACCAAACAAATGAAGAGGAAATAGGCAGCCTACCTGAAAAACAATTCAGAATAATGAAAATAAAGATGATCCAGAATCTTGGAAATAGAATGGAGAAAAATACAAGAAACATTTAACAAGGAACTAGAAGAGCTAAAGAGCAAACAAGCAATGATGAACAACACAATAAATGAAATTAAAAATGCTCTAGAAGGAATCAATAGCAGAATAACTGAGGCAGAAGAACGTATAAGTGACCTGGAAGATAAAATAATGGAAATAACCACTGCAGAGCAGAATAAAGAAAACGGAATGAAAAAAATTGAGGACAGTCTCAGAGACCTCTGGTAGAACATTAAATGCACCAACATTCGAATTATAGGGGCCCCAGAAGAAGAAGAGAAAAAGAAAGAGACTGAGAAAATATTTGAAGAGATTATAGTTGAAAACTTCCCTAATATGGGAAAGGAAATAGTTAATCAAGTCCAGGAAGTGCAGAGAATCTCACACAAGATAAATCCAAGGAGAAACACACAAAGACACATATTAATCAAACTATCAAAAATTAAATACGAAGAAAATATATTAAAAGCTGCAAGGGAAAAACAACAAATAAACCCATAAGGTTAACAGCTGACATCTCAGTGGAAACTCTGCAAGACAGAAGGGAGTGGCAGGACATATTTAAAGTGATGAAAGGGAAAAACCTACAACTAAGATTACTTTACCTGGCAAGGATCTCATTCAGATACGACGGAGAAATTAAAACCATTACAGAAAAGCAAAAGCTAAGAGGATTCAGCACCAGCAAACCAGGTTTACAACAATTGCTAAATGAACTTCTCTGTCAGTAAATACAAGAGAAGGAAAAGACCTACAATAACAAAGGCAAAACAATTAAGGAAATGGTAATAGGAATATACATAGTGATAATTACCTTAAAAGTATGTGGATTAAATGCTCCCACCAAAAGACATAGACTGGCTGAATGGATACAAAAACTAGACCCATATATATGCTGTCTACAAGAGACCCACTTCAAACCTAGGGACACATACGGACAGGGACAGATACAGAAAGTAAGGGGATGGAAAAAGACATTCCATGCAAAGGAAATCAAAAGAAAGATGGAGTAGCAATTCTCTTATCAAAAAAAATCCAATTTAAAACAAAAACTGTTACAAGAGACAAAGAAGGACACTACATAAAGATAAAGGGATCAATCCAAGAAGATAGAACAATTGTAAATATTTATGCGACCAACATAGGAGCACGTTGATACATAAGACAAATGCTAACAGCCATAAAAGGGGAATTCAACAGTAACACAGTCATAGCAGGGGATTTTAACACACCACTTTCACCAATGGACAGATCATCCAAAATGAAAATAAATAAGAAACACAAGTTTTAAATGACACATTAAACAAGATGGACTTAATTGATATTTGTAGGACATTTTATCCAAAAACAACTGAATAAACTTTCTTCTCATGGAACATTCTTCAGGATAGATCATATCTTGGGTCACAAATCAAACCTAGGTAAATTTAAGAACATTGGAATCATATCAAGTATCTTTTCCAACCACAACACTATGAGATTAGAAATTAATTACATGGAAAAAAACCTTAAAAGACATAAATACATGGAGGTTAAACAATGCACTACTTAATAATCAAGAGATCACTGAAGAAACAAAGAGGAAATCAAAAAATACCTAAAAACAAATGACAATGAAACACAATGACCCAAAACCTATGGGATACAACAAAAGGAGTTGTAAGAGGGAAGTTTATAGCAGTACAATCCTACATTAAGAAACAAGAAACATCTCGAATAAACAACCTAACTTTACACCTAAAGCAATTAGAGGAAGATGAAAAAAAATAAAAACCTAAAGTTAGCAGAAGGAAAGAAATCATAAACATCAGATCAGAAATAAATTTAAAAAAAAGAAGGAAACAATAGCAAAGATCAATAAAACTAAAATCTGGTTCTTTGAGAAGATAAACAAAATTGATAAACCCCTAGCCAGACTCATCAAGAAAAAAGGGACAAGATTCAAATCAATAGAATTAGAAATGAAAAAGGAGAAGAAACAACTGACACTGCAGAAATACAAAGGATCATGAAAGATTACTACAAGCAACTATATACCAATAAAATGCACAACCTGGAAGAAATGGACAAATTCTTAGAAAAGCACAACCTTCCAAGGCTGAACCGGGAAAAAATAGAAAATATAAAAGACCAATCACAAGCACTGAAATTGAGACTGTGATTAAACATCTTCCAATATACAAAGGCCCAGAACAAGTGCTTCCCTGGTGGTGCAGCAGTTGAGAGTCTGCCTGCCAATGCAGGGAACACAGGTTCGTGCCCCGGTCTGAGAGGATCCCACATGCCATGGAGCAGCTGGGCCCGTGAGTCATGGCAGCTGAGCCTGTGCGTCTGGAGACTGTGCTCTGTAGCGAAAGAGGCCACAACAGTGAGAGGCCCGTGTACCGCAAAAAAAAAAAAAAAAAAAAAAAACCAGGACGAGATGGCTTCACAGGTGGATTCTACCAAACATTTAGAGAAGAGCTAACACCTATCCTTCTCAAACTCTTCCAAAAGGTAGCAGAGGGAGGAACACTCCCAAACTCATTCTATGAGGCCACCATCACCTTGATACCAAAACCAGACAAAGATGTCACAGAGAAAAAAAAACTAGAGGCCAATATCACTGATGAACATAGATGCCAAAATCCACAACAACATAGTAGTAAACAGAATCCAACAGCATATTGAAAGGACCATACACCATGATAAAGTGGGATTTATCCCAGGAATGCAAGGATTCTTCAATATACACCAATCAATCAATGTGATACACAGTGTTAACATATTGAAGGAGAAAAACCATACGATCATCTCAATAGTTGCAGAAAAAGCTTTTGACAAATTTCAACACAATTTATGATAAAACCCACCAGAAAGCAGGCATACATGGAACTTATCTCAACATAATAAAGGCCATATTTGACAAACCCAGAGTCAATATCGTCCTCAATTGTGTAAAACTGAAACCATTTCCACTAAGATCAGGAACAAGACAAGGTTGCCCGCTGTCACCACTATTATTCAAAATTGTTTTGGAATTTTTAGCCACAGCAATAAGAGAAGAAAAAGAAATAAAATGAATCCAAATCGGAAAAGCAGAAGTAAAGCTGTCACTGTTTACAGATGACATGATACTATACATAGAGAATCCTAAAGATGCTACCAGAAAACTACTAGAGCTAATCAATGAATCTGGTAAAGTAGCAGGATAAAAAATTAGTGCACAGCAATCTCTTGCATTCCTATACATTATTTTTTTTTTTAAAGGGATGTCATGAAAGCAGTTCTAAGAGGGAAGTTTATTATTTTTTTTTCCCTTTTCTTTTATTTTTTTAACATCTTTATTGGGGTATAATTGCTTTACAATGGTGTGTTAGTTTCTGATTTATAACAAAGTGAATCAGCTATACATATACATGTGCTCCCATGTGTCTTCCCTCTTGCGTCTCCCTCCCTCCCACTCTCCCCCTCCCACCCCTCCAGGCTGTCCCAAAGCCCCGAGCTAATATCCCTGTGCCTTGTGGCTGCTTCCCCCTAGCTATCTACCTTACTACGTTTGTTAGTGTGTATATGTCCATGACTCTCTCTCGCCCTGTCAAAACTCACCCTTCCCCCTCCCCATATCCTCAAGTCCGTTCTCCAGTAGGTCTGCGCCTCTATTCCTGTCTTATCCCTAGGTTCTTCATGACATTTTTTCCCCTTAAATTCCATATATATGTGTTAGCATACGGTATTTGTCTTTGTCTTTCTGACTTACTTCACGCTGTATGACAGACTCTAGGTCTATCCATCTCATTACAAATATCTCAATTTCATTTCTTTTTAAGGCTGAGTAATATTCCATTGTGTATATGTGCCACATCTTCTTTATCCATTCATCCGATGATGGGTGCTTAGGTTCTTTCCATCTCCGGGCTATTGTAAATAGAGCTGCAATGAACATTTTGGTACATGACTCTTTTTGAATTTTGGTTTTCTCAGGGTATATGCCCAGTAGTGGGATTGCTGGGTCATATGGTAATTCTATTTGTAGTTTTTTAAGGAACCTCCATACTGTTCTCCATAGTGGCTGAACCCATTCACATTCGCACCAGCAGTGCAAGAGTGTCCCCTTTTCTCCACACCCTCTCCAGCATTTATTGTTTCTAGAGTTTTTGATGATGGCCATTCTGACTGGTGTGAGATGATATCTCATTGTAGTTTTGATTTGCATTTCTCTAATGATTAATGATGTTGAGCATTCTTTCATGTGTTTGTTGGCAATCTGTATATCTTCTTTGGAGAAATGTCTGTTTAGGTCTTCTGCCCATTTTTGGATGGGGTTGTTTGTTTTTTTGTTATTGAGCTGCATGAGCTGCTTGTAAATTTTGGAGATTAATCCTTTGTCAGTTGCTTCATTTGCAAATGTTTTCTCCCATTCTGAGGGTTGTCTTTTGGTCTTGATTATGGTTTCCTTTGCTGTGCAAAAGCTTTGAAGTTTCATTAGGTCCCATTTGTTTATTTTTGTTTTTATTTCCATTACTCTAGGAGGTGGGTCAGAAAGGATCTTGCTGTGATTTATGTCATAGAGTGTTCTTCCTATGTTTTCCTCTAAGAGTTTGATAGTTTCTGGCCTTACATTTAGGTCTTTAATCCATTTTGAGCTTATTTTTGTGTATGGTGTTAGGGACTGATCTAATCTCATACTTTTACATGTACCTGTCCAGTTTTCCCAGCACCATTTATTGAAGAGGCTGTCCTTTCTCCACTGTACATTCCTGCCTCCTTTATCAAAGATAAGGTGTCCATATGTGCGTGGGTTTAGCTCTGGGCTTTCTATCCTGTTCCACTGATCTATCTTTCTGTTTTTGTGCTAGTACCATACTGTCTTGATTACTGTTGCTTTGTAGTATAGTCTGAAGTCAGGGAGCCTGATTCCTCCAGCTCCTTTTTTCGTTCTCAAGATTGCTTTGGCTATTCGGGGTCCTTTGTGTTTCCATACAAATTGCGAAATTTTTTGTTCTAGTTCTGTGAAAAATGCCAGTGGTAGTTTGATAGGGATTGCATTGAATCTGTAGATTGCTTTGGGTAGTAGAGTCATTTTCACAATGTTGATTCTTCCCAGCCAAGAACATGGTATATCTCTCCATCTATTTGTATCATCTTTAATTTCTTTCATCAGTGTCTTATAATTTTCTGCATACAGGTCTTTCGTATCCTTAGGTAGGTTTATTCCTAGATATTTTATTCTTTTTGTTGCAATGGTAAATGGGAGTGTTTTCTTGATTTCACTTTCAGATTTTTCATCATTAGTATATAGGAATGCCAGAGATTTCTGTGCATTAATTTTGTATCCTGCTACTTTACCAAATTCATTGATTAGCTCTAGTAGTTTTCTGGTAGCATCTTTAGGATTCTCTATGTATAGTATCATGTCATCTGCAAACAGTGACAGCTTTACATCTTCTTTTCCGATGTGGATTCCTTTTATTTCCTTTTCTTCTCTGATTGCTGTGGCTAAAACTTCCAAAACTATGTTGAATAAGAGTGGTGAGAGTGGGCAACCTTGTCTTGTTCCTGATCTTAGTGGAAATGCTTTCAGTTTTTCACCATTGAGGATGATGTTTGCTGTGGGCTTGTCATATATGGCCTTTATTATGTTGCGGAAAGTTCCCTCTATGCCTACTTTCTGGAGGGTTTTTATCATAAATGGGTGTTGAATTTTGTCAATGCTTTCTCTGCATCTATTGAGATGATCATATGGTTTTTCTCCTTCAATTTGTTAATATGGTTTATCACATTGATAGATTTGCATATATTGAAGAATCCTTGCATTCCTGGAATAAACCCCACTTGATCATGGTGTATGATCCTTTTAATGTGCCGTTGGATTCTGTTTGCTAGTATTTTGTTGAGGATTTTTGCATCTATGTTCATCAGTGATATTGGCCTGTAGTTTTCTTTCTTTGTGACATCCTTGTCTGGTTTTGGTATCAAGGTGATGGTGGCCTCGTAGAAGGAATTTGGGAGTGTTCCTCCCTCTGCTATATTTTGGAAGAGTTCGAGAAGGATAGGTGTTAGCTCTTCTCTAAACGTTTGATAGAATTCACCTGTGAAGCCATCTGGTCCTGGGCTTTTGTTTGTTGGAAGATTTTTAATCACAGTTTCAATTTCAGTGCTTGTGATTGGTCTGTTCATATTTTCTATTTCTAACTGATTCAGTCTTGGCAGATTGTGCATTTCTAAGAATTTGTCCATTTCTTCCAGATTGTTCATTTTATTGGCATAGAGTTGCTTGTAGTAATCTCTCATGATTTTTTTTATTTCTGCAGTGTCAGTTGTTATTTCTCCTTTCTCATTTCTAATTCTATTGATTTGAGTCTTCTCCCTTTTTTTCTTGATGAGTCTGGCTAGTGGTTTATCTATTTTGTTTATCTTCTCGAAGAACCAGCTTTTAGTTTTATTGATCTTTGCTATCGTTTCCTTCATTTCTTTTTCATTTATTTCTGATCTGATTTTTATGATTTCTTTCCTTCTGCTAGCTTTGGGGCTTTTTTGTTCTTCTTTCTCTAATTGCTTGAGGTGCAATGTTAGGTTGTTTATTCGAGATGTTTCCTGCTTCTTAAGGTGGGCTTGTATTGCTATAAACTTCCCCCTTAGAACTGTTTTTGCTGCATCTCATAGGTTTTGGGTCGTTGTGTCTCCATTGTCATTTGTTTCTAGGTATTTTTTTATTTCCTCTTTGATTTCTTCAGTGATCACTTCATTATTAAGTAGTGTATTGTTTGGCCTCCATGTGTTTGTATATTTTACATATCTTTTCCTGTAATTGATATCTAGTCTCATGGCGTTGTGGTCAGAAAATATACTTGATACAATTTCAATTTTCTTAAATTTACCAAGGCTTGATTTGTGACCCAAGATATGATCTATCCTGGAGAATGTTCCATGAGCACTTGAGAAAAATGTGTATTCTGTTGTTTTTGGATGGAGTGTCCTATAAATATCAATTAAGTCCATCTTGTTTAATGTATCATTTAAAGCTTGTGTTTCCTTATTTATTTTCATTTTGGATGATCTGTCCATGGGTGAAAGTGGGGTGTTAAGGTCCCCTACTATGAATGTGTTACTGTCTATTTCCCCTTTTATGGCTGTTAGTATTTGCCTTACGTATTGAGGTGCTCCTATGTTGGGTGCATAAATATTTACAATTGTTATATATTCTTCTTGGATCGATCCCTTGATCATTATGTAGTGTCCTTCTTTATCCCTTTTAATAGTCCTTATTTTAAAGTCTATTTTGTCTGATATGAGAATTGCTACTCCAGCTTTCTTTTGGTTTCCATTTGCATGGAATATCTTTTTCCATCCCCTTACTTTCAGTCTGTATGTGTCTCTAGGTCTGAGGTGGGTCTCTTGTAGACAGCATATATAAGGGTCTTGTTTTTGTATCCATTCAGCCAATCTGTGTCTTTTGGTGGGAGCATTTAGTCCATTTACATTTAAGGTAATTATCGATATGTATGTTCCTATTCCCATTTTCTATATTGTTTTGGGTTCGTTATTATAGGTCGTTTCCTTCTTTTGCATTTCTTATCTAGAGAAGTTCCTTTAGCATTTGTTGTAAAGCTGGTTTGGTGGTGCTGAACTCTCTCAGCTTTTGCTTGTCTGTAAAGATTTTAGTTTCTCCATCCAATCTGAATGAGATCCTTGCTGGGTAGAGTAGTCTTGGTTGCAGGTTTTTCTCCTTCATCACTTTCAGTATGTCCTGCCACTCCCTTCTGGCTTGTAGGGTTTCTGCTGAGAGATCAGCTGTTAACCTTATGGGGATTCCCTTGTGTGTTATTTGTTGTTTTTCCCTTGCTGCTTTTAATATGCTTTCTTTGTATTTAATTTTTGATAGTTTGATTAGTATGTGCCTTGGCGTATTTCTCCTTGTATTTATCCTGTATGGGACTCTCTGTGCTTCCTGGACTTGATTAACTATTTCCTTTCCCATATTAGGGAAGTTTTCAACTATAATCTCTTCAAATATTTTCTCAGTCCCTTTCTTTTTTTCTTCTTCTTCTGGAACCCCTATAATTCGAATGTTGGTGCGTTTAATGTTGTCCCAGAGCTCTCTGAGACTGTCCTCAGTTCTTTTCATTCTTTTTTCTTTATTCTGCTCTGCAGTAGTTATTTCCACTACTTTATCTTCCAGGTCACTTATCCGTTCTTCTGCCTCAGTTATTCTGCTATTGATCCTATCTAGAGTACTTTTAATTTCATTTATTGCGTTGTTCATTGTTGCTTGTTTCATCTTTAGTTCTTGTAGGTCCTTTGTAACTGTTTCTTGCATTTTGTCCATTCTACTTCCAAGATTTCGGATCATCCTTACTATCATTATTCTGAATTCTTTTTCAGGTAGATTGCCTATTTCCTCTTCATTTGTTAGGTCTGGTGGGTTTTTATCTTGCTCCTTCATCTGCTGTGTGTTTTTCTGTCTTCTCATTTTGCTTATCTTACTGTGTTTGGGGTCTCCTTTTTCAGGCTGCACGTTCGTAGTTCCCGTTGTTTTTGATGTCTGTCTTCAGTGGCTAAAGTTGTTTCAGCGGGTTGTGTAGGCTTCCTGGTGGAGGGGACTAGTGCCTGTGTTGTGCTGGATGAGGCTGGATCTTGTCTCTCTAGTGGGCAGGTTCACGTCTGGTGGTGTGTTTTGGGGTGTCTGTGGCCTTGTTATGATTTTAGGCAGCCTCTCTGCTAATGGGTGGGGTTGTGTTCCTGTTTTGCTAGTTGTTTGGCATAGGTTGTCCAGCACTGTGGCTTGCTGGTCGTTGAGTAAAGCTGGGTGCTGGTGTTAAGATGGAGGTCTCTGGGAGATTTCCACTGTTTAATATTATGTGGAGCTGGGAGGTCTCTTGTTGATCAGTGTCCTGAAGTTGGCTCTCCTACCTCAGAGGCAGTGCCCTGCCTCCTGGGCTGGAGCACCAAGAGCCTTTCATCCACACGGCTCAGAATAAAAGGGAGGAAAAGTAGAGAGAATTATTAGAAGTATGAGGAAAGAAAGAAGGAAAGGAGGAAAGGAAGGAAGGAAGAAAGAAGCAAAGAAGGAAAGAAAGGAGGGAGGGAGGGAGGAAGGAAGGAAGGAGGGAAAGAAGGAGAAAATGTAGAGAGAATTAGTAGAAGTATGAGGAAAGAAAGAGGGAAAGGAGGAAAGGAAGGAAGGAAGAAAGAAGCAAAGAAGGAAAGGAGGGAGGGAGGGAGGGAGGGAGGGAGGAAGGAAGGAAAGAAAGAGGGAAAGAAGGAGGAAATGTAGAGAGAATTAGTAGAAGTTTGAGGAAAGAGAGAAGGAAAGGAGGAAAGGAAGGAAGGAAGAAAGAAGCAAAGAAGGAAAGAAAGGAGGGAGGGTGGGAGGAAGGAAGGAAGGTAGGAGGGAAAGAAGGAGAAAATGTAGAGAGAATTATTAGAAGTATGAGGAAAGAAAGAAGGAAAGGAGGAAAGGAAGGAAGGAAGAAAGAAGCAAAGAAGGAAAGAGAGGGAGGGAGGGGAGAAGGAAGGAAGGAAGGAGGGAAAGAAGGAGAAAATGTAGAGAGAATTAGTAGAAGTTTGAGGAAAGAAAGAAGGAAAGGAGGAAAGGAAGGAAGGAAGAAAGAAGCAAAGAAGGAAAGAGAGGGAGGGAGGGGAGAAGGAAGGAAGGAAGGAGGGAAAGAAGGAGAAAATGTAGAGAGAATTAGTAGAAGTTTGAGGAAAGAAAGAAGGAAAGGAGGAAAGGAGGAAAGGAAGGAAGGAAGAAAGAAGCAAAGAAGGAAAGAAAGGAGGGAGGGAGGGAGGGAGGAAGGGAGGAAGGAAGGAGGGAAAGAAGGAAAAAAGACAGAAAGAAAGAAGATACAGTAAAAATAAAATAAAGTATAATATAGTTATTGTACTAAAAAATATTTAGAAAGAAAGAAAAAAAAAAAAGAACAGATAGAACCCTCGGACAAATGTTGGAAACAAAGCTATACAGAGAAAATCTTACACAGAAGCATACACATACGTGTTCACAAAGAGAGGCAAAGGGGGAAAAATCATAAATCCTGCTCCCAGAGACCACCTCCTCAACCTGGGGTGATTCGCTGTCTAAAGGAGGGAAGGAAGGAAGGAAAGAAAGAAAGAACGAAGGTAAAGTACAATAAAGTTATTACAATTAAAATTAATTATTAAGAAAAAAAAATTTTTTTTAAAAAAAAACCATGGACGGATAGAGCCCTAGGACAAATGTTGGAAGCAAAGCTATACAGAGAAAATCTTACACAGAAGCATACACATACACGTTCACAAAGAGAGGCAAAGGGGGAAAAATCATAAATCCTGCTCCCAGAGACCACCTCCTCAACCTGGGGTGATTCGCTGTCTAAAAGAGGGAAGGAAGGAAGGAAAGAAAGAAAGAAAGAACAAAGGTAAAGTACAATAAAGTTATTACAATTAAAATTAATTATTAAGAAAAAAAAATTTTTTTTTAAAAAAACCATGGACGGATAGAGCCCTAGGACAAATGTTGGAAGCAAAGCTATACAGAGAAAATCTTACACAGAAGCATACACATACACGTTCACAAAGAGAGGCAAAGGGGGAAAAATCATAAATCCTGCCCCCAGAGACCACCTCCTCAACCTGGGGTGATTCGCTGTCTAAAGGAGGGAAGGAAGGAAGGAAAGAAAGAAAGAACGAAGGTAAAGTACAATAAAGTTATTACAATTAAAATTAATTATTAAAAAAAAATTTAAAAAAAAAAAAAAAAAAAAACCATGGACGGATAGAGCCCTAGGACAAATGGTGCAAGCAAGAGTATACAGACAAGATCTCACACAGAAGCATACACGCACACATTCACAAAAAGAGGAAAAGGGAAAAAAATCACAGATCTCGCTCCTAAATTCCCCCTCTTCAATTTGGGATCACTCCCTGTCTATTCAGGTATTCCACAATGCAGGGCACATCAAGTTGATTGTGGAGCTTCAATCCGCCGCCTCCGCGGCTGCCGGGAGAGACCTCCCCCTCTCCTCCCTGCTCTCACAGCTCACAGGAGCTCAGCTTTGTACCCGGCCCTGCCCCTGCGCGCAGATCGCTGGAGGGCGTCTGTTTTTTTGCTCAGACAGGACGGGGTTAAAGGAGCCACTGATTCGGGAGCTCTGGCTCACTCAGGCCGGGGGTTGGGGGATGGGGGAAGGCGGGGCACTGTGTGCGGGGCGGGCCTGCGGCGGCAGAGGCAGCGTGACGCTGCGGCAGAGGCCAGCGTGACGCTGCACCGGCCTGAGACCCGCCGTGCGTACTCCCGGGGAAGTTGTCCCTGGATCCCGGGAACCTGGCAGTGGCGGGCTGCACAGGCTCCGCGGAAGAGGGGTGTGGAGAGTGACCTGTGCTCGCACACAGGCCCCTTGGTGGCGGCAGCAGCAGCCTTAGCGTCTCCCGCCCGTCTCTGGGGTCCGCGGTTTTAGCCGCGGCTCGTGCCCGTCTCTGGGGTTCGCGCTTTTAGCCGCGGCTCGCGCCCTTCTCTGGAGATCCTTTAAGCAGCGCTCTTAAACCCCTCTCCTCACGCACCAGGAAACAAAGAGGGAAGAAAAAGTCTCTTGCCTCTTCGGCCGGTGCAGGCTTTTCCCCGAACTCCCTCCCGGCTAGTCGTGGCGCACCAACCCCTTCAGGCTATGCTCAAGCCGCCAACTCCAGTCCTCTCCCTGCGCTCCGTCCAAAACCGAAACCCGAGCTTCAGCTTGCAGCCCCGCCCGCCCCGGCGGGTGAGCAGACAAGCCTCTCGGGTTGGTGAGTGCCGGTCGGCACCGATCGTCTGTGCAGGAATCTCCCCGCTTTGCCCTCCGCACCCGTCACTATGCACCACTCCGCGGTCCCGAAGCTCCCCCCTCCGCCTCCCGCAGTCTCCGCCCGCGGAGAGGCTTCCTAGTGTGTGGAAACTTTTCCTCCTTCACAGCTCCCTCCCACTGATGCAGGTGCCGTCCTTATTCTTTTGTCTCTGTTTTTTCTTTTTTCTTTTGCCCTACCCAGGTACGTGGGGAGTTTCTTGCCTTTTGGGAGCTCTGAGGTCTTCTGCCAGCCTTCAGTAGGTGTTCTGTAGGAGTTGTTCCACGTGTGGATGTATTTCTGGTGTATCCGTGGGGAGGAAGGCGATCTCCACGTCTTACTCTTCCGCCATCTTCCGTCACTTCGTTATTAAGTAGTGTATTGTTTTCCCTCCATGTACTGGTATTTTTAACAGATCTTTTCCTGTAATTGATATTTAGTCTCATAGCATTGTGGTCTGAAAAGATACATGATAAAATTTCAATTTTCTTAAATTTACCAAGGCTTCATTTGTGACCCAAGATATGATCTATCCTGGAGAATGTTCCATGAGCACTTGAGAAAAATGTGTATTCTGTTGGTTTTGGGTGTGGTGTCCTATAAATATCAATTAAGTCCATCTTGTTTAATGTATCATTTAAAGCTTGTGTTTCCTTATTTATTTTCATTTTGGATGATCTGTCCATGGGTGAAATTGGGATGTTAAAGTTTCCTGCTATGAATGTGTTACTGTTGATTTCCCCTTTTATGGCTGTTAGCATTGTCCTTATGTATTGAGGTGCTTCTACGTTGGGTGCATAACTATTTACAATTGTTATTTTTCTTTATGGATCGATCCCTTGATCATTATGTAGTGTCATTCTTTGTCTCTTCTAATAGTCTTTATTTTAAAGTCTATTTTGTCTGATATGAGAATTGCTGCCCCAGCTTTCTTTTGGTTTCCATTTGCATGAAATATACTTTTCCATCCCCTTACTTTCAGTCTGTATGTGTCTGTAGGTCTGAAGTGGTTCTCTTGTAGACAGCAAATATATGGGTCTTGTTTTTGTATCCATTCAGCCAATCTGTGTCTTTTGGTGGGAGCATTAAGTCCATTTACATTTAAAGTAATTATTGGTATGTATCTTCCTATTCCCATTTTCTTAATTGTTTTGGGTTCGTTATTGTAGGTCATTTCCTTCTCTTGTGTTTCTTGCCTAGAGAAGTTCCTTTAGCAGTTGTTGTAGAGCTGATTTGGTGGTGCTGAACTCTCAGCTTTTGCTTGTCTGTAAGGTTTTAATTTCTCCATCGAACCTGAATGACATCCTTGCTGGGTAGGGTAATCTTGGTTGCAGGTTTTTCTCCTTCATCAGTTTAAATATATCCTTCCAGTCCCTTCTGGCTTGCAGAGTTTCTGCTGAAAGTTCAGCTGTTAACCTTATGGTGATTCCCTTTTGTGTTACTTGTTGTTTTTCCCTTGCTGCTTTTAATATGCTTTCTTTGTATTTAATTTTTGACAGTTTGATTAATATGTGTCTTGGCGTATTTCTCCTTGGATTTATCCTGTATGGGACTCTCTGTGCTTCATGGAGTTGATTAACTATTTCCTTTCCCATATTAGGGAATTTTTCATCTATAATCTCTTCAAATATTTTCTCAATCCCTTTCTTTTTCTCTTCTTCTTCTTGGATCCCTATAATCTGAATGTTGGTGCATTTAATGTTGTCCCAGAGGTCTCTGAGACTGTCCTCAGTTCTTTTCATTCTATTTTCTTTATTCTGCTCTGCAGTAGTTATTTCCACTATTTTATCTTCCAGGTCACTTATCCATTCTTCTGCCTCAGTTATTCTGCTATTGATCCCATCTAGAGTATTTTTCATTTCATTTATTGTGTTGTTCATCGTTGTTTGTTTCATGCTTAGTCCTTCTAGGTCCTTGTTAAATGTTTCTTGCATTTCCTCTACTCTATTTCCAAGATTTTGTATCATCTTTCCTATCAATATTCTGAATTCTTTCTCAGGTAGACTGCCTATTTCCTCTTCATTTGTTAGGTCTGGTGGGTTTTAATCTTGCTCCTTCATCTGCTGCGTGTTTTTCTGTCTTCTCCTTTTGCTTATCTTACTATGTTTGGGGTCTCCTTTTTGCAGGCTGCAGGTTCGTATTTCCCATTGTTTTTGGTGTCTGTCCACAGTGGCTAAGGTTGGTTCAGTGGGTTGTGTTGGCTTCATGTTGGAGGGGACTAGTGCCTGTGTTCCGGTGGATGAGGCTGCTTCTTGTCTTTCTAGTGAGCTGTTACATATTTGCTTTTGTGTTCTGGCATGTCTGTGGACTTATTATGACTTTAGACATCATCTCTGCTAATGGGTGGGGTTGTGTTCCTGTCTTGCTAGCTGTTTGGCATAGGATGTCCAGCACTTTAGCTTGCTGGTCGTTGAGTGAAGCTGGGTGCTGGTGTTGAGATGGAGATCTCTGGGAGATTTTTGCCATTTGATATTATGTGGAGCTTGGAGTTCTCTTGTGGACCAGTGTCCTGAAGTTGGCTCTCCCACCTCAGAGGCACAGCACTGACTCCTGGCTGCAGCTCCAAGAGCCTTTCATCCGCATAGCTCAGAATGAAAGGGAGAAAAAGTAGAAAGAAAGAATTAGTAGAAGTAGAAAGAACAAGAGAAAGAAAGAAAGAAAGAAAGGAGGGAGGGAGGGAGGGAGGGAGGAAGGAAGAAAGGGAGGAGGGAAGGAAGGAAAAAAAGAAAGAAAGAAGATAAAGTATAATAAAATAAAGTAATATAAAATATAATCTAGTTATTAAAATAAAAACAATATTATTAAGAGAAAAAAAACAGACAGATAGAACCCTAGGACAAATGGTGGAAGCAAAGCTATACAGACAATGTCTCACACAGAATCATACACATACACACTCACAAAAAGTTGAAAAGGGGAAAAGAATCATAAATAAATCTTTCTCTCAAAGTTCACCTCCTCAATTTGGGATGATTCATTGTCTAAATGAGGGAAAGAAGGAAAGAAATAAAGAAAGAAAGAAAGAAGATAAAGTAAAGTAAAATAAAGTTATTAAAATAGAAAAATTATTAAAAAAATTTTTTTTTTAAAACCCAGAAAAATGGACAGATAGAACAGTAGGACAAATGGTGGAAGCAAAGCTATACAGACAAAATCTCACACAGAAGCATATGCATACACACTCACAAAAAGAAGAAAAGGGGAAAAATCATAAATCTTACTCTCAAAGTCCACCTCCATAATTTGGGATGATTTGTTGTCTATTCATGTATTCTGCATATGCAGGGTACATCAAGTTGATTGTGGAGCTTTAATCCGCTGCTTCTGAGGCTGCTGGGAGAGATTTCCCTTTCTCTTCTTTGTTCTCACAGCTCCCAGGGGCTCCGCTTTAGATTTGGCCCTGCCTCTGCGTTTAGGTCACTGGAGGGTGTCTGTTGTTCACTCAGACAGGATGGGGTTAAAGGAGCCGCTGAATTGGGGAGTCTGGCTCACTCAGGCTGGCGGGAGGGAGGGGCATGGAGTGCGCAGTGAACCTGCGGCGGCAGAGGCCGGCATGACGTTACAGCAGCCTGAGGTGTGCCGTGCGTTCTCCTGGGGGAGTTTTCCCTGGATCTCGGGACCCTGGCAGTGGTGGGCTGCACAGGCTTCCCCGCAGGGGCCTGTTGATAGTGACCTGTGCTCGCACACAGGCTTCTTGGTGGCAGCTGCAGCAGCCTTAGCGTCTCCTGCCCATCTCTGGTGTCCACGCTTTTAGCCTGGCTCGCGCCCGTCTCTGGAGCTCCTTTAAGCAGTTCTCTTAATCCCCTCTCCTCACGCACCAGGAAACAAAGAAGGATGAAAAAGTCTCTTGCCTCTTCAACAGCTCCAGACTTTTCCCTGGACTCCCTCCCGGCTAGCCGTGGTGCACTAACCCACTGCAGGCTGTGTTCACGCCACCAACCCCAGTCCTTTCCCAGCGCTCCTAGAGAAGCCTGGCCTCAACTCCCAGCCCCGCCTGCCCCAGCAGGTGATCAGACAAGCATCTTGGGCTGGTGAGTGCTGGTTGGCCCTGACCCTCTGTGGGAATCTCTCCACTTTGCCCTCCGAACCCCTGTTGCTATGCTCTGCTCTGCGGCTCCGAAGCTCCCCTGCTCTGCCACCTGTAGTCTCCGCCCGCGAAGGGGCTTCCTAGTGTGTGGAAACCTTTCCTCCTTCACAGCTCCCTCCCACTGGTGCTGGTCCCGTCCCTATCCTTTTGTCTCTGTTTATTCTTTTTTCTTTTGCCCTATCCAGGTATGTGGGGGGTTTCTTGCCTTTTGGGAGGTCTGAGGTCTTCTGCCAGCGTTCAGTAGGTGTTCTATAGGAGTTGTTCCTCGTGTAGATGTATTTCAGGTGTATCTGTGGGGAGGAAGTTGATCTCTGTGTCTTACTCTTCTGCCATCTTCCCAGAAGCCCCAAGATCATCTGTTTTAAAGATGAAGGAAAATTGTTACATGTCAGATGGCTGAAAAATCTCATGCCATGAAGTACAGCTTTCCAAGGGTCCTTCAGCATTGTCAGATTATAATTAAGTAATTCAAATTATAATTTCTGAGAACATAATATGTGCCAGGCAATATTCTAGACACTGATGATATAGTGAAAAGAAAATAATGACATGGTCACTATTTTCATGAACCTTTTGGTATATAAAATTCATGGGCAAATAAATGTGGTGCAGATAATAAGTGACCACAAGTTTTCTGGTTCAGTCCAGTACAATTAAAACCTTTTTCCCCTCCAATGGATTTGATATCAGGGAACTTCAGTTCTACTCCTACTATCCTATTGTCCTGTTTCTTCTGGATGACTTCTGATTTCAACCTCTGCAGTAGTTTCCTTTGTTCTTTATTGATGCTTCCTTTGGAATCTGGGCCTTGAATTTGCCTACTGTCTTTTACTTGGTTCTTAATATTCCTCAGTTGTCTTCTGAGTCCCCATGAATCAATTTATTTGTGGTGGGCAGAATTTTAAAATGGCCTCATATTAATCACTGTTTAGTGTGCACACTCTGTATAATTCCCTTTCCTTGAGTGTGCACAAGTTTGATGTAATCAAATGAGCCCTTTTAAAAGAGAGTCTAGAAGTGAGAGAAAGAAGAAGCGAGAAAGATTTGAAGCTCTCCTGTTGGCCTGGAAGAAGCAGATTTTCATGTTCTAGAGAGAGCCACATGGCAGGAAATGTCAGGTGCCTAGGATCTAAGGGTGGCCCCAGCTGATAGCCAGTAAGAAACTAGAGACCTTAGTTCTACAACTGCAAGTAACTTAAATTTGCCAACAACAAAGTAAATTTGGAAGAGAACTCCAAGTTCCATGAAGAAGTGCAGCCTGGATGACATCTTGACTGCAGCCTTGTTAGACACTGACCAGATGACAGTCACACATTGCCTGGAGTTGAAGAGAGTAAGGGTGTTGTTTTAAATAGCTAAGTTTGTAATAACCTGTTACACAACAATGGATAAAACCCTGTCAGCCATACCCAACCATGGCTCTTGGGACACTGGCTTGGGCAGATCTCTAGGTATTCTGACCCAGGGAGAATGTTAGAAAAATAGAGATGTAGAAATTTTGTAAGTGTTATAGGATGAATTACGTCCCTCCAAAATTTATATGTTGAACTCCTAATCCCCATACCTCAGACTGTGATTGTGTTTGGAGATAGGGCCTTTAAAGAGGTAATTAAGGTAAAATGAGACCATATGGGTGGGCCCTAATCCAATATGACTGGTGTTCTTATAAGAAAATGTGATTAGGACAGAGATAGGCACAGAGGGAAGACCCAGAGATGATACGTGGAGAAGGTGGCCTCAGGAGAAACCAAACCAGCCAACAGTTTGATCTCAGACTTCCAGTCTTCAGAACAATGAGAAAATAAATTTCCGTTGTTTAAGCCACTCACCCAGTCTGTAATACTTTTTTTATGAGAACCTAACAAATGACTACAATAGATAAAAGTCAAGATGAATTTTTTTTCTTTTCAGCTTGAGTTATAGCCGTAACTGTGTCTTCCAGTTCACTGATCCATTCTTCTGTCTCATCTCCTGTTGATTCATTCTAGTTTATTTTTTTTAATTCCAGTAATAGTTTTCTTCAGCTCTGTTTGGTTCTTCTATATTTTCTCTTTGTTCACCTCATCACTGTGCTCATCCATTCTGCTGTCGAGTTCATTGAACATCTTTATGATCATTCCCTTGAACTCTTTATTGGGTAGATTGATTATCTCTTGTTTAGTTAGTTCTTCTTCTGGGATTTTATCTTGTTCCTTTCTTTGGAACATATTCCTCTGTCACCTAATTTTGTCTGATTCTCTGTTTTTTATTTCTAAGTATTAGGTAGGTCCATGATGCTTCCCAATCTTGGAGAAGTGGCCTTATGTAGGAGATATCTTATGGGTCCCAGAAGCACATCCTCTCTGATCACTATAGCTATATGCTATAAGATTTCCCCTTATGTGGGCTGTATGGGTCCTTCTGTTGTGGTGGGGTCAAAATTTATGGGGATGCTGGGATGCAGGGCTGGCCCCCAATTGGCTGCCTGTCCTTGTATAGTATAGAGGCTGGTGGGTGTATTCATGTCCTGGCACCACTGACTGCACTGTCCAGGGAGTCCTGGACCTGGTGCCACCCACTGGTGGGTGGGACCATGTTCTGGGGCAGCTGGATGCAATGCTTAGGAGGTCCCAGTGCTGATGTTGGCCTGTTCATGCGTGGGGCCTGGGCCTGGTGCATCCCAGGGCTGGTACAGGTCTGCTGCTGTGCAAGGCCAGATCCCAGGGAGACTGGCTGTGGTTTTGGGGTGGCAAAGCTTGTGTTGACATGCTGGTGTTTGAGGCTATGCCCCTATGCATCTGGCTGTTTGGCCTGCGGTGTCCCTTGACATGTACTTACTGGCTAGTGGGTAGGGCTGTGTCCCGGCACAAATAAGCTAGAGGGAGGATTCCAAAATAGTGCTTGCCAGCATCAGTGTCCTCGTGGTAGAACGAGCTCCTCAAAATGGCTACCACCAGTGTCTATGTCCCCAGGGTGAGTCCCAGTTGCCTCCTGCCTCTCTTGGAGGCTCTCTAAGATAAGCAAGTGAGTTTGGCCGAGGTTACTTTTAAATTACTGCTTCTGCCCTGGGTCGCAGAGTGTGACATTTTGCGTACATCATTTAACAGTGGAGTCTCTGAATTATACAGCTCCCTGGCTCTGCTGAATGCGAGCCACACTGGCCTTCAAAGCCAAATGTTCTGGGAGCTCATCTTCCTGATTTCAGGACATTCATGCTGGGGAGCCTTTTGTGGAATATGTACCCCTCACTCCTTGGGGAGAATGTCTGCAATTATGATTATCCTCCATATGTGGCTCACCTGCCTGGGGATCTGGGTCTTGACTCTACTGTGTTTCTGACCCTCCTACCCCCCTCACTGTGGTTCCTTCTTTATATCTTCAGTTGTAGAAGATCTTTTCTTATAGTCTTCAGGTCATTATAATTCATGGCTTTTCTATAAATAGTTGTAATTTTTGTGTGCCCATGGGAGGACATGCGCTAAGGGACTTCCTACTCCACAATCCTGGTCACTCTTAACCATTTTTAAATGTACAGTTCAGCATCATTAAATATATTCACACTATTGTCTAACCATCCCCACCATCCATCTCCAGAACTTTTGGATCTTTCTAACCAGAAACTCTGTGTCCATTAAAAAATAACTCTCCTTTTTTCACCACCCAATAGCCATTGGCAATCACCTATCTACTGTCTGTCTCTATGATTTTAACTAGTCTAGGTACCTACTATAAATGGAATCATACAGTATTTGTCCTATTTTGTCTTGCTTATTTCACATAACATAAAATATTCAAAATACAATCATATTGTAGCATGTATCAGATTTACATTCATTTTTAGGTTGAATAAAATTCCATTGTATGTTGATACCACATTTTGTTTATCCATTCATGTGTCTACAGAAAACTGGACTGTTTCTACATTTTTGCCATTATGAAAATGCTACTATAAACATTGGTGAACAAATACCATTTTTAATCAATATTTTTATCGAGCTAGAGTTGATTTACAATGTTGTGTTAATTTCTGCTGTATAGCAAAGTGACTGACTTATACATAATTGAATATCTCTGTGCTATACAGTGGGGAATTTTTGTTGTTTATCCATTCTATATATAAAAGCTTACATCTGCTAACCCCAAACTCCCACTACATCCTTCCTCCAAACCCCTCTCACTTGGCAACCATTATTATGTTCTCTATGCCCATGATGCCGTTTCTGTTTCATAGATAGGTTTATTTACATCATATTTTAGATTCCACGTAAAAGTGATATCATATGGAAACAAATACCATTTGAGTCTCTGCTTTTAAGGTTTTTGGTATATACTCGGAAGTGGAATTGCTGGATCATTTGGTAATTATATGGTAATTTTTTTAACATCTTTACTGGAGTAAAATTGCTTTACAATAGTGTGTTAGTTTCTGCTTTATAACAAAATGAATCAGATATACATATACATATATTCCCATATCTCACCCTTCTTGTGTCTCCCTCGCACCCTCCCTATCCCATCTCTCTAGGTGGTCACAAAGCATGAAGCTGATCTCCCTGTGCTATGAGGCTGCTTCCCACTAGCTATATATTATACATTTGATAGTATATATAAGTCCATGCCACTCTCTCACTTCGTCCCGCTTACCCTTCCCCTTCCCCATGTCCTTAAGTCCATTCTCTACATCTGTGTCTTTATTCCTGTCCTGGCCCAGGTTCTTCAGAACCTTTTTTTTTTTTAGACTCCATATATATGTGTTAACATATGGTATTTGTTTTTCTTTCTGACTTACTTCACTCTGCATGACAGTCTCTAAGTCCATCCACCTCCATAAAAATAACTCAATTTCATTTATTTTTATGGCTGGGTAATATTCCATTGTATATATGTGACACATCTTCTTTATCCGTTCATCTGTTAATGGACACTTAGGGTGCTTCCATGTCCTAGTTATTGTAAATAGAGCTGCAATAAAATTGTGGTACATGACTCTTTTTGAATTATTGTTTTCTCAGGGTATATGCCCAGTAGTGGGATTTCTGGGTCATATGGTAGCTCTATTTTTAGTTTTTTTAAGGAACCTTCATACTGTTCTCCATAGTGGCTGTATCAATTTACATTCCCACCAACAGTACAAGAGGATTCCCTTTTCTCCACAACCTCTACAGCATTTATTTTTTGTAGATTTTTGGATGATGGCCATTCTGAACAGTGTGAGATGATACCTCATTGTAGTTTTGATTTGCATTCCTTTAATTATTAAAGATGTTTAGCAGCCTTTCATGTGTTTGTTGGCAATCTGTATATCTTCTTTGGAGAAATGTCTATTTAGTTCTTCTACCTATTTGTGGATTGGATTGTTTGTTTTTCTGATATTGAGCTGCATGAGCTGCTTATAACTTCTGGTGATTAATCCTTTGTCAGTTTCTTCATTTGCAAACATTTTCTCCCATTCTAAGGGTTGTCTTTTCATCTTGTTTATGGGTTCCTTTGCTGTGCAAAAGCTTTTAATTTTCATTAGGTCCCATTTGTTTAGTTTTGGTTTTATTTCCATTTCTCTAGGATATGGGTCAAAAAGGATCTTGATGTGATTTATGTCATAGAGTGTTCTGCCTATGTTTTACTCTAAGAGTTTTATAGTGTCTGGCCTTACATTTAGGTGTTTAATCCATTTTAAGTTTATTTTTGTGCATCGTGTTAGGGAGTATTCTAATTCCATACTTTTACATGTAGCTGTCGAGTTCTCCCAGCACCAATTATTGAAGAGGCTGTCTTGAATCCATTGTATGTTCTTGCCTCCTTTATAAAAATAAGGTGACCATATGTGCGTGGGTTTATCTCTGGGACTTCTATCCTTTTCTGTTGACTTATATTTCTGTTTTTGTGCCAGTACCATACCGTCTTGATTACATTAGCATTGTAGTATAGTCTGTGTCTGGGAGCCAGATTCCTCCAGCTCCATTTTTCTTCACAAGATTGTTTGGGCTATTAGGTGTCTTTTGTGTTTCCATACATATTGTGAAATTTTTTGCTCTAGTTCTGTGACAAATGCCATCAGTATTTGGCAGGGATTGCACTGAATCTGTAGATTGCTTTGAGTAGTATAGTAATTTTCACAATGTTGATTATTCCAATCCATGAACATGGTATATCTCTCCAACTGTTTGTATCATCTTTAATTTCTTTCATCAGTGTCTTATAGGTTTTGGCATACACGTCTTTGTCTCCTTAGGTAGGTTTATTCCTAGGTATGTTATTCTTTTTTTGCAGTGGTAAATGGGAGTGTTTCCTTAATTTCTCTTACAAATTTTTCATCACTATTGTATAGGAATGGAAGAGATTTCTGTGCATGAATTTTCTATCCTGCTACTTTACCAAATTCATTGATTAGCTCTAGTAGTTTTCTGGTAGCATCTTTAGGATTCTCTATGTATATTATAATGTCATCAGCAAACCGTCACAGCTTTATTCTTCTTTTCCGATTTGGATTCCTTCTATTTCTTTTCTTCTCTGTTTGCTGAGGCTAAAACTTCCAAAATTATTTTGAATAATAGTGGTGAGAGTGGGCAACCTTGTCCTGTTCCTGATCTTAGAGGAAATGGTTTCAGTTTTTCACCATTGAGGACGATATTGGCTGTGAGTTTGTCATTCATTGCCTTTATTATGTTGAGGTAAGTTTTCTCTATGCCTTCTTTCTGGAGGTTTTTTATCATAAATGGGTCTTGAATTGTGTCAAAAGCTTTCTCTGCCTCTATTGAGATGATCATATGGTTTTTCTCCTTCAATTTGTTATTAAGGTGTATCACATTGATTGATTTGCATATATTGAAGAATCCTTGCATTTCTGGGATAAACCCCACTTGATCATGGTATATTATCCTTTTAATGTGCTGTTGGATTCTTTTTGCTACTATTTTGTTGAGGGTTTTGGCATCTATGTTCATCAGTAATATTGGCCTGTAGTTTTCTTTCTTTGTGATATCTTTTTCTGGTTTTGGTATCAGAGTGATGCTGACCTCATAGAATGAGTTTGGGAGTGCTCCTCCTTCTTCTATATTTTGGAAGAGTTTGAGAATGATAGGTGTTAGCTCTTCTCTAAATGTTTGATAGAATTCGCCTGTGAAGCTATCTCGTCCAGGGCTTTTGTATGTTGGAAGATTTTTAATCACAGTCTCAATTTCAGTGATTGTAATTGGTCTTTTTTATTTTCTATTTCTTCCTGGTTCAGTCTCAAATGGTTGTGCTTTTCTAAGAATTTGTCCATTTCTTCCAGGTTATCCATTTTATTGGTATGTAGTTCCTTGTGGTAATCTCTCATGATCCTTTGTATTTCTGCAGTGTCAGCTGCTACTTCTTTTTCATTTCTAAGTCTATTGATTAGAGTCTTCTCCCTTTTTTTTTGTTGAGTATGGCTAATGTTTTATCAATGTTGTTTATCTTCTCAAAGAACTAGTTTTTATTTTTATTGATCCTTGCTATCGTTTCCTTCATTTCTTTTTCATTTATTTCTGATCTGATCATTATGATTTCTTTCCTTCTGCTAACTTTGGGTTTTTTTTTTTTTTTGGTTCTTCTTTCTCTAATTGCTTTAGGTGTAAGGTTAGGTTGTTTATTTGTAATGTTTCTTGTTTCTTAAGGTAAGATTGTATTGCTATATACTTCCCTCTTACAACTATTTTGCTGCATCCCATAGGTTTTGGGTCATTGTGTTTTCATTGTCATTTGTTTCTAGGTATTTTTTGATTTCCTCTTTGTTTCTTCAGTGATCTCTTGGTTATTTAGTAGTGTATTGGTTAGCCTCCATGTATTTGTGTCTTTTAAGTTATTTTCCATGAAATTAATTTCTAATCTCATAGCATTGTGGTCAGAAAAGATGCTGATATCGTTTCAAATTTCGTAAAGTTATCAAGGCTTGATTTGTGACCCAATATATGATCTATCCTGGAGAATGTTCCATGAGCACTTGAGGGGAAAGTGTATTCTGTTGTTTTTGGATGGAATGTCCTATAAATATTAATTAATTCCATCTTGTTTAGTGTGTCACTTAAAGCTTGTGTTTCCGTATGTATTTTTATTTTGAATGATCTGTCCATTGGTGAAAATGGGTTTTTTTGTTAAAGTCCCCTACCATTGTGTTAATGTTGATTTCCCATTTTATGGCTGTTAGCATTTGCCTTATGTTTTGTAGTTCTCCTATGCTGGGTGCATAAATATTTACAATTGTTATATCTTCTCCTTGGATTGATCTGTTGATCATTAGGTAGTGTCCTTCTTTGTCTCTTGTAATAGTCTTTGTTTTAAAGTCTATTTTGTCTGATATGAAAATTGCTACTCCAGCTTTCTTTTGATTTCCATTTGCATGGAATATCTTTTTTCATCCCCTCACTTTCAGTCATTACGTGTCCCTAGGTCTGAAGTGAGTCTTTTGTAGACAGTATATATACAGTTCTTGTTTTTGTATCCATTCAGCCACTTTATGTCTTTTGGTGGGAGCATTTAATCCATTTACATTTAAGGTAATTATTGATATATATGTTCCTATTACCATTTTCCTAATTGTTCTGGGTTCGTTTTTGTCGGTCTTTTCCTTCTCTTGTGTTTCCTGCCTAGAGAAGTTCCTTTAGCATTTGTTGTAAAGCTCGTTTGGTGGTGCTGAATTATCTTCGCTTTTGCTTGTCTGCAAATGTTTTAATTTCTCCATCGAATCTGAATGAGATCTTTGCAGGGTAGTGTAATCTTAGTTGTAGGTTTTTCTCTTTCTTCACTTTAAATATGTCCTGCCACTCCCTTCTGGCTTGCAGAGTTTCTGCTGAAAGATCAACTGTTAACCTTATGGGGATTCCCTTGTATGTTATTTGTTGTTTTTCCCTTGCTGCTTTTAATATTTTTTCTCTGTATTTAATTTTTGATAGTTTGATTAATAGGTGTCTTGGCTTGTTTCTCCTTGCATTTATCTTGTTGGGACTCTCTGTGCTTCCTGGACTTGATTAACTATTTCCTTTCCCATATTAGGTAAGTTTTCAACTGTAATCTCTAAATGTTTTCTCAGTCCCTTTCTTTTTCTCTTTTTCTTCTCAGACTCCTATAATTCAAATGTTGGTGCATATAATGTTGTCTCAGAATTCTCTAAGACTGTCCTCAATTCTTTTCATTATTTTTTACTTTATTCTGCTCTGCAGTAGTTATTTCCATTATTTTATCTTCCATGTCACTTAGTAGTGTATTGGTTCTTCTGTCTCAGGTATTCTGCTATTGATATCTTCTAGAGCATTTTTTTTTTTTTTTTTGTGCTTCACGGGCCTTTCACTGTTGTGGTCTCTCCCGTTGTGGAGCACAGGTTCCGGACGCACAGGCTTAGCGGCCATGGCTTATGTGCCTAGCCTCTCTGCAGCATGTGGGATCTTCCTGGACCGGGGCATGAACCCGTGTCCCCTGCATTGGCAGGCGGACTCTCAACCACTGCACCACCAGGGAAGCCCTAGAACATTTTTAATTTCATTTATTGTGTTGTTCATCATTGTTTGTTTGCTCTTTAGTTCTTGTAGGTCCTTATTAAGCAATTCTTGTGGTTTCTCCATTCTATTTCTAAGATTTTGGATCATCTTTACTATCTCATTATTCTGAATTGTTTTACAGGTAGATTGCCTATTTCCTCTTCATTTGTTTGGTCTGGTGGGTTTTTACATTGCTTCTTCATCTGCTTTGTTTTTCTGTCTTCTCATTTTGCTTAACTTACTGTGTTTGGGGTCTCCTTTTCACAGGCTGCAGGTTCGTAGTTCCCATTGTTTTTTGTTTCTGCCCCCAGTGGCTAAGGTTGGTTCAGTGGGTTGTGTAGGCTTACTATTGGAGGAGACTGGTGTCTGTGTTCTGGTGGATGAGTCTGGATCTTTTCTTTCTGGTGGGCAGAACCATGACTGGTGGTGCATTTTGGGGTGTCTGTGACCTTATTATGATTTTAGGAAGCCTCTCTGATAATGGGTGGTGTTGTGTTTCTGTCTTGATAGTTGTTTGGCATAGGGTGTCCAGCACTGTAACTTACTGGCTGTTGAGTGGAGCTTTTTCTTAAGTTTGAGATGGAAATCTCTGGGAGAGCTTTTGCCATTTGATATTACATGGAGCTGGGAGGTCTCTGGTGGACCAATGTGCTGAACTCGGCTCTCCCACCTCAGAGACACAGGTCTGACATGTGGCCAGAGCATCAAGACCCTTCCAGCCACACGGTTAACAGTTGGCAATAGAGGGCCTGTAAACTTCTTCATATCATCTTGTCCTGCTTGTCCTCCAGTTTATTCATGATTCTGTCCTAGAATAGAGGGTGTGAGAGCCTTCAGTCACACTTACATCCTTGCGACCCATCAGCCCTGCTGCCTTTCACCACTCACTTTTGCATGGTGGATCACAGTCGATCAATCACCAACTCGGGAGAAGTGCTGCGGCTCCCTCTGATGGCTCAGGAAAAAAAATCTCTGCCACTCAAGCCACACACTCATGTTCTTGTGCCTTCACGCCTTCTACAGTCAATTTTTTGAATAACTGTCATACTGTTTCCCAGAGTTGCTGAATCATTTTGTATTCCTAGAAGAAATGCACAAGGGTTGAAATTTCTCCACATCCTTGCCAACATTTATTTCTTGTTCTTTTTTTTTTAATAATAGCCTTCCCAATGGCTATAAAATGGTATATCATTGTAGTTTCAGAAATAGTTTCCCTGCCTGTATTATATTGTGGCAACTCTAGCATTGCATGGGAATTGGAGAAAATTGACCACCCACCCACCAAAATAGTAACCTTTTCCTTGCTCAGTTGGTCTGCTGCTCTACTGATATGAAAACTCTAAAAGGATCAAGCAACTATTTTATCCTTATATTCAGTAAATCCAACAAATATTCAACTTACAAGAGTTTCACCATCAGGGAACTAGAATCTCTAATCCAGAAGTACATACAATTGAGGGTATGAGACACACAAAAAAATCCACAAATGGGCCAATCTTATTTCATTTCTTGATTCCTGGAGCTCACGGTCATTAGTTCAATGCCTTATACCATATCCTGGAGGGTAGCATCCCAAACCTAGAGTATATTGTCACCTTAATGGAGCTTCTAAACAACCATTCTGGCCTTCTATATGCTGCTTCTGGATAACACAGGATGCTATAGTACCAATAAATCTTGTCGTAATGTGCCCCTGATGAAGCTATTTATCTACTGTCAAAAACCTCCTTTGTTATAAGAGGTAATGTTTTGAAGGATCTCTTAGAGGACTTTAGGTGTATTCTGTAATTCCTCAGATAAAGGTGCTAGACCAGATTTTGAGAGAGGATAGATATGAGTTTCAGCCATGCATAGCCACCACTCCTGCACTATATTAGAGGCTTGTTGACATCCACCAAATGTGTTATTTTCTCAGTCATAGTGTCTCCTTTGCAATGGGTACTCTTTAGTGATCATTGCTTTGAAGTATAGAGACCTGTATACTCTCTGCTTACTATCTCAGGTCAATTCACTTAAGTTTCCATTATCCATTGGTTGTAAGTTTTCTCTGGGGACATTAACTTCTCCCACTGTCAAGCTGTTTGCATTTGGACTCAGGAGGTTCCTTTGAATTAGGAGAAGTCAGTGAGGTAAAAAAAAAAATAGTAGAAGCATAGTGTGCATTTAAGATAGGAAGCTGTCACCATTAGTCAGAGCTCATTCAGAACTTTCCACTGTAGCTGGGCATGGAAAAGTATAGAAAAGGATATGCAACTGAAAGGTTGTCCTTGGGAAAATTATTTTTAGAAAGAGTATACATGAATGTTGAGGTTCTAGGAATTTATTCTTCTAAACTATCTATGTCTTTACACCCCTTGGAATGGATTGGTGAATCCTCAGGTGTATATAAATCCCTATTAAAGACTGCTGCTTGAAGGATTTCTGCATTCTTTCACCAGGATACCTGGGAAGTCCTATATGTCCTGCATACTACACATAGGCTATTAAAGAACAGAGCCCTCTCTCAGATCAGTTAATTGAAATACTCCCTCTACCTTTACTGACATGTGCCAGGATGGATGAGCAGGAAGGCAAGAACAACAATAATAACAAGAGTAACAATCTGGATAGCCTTATATTCTCCTTCAATTTATTGAAAGTTTATCAGTGTTTCTACTACACTAATTCTTTTGACCAAGATCAAGGAAGTTTGGGGACTGGGTTTTATGTTCGTAGTCACCTTTCTTATCCCAGTTGCAGTATATTTGAATCAAAATAATCCCATCTTGGGGAAGCCCTCCTATTTTACTTTTCTGTCCAGAGGAATTCTTTCTGCCATGTGTTTCATCCTCTGTGCACTATGTCTTAAAGTAAAATGATTTTTTTAATGTAAGGGGAAATTTTGGAATTTTCAATACATTTTCCTCTTTTTAAAAACCCAAATTTCAGGGGGGAAAGAGGGGAGGGATAAATTGGGAGATTGGGATTAACATATACATGCTACTATGTATAAAATAGATAACTAATAAGGACCTACTGTATAGCACAGGGAACACTTCTCAGTGCTCTGTAATGATCTATATGGGAAAAGAATCTTAAAAAGAGTTGATATATGTATAACTGATTCATTTTGCTGTGAAGCAGAACCTAACACAACATTGTAAACCAACTATACTCCAATAAAAACAAAACCAAACTTGACTTTCAATTATATTATCTTGCTCTGGACTCAATATTTTACTTTGGAAGTCAGACTGAATATTGACTTTTTTCATTTTGCATTCCAACTTTAACAATTCTAATTTGGCCAAAGGAAGGATTTAAGATACTGTCTAGTTGACAGCAATTTGGAGCAGAGAGATTTCCATTCTGTGTAAATGAAGGGATGTTATATATAAGTATAGCCCCTACATTTTTAGCTAAACATCCTACCAAGGTGATAGCTGTCAGCATACCCTGAGGAAAGACATGAGTTGTGTTGATGTCAAGTCCAGTTCTCTCACTAAAGTCACTGGACACCTGCAGACTGTATAGGAACTTTCCCACATAATGACATCCCTTCAATACTACCATAGGTAACTGTTTCACTTAATTCCATAGAGACAGAGAAAGATAAGTAAAACGAGAAGCCTCAATTTGTCTCAGTTGAAAGAACAAGAGAAAATCCCTGAAAAAAAGTCATGAAACACAAATAAAAAATTTACTAGATAAAGAATTAAAAGTTTAGTAATAAGAATGCTACCTGAAATAGGGAAAAGAATAGATGAACACAGTGAGAATTTTAACAAGGAACTAGAAAATATATTAAAAACAGAACCAGTCAGAACTGAAGAATATAATAAACAAAATGAAAAACACACTAGAGGGAATTAACAGTAGACTAGGTGATACAGACCAATGCTTTAGTGACCTGGAAGGAGAATAATGGAAATCACCCAATCATAACAGCAAAAAATAAAATAAAATGAAAATGAAAAGTTTAAGGGATCTAATAAATGAATTCTACTATGTTGCAGGAAACAAGATTAATATAGAGAAATCTACTGCTATTCATTACACTATTAATGAACATACAGAAAGAGAAATTAAAGAAACAATGCTATTTACAATCACATCAAAAAGAATAAAATACTTAGGAATAAACTTAACTAAGGAGGTGAAAGCCCTATACTCTGAAAACTATAAAATGTTGATGAAGGAAGGAGAAAATGATACAAAGATTTGGAAAGATTTCCCATGTTCTTCGACTGGAAAAGTTAATATTGTTAAAATGCTCATATTACCCAAAGAAATCTACAGATTTAATATGATCCCTATAAAAATATCCATGATATTTTTTCACAGAAATAGATCTAATAATTATAAAAATTATATGGAACCACAGAAAACCCCCTCGATTTGCCAAAGCAATCTTGAGAGAAAAGAGAAATTTAGAGGTATCACACTCTCTGACTTTAGACTATACTGTAAAGGTACAGTAATCAAAAGAGCATGGTGCTGGCACAGAAACAGACATACAGATGAATGGAACAGAATAGAAAGCACAGAAATAAAGCCATGCACTTATGATCAATTACTCTACCACAAAGGCCAGAATATACAATGAAGAAAAGGCAGTCTCTTCAATAAGTGGTGCTGGGAAAACTGGACAGCTACATGTAAAAGAATGAAGTTAGAACTTTTCTCACATCATATACAAAAAGAAACTCAAAATAGAATGAATACCAAAATGTGACACTGAAAACCATAAAATTCCTTGAGGAAAACATAGGCAGAACATTACTGATGTAGTAATATTTTTTGGATCTGTCTCCTAAGGAAAAAGAAACAAAAGCAAAAATAAACAAATGGGACATGATTAATAGCAAAAGCTTTGCACAGTAAATGAAACCATCAGCAAAACTAAAACACAACCTGATGAATGGGAGAAAATATTTGCAAATGATATGACCAAAAATGGGTTACTATCCAAAATTTATAAACAGTTCATACAACTCAATATCCAAACAAACAAAGAATCCAATTAAAAAATGGGTAGAAACCTGTATAGACATTTTTCCTACAAAGATGTACAGATGGTTAGCAGGCACATGAAACAATGTTCAACATTTCTAATCATCAAGAAAATTCAAATCAAAACCACAATGAGATATCACCACATGCATGTCAAAATGGCTATCATCAAAAGTCTACAAATGTTGGTGAGGATAGGAATAAAAGGGAATCTTATTATACTGTTGTTGGAATTATAAATTGGTTCAAACTATGGAAAACTGTATGGAGGTTCTGCAGAAAACTGAAAATACAACTACTATATCATCAGACAATTCCACTGCTGGGTATATATCCAAAGAAAATGAAAAATTTAATTCTAAAAGATAAATGCACCTCAATGTTCATAGCATTATTATTTATAATAGTCAAGATATGGAAGCAACTTAAGTGCCCATCAACAAATGAATGGATAAAGAAGATGTGATATATAAATTATATATATGATGTATACATATATATACAACGGAGTAGTACTCAGCCATATAATAGAATAAAATTCTGTTACTTGCAACAATGTAGATGGATCTAGAGATCACTATTCTTAGTGAAATAAGTCAGATAGAGAAAGACAAATACTTTATGTCATCACTTATATGTGGAATCTAAAAACTAAAACAAATGAATATATTTTCTGATATTGAGCTGCATGAGCTCTTTGTATATTTTGGAGATTAATCACTTCTTGGTCACTTAATTTGAAAATATTTACTCCCATGCCATGAGTTGTCTTTTCGTTTTGTTTATGGTTTCCTTTGCTGTGGAAAAGATTTTAAGTTTAATTAGACCCCATTTTTAAAAATGTGTTTCTATTTTCATTACTCTAGGAGGTGGATCCAGAAAGATATTGCTGTGGTTTATGTCAAAGAGTGTTCTGCCTATGTTTTCCTCTAAGAGCTTTATAGTATCTTGTCTTGCACTTAGGTCTTTAATCCATTTTGAGTTTATTTTTGTGTATGGTGTTAGAGAATGTTCTAGTTTCATTCTTTTCCATGTAGCTGTCCAGTTTTCTCAGCACCACTTATTGAAGAGATGGTCTTTCTCCATTGTATATTCTTGCCTCCATTGTTGTAGATTAACTGACCATGGGTGCGTGGGATTATCTGGGGGCTTTCTATCCTGTTCCATTGATCTATATTTTGTTTTTTGTGCCAGTACCATACTGTTTTGATTACTTTAACTTTGTAGTGTAGCCTGAAGTCAGGAATCCTGATTCCTCCAGCTCCACTTTTCTTTCTCAAGATTGCTTTGGTTATTCAGAATCTTTTGTGTCTCTAATACAAATTTTAAGATTTTTTTTCTAGTTCTGTGAAAACTGCCATTGGTAATTTGATAGGAATTGCATTGGATCTGTAGGTTGCCTTGGATAGTATAGTCATTTTGACAATACTGATTCTTCCAATCCAAGAACATGGTATATGTTTCCATATGTTTGTGACATCTTCAATTTATTTCATCAGTATCTTATAGTACAGGTCTTTTGCCTCCTTAGGTATGTTTATTCCTAGGTGTTTAATTATTTTTGATGTGATGGTAAATGGGATTGTTTCCTTAAATTCTCTTGATGATCTTTTGTTCTTAGTGTATAGAAATATAAGAGATTTCTGTGTATTAATTTTGTATCCTGCAACTTTACCAAATTCATTGACGAGCTGTATTAGTTTTCTGGTAGCATCTTTAGGATTTTTTATGTATAGTATCATGTCATTTAAAAAACAACCCAATCAAAAAATGGGCAGAAGGTCTAAATAGACATTTCTCCACAGAAGACATTCAGATGGCCAACAGGCACATGAAAAGATGCTCAACATCGCTAATTTTTAGAGAAATGCAAATCAAAACTAAATGAGGTATCACCTCATACCAGTCAGAATGGCCACCATCAAAAAGTCTACAAACAACAAATGCTGGAGAGGGTGTGGAGGAAAGGGAACCCTCCTACAGTGTTGGTGGGAATGTAAATGTGTACAGCCACTATGGAGAACAGTAAGGATGTTCCTTAAAAAACTAAAAATAGAGCTACCATATGATCCAGCAATCCCACTCCTGGGCATATATCTGGGGAAAACCATAATTCAAAAAGATACATGCACCTCAATATTCATCGCAGCACTATTTACAGTAGCCAAGACATGAAAGCAACCCAAATGTCCACCAACAGAGGAATGAATAAAGAAGATGTGGTACATACATACAATGGAATATTACTCAGCCATGAAAAAGAATAAAATAATGCCATTTGAAGCAACATGGAAGGATCTAGAGACTGTCATATTAAGTGTAGTAAGTCAGACAGAGAAAGACAAATATCATTTGATATCACTTATATGTGGAATCTCAAAATATGATACAAATGAACTTGTTCATGAAACAGAAACAAAAACAAACTTATGGTTACCAAAGGGGAAAGGGGAGGGTGAGGAATAAAATAGGAGTTTGGGATTAACATATAGACACTACTATATATAAAATAGATAATCAAGAAGGGCCTACGGTATAGCACAGGGAACTCTACTCAATATTCTGTAATAACCTATATGGGAAAAGAATCTGAAAAAGAATGGATATATGTATATGTATAACTGAATCACTTTGCTGTACACCGGAAGCTAACACAACATTGTAAATCAACTATACTCTAATATAAAATAAAAATTAGATTAAAAATAAAACGAATGTATATAGCACAACAGAAGCAGACTCACAAATATGAAGAAAAAACTAGTGCTTACCAGTTGGGAGATGGAAGGGGGAAGGGCACAATAGGTGTATGGGATTAAGAGACACAAACTGCCATATATAAAATAAATAAGCAAAAAGAATATGTTGTATGGGACTTCCCTCCTGGTGTAGTGGTTGGGAGTCTGCCTGCCGATGCAGGGGATATGGGTCTGGGCCTTTGTCTGGGAGGATTCCGCATGCCGTGGAGCAGCTGGGCCCGAGCGCCACAACTACTGAGTCTGCACTCTAGAGCCCATGGGACACAGCTGCTGAGCCTGCATGCTGCAACTGCTGAAGCCCACGTTCCTAGAGCCTGTGTTCCAGAGCAGGGCAGGCCAATGCAATGAGAAGCCCGTGCACAGCAGCATGGAGTGGTCCCTGCTCACTGCAGCTAGAGAAGTCCCGTGCACAGCAGCGAGGGCCCAGGACAGCCAAAAATAAAAATAATATATTGTATGGCACAGTGAAATACAGCCATTATTTTGTAAAAACTTTGAATGGAGTATAATCTATAAAAATGTTGAATCACTATGTCATACACCTGAACCAATATAATATTGTAAATCAACTATAATAAAAAACTGGAAAACGAAAAACAAAGTCAAGATGGAACACTGGCATAGGGCTACAATTTTGCATTACTGAGTTGATTGCCTGTGGTCCAAAATCTGGTTCTCAGGGGTCCACATTGAGAAACTCAATTTTATAAGGTGAATATCACATTCAGAGGTGACCAATCTCTTAGAGAATGAATGACCTCAGTTAGATTCTCCAGAGACTAATGCATTATTGATCTATGTTCTGATTTATTAAATAACAATGAATGCTCTTCTTTTCTGAAATGTCACTGGATGAGAATAGAATCAGAATAAAGGAAGTTTTGAAAAATGTTTACCTAGGTCAGTTGTTCTCAAATGGGACAATTCCACCACTTCACTCTCAGTGAACATTTGGCAATATCTAGAGACTATTTTGGTGTCATATATTAGGGATTGGGGGAGGGCAGAGAGTGCTATTTTCATTTATTGGGTGTGGGCTATTTTCATTTATTGGGTGTGGGCTACTAAGCATCCTACATGTATGGGATAGCTCCCCACGACAAAGAATTATTTAGTCCTAAATGTTAATAGTGCCAAGTTTGAGAAACCCTAATCAAGTCTCTGGAAAATACATAAGAACACTTCTCAAGTTGCACAGCACTGATGTCCAATAGATTATATCACTCTTCGTGTATGGTGCCTTTTCTAGGCTCTCTAAAACTCATCCCCTTTCCCACAGGCCTTAAGCAGAGTTGAGTTTTCCTCACTTTTATTACATCTCTTTATTTCTTCCCTTAGATTACATCCCACTTATTTTAGTTCAATATGAGAGTCCCTAAGTCTACTCAGCCACACATTTACAGATAACTTTTGGACTGTTTCTTTATATAGTTACTATTCAGTCCATCGTTAGATCAGTCCATAGGTCATTATGGCCAAATGGGCCTGGGCCACAGGGAAAATTTTGGCAGATAATCTACTGTGTGGCATCCATGTTTATAATGTCAGTTCACACAGAGGTCATTTCATTTACCAGTCCTTTCAGCAGGATTAGCCACATAATTTGCAGGGCCCAGTGTAAAACAGAAATATGGGAACCCTTTCAAAATTTATTAACAATGTGGCACAAGAAAGAATTAAACCAAGAACAGGATACTTCTGAGATAGGAATCCTGTTCTACTGCACAGGTTGCATGCCCATAAAATAAGCCTTTGTCTTTCAGAAGATGTCATTTACAATCTGTCAGTCTAGCTGTTGGTTAAGCAAAAAACAACTTTAAGGTTTTTATAATCAGATTTAATTTTCTCAACAGGCAAAGTACATTCACAATAAAAAAAAGGTATGAACAAGTATACACACAAACACAATTTTATACATACCACATACATACACACATCTTATCCATGCTAAAAATGTGGTGGTCAAAACAATGAATATGACTGAATATGTCCAAGGAGGTTGTAGAGACAGATGAGCAGTGGGTCAGGTATAAAATCTTAGTAAACCCTCAATTTTTAAGATGTAGGCAGCTGAGGAGAAGCCAACAAAGGAGACCAAGAAGAAATGGTCAAAGCTAAGAAGAGACAGAAGAAAGAAGCAATATGAAATTCAAACAATAGGTTGTTTTAAGAAAGACTAATAGCCATTAGTATAAAATATAGGAGAAACATACAATAAAAATACTGCAAATTCATATATTTGGTAATATGTAAATAATCTTGTGAATGGAGTTTTAGTGGAGTAATGGTAGCAGAAATCAGACTAGTTTATTGAGGATTACGTGAGAGATAAGAGACTGTGAATGCAGAAAGCACCTTAAGAAGCTTTTTTAAAGAAAAGAAAGAGATATAAGGAGGCAAGGCAGTAACCAGAGTGAGATAGATTTCAAGTGAGGGCTATTTATTTGTTTAAGATGGGCAAAACTTGAGTATACTTTTAGGAGGAGAATACTGAAAATATGAGGGGAGAGAGAGAGAGAGAGAGTAATTTATAAGACAAGATCCCCAAGAATATGAGAATAGTTGCAGTCAAAAGTTCAGATGGAATTGGCCTTTACCTGGATTCATAACCTGTTCTATTCATTTGAAGATAAGAAGGGAACACAGGATTTAGATGAAAATAATTTGTAGAGAGAGAGAGAGTCTCACACCAAATGACATGAGTTTTCTTAATAAAATAGAGGAGGTGACGCTATCTGGATAAAAGTGCTTGGGACAATGCCTTTTCTGAGCTGAGCTGAGGGCTTTCCAGGAAATTATACATTGTCACTTGGTTGTCTACTTAGATAGTTGAAATCTATAGACCTTAGGTATGAATCTGGGCAATAAAACTTGGTATTACTGCAGCAACTTGAATTTAGGAAGAAATGTTATTTTTGAGCTTAATAGAATAGTTTTCAGCTACATCTTTAAAAAAGCTTAGTAGATAAGTTTTGCTCAAACAGTCTAGCATTTAATATCTGGCTTCCTTCAATATAATTAGATGGCCCAGGCCCTGAATACCTAACACTCAAATAAAATTAATAAAGACTATAATCCAGCTCACTCCATAGAACAGAGGGCCTAATGGTCATCTCTCTGGGACACTATATGACATATACCCAGTCCATCTACTGCTGCCTGATAAAAGAAATGCTTATTCTCCTTTGATCACAAAAAAGGATCTCCTTGGACCACAAAAAAGGATCCAATTTCCTGAGGAGTCATGTCACGTAGGAAAACTACATCCAGTACTTTCTGTATTGTTAGCAAGCACTTTTCCATGACTGGAGTTTGAGAAATTGTAACCTTTGCCTCTCCTTGGTTTAACTCCCTTCTCTCTTTCTCATTGTATTTTGTGAGTTAGGAGTTATTAATACAGCTTAATTGTGTACTATTCTGAGTTCTGCTCTTTTGAGTTTCATGGGTGTGTCCTTTGTCTCCTGGTTTGAATTTTGTTCGGGGGTACTAGCAATAGAAAAGGAATGGCACCCAGTTAAAAAAATGTTGCTCATACTAAGGATTCCAAATTTTGAACCATACAAAATTATCATGGTGTTTTATTTCCAGTAAGTTTTACACTTAAGCTACCAAAACAGTGAAAATGAGTTAGAAAGTTGTTTAATATTCTCTATTAAGCATAGTTCATATAATGTGGGAGAAGTGTTCAAAGTACTTCATAGTAGATTTGATATATAAAAAGGGTTAAAATATTTTTGGTAGCAGCAAAATATGAATGTGTTTTGTTGCAATTGTTGGAAACGCCATTCCATACAGTGAAGAACAAAACCCAGTGATCTACAAGCTTAACATTATCAAATTGTTTGCTGTTTATATTAACTTTTTAAAAAATATATTTGGACCACTTCTATTATGAATTCACACTTTTATTGTTTATTGAAGCCTTACTACATGTAAGGTTTTGTGCTGGGCTTATTTCCACTTAGGCTCTTTATCTACTTTCCTACTAAGTTCTCTTTTTACTTTTCTACTTAGATTGTCTCAAGTACTTTTCTCTTTAAAGATCTATCAAAAATAGTTTCCCAACTTTTTTTTTTAATTGTGTGAGACAATCCAACATGGTATCATTTCCTTGACTGTTTTAGCACTATACTTTTTTGAGATGGGCAGCACCTGGAGGTAAGTAGAGCATTTCCTTTGAGCTATGTTAGCATCTGAATTCTGGTCCTTTGGCAAGTGCCATAGAATAAGACTTTGCATTAACTTCTGCCATCTTTACATTTTGTATTTGTTGGTAGACTTTCTTTTCCCTTTAGCACATGCAAAGATCTTAAGGAGAGAAAGTTAGTAAGACAAAGGGGTTTGAAATATGTAAAATCAGTGTAATAATTAGATATACTAAATCCCATCTGAACCCTAACCAGTGCATTTTACACTAGACATTTCCAGGACTAATAATATGCAGCAAGGAAGGCTTGACATCATCTCATTACAAGTCCAAATTTGTGTTTAAATTGAACCAATATCTATTCATCAAAATGACAGCTTATTCTGGTTTCAAATGAATGTTATTGAGTCATGTTTTGGAAACACTAACTCCACCTTCCCCTATCTGCCAAATGGCTGCAATTAATAACCATCAGAAAATAATTTGAATAGGTCATTCATTCAGTATATAGACATATATGTATATGTATTTAGATTATTATCATCATATACTGTTACATATTCAAAATATTGGTCTGATATAGGGATAATGCATTATAATTTAACATATGACCTTAAAATAGGCTATACTGATGTACAAGAAATAATATAGAAATCAGTTTTGAAAAGATATTATGAAAAATGTGAACCTTCAGAAGTACTAACAATGTTATTTATAATCAGCAGTTAGTTAAAATACATGTTTAACTCTTCAGAAAAAGAAACTCAAAGATATGAAAATTGGACACTGAAAATCATCACGCTTTTTATTTTAGCCTCTATTATATACGATTTTTTCCTCCCTTTTTTTGCTAATTTTAAACTGAAGTATAATAAAAGTGAATAAAACATGTGTATTAGCTTATAATAAAAGTGAACAAAACAAGTGTATTAGCATATAATAAAAGTGAACAAAACATAAGTGTGTTAGCATATAATAAAAGTGAACAAAACATAAGTGTATTAGCTCATTGAATTTTCAAAAGGTAAAATCTTCTATGTAACCACCACCTAGACCAAAAATAAAACATCAGTAGTATGAGTACTTTGTCTTCTCCTTCCTTTTCTTCTGCCTCACAAGGGTAACCAATATACTGAGTTCTCTCTGCATATGTTAATTTTGCTTATTTTTGAACTTGATATGATTCACACACACACACACACAGAAATAATCTATTTTACTCCACATTAAATTTATAAGATTCTTCATCATTGTTACGTGTAGTTGTAGTCCATTCATTAATGTTCATGTATTGATTTTCATTTGATTAATAAACTACAATCTACTTTTCTTACTTTACTGCTAAAGGAAATTTGGGTTGTGTCTAGTTTAAGGTTATTAGAATAGTGCTACTGTGAACTTTACTGTGGATATCTTTTGGTGAACATGCACTTTTATTGGGTAGATACCTAGGAGTAGAATTGAGAGGTCATGGAATATGTATATATTCAGTTTCAGTAGATACTGTCAAACAGCTTTCCAAACTGGGTATACAAATATATACTCTAATAGCATGTGTGATGATTTTAGTTGGTGTAAATCAATACCAACACTTCATATTTTCAGTTTTTTTTTTTACACCTCAGAAATTCTAGTGAGTACGAGATTCTATGCTTCAATTCTATAAAGACTAAAGCAGTTGAATAGTGGTCTTATGACATCCTCTTTTGTTGTACCCATTTGAGTATATGTGGGTTTTTTTTAACTGAGTATCCATCATTTTATTATTGAACTATAGTTCTTTGTATATAATAGATATGGGTCCTTTGTCAAATATATGAATTGCAATTATATTCTTCCAGTCTATGCTTGCCTTTTCATTTTCTTAATACTAATTTAGATAAAAGAGAAGTTCTTAATTTAATGTGGTACAATTCATCTTTTTCTCCTTTATAGTTAGTACTTTTTGTCCTATTAAATGTCTTTGCCAGCCTGCAATTCATGAAGATATTTTATTATTTCATATGAACACTTTATTGTTATAGCTTTTACATTTAGATCAACAATCCATTAGGAATTGATATTTATATATGGTATGAAGTAGAGGTCAGAGTTCTTTTATTTCCCAGTTGACTGAATCTTATTTTACTAAAAAGAACACCCTTTCTCCAGGCACTGTTGTAGCACCTTTGACATAAATCATGTGAATCTATACGTGAGCTCATTTTATGAATGCTACCCTATTCCATTGTCTATTTTTGTCCTTGTGCCAAAATCACAGTATTTTTCTTATATACCAGCAATTAACTATTAGAATTTGAAATTAAAAACACAATGCCATTTACATTAACACCTCCAAAAATGAAATACTTAGGTATAAATCTAACAACATTACAGCCATAAAAAACTAAAAATCCCTGATGAAAGAAAACAAAGAGGAACTAAATAAATTGAGAGATATTTCATGTCATAGAGAGGAGGACTCAATATTAAGACGCCAGTTCTTGCCAACCTGATCTATTGATTCAATGCAATCACAATCAAAACACCAACAGTTTATTTTAATTATTTTATAGATATTGACAAAAATTCTAACATTTATATAAAAATACAAAAGATCCTGAATAGCCAACACAATATTAAAGGAGAAGAACAAACTCAGAGGATTGACACTGCCTAACTCAAGACTTAATACAAAGCTATAGTAATCAAGACAGTGTGGTACTGGCAAAGGTATGAGCCAATGGAACAAAATAGACAGCTCCAAAATAGGTCCATGTAAACATAGTCAACTGATTTTTGACAAAGGATCAAAAGCAATAAAATATAGGAAAGATAGTCTTTTCAACAAATGGTACTGGAACAACTTGATATTCACACGCAAAATAATGAATCTAGACATAGTCCTTACACCCTTCACAAAAAATAACTCAAAATGGATCATAGACCTAAATGTAAAACAAAAAACTGTAAAACTCTTAGAAGACTAGAAACAGTCTTGGCAAGACCTTTCACACCCCTCCACAGGATTGTGCATTTAGTGCCCTAGGGCTGGAGCATTCCCTTATATAGAGAGAGGTTGGATGCTTCTTTCTTATTAGGAGAAATCATTCCCTATTCTAGGTACGCAGTGAACTTCTTTGTACTGCTTATATGTGTGCATTATATGGTGCCTGGCCAGCCCCATTACTACATCTTACCCCCATGGGGAAGAAATGGGGTCTTTGCCTACATCACATGTGGGGTGCATCAGTCCATAGCCCTGCATCAGCTACCAGGAGGGACCCACTGATCATGGGGGACCAGTGCACATGACAAACACTTATCTTACTGAGCCTTTTCTCCTTTCTGTGATTAAAGTGTTGTTCCAACCAGAACATAGTGTATTGAGTCCACTTTAGCAAATCCAAATCCATACATGATGCAGTGGGCTGAAGTCAGTGGGCTCCTTCTGAAAGTGGTAGGCATTTTTATGCGGTTTGCCATCCTCTATGAGGTGGGAATTCTCACCTGGCATCAGTAGCTAGATCTGCTTGAAAATCATTTGCGTTTTGCAATGACTTTTAGACACAACACCAAAGATAGAATTCATGAAATAAAAAATTGAAAAGTTGGACTGCATTAACATGAAATCTTCTGTTCTGTGAAAGATATTGTCAAGGGAATCAGAAGACAAGCCGAAGACTTGGAGACTATATTTACAAAAGATATATCTGATAATGAACTGTCATTCAAAACATGACAATAACACTTAGAATTCACAATAAAAAGTGTACAACCTGACTAAAAAGGGGGCAAAGTATCTGAACAGACACTTCACCAAAGGAGATATAAAATGAAAAATAGCATATGAAACGATGCAGAACATCATATGTCATTAGGGAATTGCAAATTAAAACAGCGTTGAGATACCACTAAATACCTATTAAAATAGTGTAAAACCAAAACACTGACACTGCCAAATGCTGACAAGGATGCAGAGCCACAGGATCTCTCATTTGTTGCTGGTGGGGATACAAAATGGTAAAGCCACTTTGGAAGACAATTTGGCAGTTTCTTACAAAACTAAAATACTCTTACCATATGGTTCAACGATCACAATCCTTGGCATTCAACCGAGTTGAAAACTTACAACCAAACAAAAACCTGCAAATGTATGTTTATAGCAGTTTTGTTTATAAGAGTCAAAGTCTAGAAGCAACTAATATGTCCTGGATAAATAAATGGATAAATAAACTGTGGTACATCCAGACAACAGAATATTATTCAGTACTAAAAATAAATGATCTATCAAGCATGAAAAGACATGGAGGAAACTTAAATGCATATTACTAAGTGAAAGCAGCCAATCTGAAAAGGCTATATGTTGTATGATTCCAACTATGACATTCTGAAAAAGATACAAGTATGCAGACAATAAAAATATGAGTGATTGCCAGGGATTTGGGGGAGGACGGGATGAATAAGTGGAGCACAGAGGATTTTTAGTGTAGTGAAAGTATTCTGTATGAAACTGTAATGGTGGATGCATGTTGTTATACAGCTGTCAAAACCCATAGAGTGTACAACACCAAGGCTGAACGCATATGTAAACTGTGGGCTTTGGATGATAATGACATGTCAGTGTAGGTGTATTGATTGTAACAAATGCACTACTGTGGCACAGGATGTTGATGGTGAGGAAGACTGCATCTGTATGTGGGGGGGGGGGGCAGGTGTCAAGGAGTCTGTAGGTACTCTGTAAACATTCTGCTTAATTTTGCCATAAACCTAGGACTTGCAAAAAATAAAGTCTATTTAAAAGAAAACATAGTTTCCTACAGCTTTATAAGAAATTTTGAAATTTTTTAGTGTAAGTCATCCTTATTTGTTATTCTTCAAGATTGCATTGCCTAATCTTGGCCTTTAGCATTTTCATTTGAATTTTAGAATCATCTCTTCAGTTTTCATAAATAATCTTGTGGGAATTTAACTGAAATTTTATTCAATTTACAGATCAATTTTTGGAGAACTGATATACTAAATTATTTTTCTTACATCCAAGAACATGATATGTCTTTCCATTTATTTATTTGAAATTCCCTCAGTATTTTGTGGTGTTTGGAATAGTAGCCTTGCACATGTTTTGTGGCTTTATTTATAGATATTTGATGAGTTTTTGCTCTTATAAATCAAAAATTTTAATTTTATTTTTTGATGGTGTTTAATAATATAATTCATTTTTAAGATTCATCTTATATCCAGTGACCTTGCTAAATTCACTTATTAATCCAAATTATTTTTTGTAGAAAACTTTCTGTTTTTTGTATAAACTGTGATTTCTTCTACAAATGATATTTTTATATTTTCTATTCTAATTCCCCTCTCTTACATCTTGTTTTTACCCTTATTTCATTACTAGGGCTTCTAGTACAATGTTGAATAGAAGTATTGATCACTGGAAGCCTGATTTTGTCTCTTGGCCAAGATAAGTCTCCTATGGGCTAGCTATAAATTTTCAGTGTGCTATCTAAAGTTTGAAATTTCCCTGGTGACAACAAGGAACAGCTTGTTTGCATTGTTTAAGAAAGTCCAGGTTTATGTTTTAAACCTAGTTTAACTAGTTATATACTCTTTCTTAGCCCTCTGACCAGTGAGGTATAAAAGATGCTGTTTGAAACATTTGTTCAAGTTATTTTGAAATGAAGATTCCTTGCATCTGACTTGATGGTTTAAAAGCTGGGGATGAAACATCCTATGTGACTAAGAAAAGACCATGATGAGGTGCTACTGGAAGTCTCTTGGAGCCCTGATGTTCCTTGTGCTTTCTATCCCCTTCTATGTCATATCCTTTGTTTTTAGTAAAGTCTTATGTGTCTCCTGGGAAGTCATGTGAATTCTTTCAAATTTCCAACCTGTGAAATAGTTGCAGTTTTATTTTCTGCACCTATTGAATTGATTATATGCTTTTAATCTTTACTTCCTGTTAAGAAGGTGCATTATGTGGAATAATATTTAAGTGTTAAGAAATCCTTGTATTTTGGAAGAAACTCCACTTTTTTGTGATTTACTGTCCTTTTTATACATTGTTTTATGATTGTTATTATTTTATTTGCTATTTTTACTTCTATGGTTATTTTTTTCTTAAATGTTTGGAAGAAGTTAATAGTGAACCATCTATGCTTGAAATCTTTGACTGATTTGCTTATTTCTTTGTTTACAGAAGCTTTTTAATATATTTTATTTTTAATGGATATGGAATTAATCAGATTTTCTATTTCTTTTTTGTTTGACTTTGAAAGTTTATTTTTAATGAATCTGTCCATTATTTTTCAAATGTATTTGCCTATTGTATTCATAATATCATCTTTATTATGTCTTTAATACCTACAGAATTATTACTAGTGCCACCTTTTTCATTAATTCCTGATACAGGTAATTTTTCTTATCTCTTTTTCCTCCTTTGTCAGTTTGCTAGGAGTTTATTAATTTTATTAACCTTTGATATAATTTGCTTTGGCTTTTTTGATTTTTACTTTTGGTTATTTGATTTTTATCACTATATGTGTTATTTTGTTATTTCCTTCTACTTTCTATCAGCTCCATTTTCTGTTCTTTTCTAGCTCTTTTAGGTGGAAGTTTATATAATGGATTTTCAGGTATTCTAATATTTTGATATCTCCATTTAAGACTATACATTTTTTTCTAAGCATTTCTTTAGCTCTTTGAAATGTCATATATTCATTAGCATTCATTTAAAATTTTTGTAATTGCTATTTATTCCTTAGCCTGTTTACAGTTGTATTAATTTCTAAGGGTTCAAGGATTCTCTATCTTTTTGTAACAATTTCTAGTTTACTTCCACTGGATGAAAGTTTACACTGAATGATTTTAAGTCTTAAATTTTTGAAGCACGCTTTGGAAAATGCTTAATTTCGAAAATGTTCCATGTGCACTAGAAAAGAATGTGTATTTTCTTATTGTTGAATGCATTGTTTTATATATGCCAATTTGTTTGAGGTTTTAATATTAAATTTTACAATGTTTTACATCTTTACTGTTTTTCTGTCTACTTATTCTCTCAGCTATTAAGAGAGGACTGTTAATGCTTCTCATTCACATTGTGTACTTATCCATTTCTATTTTTTATTTTTTCCAACTTGCCTTATATCTTAAAGCTATGCTATTGCATGCATACAGGTTTAGAACTGTGATATCTACCTAGAGGATTGTACCTTCCTGTCTTAATATATATTTTTCTGTTATAGTATAGCTACACTGTTGCAAATTTAGCTAAACTAATCCATGGTTCTGCTGCCTGGCATACATTTTGTTTGGCCAAGCAGCCTACAGTGACCTTAAAGTGACACTAGCCCCCTCATGCAAACACATGTCCTAGATAGCAGCCCACAGAGGCACAAGCAAATATAAGTTCCTGATACGACTTTCCCAACAGCCCTTGGGATCAACAGTTTCCCTCTTATCCCAGTGCCTGTATTTCTTAGGCACCCCTTAGATAAGAACTTTGTGGCCCTTACCAAAACCCTACTCTTTTGGTTTGAATTGACCAATCCAGATCTAGCCTGGGCATCCCAAAGCACTCCACCCACTGACCCTAATGAAGGCATGTGCCCCAGGTCCTGCTTTTCTCTCTGCCAGTACTTTGCCCTGACCTCATGTGGTCTCTCCAGGTGTGCTGTGTATTACCTCTAGGACCTGGGGGAGGTTTAAAGAATAAACTTTATTCCAATTTCTCCTGTTGTCTGTTATTGAACTGTGGCTCTCCATCCATTACTCTTTGCTCTATTAGCAAAAGTTAATTTAACAGAGTCTTAACATACACAAACTTTCTTTTGGTTAGTTTTTGCAAAGTACATATTTATTGATTATTTTACCTCTAACCGCTGTGTGTTCTTTAAGATGGCTCTCTTGTAAGCAGCATGTAATTATTGCAGTTGTCCCTTTGTGTCTATGGGGGATTGGTTCCAGGACCTGCTGCTGTGGATTCTAGATACATGTATATGTAGAACTGAATCACTTCTCTGTACACCTGAAACTATCACAACATTGTTAATCACCTATACTCCAATATAAAATTAAAAGTATAAAAAATAAAATCCATGGTATCAAGTACCATAGTCAGCCCTTTGTATCCACAGCTCTGAATCCATGGATTCAACCAATCAGAAATTGTGTAGTACTATACATATTAATTGAAAAAAACTGCATATAAGTGGACCCCTGCAGTTCAAACCAGTTTTGTTCAAGGGTCAACTGTATTTTAATCCAATTTGCCAATATAAATCTTTTACTGGAATATGCAACCCATCTATATTACATATAATTACATTAATGTAGTCACTAAGTTTAATATATTCTCTTACTATAATTATCCATGTAGCCAAACTATTTTATATTTTTCTCATTTACTGCCTTCTTTTATATTAATTACTTAGCTTTTCCTCCATTACCTTGCTCATTATTTATTCTTTTACTACTCTTTTAGTGGTTATCCTTGAAATAACAATATGCACACTTGGTTCAATACAATTTAATACAAATCATTGCTTTTACCACATACTCAATAATATTATATTCTTAACATTTGTTAACAACACTCACTGCCCCTTGCAACATTTGCATTATCACTGCCATACATTTTAATTCTCTCTATATTTTAAATATCACAAGACATTACTGTTACTGTTTTGTACGAATATCCTATTATTGTTCATTAATATTTACCCACATATTTGTACTTTATTTCTTTCCTTGTTTCCTGCAAATCCATGTTTCTCTTGGAAATGTTTTCTTGCTAGAAAAACATCCTTTAGTATGATATGTAGTGCACATATTAAAGTGACAGATTGTCACTTTTTGTCTATCTGAAAATATCTTCACCTTTATTTTTAAAGGATAATTCTGCTGATTATAGAGTTCCAGCTTGGCAGTTATTTTCCTTCAGCCCTTTAATGATACCATTCCACTGTATTTTAACCTTCAACATTTATGTTGTAAAGTCAGCCATTATTCTTACTTTTGTTACTTTTAAGGTAACATTTTTTTTTCTTTTTTTGCTTCTTTTAAGATTTGATTTTTCTAAAACACTTTCAGAAGTCTTATGATTACGTCTCTAGGTATTCTTTGTGTATATTGTGTTTGGGCTTCTTGAGTATATGAATTGATGTATATTGTCAGTTTTGGAAATTTCAAAATATTCTTATTGCTTTCTTTCTCCTTTTTTAAATTGTTGGCATTAAAATTATACATACATTAGAACTAGTGGAAAAAAAGAATTCTAAGATGTCCCCTAGTATCCCCATCCATGATGTGCATACCCTGTATAAATCCCTGAGCCTGAGACTACCAAATAACTTGATCCCTTTAAGTATGGGTCTAGTGGTTAGAAACAGAGGAAGGTAGATATTTAAATCTATGGGCTACAGTGGGGGGGCTTCTCTTTGTTCTTGTAAGTAAAGTTTTATTGAAACAGCCATGCTCACTCAACAAGTATCTGTGGTTACTTTTGCTACAATGGTATAGATAAGTAGTTGCAACAGAGGCTATATTCTGAAAGATTACAGTATTTGCATCTAGTCCATTAAGAAAAAGCTTGTCAGTCCTTGCTTCCCTGGATTATCCTCTCGTGTTCTTGTTGCTTTAACAACTTTCTGATGACTTCAGACAGAAGAATTCTCTTTTTCTAGTTCTTCTTTGTAGGGTTATTGCATCCCTGAAGTCTTTAGTTTTAAATGACTATTTTATTGAGGTTTTCCCCTCCATTTATGTTTGCCCTGGACATTCTCTGCTCCACCAGATCCAATCTCAATGCAACTTTCCCTGTTCTGTGCTCCAGGTAGTTGAGCTCTGTGAAATTGATCAGCCAGCCTCCCCTGTTTTATGGCTTCAGGTTGGGCCAGAAGATATTGGGATATCAATAGGAGATATTGTCAGCTTCTCAGAAAATGGGTAAAGGACAATGTCAGGGTAACAATTGCTTTTGCTCCTTCCCTATCACACTATTGATTGGCAGGAGCTCTGTACCACTAAGAAAGGCTACAGCTCATTTAGGTGGCCACATCCTACAACCTGAGTTTGAGTTCTCACCTGTTAGGTGGCCTGTTAGGTGGCCACATCCTACAACCTGAGTTTGAGTTCTCACCAAGTGCTGGTAACTGCTTTTTACCTTTAACCCTTCAGGACTAGGCATGGTAATGTTTCCCTGCTTCTGTTAACTTTATCATACAGTATTGTTTTTACATATTTGTAAATGGTCTTTTTCTTAAACTCTCTTTGATTACACTGATTTAGTGTTCCATCTGTTTTCTGTTAAGAATTACACTGATTTCAGGATACATTTGTGTTTTTGTCTGACTGATCCAATGCCACACAATGCATTTACTGCTAGTGGTAAAAGTACTAGATATATTTCTATCTAAAGAAGATGTGCCCACATACTAAAAGTGAATAAGATCTGGCTTGAGATTAAAAAATATTCTTAAATATTCACTACGTCTTGAGCATGAGTAAAGGCCTACATCATTAAAAACACAGATAAAACATCTTTTATATAAAAATAATTTAGCTCTTATTTCCTATTAAAACTGGCATTTTATATTGAGTGTACTTACAAGTACAGACAAAATTGAAATGGACATCTGTTTTGTAATGTAGGTCATTATGTTCATATATTGAAAAAATAGTACAATGGATCATTGATTTTTATGTCTTCTATACCTAAATTAAACTAGAAGAATAAAAATTATTTTTTTGGTTCATTGGGGCAATTACTCCCATATAGTGTAAATGTATTCCTTCATATAGTGAAGTGTCTTTGTAAATAGGAAATAAGCAAGATCCTTCTTCCCTAAATAAAAATGAATGTGCTCCAAAATATTTCATGAAACTGAGGAAATTAATATTTTCTGACTTCAGTGAAAAATGTTAAATCAATGATGATAAAAGAAAAATGATCATTCCTACTTCACCATTTTGTTGGTTAAAAATTTTATCCTTCTGTTTTTCTTTGTTGTTGCATCTCCATGAATATCTACTCTCTGACAAAATTTCTTAAACATTTGTTTATTCTTGTAGGTTTCTTTACTCTTCCAAGGTGACTCACTAGGAAAGATCAAAGAAGATACTACACAGCAAGTGGAATTTGGAATGATCTTAACAAAGTGGATATTTCAGTTTGACTTTCCTGGATTCTTGATTTAATAAGGTTTTGCATATGTACAAAGCCAAGTGATGGTCTTTTCCCCCACTGTTATAATTATTATTCAAAATATAATTTAATTTTCTTCATATACATTTCTTTCTTTTTTTTTTTTTTTGTGGTACATGGACCTCTCACTGTTGTGGCCTCTCCCGTTGTGAAGCACAGGCTCCAGACATGCAGGCTCAGTGACCATGGCTCATGGGCCTAGCTGCTCCATGGCATGTGGGATCTTCCTGGACTGGGGCACGAACCCGTGTCCCCTGCATTGGCAGGCAGACTCTCAACCCCTGTGCCACCAGGGAAGTCCCATACACATTTCTTGATTCCAAAAAGAATTTCTGAAGATATGAGTGTTGTAGTGTTTAAAATTATGAAGAATCTGAGATTTTACCCTATTTGTAAGACAACAAGTTAACCTGCCACAGTTTCATTGATGCTGACAGAAGATGTGACATTCTTAAATCAGAGACAAAGAATAGTTTACTGTTCACGGTACAGTAATATTAGCAATTGTGCCAGTTTCCTGAACCCCAGTTCCCACAGGGCACTGAGAAGACGGCCAAGCAATGCTGACACATGAAGTGTGTTTTATTACTAGAGAGATACCTCAAGCATAGGGAACTTAAACCTTTATAATGGCCAGTAAGCCTACCTGATCTTGGCTGGAGAGAGACATTTTAATTACGCTTATGAAAAAGGTGCCCTAGGTTCCATATGGAAACACTATCACTATTTTCCAAGGCTCTTCACTATGCAAATATCTTGGAAGATAGTCTGGAATAAAGCTAGTCAATCCTGCTTGCAAAATATAAAGAAACATGAGAGACCTATGGAGCATTGTCTCCCAACAATATCCACTACTCATTCGTACACTATGTTGACTTCTGAAGGATTTTCCCATGTGTATACCCCTTTATTAACCACAACAAAATATATCTAAGAGACTGGAATCATATCTAATCAACTTGGCTCATACAGCATTTAATTAAGGCAACTATCTACAGGGCTCTAAGAAGCAGAATGAGGTCAAACTATAGTATTGACTTCAACCATGCCTGCCAGCATCCTGGACTCCATCAACTGAACAAATATTGTTAAACAACTGGATCTAGCTTACAATGTGAGGTGGTTTTCTCCTTAAGTTTCCTTATTGGTCATAACAGCTGATTAGAGGAATTAATTCAGGGAGGGCAGGCTGCATTAGAAATGGCACAGATACCACCTTGGTCTGCAAATATGTAGTCTATGGCAGTTCTGTCATCCATAATGACTCTGGCCAGTAAGTTAAGGCTGACCTGAATGCTTTTTAGAGCTCAGATGGTATTATTGATCCCTTCAGCTAAAGTCAGGTACAAATTATGTACCATTTTTTTAAATTGGATAACTCTCATTGTAGGGATAACTGCCTCGGGGCACACTGATTAATGAGTCTGTTAGCCCTCTGAGATTCTCCCTTGTCTAACTAAAGTGATACTCATTTTGAAAGAGCTCTTCTGTCATATGAGACATAAATGATCTATTGGTGGTGTGTCATTAAATACCTGAAGGTTTCTTATGAATTCTTTTAAGGAACAAACTGAAACAATCTAATACTTGGTTTCCACAAAACTAATACAGTTACAGGGGTGCACATGGACCCTGTACAGAAAGCATTTTTTACAGTTGTTGAGGCTCCCAAGTGGAAACTATATCAGTCTACAACCCAGGTTAATAATATTTATAAGGTGGCCTCCTAACTAGCAGTAGGCCTTGAGGTTCCCAGTTAAGTTTGAAAAATTATTCTAGTCCTTGTTTTCAGTAAGAACTAACCATGGAATCAGTTAAACCTGTCTTATTTGTCCATGCCACCAGTCAGGTGGCATTCATCTACCGCATGCAACCAGTGACAGCTAAGGAAATAATGATAGAAAAGGAAATACATCTGCAGGTGCTGAAAGATGTTTTGCTTGGGAAATGAAGAAGGTAGAGCCATCCTCTGCTGTTTCCAATAGATTTTAGGGTAAGGTTAAAGGATATACTGTCCCAAATGTGGCTGGGATTCATAACATTCAAACATAAGGTGTTTGCAGCAGTTTAGAAGGGACATATAAGGGTGTTTTTTCCCTATCTCATGGGAATTCTGAAAGATAAAGATCATTAATATTCCTCACTCCTTTTTCACTCCAGGGGTTAAAGTGATTCCTTCTCCAGGTGTGAAGGTGGTTGTCTCGTTTCACCAACACAAACTTAGTGTGCCACAAATTAGTAGCTGTAACTACACTGTTTTTTTCTTTCAATCATTTCCTATTTACACCTAGACTTTTCAAGTGAAAGTGTCAGGTGCAATAGGGACAAGGGTAGTTTTATAAAAATTACAGAGATCCTTAGAGTCCCTTATTTGGCTCACATAGACCACTGTAGGTGACTCAGAGATCAGTGCACTCAACAAGTAGTCTTTATCATCATGCTGTAGGACCATGTTAATTTATCAAAAAAATCCAGGTGGTTGAACAAGAATTAAGTTTGAATATGCTGGGCCTCTTTTGGTCATGCTGACACTTGGAGGCTATATCAACCAGACAAGCTTGGGGTTGTTGGTATGGGGAAGAAAGAAGTACTGTGCCAAGGAATGACTCAAAATAGGTTTACAAGCACACATGCTGCTTCTGTTAAGTGGATCATTACCCAGAACCACTTGGGGATGATTGCTTTCTTAAGACAGAACATTCAACTAACAAACTGCCTTACTAAGGTATGTAGCACAGAAGGAGGGAAAATATGTAAAGTCAGAAATCTTTTTGAGTTGATTTTGAGAAAGTTGTACCCACATTCATCAATCCCACATGCCTGTAGATGGTAGGGGACATGAAAGTTTCATTGAATACCTTGACAATCAGCCCATTATTGACTAGCTTTTGTGATAAAAAAGGTATATCATTGTCAGACTGAAAATGTCCTGAAAAATGAAACATCTTATACAGTAAGTTTCAAGAATCACAATTGTGTGACTGGACTTGGCTGATAAGATTGAAACAGTAAAGTCATAATCTTTAAAATGTACCCAAAGCTGTGGAACCCTCTCCCTCATTACCCCAAGAGGGAGGCTAAGGTCTGATGTAATTAATATGTCAGAGTGGGCAGAGGCAATGGTCTATGCATTATGGCCTCCCTAACCATGAGAAAACCACATCATCTTTTGGCAGGAGTCATAAGCCTGACATTAAATGGTAACTACTACATCTGAAATATAGCATGCTTTACATTGTGCTTGTTCTATGATGGTGGATGTGTTGCAAAGTACAATATGATGTTGGGTCCACACAACAATGGTGGCAATCTAGGTGGTGCAGGCTCAATCAGCATCTTGATTCTATTCAGTCTCATTAGAGAACTGGGCCTTGCAGTGAACTTCTACATGAGAAACCCATACAGTTTTATTAATAGTTGTAACCCGTTCACATTTCGTGGATCCAAAGGGGCTGGGAGTGATGACCTGCCAATTTGTAGTTTTCCAAGTGACACTAAACAACTAAGCAATTGGCAACAACCTAATAAGTAGAAAGAAGGGGAAGGGTAAAACGTTACAAGGTTTTTCAAGGGGAATATTAGCTCGAGCTAAGAAGACACTCTGGAGTTCTTCTGGTCACTGAGCTAGTAAGAAATCACATCTGCTTTTGGTTCTGCAGCACTAGTGCTTAGGCTGAAGTGATGCAGCAGCTTGTTGGATACAATTGAGATTCAGCTTAACATCACCAGCAGTTAAACACGCCTAGGCATTTAGGAAACCTCTGTGAATCAGGAGCCCCATTCAGCCAGTGCTATGATTCAGATAGTGGATTGCTGGATAAAGTCTCCCACAAAAGGATAGCTATCATTTTTCAAGTAAAAGTTGAAATACCACTGTGCCCAGGCTGGCTGGGTTCTTTAAGGAATCACACTGAAAAGTGAGACTTGTTGAGTCTTTCTCATATTGATAGACATTGAATCTGAGTTGATTCACTACAAAAAGGGAGTATCAGGTTGGAGAATCACAAGGTCTATGTGGGTTAGGCATCTAGTTTTGACAAGGGTTTGGTAACAAACCGTTTTTTGAAGGTGCGTACCTGGTGACAGGACATCCTCCTGGTATGCTGAATTGTATGCAGTATAGCTGGTTGTTATTCTGTTATCAATGAAAAAGTGGCCTGAAGTAAGAATACATATGTCAAATAGCTTCCCTTATTGGTAAGGTCTTGTCAGGAAAAATACTGGAATATTTTGGAGACAGTGCAGACTGCGATAGGCATACGGATGAACCTAGGAGATTAGATAGAGTTACTATAACTATACAGTGTGTGCATTGAACCAATTACTGACATATGGTCCTGTGGCCAAGTGCAAATAAACTTTGGTTTTGGAACAAAAGGAAGGATGACAGATTGGTCCTGCTTACCATCACATCTGCTCACTCACTTCCAGAACATGTTTCCATTTCCTGCAATTCTGTGGCTCTGCTAACTTGAGGGTCTTGACTCCAAAGCAAGCAATAGTTCCTCCATGGGACTCAGTAACTCTTCCATGGAACTTAAAGTTATGATTGTCAATTTGTCCCTTAGAGGGTCTCAATTCAGTGGACAAGCAGGCAAAGAAATAATTTCTCATTCAATCAGAATTAATATACTTTGGTTATTATGAGTAGATAGGATTGCTGCTATATAATGTAGGCAGAGATTAATGCATATGAAATTTGGTGGGTTCACTGGAGTATCTCATGGTGCTTCCATGACTAGAGTTAATGATGTACACCCAATTGGGAAAACTTGTTGTAGGGTCTCTGTCTTGGGGAACTTAAACTAAGATACATAAGCAAAATTATAAAGTCAGTGAATATTCTTTTGTGTTCCCTCACAGCTTCCTTTATGTGCCCTTCATTCAACTTTTGATATCCTATCCTACACATCCCTGTCTTCTGCAGAGTCCAGTGCCTAAATGTTGTATGTTGGCTGCCACTGATACTTATTCATATGCTTCAAACTCATGCTCTTCTTCAGTATTTGACCTAAAGTTATCCCATTTCTCCTTCTCTACCTTGTTGATCTCATACTCTTCACTGAAGAAACTTGTTGAGCTAAGATATTTTGTTTTACTTGACCTCTTCTCATGTTGATATCAAAGGACTACCTGGCTGTTATTCTCCTGAGGGTAAGACTCATGTCTTATAAATGTTTATACTTCTTATGTCCTGTAACATGGTAGCTGTGTAACACATGGGGAATGAACTAACTTATTGGTGAGATAACAAATTATCCTTATCATTTTTTAATCAATTAGGGATCTTATTGTAAAGAAGCAATATAAGAATTAAATACTTTTGAATAAGTCCATTGCAGCACTAACTATATAATGGTAAAACTTGAACATGTGCCTTTCACTTAAATCAGTGCATAATAAAGATTATAACTAAAATGTCTAAAGTAAGGAAATCATTTGTAATATATTCTTTGACATCATACATTTATGATTTCCAGCTTTGTTTAAATCTGTGCTTTAAGAAACACTCTCCCTATGAGATTTTTGTATTTTTAACTACTTGAATCATTTCCTAACCTTTGTGCTCAATTTCCTTCCTTCAACCCAGATCTATTTAATCATTTTTGAAAGTTATCAGTTTCCATAAAATATTAGAAAATGGTATTTGAAATGCCAGTCAGTTTTATGTTTTAATCCTGTAAATAATGAGTTTGGAGTCATAGGATTTGAAAGGAGGTAAAATATTTTCCAAAGTTTTATATATAAATAAGTAGTTAATTTTGCTTCAGGTATTTCAACAATGCTATCAAATATCAAGCATCTATTTTGTGCTCTCATTAAAAGGGTAGGACATAATAAAATTACTGATTCTCCATAATACAAATGATTTATTAATGTTCTGTTACATTAATGGCAGTATACATTGAATTCTCTGAAAACCCAATTAGTAAGAGTCCTATTTCCTGTTCCAATCTGAAAAGAAAAGGCTAATTAAAAAAGAGATTAGCAGTCTGGGACAAATTTTCGCATTTATAACTGGTAGAGGTTAGGTTGGCAGACATGTATTATACCTATGGGGTATAATACTATGGGGAAGTGCAACCACTGATACTGAACACCATATTAAAAGACATACCCACTCAAGTGGTTGTTTTCATGTATGCTGGCGTGGAATACCAGAGAAAAGCTAGCGCTGTCCATAAACAGGCTCACTCCGAAATCAGATCGAAACTAACACGCTCAATTATTGTTCTCAAAATTACTAGTGAAAGCATCACTACACCTCCCTGAGGGTGAAGTGAGTAAATGGACTGAGAGAGCTTATAAATAAATGTGGCAAAAATCTCTTCTCTGGTAAATGAGTTGCAAGGAAACGAAATTCTCCTCTGTACTTAGTGCTAAGAGTGTATACTGTGGCATAAAACTAGGTCCTTAATCTTGGTCTATTGATTTATTTTCTATCAGCTTTATTGAGATACAATTCACATATAATAAAGTGTTTTACAGTGGGTTTATTGGTTTTGTTTTGTTTTCACCCTAGAAGTTAGAGATGCTCCTATGGGTATTTGATGTTTTTGATGAAATGATTACTATTAATTTTAAGTCTTCATTTTAAGTTTTTTTGTTGTTGTTAGTTTATAGAAACAAATTTTATTTTTGTGTATTTACTTTGCATACAAAATACATTATATTCTCTAACCAATTCTAATTTTGTGTGTGTGGATTCTTTCAGAGCTTCTATGCATTTACAAACATGAAGATTTTCCTTCTTCCTTTCATTACTTACTGCATTGTTTCTTTTCCATGTCATGATGCATAATTTAGGACTTCCAGTACAGCCCTGAATAGAGATGGGGATAGTGTGTGCCTCCATTTCTCATTTCAAATGTCAAGTGTGATGATTCAATATGAAATTAGATTTAGGTTTTATATAGATGTCTTTTATCAAGTTGAGGTATTTCTCTTATGCTACATTTGCTAAGCTTTTTGCTTTGTCAAAAATGATTGATTTTATCAGTTGTTATTTTTACATCAGGAGATAATCAGATCCTTTCCTCCATTTTTCTGTTAATGGTGTGAATTACACTGATGAGTTTTAAAATTTTCAACCACCCTTAAAGGCCTGGACAAAAGCTTACTTGGTTGTGATGTATTACCTTTTAAAAAAAATCTTTTCATTTTGAAATAATTACAGAATATCTGGAGGTTGCAAAGAGGCAAGAGATTGATCCTCTGTACCTTTTATCCATTTTCCATCAATGGGTTCCTCTTATGTTACAATTGTACAATATCAAAACAAGGAATTCGACATTGGTAAAGTGTGTATGTATAGCTATATTCCATCTTGCCATTTATGTAGATTCAAGTAGCCACCACTAAGGTTAAGACACAAAACTATCCCATCACCACAAATATCTCCCTCAGTTTATCCCTTTATAGTCATACCTCATACCCACTCCCCTTTCCTAAACTCTTTCTACTTAGGCCTTGCAATCACTAATCTGTTCTCCATCTCCATAATTTTGTCATTTTGAGAATTTTATATAAACGAACTCACAGAACATCTGACCTTTTCAGATTTTTTTTTCACTGTGAATAATAGACCCTTGGATCCAGCAAAGTTGTTGCATGTGTCAATACTTTATTCCTATTTATTGCTAAGTAGTATTCTGTGGCATGAATATACCATTCTATTGTTTGACACTTTCATTTTTTTTCCAGTTTTGGCCAATAGCAATTAAGCTTCAGTGAAAATTGTATACAGACTTCTGGTGGATATAAGTTTTCATTTCTCTGGGATAAATGCACAGGAAAGTAATTGCTGGGTCATATCTTAAGTGTATGTTCAGTTTTAAAAGAAACTGCTAAATTATTAAAGCTGTACTATTAACATCCCCACCAGTGATATATGAGAGAGAGAATCTCTGCATCTTCATTAGCATTTGATATTGTCACCATGCATGTTTTATTTTAACTGTTGTAATAATTGTATAGTAATATCTCATTGTGCTCTTATTTGCATTTTCCTGATTGCTAGCGATGTGAACATCTTTTCATGTGCTTATTTGCCATCTGTATATCCTTTTCTTTGAAATGGATTTCCATATCTTTTGCTGTTTCTAAATTGTATTGTTTCCTTTTGCTTAACTGTTAATTTTGAGAGTTAAAAAAATGTATTCCTGATTCAAGTCTTTGGTCAGTTATGCAGTTAGCAAATACTTTCTTCCACTCTGTAGGTTATTGTTTTATCCTCTTTACAGTGTCTCTTGCAGAACAAACATATTGCTTGTGAGGAACCTCAATTTATCAATTGTTTTCTTTTATTGCTGTGCTTTTACTGATGATTCTAATGAATGTTCAGCAAGTGCTGGTCCAGAATTTTTTCTAAAAATTTTTTATGTATTTAAAAAATTGTTATAGCTTTAAGTTTTACTTTTAAGAGCATGATCCATTTTAAATTAATTTCTGTATAAGGTGTTAAATTTAGGTCCAGGTTCATTTTTTGTGTCAGATATCTAATTGCTCCAGTAGCATTTGTTGAAAACGCATTTGCAATCTCCCATTGAATTGCTTTTGCACCTTTGTCAAAATTCAGTTGGGCATATTTGTGTGGACCCATTTATGAGTTCTCTATTCTGTTCCATTGACCCATGTGTCTGTGCCTCTACCAACACCACCCTCTGCTGATTACTGTAGCTATACTACATGCCCTAATATTAGGTAGGATGAGTCCTCCCATTTTTTTCTTGTTCAAGATTGCTTTAGCTATTTTAGGGCCTGTGATTTTCCATATTGTGGTATAAGCCCTGATAGTTGTTGCTTTTTTTTTTCTTTTTTGTACTGCAAGTGCCTGACAAACTTTGATTGCTGGCATCCATTTCAAGAAGGTATTCACCTCAAAGATGGCTGTTTCCAATAAACAACACTGTCAGCCACAGGACTAGATAAATGGACAGGCCACCTCCCCAAATGGAGGTTTCTTTGTTTTAGAGATCTTGGTGAACTTCAATAACTGACCATTTGGACTACTTGCTTTTTTCTCTTACCACATTTTCAATTCCTGCTATTATGTTTTAAATTTCCCAATAAAGAGTGAGCCCTTGAAACCCTAGACCCCCACCCTCGACCCCAATTAAAGCAGAACCTCAGACCCCTGTGTTCTCTTTCTCTCTCTCTCTACCCTGAAACCTTGCTGTGTGGCTCCAGTTGCACTGTGTAATTTTCAGGTCTTGTAAATAATAGACCTCTATTTTTTCAAAGTTTCCTGTTGGTTATCACTGAAGGATGTCTTGTAATCATAATGAAAACCACAGGGACTGGTCCAATCACAACTTTGGTTATTGATAGACTGAGACTGGCACAAAACAATTTGCATAGCTGGCAAGATTGCATGATTATCCCTGGCAATTAACCTAAAGGAATACCCTTTAGCTGCAACTTGCTTACTAACCACCTAACTTAGGTGGGTAACACACCACCTGGGAAAGGAGCACTGCATGCTGGGGGTATGTTGCACTGCTATGGGTTTCTCATAGTGCCTCTGTCATGTGTCCCTGGGGTCTCCTTCCCAAAATGTCATGGTTACCATAATAATTCAACAATCCCTCCAGAGCAGTGTGATCAAGGCCATATGGTCTAACGTGATGATTAGACTACTAACTTTAAAGACTTTAATTGACTATGAATGTGTGTAAGGGTCCTCCACACTTCCAGGCCAAGGAGAGCTAAAAAGGATGAACTGGACTACAAGGCTATTGTCACTACCCAAGGAGAAGCTCAGAGCTAAAGGCATGAAGAAAAGGAATAATTCATGTAAACGAGGAGGATGTGAGACTTTGCCTGCAACCACACTGTGAGTGGGTCGTGCCGGGACTTTGTCTTAACCCAGAAGACTGAAATACCTTGCACCTGGAAATCAGTGTCATCATCAGAGGGAAATACTACAGAGGCCTATGGCCTCTTTGTCACCACTTCACTCACTACTGTTCCTCTTCATCCCCTAAACTGAGGGTATATTGTTGGTCCAATCCCTGATATAATGTTACTAAAAAATTAATGGGCAAATATAAATGTTCTGAAGATCTGGTGCCAGAGCCTCCTAAGAACCCTGCAGTGGTACTTCACTTCACAGTAAGGTACTTTTGCTCCTTGATAAATGCAAAATCCTTTGGGAGCTTCCTGGGTGTTATTCAATGCCACTCATACCAGTATGCCAAGACTCTGGTATTACACACCAGAGGCCTAGGAGTTTTCCCAAAGATCCTTTGCATGTTGTGTTAATGGAAGCAGACTTCAATCCTGGAGAGGTCTCTTGGGACACCCTGGAAAGGAAAGCAGACAACTATGAAGAGGGCTCACAGTGATGCCATCCAAAATTTTTGGTAAAAACATGTAAGATTAGGTTAACAAGAGAAAATCAAGAAGTAGAAACTAAGATCCGAAACTCTACCTCAATTGAAATTCAAACCTTTCTTAAAGATTTTATGCAGCAGAAAGGAGAGAGGAGAACTAATTGGCAGTTGCAGGTTTTTTTTTTAGTTTTTTGTTTGGAATACTCTCTGAATTGTTATTCACAGGTGCCAAAATGTGTCAACTGGTCAGTACTGTGTCTCTAAAGTCCCTAAATTCCATAAATTAAAAAAAAATCCATCTGGGCTACATGCTAGCTGATTCCAAATATCACAGGTCCTAAGCCCCCTTGTGTCCCCTCTGAATGGGACAGAACCAAGAAACCTACTTTATGAGGTGCCCCTTGGATATTTATTGCCTGGTGCCCTGCTTATCCTTCCATCACTGTGATCACTGCTACAGTTCATAGTGAATGGAAAACATTAAGATGAAGCCCATGTCCTGCTGCTCAAAATTGGCATGGCCCAATGGGTTTATCATTTCCATGTTCATAGTGACCCAAATGACTTTCTCTTCATTTCAAACCCTGAAGAGGCCCCCATTTGACCTTGAGTCTAGAGAATTATTTTTACAGGGCAGCCCTATTACATTATATTGGGATTACCAAAACCATCCAAAAGGTACTAAAACTCCTAAGAGAAAACTTATATATTCTTTCTGTGTCCTTTGAAGACATAAATCTTACCTTGTTTTGGAAGGTAAACACCCCAGGAGGTAACTAAAACTTGCTTGAGACTGCAGAAAAAAAAAAAAAGAAAGAGGGAAAGAGGACTTTTTAACTGATTTTTCCCCTCTTTTTCTCTCTCTACCTGTGGATGTTTTTTTTTTTCCCTCTTTTTCTCTCCCTGCCTCTGGGGGAATTGCCAAAATTAATTTGTAAAAGAGCTCTATTTAACTGGTTTAACAATGAGTGCTCATGAATAAAGTTAGAAATAGAATAAAAACTAATGCAAATATATTCTCAAGTTCACATGATCTAGAAAAATTTTTGATAAACATAAAGTTTGTTGATTTAATTAATACAGACATGTCTTTAGAGTTATCAGCATTAAGTATAATACTTTTATTCTACCTAGGTTTACTAAATTCAAATAAGCTCATGTTCTCAGGGCTTCCCTGGTGGCACAGTGGTTAATAATTTGCCTGCCAATGAAGGGGACATGGGTTTGAGCCCCAGTCCAGGAAGATCCCACATGCAGTGGAGCAACTAAGCCCATGCACCACAACTACTGAGCCTGTGCTCTAGAGCCTGCAAGCCACAACTACTGAGCCCACATGCCACAACTACTGAAGCCCACATGCCTAGAGCCCCTGCTCTGCAACAATAGAAGCCACTGCAATGAGAAACCTGTGCACCGCAACAAAGAGTAGCCCCCGCTCGCCACAACTAGAGAAAGCCCATGTGCATCAGCGAAGAACCAACACAGCCAAAATATAAATAAATAAATAAATAAAGCTTCCTCTTCAAGGAAATTTATGGAAAGGACTTTTGACAAATACAAGTTTTGGATAACCTTAAGATCATAAAACTAAACTGGGTAAGAATTTACAGATCTCTAAGGAAAAGCTGGATTCATAAAACTACTAACAAAAGATCAAGATCAACCAGGATAAGTTACCTGAGACTGAATAAACTGATGAGGATGAATAATAATTTTTGTAACTTTTTGTTTTATTGCTGGTTCTCTAATGTTTTACTTTTCTACATTTTCTCTTCTCTCTTAAGTTATCAACGATTTGGTAAGATTTACCTTTGTGAACAAAGATGAAACATTTACTTTTTCTCCCTACCTGATACATGCAGAATTCAGAAAGTCCCAATGAATATTTTTATTTTTGTGGCAGTATAATTATTTGCATAAATTCAATAATCATCTGCTCTTCTTTTAGCAGGACACAATTGGAAAGAGTAGTTATATTATCAAGGCTTTGACTGGAATGTCATCTTTGAGAGAGACATGCATAGACTCAGATATAACCAGATAGCTTTAAGAAACTAAGGTTAACTTTATGGAGCCAATAAAACCCCTTGGAAGAACATCCTGGTACCTTGTTTACAAAGTTCCCAGAAGCCCTACCAGATGAATAAGAATATCCCTTCTTGGCAGGTCCAGAAACTTCAGGATATTTTCGGAACCCCAATAAGAGAGGAATTTACCCGAATCTATACGTATTACGGGCAAAGTCTGATGGTAAGTCCTCGGCTTGGCTTTCCTGGCCATAAGAGGCCTTTAAAAGTTCAATCTGAGATTCTTTATGAAAAATTCTAGCAAAGCAGACTTAAAAGAGTCTATATGATCAATTATTATTCTTGCTGCACTTATGTAAAAAAAATTGGGCCAAGTTTATTGAAATGACTTACTTTGCAAACAAATTAGTCTCAATTTGACTATATTTGGTAGAAATAAAGATAATTTTAGAGAGAAAATATATTTTTTAGTAATACACCTTTGTGGATATTAGATTTTAATACTGTCTATTGTCTTTGAGGTTTGTTTTCTATCTGTAAAACTGGACCACATACTGAATTCTTCTAGTTTCCTCCACTCTTTGGCTAAACTTCTCCAAACTAACATTTGCAATTTTTCTTCCACCCTTTTGACTTGGAATCATTGAGAACTAAAACTGCTCTTTTCCTAAAACAATGTAAGCTAAAGAGGGACAACTTTATATAAACTTCAGAGAAATCATTTCAACAGTTCTCGTATGGACAATGTTCATGCCTGTTGCTGTATGGGTCACTCAGAAAGATCACCAGAGACATTCAAACTATATACTAAGAAAATCTATCAGATTGTTACTGCCTACCTTCAATTCATCTGAAGAGGCTTTGACTCTGATACCTAGAAATCTTCTTGACTGGCTGCCCCTTGGGCTCAAAAATCTGGTTTATATTCTGCTCCAATCATTAGCTATTGTTTTTCTTTTATATCCATAGAAATGCTTCTTATTAAATACCTGGTTGTACCATAGGTCTAACTTCAGTAGCCTACCTGCATCACTGACTCCTGAAATGAGACACAAACTTTAACTGAACTAGCCTATTCTCAGGCCAAAATACTAGTTCAATGAGATATGCAAAAATCTACCAACTCTGGAGAGGTTCAACCCTACTTACACTAAATGGCCCAAAGTGTTAATATATTTCACAATATTACCCAATTCTTTGAACATATTCCTAGGGCTCCTGAGATTACTGACTTAGTTTCATTGGAAGACACTTCAAGTTTGGGACAATGGCTACAAGCTGGATTTCAGATTATTGCCTGCATGATTATGGAATTTTCTACTATAAGCCTATTCAGATATGTACTTTCTGGGTTACAACATGTCCTACCCCTGACTTTTAGCATGTCAGCTACCCAGGCAGTTAGTTTCCTCACCATTGACTCTGATGCCTCTGCATCTTAGAGTGGATTGCAGTGTAAGCCCTGAAAGTGGTTTTTATTTATTTATTTTTCGTACTGCAAATGCATGACAAGGTTTGATTACTGAGGCTTCCATTTCAAGAAGGCATTCACTTCAAAGATGACAATCTTGAATAAACACATTGCCAGCCACAGGACAAGGTACAGAGTCAGGTTGCCTCCCCACACTGAGGCTCCTTTGTATTAAAGGTCTTTGCTGATTTCAATAACTGATCATTTGTACTACTTGATTTTTTTTTTGTCTTCCAGCTCTTTAATTTTCTGTGATAATGTTTTAAATCACCAATAATGATCCTGTGAAACTCTAGGCTCCTGCCTGAGACCCCAATAAAGGCAGAAACCAAGGCCCATGTACTCTCTCTCTCTCTCTCCCCCTACGACCCCAGGTGTGCTGTGTAAATTCCATGTCTTTTAAGTAATAAACTACTTTTTTTTTCAAAGTTTCCTGATGGTTATTGCTGAAAGGTGTATTGCATAAAGGTAATTTTGCAGATATCTCATAACAATCAGTGAAAAATGTTACCAAAATTTAAAAAGTAACTTTCAATTTTACTATACCTGAAATTGGTAATAATCTGAGTTACTAATTTCATAGGTGTCATATTATTTTTGGTTAGTTTCTCCTTTTTTTGAAAGCTTTATTGAGGTATAGTTAACATATAAAATTCACCTATTAAATTGTATGATTCAAATGATTTTAGTATATTCACAGAAATTCACATCCACCACCACAATTAATTTTGGAAAAATTTAATTATCCTCCAAAGTAGTCTGCACCCTCAAGTCATCATTCCCAATCCCCATATCACCCCCACCCCTGGGCAAAAACTAATCTATTATCTGTCTCCATAGATTTGCCTGTTCTGGACATTTCATAAAAATGGAATTATACAATATTTGTGATTGACTTCTTTGTGATTGGCCTCTTACACTTAGCGTAACCTTTCTAAGGTTCATTAATGTTGCAGCATGTATCAGTACTTCATTTCTTTATATTGCTTAATAATATTCCATTGTATAGATATACTGCATTTGTATTTCCATAGTCTTCATTTAATGCAATTTGAATTGTTTCCACCTTTGGTTATTATGAATAATGCTGAATGAACATTCATGTATAAGTTTGTTGTAACCACATTTTTTCATTTCTTTTGATATATATAGTATATAATATTATATATATATATATATATATATATATATATATATATATATATATATAAAATTGCTGGGTTGTATGGTAGCTCTCTGTTTCCCTTTCTGATGACCAAGGTGACTTCACCATTTTACACTGCCACCAGTAGTTTATGAGTGTTCAAATTTATCCCCATCTTCTCCAAACTGTCTTTTTAATTATAGCTGTTCTGGTGGGTGTGACATGATATCTCAGAATGATCTGTATTTGTATTTTCCTGATGACTAATTACATTGAGTATCTTTTCATGGGTTTACTGGCTCTTGTATCTTCTTTGGAGACACATCTATTTAAATCTTTTAAACGGGTTTTCATTTTATTATTTAGATGTAAGAGTTCCTTTTATATCCTGCATACAATTTCCTTATCAAATGTGTGATTTGCAAATATTTTCTCCAATTATCTGGGTTGTGTTTTTCTTTCTATTGGAGTCCTCTGGAGCATAAAACTTTCTGCCCATTTATTTTCTTCCTTTGGAATGGGGTATGTTTGCTTGTTTCTTTTTTGCTTCTTCATTTTTTGTTGAAAATTGGACATTTGAAAAAACAGCCAAGTCTCCTAGTCTATGCAGATTGGCTCTGTGCCTGGGAAGCCCTTCACTAATGAGCTGGACTTGCTCTGAGCTTAATGATCAAACCAAAGTGAAAGCTTAAAATCTTCTCAGGTATTTTCTGAGCATGCTTCTTAACTGGACCCGTGTCTCACTTTTATGATTTCCCCTATACATTGCTCATTTTGAATGTCTTCACTTCCCAAGTAGTCTCATCCCAACTTCTCCTTAGGGTCTTAGAATTTACATTGTTTACTTCTACATGTAATCTTTTGCCCCAGGCCTCTGTGGGTGTCTAGTGATGCTTACCTTTCATAAGCAGTGTCCGCCACTTCTCTCTACCTAAGATCTGAGTTAGGCAGGACAGAGACAATCCTTCAGTCAGTCCCCCAAGAGGCTAGAATATTGCAAATAATGTCCATTCTGTCCCCTCCAGTTTCAGGGAGAGAATTGGGATCTGGTCTATTGCCTCCTTCAGAACAAACTACACCATGCTAGTGAAAAAGTGGGGCAAGTGTGAGAAAAAAATGCCATGAAATTTCATAAGGTTTCTCTTGATTGGGAGCTTACTTCGTTGTGGTAGGACTTTAGCTATTTTCCAGAGTTCCTATAAAGCTATTTTATCTGGTTTCTGTTTGTGTTTTGATGTTTCTGTGGGGACCAAGAGCTTGGAGCTTCCTATTCCACTATTTTGCTCATGTCACTTCTACAATCAGCATCTTAAAACAATGTTGTGATTAATATAACATAATTTCAGTAGTACAGAAATATCTTCCTCTAATATATCCCAGTTTCATTTCACCTCCTTTGTATTATTACTGTCACACAAAGAAAGTATATCTTATACAACTCCCCAACCACTCCTGCCCATGGTTTGTCATTGTTCCTTATAAAATTTATTGCTCTTGCTATAGTTGTTGATATTTGTTTGTTAGTGACTTTCTTGGACTAATTTGGTAAAGTCTGTATTCCCTGTCATATGTGATAGTGAAATCTCTGCTAGGTTAGCTTAGTGTTCAGTTAACGATTAGACACAGTTTTTATTAAATGCCTTCAAGCAATGAGACATTGTTTTCCCCAGTTAGGGGCCCTGAATGTATGTGTATGTGTATGGGGGTGACTATTTACAATTCTTCCTAAGCCTTCACTTCCTCCTAGTACAAACCTCAAGGTCAGCCAGAGGTGATCAATTAGGGTCCTTCTGGGTCTTTCTTGGGCATGCTCTTGCTCTGAACATGTATGTGGGCTTCCAGATATGCAGAAATATGTAAGAGTTTTCAAAGCTCCTGTTTAGTCCATTTGGGCTTCTATAACTAAATACTATAAACTGCATGGCTTATAAGGAACAGAAGTTTATTCCTCACAGTTCTGGAGACTGGAAACTCTAAGATCAAGGTGCCAGCAGATTCAGTGTCTGATGAGGACCTACTTCCTGGTTCATTGATGACTGCCTTCTCACTGTAACCTCACACAGTGTAAGGGGATGAGGGAGCTTTCTGGATCTCTTTCATAAGGACACTAATCCCATTCATGAGGACTCCATCCTCATGACCTAATCACTTTCTAAAGTCCCCACTTCAAAATAAAATTACATGGGACATTAACACATGAATTTTGGGGAGACACAAATATTCAGTCTATAACATTCCTCACCTGGTACCCCCAAATTTATTTCTTTCTCATATGCAAAATACATTTATTCCATTCCAGTAGCCTCAAAAGTCTTAACTTGTTCCATCATCAACTCAAAAGTCTAAAATCTAAAATCTCTTCTAAATATTTAAATTAGATATGGGTGAAAAATCAAGGTATTTTTTATTCTGAGGCAAATTGTGATCCTGTGAAATCAATATGTTATGTGCTTCCAAAGCACAATGGAGGGACAGGCATAGGTTATACATTCCTATTCTAAAAGGGAGAAATAGGAAAGAAGAAAAGTTTGACAGGTTCCACGTAAGTCTAAAAGCAAATGGGGCAAATTTCATTATACCTTAAACTTGAGAATATTTCTTTGGTTCAGTCCTCTGCCCTCCCATCCTACTGCTGTAGAGTTCCCACTTTCTCGATGCACTGGGACAGGTGTCCTGACTTCCAGACCCACTAGGGTAGTGGTCCTGCTGCCACAGTCTTGCCAGGCAGGGGTTGGCCCCCAAGGTTTTGGGCAACCTTACCCTTATGGCCCTGCCCACAACTTTCCTGAGGTGGGGTTCTATGCTTATGGTTCTGCCTGGTATCTTTTCAAATCTAGGTGGAGGCAGCCACACCCCAAAAGCCCCCTAAACTGTGCATGCCAACAGAGATAGCACCACAAGGATGCTACCAGAGTTTGCTGATTTGTTTTTTGGAGGGGCAACTGCCATGGACTGCACCACTCCAGAGACTGCCAGAGCAGCACTGGGGGCAGCCAAGGAGCATGTCACCAGAGTATGGGAAGTGGAGCTCACCACATCAGGCAATGCTGGGCAGGGCATGCAGAGGTGGCTCCTCTTTTGCATTCTTCCATTGTTTTCAACAATGGCTCTTGGCTTCTGTTGAGATGGCTGACTGATCTTATCAAATGGTCCTTTGGCCACACCTTTAGTGTTCTCTCCCAAATATGCTTTATCCCTCTTTACAATATGAATAAGCTGATAATTTCCCAGATCTTTAAGTTCTGCTTCTTCTTCAATTAACAATTCCATGTTTAAGCCATTTCTGCTTCTCACTTTTTTTACTATAAGCAGTCTGGAGGACCCAAACTTCTTCAACACTTGGCTTAGAAATTGCTTCAGCTAAATAGGTAACTTCATTGCTCACAATTTCTACCTTCCACAATATACGAAAACATGAACATAATTCAGCCAGGTTCTTTGCCACTTTATAACAAGGATCACCTTTCTCCAGTTTCCATCTGAGACCTCATCAGAAGGGCCTTTACTGCTCATATTTCTACCAAGATTTAGTTCAAGATTACTTTAGGCATTCTCTAAGAAGGTTGAGTCTTTATCTACAGCTTTCCTCTTTTCTTTCTGAGTCCTCATGAGAATCACCCTTAAAGGTCTGTTCATGGCAATGTAGGTTTTTTCTAGCATGCACCTCAAAAGTCTTCTAGCCTCTACCCATTATCCAGTTCCAAAGCTGCTTCCACATTTTTAAGTATTTGTTATGGAAGTACCCCACTCCTCAGTACCATTTTTTTTAGTTCAGTCAGGCTGCTAATCAATTCTCAAAACTCCCACCTCCAAAAAATATCACATTGAGTGTTAGGATTTAACATTTGAGTTTTGAGGGGGCATAAGCATTCAGTCTATAGCAGACCCTATGGACAGCTTCTTCCTCAAATTGTCATAAAAGGAAATTTAAAAGAGTTTTTGACAAAGCTCCTGTATACCTCAGGGCATTAATTGTTTTTGACAAATTTCTGGAGACAATCTCCTATTCAGGTCAAATAACAAAAACACCCTGGGCATGAATCTCTTCTAGGGAGATGCAAGACAGGTTTAAGAGTGACAATGCCCTGGGGATGGGACTTTTCTGAGGAGCTCCAAACCTTGTCTGCCCCCTTTGGTGGATGCAAGTCTGCTGGCTTTGGGGGAAAGATGTTGCTCAAGTTACAATGTCTCAAAGCTTACTTTTCCTATTAAAGTTCAGCAGTTTTTCTTGAATAAATACTTCTCAGATTTTTTCAAGCCTTTAGGTATCTTCCAGAGTTCTGAAAAAATTAATTTTGTTCCTTTTGTTCCTTTTATGGAAGGACAAATTCAGTACTCCACTCTGAAATTCCTGCCCCCTGTACATACTTAGTTGTGTAACTTAGGCAGGTTACTTTTCCACCTGTATCTGTTTCTTTCTCTCTTTCTCTCTAAATGGAGATCATTACAGATCAATAACCATTCATATGGTTATTGTAGAACTGGTAGGTTAGATCTTGCACATAAAACCTTTAATACAGTAAGCCCACATCAGCATTATGTTAAATTATTGTTATATATAAAAGTTATCTCCATCCTGATGTATAAATATATTTCTCCTTTTGTCAGTTAACAATGGTAAAATTAACTTCAATTTGCAGAATTTTAATTATAAAGATATTTTCTTGAATTTATTGCATATATCACAGTATATCTGTTGATACTTTTAAGAATAATTATTATAAATATGATAATCTTCAAGCAAAAGTACAACGGTAGTTCTTGTTCTGTTCCACCAGGACCTGTTCTCTATCAGGACATGACCTATATGTGAGTGGTTCTTTGCCCAATTTCCTCATCAAGGATATGCTTTCTTTCATTTTGTAAACAGTGAAAATGAGAACTCTGAAAGACAACCAGTTTACTTAGGTATATTTACTAAAGAGTTGGAAAGATGGTTTGCTTGATGTTTTCACTGAAACTCTAAAGCAAGCAAGCTCTGGATGAGCTTAATTTTCTCTTAATCTACAACCCTAAGAATCAAAATCACCTTCAGTTCCAAACACTGCTTATTTTGATTTCTGTGTCTTAGAACTTATTTTCTTTATCTAAAAAATATCTTATCCAAATTACAGGAGACTTTACCCTAAGTAAACTCTAGGACAAATATTCAAGTATTTTCAACGGTATAGTTATTTTCTAAATAAAGTCAAATACATTTTTAACTTTATGAAAGAACATGGTCCAGATATCACAAAAGGAGAATTAATTCAGTTAACAATGATATACTGTTCATACATCTCCAAAGGATTTTCTCAAATAATGCTATTTTCTTTGATATATCACTTGTTCTATTAAAGTCAAGAAGGCAGGATACAATTATAGAGCCACAAAACGTGGAGGTAATAGATTCTTTGGTTTAGTTAAATTAACACACATGCATTGCATAATGTCATAATTATATCTTTCTGATATTAAAACATCAAAATTACCTTTGAAAGTAGTGGCTGATGCTTCCCTGAAAATTAAAAATATTTTCAGTCTAATTTAGCCCATGGTGTTAACCTCTTACATGGAAGTTATAATAGACTTTGGTTTTGAAAACTGAGTAATGTGATGCATCTTTAAATGTAGAATTTTGGTAGTAGAAGTGCTGAACTTCCAATATGAAAGTGTGGAAATATATGCGCTTGGGTGAGGATTTAAAATTTTTTCAGGTTATAAATTAGTACTTCATTCCTGAGTATTTCATTAAGAGCAATTCTTCAGCAGAAAAAGCACAGACATTCAGTTCCTCCAAGGCCTAAAGAGGGAGAAAGCTCTACAAATATGAAACCATTTCCACCCAAAGTCGGTGAATCAAAATAGAAGACATTAAGAGTTAAAGCAAAACAATAGTTTAGAAAATAGCCTGTTGCCTCTTATCACCTATATGCATTAATTTGACTCATGAAAGGTTGCAAATCTACCTAGTGAGAATGTTGAATTAACTTTTAAGCCTTTAAGCCTACAGAGTCTTTAAACTGAGATTTGGAAAAATCTCCAGAGCGCAACAAAATTAACAATATTAATGTTCTATTTGTAATCAGAATTTGAAGCTTTCCCTCCTGGGATGGTCTTATTCTCCATTAAAAAGTGGTCATCAAATGTAAACACATGGACATCATTTCTGGATATTTTTCTTTAATCATAGATTGTCAATTTCAATACGTAAAAATATTTTATCAGGAAATCCTTGCGGTCATAGTATTTTATAACTTAAATTTCAGGATGAATGCTTTTGTAGCAGACAGATACAGTTTTCAATTAGTTTAGGCATACATATCTCACTTGAATTGCACATCATTGTAGTAGAAAAAATATAGTGATGCAGCACTTTTTATTTTCTATATTTACTGGACTACACACATAGTAAAACAGTGAATACCATTCTTAATATTTAACTCATTGTAGAGTTACATTCCATCTGAATTTCAATGACATGTTTTAACAATCATGTACCAACACTGAAGCCATGTGGATATTTTGAAGCCATCTTTAGACTTTGATCAGCACAATTGGATATTCACTATTGAACTGTTTCTACTTTTGAACTCAATTTAACTTATTTTTTAAATTTATATGCCAGTTAAACATTTAAAAAATTTTATTGTAGAAAACCACTTAACATGAGATCTAGCCTGTTGGCAAAATTTTAAGAGTACAATAAGTATTGTTGACTATAGGTACAGTGTTGTACAGAAGATCTCAAGAGCTTATTCATTTTGCTTAACTGGAAAAAAAACTTTTTTAACGTCTTAATTGCAGTACAACTGCTTTACAATGGTGTGTTAGTTTCTACTTTACAACAAAATGAATCAACTATACATCCACATATTTCCTCCCTCTTACGTCACCCTGCCAACCTCCCTATCCCACACCTCTAGGTGGTCACAAAGCACCGAGGTGATCTCCCTGTGCTATGTGGATGCTTCCCACTAGCTATCTATTTTACATTTGGTAGTGTACATATGTCCATGCCACTCTCTCACTTTCTCCCAGCTTACCCTTCCCCCTCCCCGCGTCCTCAAGTCCATTCTCTGTGTCTGCATCTTTATTCCTGTCCTGCACCTATGTTCTTCAGAACCTTTTTTTTTTTTTCGGTTCCATATATATGTGTTAGCATATGGTATTTGTTTTTCTCTTTCTGACTTACTTCACTCTGTATGACAGACTCTAGGTCCACGCACCCCACTACAAATAACTCAATTTCGTTTCCTTTTATGGTTGAGTAATATTCCATTGTATATATGTGTCATATCTTCTTTACCCATTCATGTGTCAATGGACACTTAGGTTGTTTCCATGTCCTGGATATTGTAAATAGAGCTGCAATGAATATTGTGGTACATGACACTTTTTGAATTATGGTTTTCTCAGGGTATATGCCCAGTAGTGGAATTGGTGGGTTGTATGATAGTTCTATTTTTAGTTTTGTACAGAACCTCCATACTGTTCCCCATAGTGGCTGTACCAATTTATATTCCCACCAACAGTCCAAGAGTGTTCCCTTTTCTCTTCACCCTCTCCAGCATTTATTGTTTGTAAATTCTTTGATGATGGCCATTCTGACTGGTGTGAGGTGATACCTCATCGTAGTTTTGATTTACATTTCTCTAATGATTAGTGATGTTGAGCATTTTTTCACGTGTTTGTTGGCAATCTGTGTATCTTCTTTGGAGAATTGTCTATTTAGGTCTTCTGCCCATTTTTGGATTGGGTTGTTTGTTTTTCTGATATTGAGTTGCATGGGCTGCTTGTAAATTTTGGAGGTTAATCCTTTGTCAGTTGCTTCATTTGCAAATATTTTCTCCTATTCTGAGGGATATTTTTTCATCTTGCTTATGGTTTCCTTTGCTGTGCAAAAGCTTTTAAGTTTCATTAGGTCTCATTTGTTTATTTTTGTTTTTATTTCCATTTCTCTAGGAGGTGGGTCAAAAAGGATCTCGCTGTGATTTATGTCATAGAGTGTTCTGCCTATGTTTTCCTCTAAGAGTTTGATAGTGTTTGGCTTTACATTTAGGTCTTTAAACCATTAGAGTTTATTTTTGTATATGGTGTTAAGGAGTGTTCTAATTTCATTCTTTTACATGTAGTTGTTGAGTTCTCCCAGCACCACTTATTGAAGAGGCTGTCTTTTATCCATTGTATGTTCTTGCCTCCTTTATCAAAAATAAGGTTACCATATGTGTGTGGGTTTATCTCTGGGCTTTCTATCCTGTTCCATAGATCTATAGTTCTGTTTCTGTTCCAGTACCATACTGTCTTGATTAATGTGGCTTTGTAGTACAGTCTGAAGTCCTGGAGCCTGATGCCTCCAGCTCCATTTTTTCTTTCTCAACATTGCTTTGGCTATTCAGTGTCTTTTCTGTTTCCATATAAATTGTGAATTTTTTTATTCTAGTTCTGTGAAAAATGCTATTGGTATTTTGATAGGGCTTGCACTGAATCAGTAGATTGCTTTGGGTAGTAGAGTCATTTTCACAGTGTTGATTTTTCCAATCCAAGAACATGGTATACCTCTCCATCTGTTTGTATCATATTTAATTTCTTTCATCATTCTCTCATATATTTCTGCAAGCAGGTTGTTGGTCTCCTTAAGTAGGTTTATTCCTAGGTAATTTATGCTTTTGGTTGGAATGATAAATGGGAGTGTTTCCTTAAATTCTCTTTCAGATTTTTCATCATTAGTGTTTAGGAATCGAAGACATTTCTGTGCATTAATTTTGTATCCTCCCTCTGTTATATTTTGGAAGAGTTTGAGAAGGATAGGTGTTAGCTCTTCTCTAAATGTTTGATAGAATTCACCTGTGAAGCCATCTGGTCCTGGGCTTTTGTTTGTTGGAAGATTTTTAAGCAAAGCCTCAATTTCAGTGCTTGTGATTGGTCTGTTTATATTTTCTATTTCTTCCTGGTTCAGTCTTAGAAGGTTGTGCTTTTGTAAGAATCTGTCCATTTCTTCCAGGTTGTGCATTTTATTGGCATATAGTTGCTTGTAGTAATCTCTCATGATCCTTTGTATTTCTGCAGTGTCAGTCATTATTTCTTTTTTTTCATTTCTAATCCTATTGATTTGAGTCTTCTCCCTTTTTTTCTTGATGTGTCTGGCTAATGGTTTATCAATTTTGTTTATCTTCTCAAAGAACTAGCTTTTACTTTTATTGATCTTTGCTATCATTTCCTTCATTTCTTTTTCATTTACTTCTGATTTGATCTTTATTTACTTCTGCTAACTTTGGGGTTATTTTTGTTCCTCTTTCTCTAGTTGCTTTAGGTGTGAATTTAAGTTGTTTATTTGAAATTTTTCTTTTTTCCTTTTTTTTAATTTTTATTTTTGTTGTGTTGGGCCTTCGTTTCTGTGCAAGGGCTTTCTCTAGTTGTGGCAAGCAGGAGCCATTCTTCATTGCGGTGTGCAGGCCTCTCACTATCATGGCCTCTGTTGTTGCGGAGCACAGGCTCCAGATGCGCAGGCTCACAAGTTGTGTCTCACGGGCCTAGTTGCTCCACGGCATGTGGAATCCTCCCAGCCCAGGGCTCAAACCCATGTCCCCTGCATTAGCAGGCAGATTCTCAACCACTGCACCATCAGGGAAGCCCTGTTTCTTGTTTCTTGAGGTAGGATCCTATTGTTATAAACTTCCCTCTTAGAACTGCTTTTGCTGCATCCCATAGGTTTTGGGTCATCGTGTTTTCATTGTCATTTGTTTCTAGGTATTTTTAATTTCTTATTGGATTTCTTCAATGACCTCTTGTTTATTAAGTAGTGTATTGCTTAGCCTCCATATGTATGTATTTTTTACAGAATTTTTTCTGTAATTTATATCTAGTCTCATAGCATTGTGGTCGGAAAAGATACTTGATATGATTTCAATTTTCTTAAATGTACCAAAGGTTGATTTGTGATCCAAGATATGATCTATCCTGGAGAATATTCCATGAGCACTTTAGAAGAAAGTGTATTCTGTTGTATTGGATGGAATGTACTATAAATATCAATTAAGTCCATCTTCTTTAGTTTATCATTAAAAGCTTGTGTTTCCTCATTTATTTTCATTTTGGATGATCTTTTCATTCATGGAGGTGTTAACATCCCATACTATTATTGTGTTAGTGTCAATTTCTAATTTATGGCTGTTAGCATTTACCTTATGTATTGAGGTGCTCTTAGGTTGGGTGCATAAATATTTACAATTGTTATATCTTCTTCTTGGATTGTTCCCTTGATCATTCTGTAGTGTCCTACTTTGCCTTTTGTATTAGCCTTTATTTTAAAGTCTATTTTGTCTGATATGGGAATTTCTACTTCATATTTCTTTTGATTTCCTTTTGCATGGAATTTCTTTTTCCATCCCCTTGCTTTCAGTCTTTATGTGTCCATAGGACTGAAATGTGTCTCTTGTAAACAGCACATATATGGGTCTTGTTTGGTATCCATTCAGCCAGTCTGTGTCTTTTTGTTGGAGCATTAATCTGTTTACATTTATGGTAGTTATCAATATGTATGTTCCTATTAACATTTTCATAATTCTTTTGGATTTGTTATTGTAGGTCTTTTCCTTCTCTTGTGTTTCCTGCCTAGAGAAGTTCCTTTAGCATTTGTTGTGCAGCTGGTTTGGTGGTGCTGAAGTCTCTTAGCTTTTGCTTCTCTGTAAATGTTTTAATTTCTCCATCAAATCTGAATGAGATCCCTTCTGGATAGAGTAATCTTGGTTGTAGGTTTTTCCCTTTCATCAGTTGATGCCTCTCCTTTCTGGCTTTCAGAGTTTCTGCTGAAAGATCAGCTCTTAACCTTATGGGGATTCCCTTGTATATTATTTGCTGTTTTTCCCTTGCTGCTTTTAAGATTTTTTCTTTGTATTTAATTTTTGATAGTTTGATTAATATGTGTCTTGGTGTTTTTCTCCTTGGATTTATCCTGTATGGGACTCTCTGCACTTCCTGGACTTGATTAACTATTTCCTTTCCCATATTAGGGAAATTTTCAACTATAACCTCTTCAAATATTTTCTCAGTCCCTTTCGTTTTCCCTTCATCCTTTTGGACACCTATGCTTTGAACATTTGTGCATTTAATATTGTTCCCAAGGTCTCTGAGACTGTCCTCAATTCTCTTCATTCATTTTTGTTTATTCCACTCTGCAGTAGTTATTTTCACTACTTTATCTTCCAGGTCACTTATCCATTCTTCTGCCTCAGTTATTCTGCTATTGATTCCTTTTAGAGAATTTTTAATCTCATTTATTGTGTTGTTCACCATTGTGAACAATGGTATATCTCTCCGTCAATCTATATCATGTTTAATTTTTTTCATCAGTGTCTTATAATTTTCTGCATACAGGTCTTTTGTCTCTTAGGTAGGTTTATTCCAAGATATTTTAATTTTTTGTTGTTGTTGCAATGGTAAATGGGAGTGTTTTCTTGATTTCACTTTCAGATTTTTCATCATTAGTGTACAGGAATGCCAGAGATATCTGTGCATTAATTTTGTATCCTGCATCCTTACAGAATTCATTGAGTAGCTCTTATAGTTTTCTGGTAGCATCTTTAGGATTCTCTATGTATAGTATCATGTCATCTGCAAACAGTGACAGCTTTACTTCTTCTGTTCCGATTTGGATTCCATTTATTTCCTTTTCCTCTCTGATTCCAGTGGCTAAAACTTCCAAAACTATGTTGAATAAGAGTGGTGAGAGTGGGCAACCTTGTCTTGTTCCTGATCTTAGTGGAAATGCTTTCAGTTTTTCACCATTGAGGATGATGTTTGCTGTGGGCTTGTCATATATGGCCTTTATTATGTTGCGGAAAGTTCCCTCTATGCCTACTTTCTGGAGGGTTTTTATCATAAATGGGTGTTGAATTTTGTCAAAAGCTTTCTCTGCATCTATTGAGATGATCATATGGTTTTTCTCCTTCAATTTGTTAATATGGTTTATCACATTGATAGATTGCGTATATTGAAGAATCCTTGCATTCCTGGAATAAACCCCACTTGATCATGGTGTATGATCCTTTTAATGTGCTGTTGGATTCTGTTTGCTAGTATTTTGTTGAGGATTTTTGCATCTATGTTCATCAGTGATATTGGGCTGTAGTTTTCTTTCTTTTTGACATCGTTATCTGGTTTTGGTATCAAAGTGATGGTGGCCTTGTAGAATAAATTTGGGAGTGTTCCTCCCTCTTCTATATTTTGGAAGAGTTTGAGAAAGATAGGTGTTAGCTCTTCTCTAAATGTTTGATAGAATTCGCCTGTGAAGCCATCTGGTCCTGGGCTTTTGTTTGTTGGAAGATTTTAATCACAGTTTAAATTTCAGTGCTTGTAATTGGTCTGTTCATATTTTCTATTTCTTCCTGATTCAGTCTTGGCAGGTTGTGCATTTCTAAGAATTTGTCCATTTCTTCCAGATTGTCCATTTTATTGGCATAGAGTTGCTTGTAGTAATCTCTCATGATTTTTTTTATTTCTGCAGTGTCAGTTGTTACTTCTCCTTTTTCAGTTCTAATTCTATTGATTTGAGTCTTCTCCCTTTTTTTCTTAATGAGTCTGGCTAATGTTTTATCAATTTTGTTTATCTTCTCAAAGAACCAGCTTTTAGTTTTATTGATCTTTGCTATCGTTTCCTTCATTTCTTTTTCATTTATTTCTGATCTGATTTTTATGATTTCTTTCCTTCTGCTAACTTTGGGGTTATTTTGTTCCTCTTTCTCTAATTGCTTTAGGTCCAACGTTAGGTTTTTTATTCGAGATGTTTCCTGTTTCTTATGGTGGGCTTGTATTGCTATAAACTTCCCTCTTAGAACTGCTTTTGCAGCATCCTATATATTTTGGGTCGTCATGTCTCCATTGTCATTTGTGTCTAGGTATTTTTTTATTTCAACTTTGATTTCTTCAGTGATCACTTCGTCATTATGTAGTGCATTGTTTTGCCTCCATGAGTTTGTATTTTTTACAGAATTTTCCTGTAATTGATATCTAGTCTCATGGCTTTATGGCCAGCAAAGATGCTTGATACAATTTCAATTTTCTTAACTTTACCAAGGTTTGATTTGTGACCCAAGATATGATCTATCCTGGAGAATGTTCCATGAGCACTTAAGAAAAATGTGTATTCTGTTGTTTTTGGATGGAATGTCCTATAAATATCAATTAGGTCCATCTTGTTTAATGAATCATTTAAAGCTTGTGTTTCCTTATTTATTTTCATTTTGGATGATCTGTCCATGGGTGAAAGTGGGGTGTTAAAGTCCCCTACTATGAATGTGTTACTGTTGATCTCCCCTTTTATGGTTGTTAGTATTTGCCTTATGTATTGAGGTGCTCCTATGTTGGGTGCATAAATATTTACAATTGTTTTATCTTCTTCTTGGATCGATCCCTTGATCATTATGTAGTGTCCTTCTTTGTCCCTTTTAATAGTCTTTATTTTAAAGTCTATTCTGTGCGATATCAGAATTGCTACTCCAGCTTTCTTTTGGTTTCCGTTTGCGTGGAATATCTTTTTCCACCCCCTTACGTTCAGTGTGTATGTGTCTCTAGGTCTGAAGTGGGTCTCTTGTAGACAGCATATATATAGGTCTTGTTTTTGTATCCACTCAGCCAATCTGTGTCTTTTGGTGGGAGCATTTAGTCCATTTACATTTAAGGTAATTATTGATATGTATGTTCCTATTCCCATTTTCTAAATTTTGAGGGATTCATTATTGTAGGTCTTTTCCTTCTCTTGTTTTTCTTGCCTAGAGAAGTTCCTTTAGCAGTTGTTGTACAACTGGTTTGGTGGTGTTGAACTCTCTCAGCTTTTGCTTGTCGGTAAAGATTTTAATTTCTCCATCAAATCTGAAAGATATCCTTGCTGGGTAGAGTAATTGTGGTTCCAGGTTTATCTCCTTCATCACTTTAAATATGTCCTGCCAGTCCCTTCTGGCTTTCAGAGTTTCTGACGAAAGATCAGCTGTTAACCTTATGGGGATTTCCTTTTGTGTTATTTGTTGTTTTTCCCTTGCTGCTTTTAATATGCTTTCTTTGTATTTAATTTTTGACAGTTTGATTAATATGTGGCTTGGCATATTTCTCCTTGGATTTATCCTGTATGGGACTCTCTGTGCTTCCTTGACTTGATTAACTATTTCCTTTCCCATCAAAGGAAAGTTTTCAACTATAATCTCTTCAAATATTTTCTCAGTCCCTTTCTTTTTCTATTCTTTTTCTGTAACACCTCTAGTTCGAATATTGGTGCATTTAATGTTGTCCCAGAGGTCTCTGAGACTGTCCACAATTCTTTTCATTCTTTTTCCTTTATTCTGTTCTGCAGTAGTTATTTCCACTATTTTATCTTCCAGGTCACTTATCCTTTATTCTGCCTCAGTTATTCTGCTATTGATCCAATCTAGAGTATTTTTAATTTCTTTTATTGTGCTGTTCATCGTTGTTTGTTTCATCTTTAGTTCTTCTAGGTCCTTGTTAAATGTTTCTTGCATTTTTTCTATTCTATTTCCAAGATTTTGGATCATCTTAATATCATTATTCTGAATTCTTTTTCAGGTAGACTGCCTATTTCCTCTTCATTTGTTAGGTCTGGTGGGTTTTTATTTTCCTACTTAATTTGCGGTGTGTTTTTCTGTCTTCTTATTTTGCTTATGTTACTGTGTTTGGCGTCTCCTTTTTGCAGGCTGCAGGATCGTAGTTCCCATTGTTTTTAGTGTCTGTCTCCAGTGTTTCAAGTTGGTTCAGTGGTTTGTGTAGACTTCCTGTTGGAGAGGACTGGTGCTTGTGTTGTGGTGGATGAGGCTAGATCTTTTCTTTCCAGTGGGCGGGACCATGTCCAGTGGTGTCTTTTGGGGTGTCTGTGGACTTATTATGACTTTAGGCAGCCTTTCTGCTAATGGGTGGTGTTGTGTTCCTGTTTTGCTAGTTGTTTAGCATAGGCTGTCCAGCAGTGTAGCTTGCTGGTCATTGATTGAAGCTGGATGCTGGCGTTGAGATGGAGAGCTCTGGGAAATTGTCACCATTTGATATTATGTGGAGCTGGGAGGTCTCTTGAGGACCAGTGTCCTGAAGTTGCCTCTCCCACCTCAGAGGAATAGTACTGACTCCTGCCTGCAGCACCAAGAGACTTTCATCCACATGGCTCAGAATAAAAGGGAGAAAAATTAGAGAGAAAGCATTAGTAGAAGTAGGAAGAAAGAAAGAAAGAAAGAAAGAAAGAAAGAAAGAAAGAAAGAAAGAAAGAAAGAAAGAAAGAAAGAAAGAAAGAAGAAAAGAAGGAAAGAGGGAAAGAAAGAAAGAAAGCAGGGAGGGACAGAGGGAGGGATAGAGGGAGGAAGGAAGGAAGGAAGGAAGGAGGGAAGGAAGGAAAAAAGAAAGAAGATAAAGTAAAATAAAATAAAATATAATAAACTTATTAAATTAAAAATATAATTATTAAGAAAAAAATTTTTAAAAAATGGACGGATAGAACCCTAGGAAAAATGGTGCAAGCAAAGCTATAGAGGCAAAATCTCACACAGAAGCATAAACATACACACTCACAAAAAGAGGAAAAGGGGAAAAAATCATAAATCTTGCTCTCAAAATCCACCTCCTCAATTTGGGATGATTCATTGTCTATTCATGTGTTCCACAGAATACAATCAACTTGATGTACAGAGCCTCAATCTGCTGCTTCTGAGGCTTCTGGGAGAGATTTCCCTTTCTCTTGTTTGTTCTCACAGCTCCCAGGGGCTCAAATTTGGATTTGGCCCTGCCTCTGCGTGTAGGTTGACGCAGGGCCTCTGTTTTTCGCTCAGACAGGACGGGGTTAAAGGAGCCTCTGATTTGGGGGTTCTGGCTCACGCAGGCCTGGGGGAGCAAGGAGCACGGACTGCAGGGCGAGGCTGCGGTGGCAGAGGCTGGCATAACATTGCACCAGCCTGAGGCTTGCTGTGCCTTCTCCCAGGGAAACTGTCCCTGGATCCCAGGAACCTGGCAGTGGCAGGCTGCACAGTCTCCCCAGAAGGGAGTTGTGGATAGTGAACTGTGCTCGCACACAGGCTTCCTGGTGGTGGCAGCAGCAGCCTTAGCATCTCCTGCCCATCTCTGGGGTCCGCGCTTTTAGCCTTGGCTTGCACCACCCGTCCCTGGAGCTCCTTTAAGCAGCGCTCTTAATCCCCTCTCCTCACGCACCAGGAAACAAAGAGGGAAGAAAAAGTCTCTTGCCTCTTCAGCAGCTCCAGACCTTTTCCCGGACTCTCTCCCTGCTAGCTGTGGTGCACTAATCCCTTCAGGCTGTGTTCACGTCCCAAACCCCAGTCCTCTCCTTGCGCTCTGACCAAAGCCTGAGCCTCAGATTGCAGCCCCACCCACCCCAATAGGTGAGCAGACAAGCCTCTCGGGCTGGTGAGTGCCGGGTGGCACCTATCCTCTGTGCGGTAATCTCCCCGCTTTGTCCCCCACACCCCTATTGCTGTGCTCTCCTCCACAGCTCCAAAGCTCCCCCTTCTGCCACCCACAGTCTCCGCCCACGAAGGGGCTTCCTAGTGTGTGGAAACCTTTCCTCCTTCACAGCTCCCTTCCACAGTTGCAAGTCCCATCCCTATTCTTTTGTCTCTGTTTTTTTCTTTTTTTCTTTTGCCTTACCCAGGTATGTGGGGGATTTCTTGCCTTTTGGGAGGTCTGAGGTCTTCTGCCAGCCTTCAATAGGTGTTCTGTAGGAAGTATTCCACGTGTAGATGTTTTCCTGGTGTATCTGTGGGGAGGAAGGTGATCTCCGTGCCTTACTCTTCTGCCATCTTCCCCTCGTCCTCCCCTCCCTCTTGTGTCTCCTTGCCACCCTCCCTATCTCACCCACCTAGGTGGTCACAAGGCAGTGAGCTGATCTCCCTGTGCTATGTGGCTGCTTCCCACTTACTATCTATTTTACATCTGGTAGTGTATATGTGTGAATGTCACTCTCTCACTTCCCAGTTTACCCTTCCCTCTCCCCATGTCCTCAAGTCCATTCTCTATGTCTGCATTTTTATTCCTGTCCTGACCCTAGGTTCTTTTGAACTTTTCTTTTTAATTCCATATATATATATATATATGTGTGTGTGTGTGTGTGTGTATATATATATATATGTATACTTTAACTTCTTTATCCATTTATCCACTGATTGAAACTTAGGTTTTTTCCATGTCTTTGCTTTTGTCAGTAATGCTGCTATGAAAGTGGTTGTGCAGATATCTTTTCCAGTTATTGTTTCCATTAGATTTACATACATTTCCAGAAGTGAAACTGCTGAATCACATGGTAGTTCTGTTTTTAATATTTTGGCGATCCTCTATACTGTTATTCATAGAGGCTGTACTAGTTAAGAATGCTACCAACAGTTCACAAGTGTTCCCTTCAAATCCTAGCCAGAATTTGTTATCTCTTGTCTTTTATGATGGCTATACTAACAGGTGTGAAGTGATATCTCATTGTGTTTATGATTTCCACTTTCCTAATGACTAGTAATGTTGATCATCTTTGCATGTACCTGTTGGCCATTCATATATCTTCTTTCAAAAAATATATATTCAGGGCTTTTGCCCATTTTAAAATTAGATTATTTTTCCTTTTGCTATAGACTTGTATGTGGTCTTTATATATTTTGGATACTAACCACTTAGTCTTAGTGTTGAGATGGAAATCTCTGGGAGTGCTCTTGCTGATTGATATTACATGGAGCTGGGAGGTCTCTGGTGGACCAATGTCCTGAACTTGGCTCTCCCACCTCAGAGGCACAGGCCTGACACCTGGCCAGATCACCAAGAACCTGTCAGCCACATGGCTCAGAAAGAAAGGAAGAAAGAAAGAAAGAAAGAAAGAAAGAAAGAAAGAAAGAAAGAAAGAAAGAAAGAAAAAAGAAAGAAAGAAAGAAAAAAGAAAGAAAATAAAGTTATTAAAATAAAAAATAATTATTATTAAACATAAAAAAATTTAAAAATAATAAAAAAAGAAAGAAAGAAGAGAGCACACAAACCAAAAATCAAATCCACCAATGATAGCAAGCACTAAAAGCTATACTAAAAACAATAAAAAAAAAAAAAATAAACAGACAGACATAACCCTAGGACAAATGGTAAAAGCAAAGCTCTACAGAGAAAATCACACAAAGAAGCAAACACATACACACAAAAAGAGAAAAAGGAAAAAATATATATATATGTATACAAAAACAATAAGGAGGAAGAGAGCAACCAAATCAGTAAACAAATCCACCAATGATAATAAACTCTAAATACTAAACTAAGATAAACATAGAGACAGGAAAAAATTAGATGCAGGAAGCAAACCCCAAGTCTACAGTTGCTCCCAAAGTCCACCTCTTAAATTTTGGGATTCGTTGTCTATCCAGGTATTCCACAGATGCAGGGTACATCAAGTTGATTGTGGAGATAAAATCTGCTGCTCCTGAGACTGCTGGGAAAATTTTCCCTTTTTCTTCTTTGTTTGCACAGCTCCTGGGGCTCAGCTTTGGATTTGGCCCTGCCTCTGCATGTAAGTTGCCTTAGAGAGTCTGTTCTCCACTCAGACAGGACGGGGTTAAAGTAGCAGCTGATTCACGGCCTCTGGCTCACTCAGGCCTCGGGGAGGGAGGGGTACTGAATGTGGGGTGAGCCTGCGGTGGCAGAGGCCAGCATGATGTTGCAATACCTGAAGCACGCCATGTGTTCTCCTGGGGAAGATGTCCCTGGATCACGTGACTCTGGCAGTGGTGGGCTGCACAGGCTCCCAGGAGGGGAGGTGTGGATAGTAACCTATGCTTGCACACAGGTTTCTTGGTGACTGCAGCAGCAGCCTCAGCATTTCATGCCCGTCTCTGGTGTCCACGCTGATAGCCGTGGCTCGCGCCTGTCTCTGGAGCTCGTTTAGGTGGTGCTCTGAATCCTCTTTCCTCATGCACCTCCAAAAAATGGTCTCTTGCCACTTAGGCAGGTCCAGACATTTTCCCGGACTCCTTCCTGGCTAGCTGTGGTGCACTAGCCCCCTTCAGGCTGTGTTCAGGCAGCCAACCCCAGTCCTCTCCCTAAGATCTGACCTCTGAAGCCCTAGCCTCAGCTCGCAGCCCCCACCCACCCTCGCGGGTGAGCAGACAAGCCTCTCAGGCTGGTGAGTGCTGGTAGGCACCGATCCTCCGTGTGGGAAACTCTCCACTTTGCCCTCTGCACCCCTGTTGCTGTGCTCTCCTCTGTGGCTCTGAAGCTTCTCCCCCACCACCCAGCCTCCGTCTCTGCCAGTCAAGTGGCTTCCTAGTGTGTGGAAACTTTTCCTCCTTCACAGCTCCCTCCCCGAGGTGCAGGTCCCATCCCTCTTCTTTTGTCTCTGTTTTTCTTTTTCTTTTGCCCTACCCAGGTACGTGGGGAGTTTCTTGCCTTTTGGGAGGTCTGAGGTCTTCTGCCAGCATTCAGTAGGTGTTCTGTAAGAGTTGTTCCACAGATAGATGTATTTCTGATGTAGTTGTGGGTAGGAAGGTGATCCCCATGTCTTACTCCTCCACCATCTTGAAGGTCTCCCCTCTACTTTTGAACTTTAAAATAAGGAACACCTTGGACTGTACCCATGGAATGCAATCTGGTGATAGGTAAATGTTCAATGATAATGAAAATTAATAACTTTGCCTTAAAATTGAAGAACATAACTTGATAGCCAAATTGATAGCATATATTTTTAAAAAAACCTGGGGCTTCCCTTATGGTGCAGTGGTTGAGAGTCCACCTGCCGATGCAGGGGACATGGGTTCATGCCCTGGTCTGGGAGGATCCCACATGCCACGGAGCGGCTGGGCCCGTGAGCCATGGCCACTGAGCCTACGCGTCTGGAGCCTGTGCTCCGCAATGGGAGAGGCTGCAACAGTGAGAGAACCACGTACCACAAAATAAATAAATGAAAATTTAAAAAAATAAATAAATAAAACCTGAAAATTACTCTACTTTCACATCTCTCAGGATACAATCAATATTTATAAAACTCTAGCTTGGCTCAATACAACCCTTCTCATACTTCTCTCATTGCATAATCTTTCACATTACTGTTGAATCACTTGATTTCAAAATTGTATTGGCTTACTTACATGCAAATTTGAGCAATCTAATGAAACACAGATATGTGGTAATGCACCAGAAGATACACATAGATAAACATACACAGAGTTGTTAAGGAAAGTATATATGTAAATTGAAGGACTTCCAAGAATGCTCCCTTTTGTCCACTGGTCAAATAGTACAAGTCAGATGGTCAGATGATAGTACAAATGCCTTATGTGCAAGCTGATTTTCTTCACAAATTTCTTGATTGAGGCTGGAAAAAAATATAATTAGCTGGGAGCACAACTTAGGCTTAAAAATGGATTAGAATATATAAATTCTAATTATTTAAAAAATTAGGCTGTTATTTAAGGAATCGGTTTTCTTTTATAGTTCTTGTCATTTGAGGTGGCTAAAAGCATAATAACTTTATCATATTAAAAAAAGTTTCTTATTTTAGATGACAAAATATTCACTCTGGAAACCTGATAGATAACAATTCCTCAAGGCCAATTAATTGTGAAAGTAAAAGAAATGGTGAATTCTTTCAAAACAATTTCAATTTCTGGTATTATGCCTCTATTTAAAGCAAAGAATGAATACACAGCTTTACCTCTCTCAGTTTTTTCCATAGGCATTTATTTTATAATTATGAAACAATTGTCTGGATGTTAGTAAACCAATCCATGGCTCATTTTTACATCTAATATGAGAGGCAACTAGTGTTATTTTTAAACTTTCAACATATACAACATCTTGGGCTGCAAATCAGTGAACTATTTTTGTCGATTTCCCATGTTCCAGAAGAGTCAAGCAGAAGCTGAGGAGACAGTAGCATATATTAAATGCCAAATTCATATGGTATAGACAGTATTTTTACTATTTACACTACTCTCAAGACATTTGTGGAAATTATATACATATTCATAGATATTTATAGCTATAAGTTTAATCATAAAAATCCCACATAATCATTTTATGGAAAATATGTTAATTTTTATTTAAACATATTTTTCTCAGAATTATCAAAAGTGACTGTATTTTGCATTTAGGAATAGGTTAAAAATAATATAGATAGAGGTTTAGATCTCATTTTGGTGTTAGTTAACTATACAGAGCAAGGGTCAGCAAACTTTTTCTGTAAAAGGCCAGACAGTAAATATTTTAGGCTTTGTGGGTCATAGGGTCACTGTCACAGCTTCTCAACTCTACATGTGTGATAAGAAAGTGATCATAGATAATAGTAAATAAATGAGTGTGGTGGTATTCCAATTAAACTTTATTTACAAAACAGAAAGCAGGTGGGATTTGTTCTGTGGGCTGTAGTTTGCCAATATTCCTACTATAGCATATTATTTCCTGATCTAACAGGTAAAGCTTGAGTTAAGAGCTGCTGAGGGGTTATCAAGCATTTAAAGACAAGGTATTTACCTAGGATTCCCTAGGAATACAGGACCTGACTTTTGGTAATATGAAGTCAGGCATCTTTTTAAGAGAAAGAACAACAAGGGAAAATTCTGCTTACTATCTCACTAAGTTTCTCGCTTGTGCTTTCTCTTAGAGCTCCCAACAAAGCCATCATGCATATTTCTAAAAGAATATTATTTACTTAACTCTGAAAGAAATATTCTTTAGGCACAATTAGTGTGTGGGACAAGATATGTGCTGTGAGCATATAGATGATGTTGCAAAGGAAAGGCTTTCAGTGGTAAGTAAGACACAAATTAATCTATTACAACAGTTTCCTAAAACTTACAATTCTCAGTCATTTTCTTTGTATTTTACTTTTGATTATCTTAACTTACAGACTTGGTCCTTATTCAATAGAGAGATGATTTATACATATAAAAGTGTCATACATGTGGTAGGTACAAATTGCCTACCAAAATATTATAACAGAACACTCTATAATTTATCATCAATTAATTAATTGTGTAGGTAGAACTATAACCTCAAACATTTTTTTATCTCATGTTACTATTCTAAAAAATTGTTGACACTGTAGTCAGTTTTGGCAAATTTAAAATGAAACATATGCCAAATGTCAGGTATAACTTTCAGAAAATATATTTTTCTTATTCCCTTAGTTCATTTATTTTTATTAAGATATTGTTTTTACTTCACACTCAGCAAAATAAAACTCACTATACAGCATATATAACTTTCAGTACCAGAAAATTTGTCTTTTCCTCTGCTTTTGGTTAAAAAAATCCCAAACATTCATCAAATGTAACTCATGAGAATGAAGAGGAAAATTTTTGAATGTGTATAATTTAGAGGAGAGGGGGCTTAGTTTACAAATGCATACTGAAAGGAAAGTCAAGGGGAGAGTATTCTTAGAAGTAAATGATGAAAAAGCCAGATTTCCTCATGTTAAATATCTTCTACTGGAAATAAATGGAAACGAAGGGGCAAAACATCCTTACAGGAGAATTCCAAATAATATTTATAGATACTCATCCCCTGGGAGGGGAAACTTAATCCTTTTCCCTGGCTGGAGTGTAAGCTGGACATAATGACTGGCTTCCAAAGAGGAGAGAATATAAAGAGTGTGATAGTAATGTAATAGTGGAGAAAATTGTAGATGCCACCTTGACAAAGTGGTCAAGATTTTCATCACCAGGATTAAGTCATATTAATATCATGTACCCCCAATATGATGTGGGTCCTCATACTGTAACCCCAGTCTAATCATGAGAAAAATACCAGACAAATCCAAATTGAGGGACATTCTAAAAAACAACTGACCAATACTCCTCAAAGACGTCAAGATCATGAAAAAAAGGGAAGTCTGAGGAACTGTCAAAAACTGGAGAGAGATTAAGGAAACACAATGACTATATACAATGTTATGTCCTGCGTGGGGTCCTTGCATAGAAAAGAGTAGATTTGTGGAAAAGTTCATAAAATGTGAATAGAGTCTGTAGTTTAGTTAATAGTGTTGTACCAAGTGGTGGTGCTTATGGTAGCCAAATGATGGGAGGCATGGGCTTGTCAAACCAGTCCAGTTATGGTGACCCAGCCAGCCAGCAGCTGAGTGGTGGTAATGGAGGCGGCTATGGTGGCCAGAGCAGCATGAGTGGATATGACCAAGTTTTACAGGAAAACTCCAGTGATTATCAATCAAACATTGCATAGGCAGCCAAGGAGCAGTGAACAGCAACTACTACAGTAGTGGAAGCCGAGCATCTATGGGAGTGAATGGAATGGGAGGGATGTCTAGCATGTCCAGTATGAGTGGTGGATAGGGAATGTAATTGATCCTGGTCACTGACTCTTGGTCAACATTTTTAAAAAGGAAAACAAAACTTAAGTTTTAGCAGTTTTGCAATACAAATTTGTGGTTTATGCTTACTCTAAGTGGAAATCAGGATTGTTTTAAAGGCTTAAGTTTCAGTATTTTTTAACATAAACATTCATTTAGGATGTAACAAGTTGAGTAATCTGTTACTGTTACTGTTAAATAATTTTCAGCTTTTCTCAAGTTAGTTATATTGTAGGATGTACTTAAGGTTAAAGCAATTGAATTATGTTAAATGTTGCTTACACCACATTACATTGAGCACTGTTTGGATGCATTGCTGAAAGACATGCTTTTTTGTGAAACTCAATATAGGAGCTGTGTCTACAATTAAAAGTGAAACATTTAGCATATTTGTTAATTCTAGTTTCATTTAATAACCTCTATGGCATGTAAGTTTAAGCTTATTTTTAAGTTAATGGGGAAAATTTGAGACGCAATACCAATACTTTAGGATTTTGGTCTTGGTGTTTGTATGAAATTCTGAGGCCTTGATTTAAATCTTTTCATTGTATTGTGATTTTCCTTTTAGGTGTATTGCACTAAGTGAAACTTGTTGAATAAATCTTCCTTTTAAAAACTGAAAAAAGGGGGGGACCTTGAAGATGGCGGAAGAGTAAGACGCGGAGATCGCCTTCCTCCCCACGGATACACCAGAAATACATCCACACGTGGAACAACTCCTACAGAACTCCTACTGAAGGCTGGCAGAAGACCTCAGACCTCCCAAAAGGCAAGAAACTCCCCACGTAACTGGGTAGGGCAAAAGAAAAAACAGAGACAAAAGAATAAGGACGGCACCTGCACCAGTGGGAGGGAGCTGTGAAGGAGGAAAAGTTTCCACACACTAGGAAGCCCCTCCGCGGGCGGAGACTGCAGGAGGCGGAGGGGGGAGTTTCGGGACCGCGGAGTAGTGCACAGCGACGGGTGCGGAGGGCAAAGCGGGGAGATTCCTGCACAGACGATCGGTGCCGACCGGCACTCACCAACCCGAGAGGCTTGTCTGCTCACCCGCCGGGGCGGGCGGGGCTGCGAGCTGAGGCTCGGGTTTTGGTTTTGGACGGAGCTCAGGGAGAGGACTGGGGTTGGCGGCTTGAACATAGCCTGAAGGGGTTAGTGCACCACGACTAGACGGGAGGGAGTTCGGGGAAAAGCCTGCACCTGCCGAAGAGGCAAGAGACTTTTTCTTCCCTCTTTGTTTCCTGGTGCGCGAGGAGAGGGGTTTAAGAGCGCTGCTTAAAGGATCTCCAGAGAAGGGCGTGAGCCGTGGCTAAAAGCGCGAACCCCAGAGACGGGCGCGAGCCGTGGCTGAGGGCGCGAGCCCCCGAGACGGGCGCGAGCCGCGGCTGAAAGCGCAAACCCCAGAGACGGGCGCGAGCCGCGGCTAAAACCGCGGACCACAGAGACGGGCGGGAGACGCTAAGGCTGCTGCTGCCGCCACCAAGGGGCCTGTGTGCGAGCACAGGTCACTCTCCACACCCCTCTTCCGCGGAGCCTGTGCAGCCCGCCACTGCCAGGTTCCCGGGATCCAGGGACAACTTCCCCGGGAGTACGCACGGCGGGTCTCAGGCTGGTGCAACATCACGCCGGCCTCTGCCGCAACGTCACGCTGCCTCTGCAGCTGCAGGCCCGCCCCGCACGTAGTGCCCCTCCTACCCCCATCCCCCAACCCCCGGCCTGAGTGAGCCGGAGGCCCCGAATCAGCGGCTCCTTTAACCCCGTCCTGTCTGAGCGAAAAAACAGACGCCCTCCAGCGACCTACACGCAGAGGCAGGGCCAAATCCAAAGCTGAGCTCCTGTGAGCTGTGAAAACAAAGAAGAGAAAGGGAAATCTCTCCCAGCAGCCACAGAAGCAGCGGATTAAAGCTCCACAATCAACTTGATATACCCTGCATCTGTGGAATACCTGAATAGACAAGGAATGATCCCAAATTGAAGAGGTGGAATTTAGGAGCGAGATCTATGATTTTTTTCCCTTTTCCTCTTTTTGTGAATGTGTACGTGTATGCTTCTGTGTGAGATCCTGTCTGTATACTCTTGCTTCCACCATTTGTCCTAGGGCTCTATCCGTCCATGACTTTTTTTTAAAAATTCTTTTTCTTAATAATTAAGTTTAATTGTGATAACTTTATTATACTTTACCTTCGTTCTTTCTTTCTTTCCTTCCTTCCTTCCCTCCTTTAGACAACGAATCACCCCAAATTGAGGAGGTGGTCTCAGGGAGCAGGATTTATGATTTTTCCCCCTTTACCTCTTTTTGTGAAGGTGTATGTGTATGCTTCTGTGTAAGATTTTCTCTGTATAGCTTTGCTTCCAACATTTGTCCTAAGGTTCTATCCGTCCCTTTTTTTTTTTTTTCTAAATATTTTTAAATTCAATAACTATATTATACTTTATTTTATTTTTACTGTATCATCTTTCTTTCTGTCTTTTTTCCTTCTTTCCCTCCTTCCTTCCTTCCTCCCTCCCTCCCTCCCTCCCTCCTTTCTTTCCTTCTTTGCTTCTTTCTTCCTTCCTTCCTTTCCTCCTTTCCTTCTTTCTTTACTCATACTTCTACTAATTCTCCCTACTTTTTCTCCCTTTTATTCTGAGCTGTGTGGATGAAAGGCTCTTGGTGCTCCAGCCAGGAGTCAGGGCTCTGCCTCTGAGGTAGGAGAGCCAACTTCAGGACACTGGTCAACAAGAGACCTCCCAGCTCCACATAATATTAGACGGTGGAACTATCCCAGAGACCTCCATCTTAACACCAGCACCCAGCTTCACTCAACGACCAGCAAGCCACAGTGCTGGACAACCTATGCCAAACAACTAGCAAAACAGGAACACAACCCCACCCATTAGCAGAGAGGCTGCCTAAAATCATAATAAGGCCGCAGACACCCCAAAACACACCACCAGACGTGAACCTGCCCACTAGAGAGACAAGATCCAGCCTCATCCAGCACAACACAGGCACTAGTCCCCTCCACCAGGAAGCCTACACAACCCACTGAAACAATCTTAGCCACTGGAGACAGACATCAAAAACAACGGGAACTACGAAAGTGCAGCCTGCAAAAAGGAGACCCCAAACACAGTAAGATAAGCAAAATGAGAAGACAGAAAAACACACAGCAGATGAAGGAGCAAGATAAAAACCCACCAGACCTAACAAATGAAGAGGAAATAGGCAATCTACCTGAAAAAGAATTCAGAATAATGATAGTAAGGATGATCCGAAATCTTGGAAGTAGAATGGACAAAATGCAAGAAACAGTTAACAAGGACCTACAAGAACTAAAGATAAAACAAGCAACGATGAACAATGCAATAAATGAAATTAAAATCACTCTAGATAGGATCAATAGCAGAATAACTGAGGCAGAAGAACGGATAAGTGACCTGGAAGATAAAGTAGTGGAAATAACTACTGCAGAGCAGAATAAAGAAAAAAGAATGAAAAGAACTGAGGACAGTCTCAGAGACCTCTGGGACAACATGAAACGCACCAACATTCGAATTATAGGGGTTCCAGAAGAAGAAGAAAGAAAGAAAGGGACTGAGAAAATATTTGAAGAGATTATAGTTGAAAACTTCCCTAATATGGGAAAGGAAATAGTTAATCAAGTCCAGGAAGCACAGAGGGTCCCATACAGGATAAATACAAGGAGAAACACGCCAAGACACATATTAATCAAACTGTCAAAAATTAAATACAAAGAAAGCATATTAAAAGCAGCAAGGGAAAAACAACAAATAACACACAAGGGAATCCCCATAAGGTTAACAGCTGATCTCTCAGCAGAAACCCTACAAGCCAGAAGGGAGTGGCAGGACATACTGAAAGTGCTGAAGGAGAATAGCCTGCAACCAAGACTACTCTACCCAGCAAGGATCTCATTCACATTTGATGGAGAAATTAAAACCTTTACAGACAAGCAAAAGCTGAGAGAGTTCAGCACCACCAAACCAGCTTTACAACAAATGCTAAAGGAACTTCTCTAGACACGAAACACAAGAGAAGGAAATGACCTATAGTAGCGAACCCAAAACAATATATAAAATGGAAATAGGAACATACATATCGATAATTACCTTAAATGTAAATGGACTAAATGCTCCCACCAAAAGACACAGATTGGCTGAATGGATACAAAAACAAGACCCTTATATATGCTGTCTACAAGAGACCCACTTCAGAACTAGAGACACATACAGACTGAAAGTAAGGGGATGGAAAAAGATATTCCATGCAAATGGAAACCAAAAGAAAGCTGGAGTAGCAATTCTCATATCAGACAAAATAGACTTTAAAATAAGGACTATTAAAAGGGACAAAGAAGGACACTACATAATGATCAAGGGATCGATCCAAGAAGAAGATATAACAATTGTAAATATTTATGCACCCAACATAGGAGCACCTCAATACATAAGGCAAATACTAACAACCATAAAAGGGGAGATCAACAGTAACACATTCATAGTAGGGGACTTTAACACCCCACTTTCACCCATGGACAGATCATCCAAAATGAAAATAAATAAGGAAACACAAGCTTTAAATGATACATTAAACAAGATGGACTTAATTGATATTTATAGGACACTCCATCCAAAAACAACAGAATACACATTTTTCTCAAGTGCTCATGGAACATTCTCCAGGATAGATCATATCTTGGGTCACAAATCAAGCCTTGGTAAATTTAAGAAAACTGAAATTGTATCAAGTATCTTTTCCGACCACAACGCCATGAGACTAGATATCAATTACAGGAAAAGATCTGTAAAAAATACAAACACATGGAGGCTAAACAATACACTACTTAATAATGAAGTGATCACTGAAGAAATCAAAGAGGAAATAAAAAAATACCTAGAAACAAATGACAATGGAGACACAACGACCCAAAACCTATGGGATGCAGCAAAAGCAGTTCTAAGGGGGAAGTTTATAGCAATACAAGCCCACCTTAAGAAGCAGGAAACATCTCGAATAAACAACCTAACCTTGCACCTCAAGCAATTAGAGAAAGAAGAACAAAAAAACCCCAAAGCTAGCAGAAGGAAAGAAATCATAAAAATCAGATCAGAAATAAATGAAAAAGAAATGAAGGAAACAATAGCAAAGATCAATAAAACTAAAAGCTGGTTCTTTGAGAAGATAAACAAAATAGATAAACCACTAGCCAGACTCATCAAGAAAAAAAGGGAGAAGACTCAAATCAATAGAATTAGAAATGAAAAAGGAGAAGTAACAACTGACACTGCAGAAATAAAAAAAATCATGAGAGATTACTACAAGCGACTCTATGCCAATAAAATGGACAATCTGGAAGAAATGGACAAATTCTTAGAAATGCACAACCTGCCAAGACTGAATCAGGAAGAAATAGAAAATATGAACAGACCAATCACAAGCACTGAAATTGAAACTGTGATTAAAAACCTTCCAACAAACAAAAGCCCAGGACCAGATGGCTTCACAGGTGAATTCTATCAAACGTTTAGAGAAGAGCTAACACCTATCCTTCTCAAACTCTTCCAAAATATAGCAGAGGGAGGAACACTCCCAAATTCCTTCTACTAAGCCACCATCACCTTGATACCAAAACCAGACAAGGATGTCACAAAGAAAGAAAACTACAGGCCAATATCACTGATGAACATAGATGCAAAAATCCTCAACAAAATACTAGCAAACAGAATCCAACAGCACATTAAAAGGATCATACACCATGATCAAGTGGGGTTTATTCCAGGAATGCAAGGATTCTTCAATATACGCAAATCTATCAATGTGATAAACCATATTAACAAATTGAAGGAGAAAAACCATATGATCATCTCAATAGATGCAGAGAAAGCTTTCGACAAAATCTAACACCCATTTATGATAAAAACCCTCCAGAAAGTAGGCATAGAGGGAACTTTCCTAAACATAATAAAAGCCATATATGACAAGCCCACAGCAAACATCATCCTCAATGGTGAAAAACTGAAAGCATTTCCACTAAGATCAGGAACAAGACAAGGTTGCCCACTCTCACCACTCTTATTCAACATAGTTTTGGAAGTTTTAGCCACAGCAATCAGAGAAGAAAAGGAAATAAAAGGAATCCAAATCGGAAAAGAAGAAGTAAAGCTGTCACTGTTTGCAGATGACATGATACTATACATAGAGAATCCTAAAGATGCTACCAGAAAACTACTAGAGCTAATCAATGAATTTGGTAAAGTAGCAGGATACAAAATTAATGCACAGAAATCTCTGGCATTCCTATATACTAATGATGAAAAATCTGAAAGTGAAATCAAGAAAACACTCCCATTTACCATTGCAACAAAAAGAATAAAATATCTAGGAATAAACCTACCTAAGGATACGAAAGACCTGTATGCAGAAAATTATAAGACACTGATGAAAGAAATTAAAGATGATACAAATAGATGGAGAGATATACCATGTTCTTGGATGGGAAGAATCAATATTGTGAAAATGACTCTACTACCCAAAGCAATCTACAGATTCAATGCAATCCCTATCAAACTACCACTGGCATTTTTCACAGAACTAGAACAAAAAATTTCGCAATTTGTATGGAAACACAAAAGACCCCGAATAGCCAAAGCAATCTTGAGAACGAAAAAAGGAGCTGGAGGAATAAGGCTCCCTGACTTCAGACTATATTATAAAGCAACAGTAATCAAGACAGTATGGTACTGGCACAAAAACAGAAAGATAGATCAGTGGAACAGGATAGAAAGCCCAGAGATAAACCCACGCACATATGGACACCTTATCTTTGATAAAGGAGGCAGGAATGTACAGTGGAGAAAGGACAGCCTCTTCAATAAATGGTGCTGGGAAAACTGGACAGGTACATGTAAAAGTATGAGATTAGATCACTCCCTAACACCATACACAAAAATAAGCTCAAAATGGATTAAAGACCTAAATGTAAGGCCAGAAACTATCAAACTCTTAGAAGAAAACATAGGAAGAACACTCTATGACATAAATCACAGCAAGATCCTTTCTGACCCACCTCCTAGAGTAATGGAAATAAAAACAAAAATAAACAAATGGGACCTAATGAAACTTCAAAGCTTTTGCACAGCAAAGGAAACCATAACCAAGACCAAAAGACAACCCTCAGAATGGGAGAAAACATTTGCAAATGAAGCAACTGACAAAGGATTAATCTCCAAAATTTACAAGCAGCTCATGCAGCTCAATAACAAAAAAACAAACAACCCCATCCAAAAATGGGCAGAAGACCTAAATAGACATTTCTCCAAAGAAGATATACAGAATGCCAACAAACACATGAAAGAATGCTCAACATCATTAATCATTAGAGAAATGCAAATCAAAACTACAATGAGATATCATCTCACACCAGTCAGAATGGCCATCATCAAAAAATCTAGAAACAATAAATGCTGGAGAGGGTGTGGAGAAAAGGGGACACTCTTGCACTGCTGGTGGGAATGTGAATTGGTTCAGCCACTGTGGAGAACAGTATGGAGGTTCCTTAAAAAACTACAAATAGAATTACCATATGACCCAGCAATCCCACTACTTGGCATATACCCTGAGAAAACCAAAATTCAAAAAGAGTCATGTACCAAAATGTTCATTGCAGCTCTATTTACAATAGCCAGGACATGGAAACAACCTAAGCGCCCATCATCGGATGAATGGATAAAGAAGATGTGGCACATATACACAATGGAATATTACTCAGCCTTAAAAAGAAATGAAATTGAGCTATTTGTAATGAGATGGATAGACCTAGAGTCTGTCATACAGAGTGAAGTAAGTCAGAAAGAAAAAGACAAATACCGTATGCTAACACATATATATGGAATTTAAGGGAAAAAAATGTCATGAAGAACCTAGGGGTAAGATAGGAATAAAGACGCAGACCTACTGGAGAACGGACTTGAGGGTATGGGGAGGGGGAGGGGTGAGTTTTGACAGGGCGAGAGAGAGTCATGGACATATACACACTAACAAACGTAGTAAGGTAGATAGCTGGGGGGAAGCAGCCGCAAGGCACAGGGATATTAGCTCGGTGCTTTGTGACAGCCTGGAAGGGTGGGATGGGGAGAGTGGGAGGGAGGGAGACGCAAGAGGGAAGACATATGGGAACATATGTATATGTATAGCTGATTCACTTTGTTATAAAGCAGAAACTAACACACCATTGTAAAGCAATTATACCCCAATAAAGATGTTAAAAAAAAAAAAAAAAAAAAAAAAAAAAAAAAAAACTGAAAAAAAATATTTTTTTAGTTTTGACAAATAACACAAGGTTATGTAAGATGTTAACATTAGGGGAAGTTGGAAAAAGAACACATAATTATGTGTTCTATCTTTGCAACTTTTCTGTCAGTCTAAACATACTCTGTCCAAACATATTTATTAATTAAAAATCTGCTATTGGAATCTATTACAATAAATAATTTTAACAAATATGAATAATATATAAAAGAAAATTCTTAAATATGTTCGAATGGATTATAAAAATAAAGAAAATAAAACTTCATATTTTTACTAATATAATGAGTTTCTTGTTGCTATGATTTTTTCCTTTGAAAAGTTATTCTGTGAATTGGAGGTTTTGTTGTATTTAGGCTTAAAATTTCCTAATGAACTAATCATTATCATGCTACCTATAAAATACAAATTCCATAGTCCTACTTGATTTCAAATATATCCAAATATCCAAGGAAGATGGACTATTAATTAAGGATTCCATGTAATTCTTTTAATTTATTTACTTATTTTTCATATTAGTTATCCATTTTATACACATCAGTGTATACATGTCAATTCCAATCTTCCAATTCATCACACCACAACCCCCACCCCTTGCCGCTTTCCCCCCTTGGTGTCCATATGATTTTTCTCTACTTCTGTGTCTCAGTTTCTGCTCTGCAAACTGCTTCATCTGTACCATTTTCTAGGTTCCACATATATGCGTTAATACATGATATTTATTTTTCTCTTTCTGAATTACTTCTGTATGACAGCCTCTAGATGCATCCACATCTCTACAAATGACCCACTTTCGTTTGTTTTTAGGGCTGAGTAATATTTCACTGTATATATGTACCATATCTTCCTTAACCATTCAGCTGTCGATGGGCATTTAAGTTGCTTCCATGACCTGGCTATTGTAAATAATGCTGCAATTAACATGGGGGTGCATGTTGGTACATGCCTCTTTGTGAATTATGATTTTCTCAAGGTATATGCCCAGTAGTGGGATTGCTGGGTCATATGGTAAATCTATTTTTAGTTCTTTAAGGAACCTCCGTACTGTTCTCCATAGTGGCTGTACCAATTTACATTCCCACCAGCAGTGCAAGAGAGTTCTCTTTTCTCCACACCCTCTCCAGCATTTGCTGTTTGTAGATTTCCTGATGATGCCCATTCTAACTGGTGTGAGGTGATACCTCATTGTAGTTTTGATTCACATTTCTCTAATAATTAGTGATATTGAGCAGCTTTTCATGTGCTTCTTTGCCATCCGTATGTCTTTTTTGGAGAAATGACTATTTAGGTCTTCTGCCCATTTTTTGATTGGGTTTCTTGTTTTTGTAATATTGAGCTGCATGAGCTCTTTATATATTTTGGAAATTAATCCTTTCTCTGATGATTCATTTGCAAATATTTTCTCCCATTCTGAGGGTTGTCTTTTCGTCTTATTTATGGTTTCCTTAGCTGTGCAAAAGCTTTGAAGTTTCATTAGGTCCCATTTGTTTATTTTTCTTTGTATTTCCATTTCTCTAGGAGGTGGGTCAAAAAGGATCTTGCTGTGATTTATGGCATAGAGTGTTCTGCCTATGTTTTCCTTTAAGAGTTTTATAGTGTCTACTCTTTTTTTTTTTTTAACATCTTTATTGGGGTATAATTGCTTTACAATAGTGTGTTAGTTTCTGATTTATAACAAAGTGAATCAGCTATACATATACATGTGCTCCCATGTGTCTTCCCTCTTGCGTCTCCCTCCCTCCCACTCTCCCCCTCCCACCCCTCCAGGCTGTCCCAAAGCCCCGAGCTAATATCCCTGTGCCTTGCGGCTGCTTCCCCCTAGCTATCTACCTTACTACGTTTGTTAGTGTGTATATGTCCATGACTCTTTCTCGCCCTGTCAAAACTCACCCTTCCCCCTCCCCATATCCTCAAGTCCGTTCTCCAGTAGGTCTGCGCCTCTATTCCTGTCTTATCCCTAGGTTCTTCATGACATTTTTTCCCCTTAAATTCCATATATATGTGTTAGCATACGGTATTTGTCTTTGTCTTTCTGACTTACTTCACTCTGTATGACAGACTCTAGGTCTATCCATCTCATTACAAATAACTCAATTTAATTTCTTTTTAAGGCTGAGTAATATTCCATTGTGTATATGTGCCACATCTTCTTTATCCATTCGTCCGATGATGGGCGCTTAGGTTCTTTCCATCTCCGGGCTATTGTAAATAGGGCTGCAATGAACATTTTGGTACATGACTCTTTTAGAATTTTGGTTTTCTCAGGGTATATGCCAAGTAGTGGGATTGCTGGGTCATATGGTAATTCTATCTGTAGTTTTTTAAGGAACCTCCATACTGTTCTCCACAGTGGCTGAACCAATTCACATTCCCACCAGCAGTGCAAGAGTGTCCCCTTTTCTCCACACCCTCTCCAGCATTTATTGTTTCTAGATTTTTTGATGATGGCCATTCTGACTGGTGTGAGATGATATCTCATTGTAGTTTTGATTTGCATTTCTCTAATGATTAATGATGTTGAGCATTCTTTCATGTGTTTGTTGGCATTCTGTATATCTTCTTTGGAGAAATGTCTGTTTAGATCTTCTGCCCATTTTTGGATGGGGTTGTTTGTTTTTTTGTTATTGAGCTGCATGAGCTGCTTGTAAATTTTGGAGATTAATCCTTTGTCAGTTGCTTCATTTGCAAATATTTTCTCCCATTCTGAGGGTTGTCTTTTGGTCTTGATTATGGTTTCCTTTGCTGTGCAAAAGCTTTGAAGTTTCATTAGGTCCCATTTGTTTATTTTTGTTTTTATTTCCATTACTCTAGGAGGTGGGTCAGAAAGGATCTTGCTGTGATTTATGTCATAGAGTGTTCTGCCTATGTTTTCCTCTAAGAGTTTGATAGTTTCTGGCCTTACATTTAGGTCTTTAATCCATTTTGAGCTTATTTTTGTGTATGGTGTTAGGGAGTGATCTAATCTCATACTTTTACATGTACCTGTCCAGTTTTCCCAGCACCATTTATTGAAGAGGCTGTCCTTTCTCCACTGTACATTCCTGCCTCCTTTATCAAAGATAAGGTGTCCATATGTGCGTGGGTTTATCTCTGGGCTTTCTATCCTGTTCCACTGATCTATCTTTCTGTTTTTGTGCCAGTACCATACTGTCTTGATTACTGTTGCTTTGTAGTATAGTCTGAAGTCAGGGAGCCTGATTCCTCCAGCTCCTTTTTTCGTTCTCAAGATTGCTTTGGCTATTCGGGGTCCTTTGTGTTTCCATACAAATTGCGAAATTTTTTGTTCTAGTTCTGTGAAAAATGCCAGTGGTAGTTTGATAGGGATTGCATTGAATCTGTAGATTGCTTTGGGTAGTAGAGTCATTTTCACAATGTTGATTCTTCCCATCCAAGAACATGGTATATCTCTCCATCTATTTGTATCATCTTTAATTTCTTTCATCAGTGTCTTATAATTTTCTGCATACAGGTCTTTCGTATCCTTAGGTAGGTTTATTCCTAGATATTTTATTCTTTTTGTTGCAATGGTAAATGGGAGTGTTTTCTTGATTTCACTTTCAGATTTTTCATCATTAGTATATAGGAATGCCAGAGATTTCTGTGCATTAATTTTGTATCCTGCTACTTTACCAAATTCATTGATTAGCTCTAGTAGTTTTCTGGTAGCATCTTTAGGATTCTCTATGTATAGTATCATGTCATCTGCAAACAGTGACAGCTTTACTTCTTCTTTTCCGATTTGGATTCCTTTTATTTCCTTTTCTTCTCTGATTGCTGTGGCTAAAACTTCCAAAACTATGTTGAATAAGAGTGGTGAGAGTGGGCAACCTTGTCTTGTTCCTGATCTTAGTGGAAATGCTTTCAGTTTTTCACCATTGAGGATGATGTTTGCTGTGGGCTTGTCATATATGGCCTTTATTATGTTGAGGAAACTTCCCTCTATGCCTACTTTCTGGAGGGTTTTTATCATAAATGGGTGTTGAATTTTGTCGAAAGCTTTCTCTGCATCTATTGAGATGATCATATGGTTTTTCTCCTTCAATTTGTTAATATGGTTTATCACATTGATAGATTTGCGTATATTGAAGAATCCTTGCATTCCTGGAATAAACCCCACTTGATCATGGTGTATGATCCTTTTAATGTGCTGTTGGGTTCTGTTTGCTAGTATTTTGTTGAGGATTTTTGCATCTATGTTCATCAGTGATATTGGCCTGTAGTTTTCTTTCTTTGTGACATCCTTGTCTGGTTTTGGTATCAAGGTGATGGTGGCCTCGTAGAAGGAATTTGGGAGTGTTCCTCCCTCTGCTATATTTTGGAAGAGTTCGAGAAGGATAGGTGTTAGCTCTTCTCTAAACGTTTGATAGAATTCACCTTTGAAGCCATCTGGTCCTGGGCTTTTGTTTGTTGGAAGATTTTTAATCACCGTTTCAATTTCAGTGCTTGTGATTGGTCTGTTCATATTTTCTATTTCTTCCTGATTCAGTCTTGGCAGGTTGTGCATTTCTAAGAATTTGTCCATTTCTTCCAGATTGTCCATTTTATTGGCATAGAGTTGCTTGTAGTAATCTCTCATGATTTTTTTTATTTCTGCAGTGTCAGTTGTTATTTCTCCTTTCTCATTCCTAATTATATTGATTTGAGTCTTCTCCCTTTTTATCTTGATGATTCTGGCTAGTGGTTTATCTATTTTGTTTATCTTCTCAAAGAACCAGCTTTTAGTTTTATTGATCTTTGCTATCGTTTCCTTCATTTCTTTTTCATTTATTTCTGATCTGATTTTTATGATTTCTTTCCTTCTGCTAGCTTTGGGGCTTTTTTGTTCTTCTTTCTCTAATTGCTTGAGGTGCAAGGTTAGGTTGTTTATTCGAGATGTTTCCTGCTTCTTAAGGTGGGCTTGTATTGCTATAAACTTCCCCCTTAGAACTGCTTTTGCTGCATCCCATAGGTTTTGGGTCGTTGTGTCTCCATTGTCATTTGTTTCCAGGTATTTTTTTATTTCCTCTTTGGTTTCTTCAGTGATCACTTCATTATTAAGTAGTGCATTGTTTAGCCTCCATGTGTTTGTATATTTTACAGATCTTTTCCTGTAATTGATATCTAGTCTCATGGTGTTGTGGTCAGAAAAGATACTTGATACAATTTCAATTTTCTTAAATTTACCAAGGCTTGATTTGTGACCCAAGATATGATCTATCCTGGAGAATGTTCCATGAGCACTTGAGAAAAATGTGTATTCTGTTGTTTTTGGATGGAGTGTCCTATAAATATCAATTAAGTCCATCTTGTTTAATGTATCATTTAAAGCTTGTGTTTCCTTAATTATTTTCATTTTGGATGATCTGTCCATGGGTGAAAGTGGGGTGTTAAAGTCCCCTACTATGAATGTGTTACTGTCAATTTCCCCTTTTATGGCTGTTAGTATTTGCCTTACGTATTGAGGTGCTCCTATGTTGGGTGCATAAATATTTACAATTGTTATATCTTCTTCTTGGATCGATCCCTTGATCATTATGTAGTGTCCTTCTTTATCCCTTTTAATAGTCCTTATTTTAAAGTCTATTTTGTCTGATATGAGAATTGCTACTCCAGCTTTCTTTTGGTTTCCATTTGCATGGAATATCTTTTTCCATCCCCTTACTTTCAGTCTGTATGTGTCTCTAGGTCTGAGGTGGGTCTCTTGTAGACAGCATATATAAGGGTCTTGTTTTTGTATCCATTCAGCCAATCTGTGTCTTTTGGTGGGAGCATTTAGTCCATTTACATTTAAGGTAATTATCGATATGTATGTTCCTATTCCCATTTTCTATATTGTTTTGGGTCCGTTATTATAGGTCGTTTCCTTCTTTTGCATTTCTTATCTAGAGAAGTTCCTTTAGCATTTGTTGTAAAGCTGGTTTGGTGGTGCTGAACTCTCTCAGCTTTTGCTTGTCTGTAAAGGTTTTAATTTCTCCATCAAATCTGAATGAGATCCTTGCTGGGTAGAGTAGTCTTGGTTGCAGGTTTTTCTCCTTCATCACTTTCAGTATGTCCTGCCACTCCCTTCTGGCTTGTAGGGTTTCTGCTGAGAGATCAGCTGTTAACCTTATGGGGATTCCCTTGTGTGTTATTTGTTGTTTTTCTCTTGCTGCTTTTAATATGCTTTCTTTGTATTTAATTTTTGATAGTTTGATTAATATGTGTCTTGGCGTATTTCTCCTTGTATTTATCCTGTATGGGACTCTCTGTGCTTCCTGGACTTGATTAACTATTTCCTTTCCCATATTAGGGAAGTTTTCAACTATAATCTCTTCAAATATTTTCTCAGTCCCTTTCTTTTTTTCTTCTTCTTTTGGAACCCCTATAATTCGAATGTTGGTGCATTTAATATTGTCCCAGAGCTCTCTGAGACTGTCCTCAGTTCTTTTCATTCTTTTTTCTTTATTCTGCTCTGCAGTAGTTATTTCCACTACTTTATCTTCCAGGTCACTTATCCGTTCTTCTGCCTCAGTTATTCTGCTATTGATCCTATCTAGAGTACTTTTAATTTCATTTATTGCATTGTTCATCGTTGCTTGTTTCATCTTTAGTTCTTGTAGGTCCTTGTTAACTGTTTCTTGCATTTTGTCCATTCTACTTCCAAGATTTTGGATCATCCTTACTATCATTATTCTGAATTCTTTTTCAGGTAGATTGCCTATTTCCTCTTCATTTGTTAGGTCTGGTGGGTTTTTATCTTGCTCCTTCATCTGCTGTGTGTTTTTCTGTCTTCTCATTTTGCTTATCTTACTGTGTTTGGGGTCTCCGTTTTGCAGGCTGCACGTTCGTAGTTCCCGTTGTTTTTGATGTCTGTCTCCAGTGGCTAAGGTTGTTTCAGTGGGTTGTGTAGGCTTCCTGGTGGAGGGGACTAGTGCCTGTGTTGTGCTGGATGAGGCTGGATCTTGTCTCTCTAGTGGGCAGGTTCACGTCTGGTGGTGTGTTTTGGGGTGTCTGTGGCCTTGTTATGATTTTCGGCAGCCTCTCTGCTAATGGGTGGGGTTGTGTTCCTGTTTTGCTAGTTGTTTGGCATAGGTTGTCCAGCACTGTGGCTTGCTGGTCGTTGAGTGAAGCTGGGTGCTGGTGTTAAGATGGAGGTCTCTGGGAGATTTCCACCGTTTAATATTATGTGGAGCTGGGAGGTCTCTTGTTGATCAGTGTCCTGAAGTTGGCTCTCCTACCTCAGAGGCAGAGCCCTGCCTCCTGGGCTGGAGCACCAAGAGCCTTTTGGGGGCTCTGAGGTCTTCTGCCAGCCTTCAGTAGGTGTTCTGTAAGAGTTGTTCCACGTGTAGATGTATTTCTGGTGTATCCGTGAGGAGGAAGGCGATCTCCACGTCTTACTCTTCCGCCATCTTCCCGCCGACCTCGCTAATAATTTGACATTTTTGAAATAGTTTAATGGCAGTAATTTGTATATAAATGTGATTTTCCGGTTTCTGAGAAAAGACACGTAGGCAAGGCCATGGGAAGGGGCGCGAGCTTCTGCACCCTCTCCAGCGGCCAAGCGTTCACCAACCCAGACGCCAGTGTCTACTCTTAATTTAGGTGTTTAATCCACTTTGAGTTTATCTTTGTGTATGGTGTTAGGGAGTGTTCTAATTTCATTCTTTTATATGTAGCTGTCCAGTTTTCCCAGCACCACTTATTGAAGAGACTGTCTTTTCTCCATTGTATACCCTTTTCTCCTTTGTCATAGATTAGTTGACCATATGTGTGCGGGTTTATCTCTGTGTCTTCTATTCTGTTCCATTGATCTATATTTCTGTTTTTGTGCCAGTACCATATTGTCTTGATTACTGTAGCTTTGTAGTATAGTCTTAAGTCAGGGAGCCTGATTCCCTCAGCTCTGTTTTTTTCCCTGAAGACAGCTTTGGTTTATCGAGGTCTCTTGTGCCTCTATACAAACTTTAAGAATTTTTGTTCTAGTTCTGTAAAAAATGTCATTGGTAATTTGATAGGGATTGCATTGAATCTGTAGATTGCTTTGGGTAGTATAGTCGTTTTCACAATATTGACTCTTCCAATACAAGAAAATGGTATGTCTCTCAATCTGTTGGTATCATCTTTAATTTCTTTCATTAGTGTCTTAATAGTTTTCTGCATAAAATTCGTTTTTCTCCCTAGGTAGGTTTATTTTTAGGTATTTTATTCTTTTTGTTGCAATGATAAATGAGAATGTTTCCTTAATGTCTCTTTCAGATTTTTCATCATTAGTATGTAGGAATGCAAGAGATTTCTGTGCATTAATATTGTATCCTGCAAATTTACCAGATTCATTTGTTAGTTCTAGTAGGTTTCTGGTGGCATTTTTAGGATTCCCTATGTATAGTATCATGTCATCTGCAAACAGTGACAATTTTATTTCTTCTTTTCCAATTTGTATTCTTTTTATTTCTTTTTCTTCTCTGATTGTTGTGGCTAGGACTTCCAAAACTAAGTTGAATAATAGTGGTGAGAGGGGATATCCTCTTTTATTCATAATCTTAGAGGAAATGCTTTCAGTATTTCACTATTGAGAATGATGCTTGCTGTGGGTTTGTCATATATGCCCTTTATTATGTTGAACTAGGTTCCCTCTATGCCCACTTTCTGGAGAGTTTTTATTATAAATGGGTGTTGAATTTTGTCAAAATCTTTTTCTGCATCTATTGAGATGATCATATGGTTTTTATTATTCAGTTTGTTAATATGGAGTTTCACATTGATTGATTTGCGTATACTGAAGAATCCTTGCATTTCTGGGATAAATCCCACTTGATCATGTTGGATGATCCTTCTAATGTGCTGTTGGATTCTGTTTGCTAGTATTTTGTTGAGGATTTTAGCATCTATATTCATCAGTGATATTGGTCTGTAATTTTCTTTTTTTGTAGTATCTTTGTCTGGTTTTGGTATCAGGGTGAAGGTGGCCTCATATAATGAGTTTGGGAGTGTTCATTCCTCTGCAAATTTTTGGAAGAGTTTGAGAAAGATGGGTGTTAGCTCTTCTCTAAATGTTTGATAGAATTCACCTGTGAGGCCGTCTGGTTCTGGACTTTTGTTTTTTGGAAGATTTTAAATCACAGTTTCAATTTCATTACTTGTGATTGGTCTGTTCATATTTTCTATTTCTTCCTCGTTCAGTCTTGGAATGTTATACCTTTCTACGAATTTGTTCATTTCTTCCAGGTTGTCCATTTTATTGGCACAGATTTGCTTGTCGTAATCTCTCAGGATGCTTTGTGTTTCTGCGGTGTCTGTTGTAACTTTATCTTTTTCATTCCTAATTTTATTGATTTGAGTCATCTCCCTCTTTTTCTTGATGAGTCTGGCTAATGGTTTATGAGTTTTGTTTATCTTCTCAAAGAACCAGCTTTCATTTTATTGATCTTTGCTACTGTTTTCCTTGTTTCTATTTCATTACTTTCTGCTCTGTTCTTTGATTTCGTTCCTTCTGCTAACTTTGAGTTTTATTTGTTCTTCTTTCTCTAGTTCCTTTAGGTGTAAGTTTAGATTGTTTATTTGAGATTTTTCTTGTTTCCTGAGGTAGGCTTGTATAGCTATATACGTCCCTCCTAGAACTGCTTTTGCTGCATTGCATAGATTTTGAATCTTTGTGTTTCCATTGTCATTTGTTTCTAGGTATCTTTTTGATTTCCTCTTTGATTTCTTCAGTGATCTCTTGGGTTTTTAGTAATGTATAGTTTAGCCTCCATGTGTTCATGTTTTTAATGTTTTTTTCCCTGTAATTCATTTCTTTTTTTTTTCCATCTGTTGAGAGACACTTGAGTTGTTTCCTATCTAAGCCACAATAGTCTTTCTTTTTTTTTTAACATCTTTATTTGAGTATAATTGCTTTACAATGGTGTGTTAGTTTCTGATTTATAACAAAGTGAATCAGTTATACACATACATATGTTCCCATATGTCTTCCCTCTTGTGTCTCCTTTCCTCCCACCCTCCCTATCCTATCCCTCTAAGCAGTCAGAAAGCACTGATCTCCCTGGGCTATGCTCTGCTTCCCACTAGCTATCTATTTTAAGTTTGGTAGTGTATATATGTCCATGCCACTCTCTCACTTTGTCACAGCTTACCCTTCACCCTCCCTGTATCCTCAAGTCCATTCTCTAGTAGGTCTGTGTCTTTATTCCCTTCTTACCCCTAGGTTCTTCATGACATTTTTTTCTTAGAATCCATATATATGTGTTAGCATATGGTATTTGTCTTTCTCTTTCTGACTTACGTCACTCTATATGACAGATTCTACGTCCATCCACCTCACTACAAATTACTCAATTTCGTTTCTTTTTATGGTAGAGTAATACTCTGTTGTATATATGTGCCACATCTTCTTTATCCATTCATTTGTTGATGGACACTTAGGTTGCTTCCCTGTCCTGGCTATTGTAAAAAGAGCTGCAATGAACATTGTGGTACATGACTCTTTTTGAATTATGTTTTTTTTCAGGGTTTATGCCCAGTAGTGGGATTGCTGGGTCATATAGTAGTTCTATTTTTAGATTTTTAAGGAACCTCCATACTGTTCTCCATAGTGGCTGTATCAGTTTACATTGCCTCCAACAGTACAAGAGGGTTTCCTTTTCTCCACACCCTCTCCAGCATTACTTGTCTGTAGATTTTTTGATGATGGCCATTCTGACTGGTGGGAGAAGATATCACTTTGTAGTTTTGATTTGCATTTCTCTAATGATTAATGATGTTGAGCATTCTTTCATGTGTTTATTGGCAATCTGTATATCTTCTTTGGAGAAATGTCTATTTAGGTCTTCTACCCATTTCTGGATTGGGTTGTTTGTTTTGTTGTTATTGAGCTGCTTGCAAATTTTGAAGATTAATCCTTTGTCAGTTGCTATATTTGCAAACATTTTCTCCCATTCTGAGGGTTGTCTTTTGGTCTTGTTTATGGTTTCCTTTGCTGTGCAAAAGCTTTTAAGTTTCATTAGGTCCTATTTGTTTATTATTTTTTTTAACTTCCATTTCTCTAGGAAGTGGGTCAAAATGGATCTTGCTGTGATTTTTGTCATAGAGTGTTCTGCCTATGCTTTCCTCTAAGAGTTTGATAGTGTCTGGCCTTACATTTAGGTCTTTAATCCACTTTGATTTTATTTTTGTGTATCCTGTTAGAGAGGGTTCTAATTTCATACTTTTATGTTTACCTGTCCTGTTTTCCCAGCACCACTTATTGTGAATGCTGTCTTTTCTCCACTGTATATTCTTGCCTCCTTTATCAAAGGTAAGGTGACCATATGTGCATGGGTTTATATTTTGGCTTTCTATCCTCTTTTGTTGATCTATATTTCTGTTTTTGTGCCAGTACCATACTGTGTTGATTACTGTAGCTTTGTAGTAAAATCTGAAGTCAGGGAGCCTGATTCCTCCAGGTGCATTTTCATTCTCAAGATTGCTTTGGCTCTTCGGAGTCTTTTGTGTTTCCATAAAAATGTAAAATTTTTGGTTCTCGTTCTGTGAAAAATGCCAGTGGTAGTTTGATAAGGATTGCATTGAATCTGTAGATTGCTTTGGGTGCTAGAGTCATTTTCACAATGTTGATTCTTCCAATCCAAGAACATCATATATCTCTCTATCTATTTGTTTCATCTTTAATTTCTTTCATCAGTGTCTTATAATTTTCTGCATACAGGTCTTTTGTCTCCTTAGGTTGGTTTATTCCTCGATATTTTATTCTTTTTGTTGCAATGGTAAATGGGAATGTTTTCTTAATTTCACTTTCAGATTTTTCATCATTAGTGTAGAGAAATGCAATAGATTTCTGTGCATTAATTAATTATGTGTCCTGCTACTTTACCCAATTCATTCGTTAGCTCTAGTAGTTTTCTGGTAGTAACTTTTGGATTCTCTATGTATAGTATTGTGTCATCTGCAAACAGCGACAGCTTTACTTCTTCTTTTCCGATTTGGATTCCTATTATTTCTTTTTTCTTCTCTGATTGCTGTGGCAAAAACTTCCAGAACTATGTTGAATAATTGTGGTATGAGTGGGCAACCTTGTCTTTTTCCTGATCTGAGTGGAAATAGTTTCAATTTTTGACCATTGAGGACGATGTTGGCTGTGGGTTTGTCATATATGGCCTTTATTATGTTGAGGAAAGTTCCCTCTATGCATACATTCAGGAGGGTTTTTATCATAAATGAGTGTTGAATTTTGTCAAAAGCTTTTTTTGCAACTATTGAGATGATCATATAGTTTTTCTCCTTCAGATTTTTATATGGTGTATCACATTGATAGATTTGCATATATTGAAGAATCCATGCATTCCTGGGAGAAACCCCACTTGATCATGGTGTATGATCCTTTCAATGTGCTGTTGGATTCCATTTCTTTTGCTCTGCCCAGGTCCCTGGGAGTTATTGCCTTTTGGGATGTCTGTGGTCTTCTGCCAATATTCAGTGGGTGTTCTATAGGAGCACGTCCATGTGTAGTTGTATTTCTTATGTATCTGTGGGGAGCAAGGTGATCTCTGTCTTACTATTCCACCAACTTCCACAACCTTTGGGTTCTCTTTGCTAGTATTTTGTTGAGGATTTTTTCATTTTTGTTCATCAGTGACATTGGCCTGTGGTTTTCTTTCTTTGTGACATCTTTGTCTGGGTTTGGTATCAGGGTGATACTGGCCTCATAGAATGAGTTTGGGAGTGTTCCCCCCTCTGATATATTTTGAAAGAGTTTGAGAAGGATAGGTGTTAGCTGTTTTCTAAATGTTTGATAGAATTGGCTTGTGAAGCCATCTGGTCCTGGGCTTTTGTTTATTGGAAGTTTTTTTTTTTTTTTTTTTTGCTGTACACAGGCCTCTTACTATTGTGGCTGCTCCCATTGTGGAGCACAGGCTCTGGACACACAGGCTCAGCCGCCATGGCTCACAGGCCTAGCCACTCCATGGCATGTGGGATCTCCTGGACTGGGGCACGAACCCTTGTCCCCTGCACAGCAGGCAGACTCTCAACCACTGTGACACCTAGGAAGCCCCTGTTGGCAGATTTTTAATCACAGTTTCAATTTCAGTCCTTGTCATTGGTCTGCTCATATTTTCTGTTTCTTCCTCGTTCAGTCTCGGAAGGTTTTACATTTCTAAGGATTTGTCCATTTCTTGCAGGTTGTCCATTTTATTGGTCTAGAGTTGCTTGTTATAATCTGTCATGATCCTTTGTATTTCTGCAGTGTCAGTTGTTACTTCTTTTTCATTTCAAATTCTATTGATTTGAGTCTTCTCCCTTTTTTTCTTGATGTGTCTGGCTAATGGTTTATCAATTTTGTTTTTCTTCTCAAAAAACCAGCTTTTAGTTTTGTTGATGTTTGCCATCATTTCCTTCATTTCTTCTTCATTTATTTCTGATTTGATCTTTAAAATTTCTTTCTTTCTGCTAAGTTTGGGGTTTTTTTGTTCTTCTTTCTCTAATTGCTTTAGCTGTAAGGTTAGGTTGTTCATTTTAGATGTTTCTTGTTTCTTAAGGTAGGATTGTATTGCTATAAACTTCCCTCTTAGAACTGCTTTTGCTGCATCCCATAGGTTTTGGATCATCATGTTTTCATTGTCATTTGTTTCTAGTTTTTTTTAATTTTCTCTTTGATTTATTCAGTGATCTCTTGGTTATTATGTACTGTATTGTTTATCCTCAATGTGTTTGTATTTTTTTACAGATATTTTCCTGTAATTGATATCTAGTCTCATAGCATTGTTGTCAGAAAAGATACTTGATACAATTTCAATTTTCTTAAATTTACCAAGGCTTTATTTGTGACCCACACTATGGTCTATCCTGGAGAATGTTTATGAGCACTTGAGAAGAAAGTGTGTTCTGTTGTTTTTGGATCGAATGTCCTATAAATATCAATTAAGTCCATCTTGTTTAATGTGTCATTTAAAGCTTGTGTTTCCTTATTTATTTTCATTTTGGATGCTCTGTCCATTGGTGAAAGTGGGGGGTGAATGTCCCCTACTATGATTGTGTTATTGTCGATTTCCACTTTTACGGCTGTTAGTATATTCCTTATATATTGATGTGCTCCTATGTTAGGTGCATAAATATTTACCATTGGTATATCTTCTTGGATCAATCCCTTGATCATTCTGTGGTGTCCTGCTTTGTCTCTTGCAATAGTCTTTATTTTAAAGTCTATATTGTTTGATATGAGAATTGCTAATCCAGTTCTCTTTTGATGTTCATTGGCATGGAATATTTTTTACCATCCCCTCACTTTCAGTCTGTATATGTCCCTAGGTCTGAAGTGGGTCTCTTGTACACATAATATATACGGGTCATGTTTGTGTATCCATTCTGGCAGTCTATATCTTTTGGTTGGAGCATTTAATCCATTTACATTTAAGGTAATTATCAATATGTATGTTTCTGTTCCTCTTTTCTTAATTGTTTTGGGTTTGTTATTGTAGGTCTTTTCCTTCTCTTGTGTTTCCTGCCTAGAGAAGTTCCTTTAGCATTTGTTGTAAAGTTCATTTGGTGGTGCTGAATTCTCTTAGCTTTTGCTTGTCTGTAATTTTTTAATTTCTCCTTCAAATCTGAATGAGATCCTTGCTGGGTAGAGTAATTTTGGTTGTGGTTTTTTCTCCTTCATCACTTAAAGTATGTCCTGCCACTCCATTCTGGCTTGCAGAGTTTCTGCTGAAAGATCAGCTGTTAACCTTATGGGGATTCCCTTGTGTGTTATTTGTTGTTTTTCCCTTGCTGCTCTTAATATGTGTTCTTTGTATTTAACTTTTGACAGTTTGATTAATATGTGTCTTGGCATATTTCTCCTTGGATTTATTCTGTATGGGACTTTCTGTGCTTCCGAGAGTTGATTAACTATTTCCTTTCCCATATTAGGGAAGTTTTCAATTATAATCTCTTCAAATATTTTCTCAGTCCCTTTCTTTTTCTCTTCTTCTTCTGGGACCCCTATACTTCAAATGTTGTTGCATTTAATGTTGTCCCAGTGGTCTCTGAGATTATCCTCAGTTATTTTCATTCTTTTTTCTTTATTCTGCTCTGCAGTAGTTATTTCCAATATTTTATCTTCCAGGTCACTTATCCGTTCTTCTGCCTCAGTTATTCTGCTATTGATCTCTTCTAGAGAATTTTTAATTTCTTTTATTGTGTGGTTCATCATTGTTCATTTTCTCTTTTTTCTTCTATATAATTCATTTCTAGTCTCATAGCATTTTGGTCAGAATAGATGCTTGATATGCTTTCAATTTTCTTAAATTTACTGAGGCTTAATTTCTGACCCAAGTTGTGATGTATCCTGGAGAATATTCCGTGCACACTTGAGAAGAAAGTGTAATCTGCTGTTTTTGGATGGAATGTCCTATAAATATCAATTAAATCTATCTGATATATTGTGTCTTTTTTTTATTGTGTTATTTAAAGCTTGTGTTTCCTTATTAATTTTCTGCTTGCATGATCTGTCCATTGGTGTAAGTGAGGTGTTCAAGTCCCCCTCTACTAACGTGTTACTGTCACTTTCCTCTTTTAGAGCTTTTAACAGTTGCCTTATGTATTGAGGTGCTCCTATGTTGGGTACATATATATTTATAATTGTTATATCTTCTTCTTTGTTTGATCCTTGATCATTATGTAGTGTCCTTCCTTGTCTCTTGTAATATTCTTTATTTTAACATCTATTTTATCTGATATGTGTATTGCTACTCCGGCTTTCTTTTGATTTCCATTTGCATGGAGTACCTTTTTCCATCCCCTCACTTTCAGTCTGTATGTGTCCCTAGGTCTGATATGAGTCTCTTGTAGACATCATATATATGGGTCTTTTTTTTGTATCCATTCATCAAACCTGTGTCTTTTGGTTGGAGCATTTAATCCATTCACGTTTAAGGTAATTATCAATATGTATTTTCCTGTTACCATTTTCTTAATTGTTATGGGTTTGTTTCTGTAGGTCCTTTACTTCTCTTGTATTTACCACTTAGAGAAGTTCCTTTAGCATTTGTTGTAGAGCTGGTTTGGTGCTGCTGAATTCTCTTAGCTTTTGCTTGTCTGTAAAGCTTTTGATTTCTCCATCGAATCTGAATGAGATCCTTGCTGAGTAGAGTAATCTTGGTTGTAGCTTCTTCCTTTTCATCACTTTCAGTATATCATGCCAATCCCTTCTGGCTTGTAGATCTTCTGCTGAGAAATCAGCTGTTACCCCAGTGGGAGTTCCCTTGTATTTTATCTGTTGTTTTTCCCTTGTTGCTTTCAATAATTTTTCTTTGTCTTCAATTTTTGCCAGTTTGATTACTATGTGTCTCAGTGTGTTTCTCCTTGGGTTTATCCTGCCTGGGACTCTCTGCACTTCCTGGACTTGGGTGGCTATTTCCTTTCCCTTGTTAGGGAAGTTTTCGACTATAATCTCTTCAAATATTTTCTTGAGTCCTTTCTCTCTCTCTTCTTCTGGGACCCCTATAATGCTAATATTGTTGCATTTAATGTTGTCCCAGAGGTCTATTGGGCTGTCTTCTTTTCTTTTCATTCTTTTTTCTTTATTCTGTTCTGCAGCAGTGAATTCCAGCATTCTGTTTTCCAGGTCACTTATCCGTTCTTCTGCCTCAGTTATTCTGCTATTGATTCCTTCTAGTGTATTTTTCATTTCAGTTATTTTATTGTTCATCTCTGTTTGTTCTTTATTTCTTCTAGATGTTTGTTAAACATTTCCTGCATCTTCTCGATCTTTGCCTCCATTCTTTTTCCGAGGTCCTGGATCATCTTCACTATCACTATTATGAATTATTTTTCTGGAAGATTGCCTATCTCCATTTTATTTAGTTGTTTTCCAGGGGGTTTATCTTATTCCTTCATCTGGTACATAGTCCTCTACCTTTTTATCTTGTCTATCTTTCTGTGAATGTGGTTTTTGTTCCACAGTCTGCAGGATTGTAGTTCTTCTTGCTCCTGCTGTCAGCCCTCTGGTGGATGAGGCTTCTTCCATATAATTCTTATAACCAAATAAGTTTGTGTCACATTGGGGTAGTTATTGCTTTTGTCAAAATGGTTTTACACTCCCAGGCCCCAGTCATAGAGAATAGACTTAGTTGTATGTCAATCGGTCATAATCTTTTTTTCTAAAGAGCTCTCTAACTTTTCAATGTGTTATGTCAGCTTTCCTCTTTCCATCTTCCATAATTCATTGAAAAAAATTTACTAAGTTCTGCCATGTGCCAGGTACTGTGTATGTGATAGATGATAAATGAGGATCTCTGTTTTAATGGAGTTTATCACCTACTAGGGAAGATAGAGAGCAAATGAATAAATGGGTCCACAATTAATTAATAATAAGTCCTGAGAAGTATATTATACTTTAATCATAAACTGATGTAACATAAGAAGGTGCCCAGGAAAGGATTCTTTAAAGAACCAATTTCAAATCCACGATTTGATGGTGGTAGTAAGGTGGCATGAAAGTGTATGCTTGGTGATTAGAAAATAAGTACTGGTGATGCACATGCAATATGAATGTAGGTGGAAGAAAAAAATACCAATTTGAAAGAGGTAAAAACTTTATGCACACACAGAAATACACACAGACACATTCGGGCACCCATACACACATACTAGTTTCTAGCTCAGAATGTCTCAAAAAGCCCTTTTGAAAAATCCTAACATGAAAACTAAATGTTAACAATATAATTTTTCATTTGGACATCTGCAATATAAAGGTCAGTAAAATTAATGTCCTGGAACATTGATATAATCATAAAAGGTAAAAGGTGATTCTATAGTAGATGGTTTTTAAAATGCTCAGACTTCCGTCTAGATATTATCCTTTTGGGAACATATGATACCATTGACAGATAATTTTGAAGCTAATGGTTAAAAAATCTGAGAAGTAGTTTCTAATGGGCTGAATTATGTGCCCCTCAATCCTCAATTCATATGTTGAATTCCTAATCCCCTGTATACTGTATTTGGAGATAGGGTCTTTAAGAGGTAATTAAGGTAAAATGAAGATATATGAGTAGGTCCTAAGCCAATATGGCTATTATGTTTATAAGCAAACGTTAGGAGATAGATAGACACAGAAGAAAGACATGTCAAGACACAGGGAGAAGATACCCATCTACAGCCAAGGAGAAAGGCTTCAGAAGAAATCAATCCTGCTAACACCTTGATTTTAGACTTCTATCCTCCAGAACTATGAGAAAATTAATTTCTGTTGTTTAAGCCACCCAGTCTGTGGTACCTTTTTGCAAAAGGCAGAGAAAACTATGGCTATGTTGAGGAATAATGCAAAAATAGAAAGCATATTCAAATAAAACGGCATCAATTTACTGGATATTTGATTAAATGTCTGCTGTATTCTAAGTTGGCTACTGTCTCCTTTTCTATTCTGGGTTTTCCAAGTATGTTTATGTGCTGTCCCAACTCTATCTTGTAAAGCAGAGGTCACAGACTGGTCTCCAATGGACCAAATATGTCCAATAGATGCATTAAATTTAGTTTATGTAGTGTTTTAGGATGTTAGACTTATTTATTTATATTCCAAATAAAAATCCAAATTTCCATCTTCTAAAATAATCTATGATCAGCTGACCTGCATTCTCTCATATCAACAACTAACTAGAGCTAGGAAGAGTCTTCTCTCTTTAGAAAGGACATTAGTTCTGTTTATAGTCTCTCTCTCTACCTATTAACTCTTAGATACTGAGGCAAGGTCAGTTTAGATTTATTTCTGCTTCATAATATCATGTAGCCTCCAAACATATTTGAGTTTATAAGACTTGGATAAATGACCTCTGGGGAAAGTAGTAACTAATTATGGACAGAGGAGAAGTATGGTGTATGACCAGGAGAGTATAGGAAAAAGCCCATGAAAGTGGAAAAGGGAGGAGACGCATCTTGAGTTTTACAAGCTCTCCCTCTTCACGTTGCATCATATCACATTAACACTTCTCCCTCAGCTTCCTCTGTGTCTACATTATTCCCTGATCTCAGGGATAGGTTTTATTTTTTCAATTTAATTTTTTAATTTATATTGGAGTATATTGATTTACAATGTTGTGTTAGTTTCTGCTGTACAAAAAAGTGATTCAGTTATACATATACATATATCCATTCTTTTTCAGGTTCTTTTCCCATATAGGTTATTATAGAATATTGAGTAGAGTTCCCTGTGCTATACAGTACGTCCTTGTTGACTACCTATCTTATATATACTAGTTTATATATGTTAATCCCAAATACCTAATTTACCCTCCCACCTGCGTTTCCCCTTTGGTGACCATAAAATTATTTTCTACATCTGTGACTCTACTTCTGTTTTGTAAATAAGTTCATTTGTACTCTTTTTTTTAGATTCCACATATAAGCTATATCATATATTTGTCTTCCTCTATCTGACTTACTTCACTCAGTATGACAGTCTCTATGTCCAACCATGTTGCTGCAAATGGGATTATTTCATTCTTTTTCTGGCTGAGTAATATTCCTTTGTATGTATATGTGTGTGTGTGTGTGTGTGTGTGTGTGTGTGTGTGTATCACACCTTTTTTATTATGACTTTCTTCTTGCCCCTTTTATTTTTTTTAACTTTTTATTTTATATTGGAGTAAACTTGATTAACAATGTTGTGTTAGTTTCAGGCGTACAGCAAAGTGATTCAGTTATACATATACATGTATCTATTATTTTTCAAATTCTTTTCCCATTTAGGTTGTTACATAATACTGAGCAGCATTCCCTGTGCTATACAGTGTATACCACATTTTCTTTATCCATTCATCTGTCAATGGACATTTAGGTTGCTTCCATGTCTTGGCTATTATAAATAGTGCTGCAATGAATATTGGGGTGTATGTATCTTTTTGAATTATAGTTTTCTCCAGATATATGCCCAGGAGTGGGATTACTGGATCATACAGTAACTCTATTTTTAGTTTTTAAGGAACCTCCATACTGTTTTCCAGAGTCACTGTACCAATTTACATTCCCACCAAGAGTGTAGGAGGGTTCCCTTTTCTCCACACCCTATCTAGCATTTATTATTTATAGATTTTTTGATGATGGCCATTCTGACTGGTGTGAGGTGATACCTCATTGTAGTTTTGATTTGCATTTATCTAATAATTAGTGATGTTAGGCATCTTTTCATGTGCTTTTTGGCCATATGTATATATTTGGAGAAATGTCTATTTAGATTTTCTGCCCACTTTTTCTTTTTTTTTTTTTTTTGTGGTATGCAGGCCTTTCACTGTTGTGGCCTCTCCCGTTGCGGAGCACAGGCTCTGGATGTGCAGGCTCAGTGGCCATGGCTCACGGGCCTAGCTGCTCTGCTTCTGCCCATTTTTTGATTGGGTTATTTGTTTTTTTGAAATAAACCTGCATGAGCTGTTTGTATCAGGGATAAGTTTTAAATATTCTTCCATTGAATATAATATTTTCTGTAGATTTTTTATTGATGTTATAAGCAGAATAAATTCCATTTAAGAGGTTTTAAAGACTTTCTAAAAATGTAATCTTGAATTAACATTGAAATTTGCAAATACTTTTATTTTTTTTAATCGATTGAGATGATCATACATACTTTTTGTTTCCTATTGATGTGATCATATAATTTTCTCCTATTTTTTTAGACACATGGTGAATTAACTGATAATTAAATGTCAAATCAATCCTGACTAGTAGGGATTAACACTGTGATGAATTATGCTTTTTATCTGTCACTATATTCAATTTGCTAATATTTTCTTAAGAATTTTTGCATCTATTTAAATTATAGAGTTTGGTTTATTTATTTATTTTTTTCTTATAGTGTCCTTGTCAGGTTTTGGGATCAAGATTATGCTCTTCCCATTAAATAAATGTTATGAAGTATTCCCTTCTTTCCTATTCTCTGGAAGGGTTTTTCTGTATTCGTGTTATTTCTTCATTAAATATTTAGAAATAATCACCAAAAAAGTCATTTGGATCTGGGGTATTCTCTGTGGAAAGATTTTGTAATGAAGAATTTAATTTCTTTAATAGATTTTTGACTATTCATATCTTTCTTCTATTAGCTTTTATAGGTTGTAAATTTGAGGAATTTATTTCATCTAATTAAAGTTATTAGCAGAATGATGTTCATAATATGTCTTATCTTTATGATGTCTAAAGAGTCTGTAATTGCACTCATTTTTTTCATTCCTGAAATAAGGGATACTTTTTATCTCTTTTTTTCTTGATCAGTCACACTAGGTTATTAAATTTTACTAATTTTTTGAAGAATTAACTGTTTTAGGTATTCTCTATTTCACTTTTATTTCCTTTTTAATTTTCTAGTCTTATCTGTATTATTTCTCTGCCACTATGTTTCTTAAGTTTGTTTTGTTTTTCTATTTTCCTTAGATGGAAATTTAAATCATAATCTATTTCTCCTTTTAATTATTTTAGTTTTTGATTTATTTGTTTTGGAGTGATGTGATTGGGTTATAAAACATAAATTTTAATATTTCTGTACTGTAATGACTCTTTATCCTTTCTAATAAGGCTTCTTGATTAATATTTTCACTGGTTAAGAAATTCTAGGTTGCCAGGTATGTTTTCAACCCTTTTATATGTCAATTTTGTTTTTGTCATCTGCCTTCTATTATTTCTATTGAGAAGTCTTTCCTCTGGCTTGTTATATTTATTTTGATATTAATTTGTATTTTTCTATGTTTACTTTGCCTGCTTTTAATTTTTTTGTCTTTGGTTTTCAAAGAAGTTTTACTGTGATTTGCCTAAATGTGATTTTCTTTTTGTTAATGTTTCTTGGACTTTCCTGAACTTCCTGAATCTGTGGGACAATGTCTTTCATTGGTTTTGGAAATTTTACTTGCTATTATCTCCTTTGACTATTGCTTCTGTCATATTCTTTCCTTTCTTTCTAGGATTTCAATTTTATGCATGTTATTACATGTCTCGCTTAGCTGTTACTCTCTGTTCTGTTACTTGCTCTTTCTGTTCTACTCTTTGGGTATTTTCTATTTACTTGTGTTGAAGTTCATTAATACTGTGTTGTGCTGCCTAATCTGATATTAAACCCATGCACTGTATTCCTAATTACAGATATTATAAGTTTCAGTTTGGGGATGTCCTCTTTTTCTAAATTTTTATTTTATATTGGAGTATAGTTGGTTTACATTGTGTTAGTTTCAGGTGTACAGCAAAGTGATTCAGTTTTACATACACATATATCTATTCTTTTTCAAATTCTTTTGGGATATCCTCTTGATCTTTACTTGTATCAAAAATCTCTGTTGAAATCCTCTGCCTTTCCATCCACCTCATCAGTCATCTAAAATAATTTTTCTTTTACATATTAATTATAGTTATTTAAATTCCTTTCTTTCTAATTCTAGTATCTGCATCATGTATCTTCACCTCTTGTTTGCTTTTTCTATTGATTGTCTGCAATATTTTTCTGTCTCTGAACTTCTATCATTTTTAAATTGTATGCTAGGTATTATGTATACAGAACTATATTGGTTCTAGATTATTTTGTTTTTCACCAGAAAGAATTCTCCTTTTTCTTAGGAGAATTAGGGCTAATAACATGAGCTACTGATTACTTCAATCCAGCATTGAGCTGATAGAGGGTGGGCTTCAGTTTGTGAGACTCTATCTACCCCTGGTTTTTCCTTGGTCATAGTTATGCCCTGTTTGGGCTTCCAATTGAGACTTTGGTGGGTCTCTGTCTCCTGGGTCCTCTAGAGATTCTATTTCTGTCCTTTAGATATTTTATCTTAGTTTGCTATCTCTGATTGCTTCAAAATCTGGCAAATGTCTTGAAGAAGAGAGTGGCAATGTACTTGGGAAAGTTTGTTTCCTATGCCCAGCAAAATTGGGAAGATTTTTCTCTGCCTTTTAGAAAATTTCTGCCTAGGTTCTCAGCCTCCTGAATTGCACCAGAATTAAGGAAATGTCTTTTGTTGAAACCTAATCATGTGTTCCAGTTTCCTTCATTGTCCAATTTGTCATCCAAGCTAGCTGCAACTACTGAAAATTTTGCTAATTTTCCTTTCCCGCAGCAGGGGCACTTTGCCTAGGGGAAGTTGAAATGTGAGAAGTCTGATATATTGCTAGCACATGGAATGGGCATATGCTCTCTAGAGAAGTAATAGCTGGCATTTATCAACTCACCTTAGAAAACTTATTTCCTTACTTAGATTTTTGGTTCATGTAATCATCCTTGCTTCCACATCTCTCACATTCCTTTAAAATTATAATATTTAAAATTTATCAGGATTTTCCTAGTTGTTGCAATAAGAGTATTAACATGCCACTGCAAAAATCTTATTGGGAAGCAGAAATCAAATCATGGCTTTTTATGATTTTCACTTTTTTCAATAATAGGGTTTAAAAATATTATTTTTTAAAACGAGTTTTATATATAATAATCTTTTTTTTGAAAATGTCTTGCTTTTCCAGTAAGCATTTGTTTTGGTGATCTATTTCTTATTTAAATGTTTTGGGGGAAAAAAGGAGGTTTTTTCCTTATTGGAAAAAAACCTTTAATCTTAAAAGATACATTCAGTTGTCTCATAGAGCAATCTTATATTTTGCTCTCCTTCTTTTTAAGTGAAAAAAAAATCACAACAACACCAAAAAATCTACATAACTTTTGTGAATCTATACAAACAAACAATAAAAACCAAAAGGACCCAGATATGTACAATTTAGTTTATCCTTAAAATTCCTTTTTTAAAATACTGGATATAAAGATGGATTAAAATAGTAAGTGTTTATATTTTATCTATTTTTAAATTCTTATTATACATTTATGATAGGGCTCTTTTGCCCGGAGTTTAGAGAGAGCGCAAATTGTCACAAGGGATGCAGTCCTTATAGCAGAAATGTTCCTTGGCCTTTGGTCTAACTGCTTTACTCTGCTATTAATACCAGTAAAAAAATAGACAATGTAGTTCCTTACTGGAAAAGAATCTGATTTTTGATCAGACATGGAATTCCACAATGATTACAATTGTTATTTTCTTTAAGCTCAAGTCATTTCTTGCAACAAACACAAAGTCAAGCAGGAGTGGAAAATTTCAGCGTAGTCTCACCCACTTAAACAGCTTGCTTGGCCTTCTTTCTAGATTCTAAACAGTGATACACCAGCATGCATATTTTACTTTGTTATGAAATTACCCCTTGAGGACTTCCCTTCTCTTGACCTGTCTTCCTCGTGGATGCCATCGTGCTCCTCTAACTCCTTCAAGTCCTTCCTTATTGCTCCTTTGTCCTTTGTTAAGGCTTCTAAGGTTTTAGTTATGTCTTGTTTTACTCTGGACACTGCTTGAAAAGCTTCTATTTTTGAAGAATAGCTGCTACAAGCTACATGGTGGACTACTACATAGCTTAAGACTTGGATACTTTTTTAAAAAGAATATCTGTATTTTTTACTTTTGTAGTTTCATTATGAAAATCTTACTCCTGTTATCCTAGCTTGGTATATGCTAGAGCCTAGATTGGAAGTAGATACATCTCTTAGGAAATTGGTTTGGGGACAGATAGTAGGGAGGGAAAAAATGTTCTGTCACACTTAGAGTTGATCTAATTTGTCACAGATAGAAGTTGTTAGCAAATAGATTTTTGTCTTGATAGATTAGCTGCATGCAGGATGATAATGTTAACAGAAATTTCTATTGCTACCTAAAAATGACCTGCCATTCATTCATTACTAATCATTGATTCTTTGTTATCCTTTGTTAAACTCACCCTTACTTGACTTTATTTACTACATATTAGAGAATGTAGGTCATTGAAAGCATCCCTACCAATCCCTGAGTTGTTAGCAGTGCTCTCTGTATATCCAAAGAAACAATCAAAACTATTGTACTTGACTTTAGTTAGTCACATAACTCTGCCTGCACAAGAATAATTTATAATACACATGAATGACAAAAAATACAGAGAAAATTTTATTGTTGGAAATCTGGACATATAAAATGGAACAGAAAAGAATGCATTGAGGACAAATGGCAATACCTGCACATGCATTTACCTCATATAGATCATACAGAAATCATGAAGAATACTTTGAAAATTATTTAGGTTTTTCTTTTGCTTTAAGTTACAAGAGGGAAAGAAGTCTTATGATGCTGATAAACATGTCCTGCAGAAACAAGGAAGAAAATGTTTTCACCATCAAAAGAGTTATGAACAATGGGAGCATGCTCTTTCAGATATTCACAGGTATAAAAGTACCAGTCACTTTTATAGGTTTTTTTCTTTTTTAATTTGTGCTCTCCTTTAAAATTGTATTGCAGTCTCCAAGTAGGCTTGTTAAAGAAAAACTTTCAAGCCACATTTTAGATTTCTAAAGTAAAACACAGAATGACTATGTTATAAGTCTAGTTTGATACTTATTTAAAAGCTTCTATGGCTCTCTTGATCAAATTCAAATCTTAACAAAATATCACTCTTCAGTCTTTACAGATTAAATTTAATATTTGATTTTGCATGGATTTTATAAAATGATGTGTTGCTTAAAAGTTAGCTGACCTATCACTAAGTACCCATTTACAGGTATTATAAAGTTGACAGTAAAATCCTGGACATGAAGCAATCAACATTTGCTTCAGTTAGCATTTCAAAAGATGAAGAATCACCCTTGTACAGAGATCCTTTGGGGATACACTTAGCTTCATAAAATAATTTTCCCAGTTTGTAATCTCCTTGTGGTTACCTTAATTTGTAGTTTAAAAAATACCCAGGAGAAACAGCTCTAGATAAATTAAGCCAAGAGAAGCTTCATTTAAAATAGACAGTGAAATTTCAAATTTTACTCTTTCAAATGTGAGGAAATGGGGGTTAATAATGGTTAATGCACACCTGCAATTTAGGCTTTCAACTCGTTTCTCTTTTCTTTTTATAGGAAAAAGTCCCTATGATTACTGTTTGTAAATGTCAGGAAAACATCTATCACAAAAAAACAAACAAACAAAAAACCTGAAACTGATTCTTTTGAGTGTTTCTTTCTCAAGAAAATGTTTATTTCTTCTTTATGAATTATTTTGGATAAAACTTCCGTGGCCAATAAGTTCATGTTTTTTAGTTTGTCATTTTAAAGTAGTAAATTGTATTTGTTTATAGGTAAAGAATAATCATAAACTAATTTTCTAAGGCATACATCAACTAGGCTATAACTCTTTAATTAGAAATTGTGGTCTATATGTACTAGAAAGTATCCTGATTCTCATAAAATAATTCAGAGCCTTTTTGAATTTTAAAATAGATGTTTCAAAATTTCCAAAAGTAATATAAATATAAATTGAACAATTTTTAAGCCATTTTACTCTGTGAGATGAAGCAATGATAGATGTGTGTTTTCTATTAGTAAATTAGCTCTTTTTAAAATTTATTTATTTATTTTATTTTTGGCTGCCTTTGGTCTTCGTTGCTGCGTGCAGGCTTTTCTCTAGTTGTGGTGAGCCGGAGCTACTCTTCGTTGTGATTCCTGGGCTTCTCATTGAGTGGCTTCTCTTGCTGAAGAGCACGGACTCTAGGCACGTGGGCTTCAGTAGTTGTGGCACTCAGGCTCAGTAGTTGTGGTGCATGGGCTTAGTTCCTCCACGGCATGTGGGATCTTCCCGGACCAGGGCTCAAACCCGTGTCCCCTGCACTGGCAGGCGGATTCTTAACCACTGCGTCACCTGGGAAGTCCCGCAAATTGGCTCTTTTTAATAGCAAAATATGGAGACAGATTCATGGATTTCACCTCTGGAGTGTTTGCCAAAATTTGCGATTTTTACAACATAGATGTAGTTCAAGTTAATTAATTTTAAGAAAAATTAATTGAACATCTACTTTGGCTACATTTTTTTCTAGATACTAGAGAAGACTAGGTGAATAGCAACTAGTATGTGTGAGAAAGGAGTAAGGTAAAAAGGACAGTTTTAAAGTGAGACTGAGGAAATGTTTTGTAATAGATTGTGAGGCCATGAGAAGAAATTTGGACTTCATCATGAAAATAACAATTTTTAAAGTGATATGATCAGATATGGGTTTCAAAATTTAGTTCTGGCTTCATTAAGAATGACAGATTTGAAGGAAATATGTAGCTGAGAGACTATTACTTTGGAAGTTGTTGCAAGAGATGATGAAAAATTGTCTTAGAGAGTAGTAGGGATGGAGAGATGGGACAGATAGAACTAATTGGAAGTAGGAAGTAGGAGGAGAGGGAGGATTCTCAGGTGACACCAATTTTTATTTCTGTTTTATTACTATCATTTATTGTGTCATTTCTGTGACAGGAATTTTTCTAAGTTTTGCTGGGCATATAGCTAATGGCATAAAGCTGTCCTTGAAAGGAGTTTACAGTCACAGGAGGAAATTTATTCATTCAAATTGTTTTGAAAAAAAATAGTGTACAGCCACTTTCTATTTTTCTTTGGTATCTTTTTCCATCCACGTTTACACATATGTTAAAGACATATTTCTTTTCATGAGTTATCTCCAACTTCACAGTTTATCCCTGATCTGACTATTCCTATAGACAATGGAAACACTGTCAACAGTTTTGTTTCATCTCATATGCTATTTAGCCTAAACGTCTTTTTATTTCAGAACTGTTTAAATTATTTTTCTCATGTTCTCAAGATTCTCAACTGGCTTGCCATCAAAGCTTGCATCAAATTTAATTTAGATCTTAGGATGAAAGGAGAAATATTGTTTATTCTTCTTACTTTACAAATGACAAAACTGAGGAGTTGAAGAGGGACATTGATTTGCTCAAGTCTCTAATGATAGACCCTGAGAACAGGATCCAAATTTCTTGTTGCAGACTTTACAGTTTCTTAGATTTAAGGTTTTCTTATAAGTTACCAATCACTATCTTGTTTTGTGTCCCATTTATTTCCATTCTAACAACCTTCAGCATTTTTTTCCCTATTTACATGTCCCTTCAACTTGGAAGAATCATTCAATAAATCACTTTTCATTAGCCATGTTTTCTTGATTTCACAAATATTTCACTCTCTTTTAGTAGTGATAATGATAACAATATTAAAATCTATCATTTATTAAACACGTTTTATGTACCAGACACTGCATTAAGCCATTTACATGGATTATCACTATAAAAATGTACAAAAATCCTATGAAATGTATTTAAAGACTGGATGTTTTTGTGCCCCCAAATTTAAAAGTGAAACACTACCTCCCAATGTGATAGTATTTACTAAGAGATGAGGCCTTTGGGAGTTAATGAGGATTAGATAAGGTCATAAAGATAGAGCCTTCATGAATGGGATTAGTGCCCTCATAAGTGTCATGAGAGAGTTTGCGTCCCCTCTCTGCTCTCTGGCGTGTGAGCCTACAATGAGAAAAGAGCAGTCTGCAACCCAGAAGAGGGCTGTTACCAGGACACAACCACACTGGCACCCTGATCTTGAACTTTCAGCTTCCAGAACTATGAGAAGGAAATTTGTTATTTATAAGCCATCTAGTTTATGGCATTTTGTTATAGTAGCCCAAGCTGACTAAGACAATATGTATGATTATGATCCTCATTTTATACTTAAGGTTAAATGACCAGTTAAGTCACTTGTCTAAGTAAAGCAGCAAAAAATGCAGCAGAGACAAAATTTGATCAAAGTCAACCTGAGTTCTTAGAAATTTTTCCTACTAACTTACTTGTTAAGTAAACATTCCAGACTTGTCTCACTGACATTATAAAGAAAATAGCAATGAGGAAAACATTTAAAATATTTATAGTCTATTCATCTTAACTTCTACTGAGCAAAATATATTTTCGATATGCTTGATGGTATTTTATATTTAGAAATAAATAAAATATATATTAAATAATTACTATATCTCTGGAAACGTTCTTAAAGTACATACCTGAATGAACAATATTCAGATTTTATAATCCTAAATTATTAATTATTACACTCAGATGAGTGCTGAGTAATATATACAAATGTTAGGTGGTATCCTTTTGAATGATCATCATATATTGGTTTTGAGATATTTATAACAAAATATGAGAAGTATATGAATTATTCATTTTCCAAACCTCCATTTTTGGCTTGTTGCAGATCATATCACCACATTTTCTTCACAACTGACTACTCTTCCTTATTCTAATTTTTCTCTGCTCTATCCAGTTAGATATCTCTAAGGCTCTCCAAAATGACCACTTTCATTTTTTGTGTATTTACTTCCACTTTTTATCTGCTTTATCATACCTATGATTCTCTGTGTTTAATAATTTCACTATAGCAAACAACATCTTCTATGTAAACAAACACATTTCTTATTGTCTTTATTTTGCCAGGTAAAGCTTTGCTCTTCTTTAGTGACACTAAAGATCTTATTTCTTTAAATCTCTTTAAAAAACAACAACAACAAAAAAAAAACAAGATCATTTTGAAGAGATGACATGAGGATTCAAGGATTCTTCCTATTTATTTCAAGTGGGAGACTTGATGTCAAAATACTAATACAGGATTAAGTAATAGTGCCCCTAACTCTTCAGGTTTAACTCAGAAGTCTGAAATTGAGTGTCATAAACTTGAAAGAATATGCTTGATGCTGCTGTGTAAATTTGGTTAGATTCTATCCTGCAAAGTCTGTTGAAACTCAAAATAATCTTCTCAAAGCAGTTTATTCAGTCTGGCCTTTAGGAGCCAAGGCAAATGGCTCCTAAAGAGGTCAAATGAGTACTCATTTTAGAGAACTAATTCCTGTGGGGGTTTGTCCAGGATAACCTATCCATCTCCCAGCTATAAAGCTGTGGACACCTATATTAAATGCATGTCTGTATTCTCCTCAACGGTTTGCATTTTATTTCTCACTCTTTATGGTATGAGAAAGTCACTACAAAGAGTATTGTAGCTTCTTATCTTTCTGGGATGGTTCTGATCAAGAAAGGGTATATATAGATATAGATAGATATAGATATAGAGAGAGTATGGGGATATTAAGTACTGGATTCTCTTAATTCCTTTCAAAGACATAATTTTTGAGATGGAGTATTCTATGACTTATTTTTGAAGTATAGTTAATTTACAATGTTGTGTTAGTTTCAAGTGTACAGCAAAGTGATTCAGTTATATGTATACTTTTCAGATTCTTTACCATTATACATTATTACAAGATATTGAGTATAGCTCCCTGTGCTATACAGTAGGTCCTTGTTGTTTACCTTTATATATATATATATAGTAGTATGTATATGTTAATCACAAACTCCTAATTTATAACTGCCCTCACCACCACTATCCCCTTTGGTAACCATAAGTTTATTTTCTATGTCTGTGAGTCAATTTCTGTTTTGTAAATAAATTCATTTGTATCATTATTTTAGATTCCACATATAAGTGATATCATATGATATTTGACTTTATCTGACCTACTTTGCTTAATATGATAATCTCTAGGTCCATCCATGTTGCTGCAAGTGGCATTATTTATTCTTTTTATGGCTGAGTAGCATTCCATTGTATATATGTACCACATCTTCTTTATCTATTCTTTTGTTGATGGACATTTAGGTTGCTTCCATGTATTGGCTATTGTAAATAGTGCTGTAACAAACATTGAGGTGCATGTATCTTTCCAAATTATGATTTCTTCTGGATATATGCCCAGGAGTAGCATTACTGGATCATATGGAAGCTCTACTTTTTAGTGTTTTAAGGAACCTCCATACTGTTCTCCATAGTGGATGTACCAATTTATATTCCCACCAAGAGAGTAGGATGGTTCTCTTTTCTTCACACTCTCCCCAGCATTTATTATTTGTAAACATTTTAATGATGACCATTCTGACTGGTGTGAAATGATACCTCAATATAGTTTTGATTTGCATTTCTCTAATAATTAGCAATACCAGACAACTTTTCATATGCCTGTTGACCATCTATATGTCTTCTTTGGAGAATTTTCTTTTTTTTAACATCTTTATTGGAGTATAATTGCTTTACAATGGTGTGTTAGTTTCTGCTTTATAACAAAGTGAATCAGTTATACAAATACATATGTTCCCATATCTCTTCCCTCTTGCGTCTCCCTCCCTCCCACCCTCCCTATCACACCCCTTTAGGTGGTCACAAAGCACCGAGCTGATCTCCCTGTGCTATGCGGCTTCTTCCCACTAGCTATCTACCTTACGTTCGGTAGTGTATATATGTCCATGCCTCTCTCTCACTTTGTCACAGCTTACCCTTCCCCCTCCCCATATCCTCAAGCCCATTCTCTAGTAGGTCTGTGTCTTTATTCCTGTCTTACCCCTAGCTTCTTCATGACATTTTTTTCTCTTAAATTCCATATATATGTGTTCACATACGGTATTTGTCTTTCTCTTTCTGACTTACTTCACTCTGTATGACAGACTCTAGGTCCATCCACCTCACTACAGATAACTCAGTTTCATTTCCTTTTATGGCTGAGTAATATTCCATTGTATATATGTGCCACATCTTCTTTATCCATTCATCTGTTGATGGACACTTAGGTTGCTTCCATGTCCTGGCTATTGTAAATAGAGCTGCAATGAACACGCTTCTTTTTGAATTATGGTTTTCTCAGGGTATATGCCCAGTAGTGGGATTGCTGGGTAGTATGGTAGTTCTATTTTTAGTTTTTTAAGGAACCTCCATCCTGTTCTCCATAGGGGCTGTATCAATTTACATTCCCACCAACAGTGCAAGAGGGTTCCCTTTTCTCCACACCCTCTCCAGCATTTATTGTTTGTAGATCTTTTGATGATGGCCATTCTAACTGGTGTGAGATGATATCTCATTGTAGTTTTTTTTTTTTTACATCTTCTGCCCATTTTTTAATTGGGTTGTTTGCTTTTTTGATATTGAGCTGCATGGGCTGCTTATATATTTTAGATATTCATTCCTTATCAGTCATATTATTTACAAATATTTTCTCCCATTCAATAGGTTATCTTCTCATTTTGTTTGTGGTTTCCTTTGTTGTGCAAAAGCATTTGAGTTTAATTAGATCCCATTTGTTTATTTTTGTTTTTACTTCCATTAGTCTAGGAAATGGATCCAAAAAAATATTGCTGTGATTTATGTCAAAGAGTGTTCTGCCTATGTTTTCCTCTAGGGATTTTATATTACCCAGTCTTACTTTTAGGTATTTAATCCATTTTGAGTTTATATTTTTGTATGGTGTTAGAGAATGTTCTAATTTCATTCTTTTCCATGTAGCTGTCTTGTTTACCCAGCACCACTTATTGAAGTGATGGTCTTTTCTCCATTGTATATTCTTGCCTCCTTTGTTGTAGATTAATTGACCATAAATAAATGGGTTTATCTTTGGGCTTTCTATCCTGTTCCATTGATCTATATTTCTGTTTCTGTACCTGTACTATAATGTTTTTGATTATTGTAGCTTTGTAGTATAATCTGAAGTCAGGGAACCTGATTCCTCCAGCTCAGTTCTTCTTTTTCAAGATTGTTTTGTTTATTTGGGGTTTTTTTGTTTCCATACAATTTTTAATTTTTTTTGTTCTAGTTCTGTGAAAAATTCCATTGGTGGTTTGATGGGGATTGCATTGAATCTGTAGACTGCCTTGGGTAGTATGATCATTTTAACAATATTGATTCTTCCAATCCAAGAACATTGTATATCTTTCCATCTGTTTGTGTTGTCTTCAATTCCTTTCATCAGCATCTTAGACATTTTGGAGTGCAGATCTTTTGCCTCCTTAGATAGGTTTATTTCTATAACATTTTATATTTGTTACAGAGCATGAGGTTTGACCTAACTTCCATAGTAAGTGACAATTTGGACAATTAGGGAGTGTTCCAATACCATTTTTATGGTCTATTGGTTTTCTTTCATAACTCTAGTTTCCACCTAGCTACAGATAGACCTAGAGTCTGTCATACAGAGTGAAGTAAGTCAGGAAGAGAAAGACAAATACCATATGTGGACACATATATATGGAATTTAAGAAAAAAAAATGTCATGGAGAAGCTAGGGGTAAGACAGGAATAAAGACACAGACCTACTAGAGAATGGGCTTGAGGATATGGGGAGGGGGAAGGGTAAGCTGTGACAAAGTGAGAGAGAGGCATGAACATACATACACTACCGAACGTAAGGTAGATAGCTAGTGGGAAGAAGCCGCATAGCACAGGGAGATCAGCTCGGTGCTTTGTGACCACCTAAAGGGGTGTGATAGGGAGGGTGGGAGGGAGGGAGATGCAAGAGGGAAGAGATATGGGAACATATATATATGTATAACTGATTCACTTTGTTATAAAGCAGAAACTAACACACCATTGTAAAGCAATTATACTCCAATAAAGATGTAAAAAAAATAATAAAATAAATAAAATAGTCAAAAATGTTTATAATAAGGTACTGAATAACATTTCAAAGTGTCATTTCTTATGTAGTAATATAAAAGCCTCCAATGTCCATATATTTATATTTTATAGATGCCAATAAAATACCAAACTGTAACAGACACTCTTCCCTCTGGGCATTTCTAAGCCTTAGTAATGAATAAATGACTAATTATAAATGCATTCTCAGGATAGAATTTCTCAAAGACAAGAAAGGGATTTCACCAATCCTCCTCCAATGACGTTCTAGTATGTAAAAATTAAAATTTTACTAATAAACTTTATATATAAAATTATATCAGATGTGAGGTAAGGAAAGCAGGGTTCATATAGTGTAATGTCTAAAAGTATATTCTTCAGAGTTAAAGTTAGAGCTGAATTCAAATTCTGGTTTTGCTACTGACTAGTTGTATGACTTGCACAATTTACTGAAACTTTCTGAGCCTCACTGTTGTTATCTGTAAAGTTCTTCTGAGAACTAAATTAAAAGTTTTATAAAGTGCTTGATAAATGGCAGTTATCATTATCAAAGCATTAAAAACATGCAAATTACCTATTACCTTAATTATCAGCCAACTCTAGAAAACAATATTTATGGTATTTTTAAATATAAATCCTCAAATATAAGTCCTCAATCCTATTATTTTTAGCCACGTGATGAGGACTGAGATGTTTTTCATTTTCTTATAGGTTTTGAGAGATAGAAAAGGAAGAAAAATAAGTTTAAGGGAATTGTAAATTAACTTGTAATTAACCATTATCTTAATACATGAAGTTTGAAAGCTTTTACTTTATTGTCAAAATCAGTAATGGAAGATTCAGATACTCTTTATTATTCCCTATTGATATATTAGGAAACACAGAAAAAGCAATCTGATATGCTAATATGGCAATCAGCAAACCCATGTGGAAGTGCACTTAGTTGATAACATTTTACAATTAAGGGTGTTATATAGAGCACACAACTATTCACATTGTACACATATTGTGGTAACACATTCTTATTTAAAAACTAAAGTAGACACACAAATTACACTTACAGAATTGTCTGACAAATAATTTTATTTTTAAACTGAGGTCAATTTCAACTCCTTCTGATTGCAGATATAAAACCAAGATGCAGAGACTGTGACCAGCTCAGTGATCAAGGTTTATTGTGGCTCAACTGAGACCAGAACTCAGTGTTCTCTCTATCATTCCACACTGCCTCCTTGCTCTCATGATACCAACACTTGAAGAATACTGGTCAGGTATTTTGGAAAGTCACACAAATTGGGTTTGTTTAGTGTTTTCTCATGATAGAAAGGTGTAATGAATTTGTGGGAATAATACCATAGAAGTAACTACCCTTCTCATCATATCATATCAGATCATATCATGTCAGGAGGGAAATAATATCCATATGACTTATTTGTGATGTTAAATTTGCCCACTGGGTTGAGATGGTGCTTTCCAGGATTTTCCACTGTAAAGTTACTATTTCCCCTTGTCCGTTCTCTGTTTTCTGGAAGTGAGTCATTAAGCCCAGCCTATACTCACAGGGAGGGAAATTAAGCTCCACCTCATTGTGTAGAAGTATCAAATACTTTGTTAACATTTGTTAAAAAAAAACACCACAGTAATTAATAAATACGTTTGGGGAGATAATTTGAGGCTATTCCAATATTCTGTTTCTCTTTAATGTTTCTTCCACAGTTTTAGCAGTTATTAATGGATCTTACCTGTAGCAGTTACTACTGCTGTGTTCTACTGGTGATTTTCCATTTTCTCTCCCCATCATTCCATCTACATTTATTATACAGAATTCTTCCATAAGAAAGACCTGTCCCTAGGGCTTCCCTGGTGTTGCAGTGGTTGAAAGTCTGCCTGCCAATGCAGGGGACGCGGGTTTGTGCCTCAGTCCGGGAAGATCCCACATGCCGTGGAGCGGCTGGGCCCGTGAGCCATGGCTGCTGAGCCTGCACATCCGGAGCCTGTGCTCCACAACAGGAGAGGCCACAACAGTGAGAGACCAGTGTACTGCAAAAAAAAGAAAAAAAAGAAAAAAAATTATTTTTATTGGAGTACAGTTGATTTACAATGTTGTGTTCGTTTCTACTGTATAAAAATGTGAATCAGTTATATGTATACATATATCCACTCTCTTTTAGATTCTTTTCCCATATAGACCATTACAGAGTACTGAGTAGAGTTCCCTGTGCTATACAGTAGGTCTTTATTAGTTATCTATTTTATATAAAGTACTGTGTATGTGTGAATTCCAATTTTCCAATTTATCCTTCTCTCCACTTACCCCCTTGTAACCATACGTTTATTTTCTACATCTGTAACTCTATTTCTGTTTTGTAGATAGGCTCATTTGTACCTTTTTGTTTTATTAGATTCCACATAGACATGATATTATATGATATTTGTCTTTGTCTGACTTAACTTCACTCAGTATGACAATCCATGTTGCTGCAAAGGGCAAATAGCATGACTCTATCTTTTCTTTCTTTCTCACTGTTTAATTTTTCTGAGGACATTCTTATTTTCTGACACTCTAAGGTGCTCCAAACTCACCTTGTCATTTCACTGCCCAAGCCCTAGAATCATCCATTTCCCTGAAGAGCCCTTGTTCACTTTATTGGAGAGTGATACTTGAAGTATATTTATGAAATTAGGTGTGCTTATTGCTACTGGGGTGTTGCTTTCTCTAGGCCCTCTCTGTGAACTGACCAGGAAGTATATGTATGCATATTAGCCCATATATGCACACATATATTTACACTTATTTCTGTATTTATATATCTTTACCGATATTAAGGAAATGTAATTTATCCAGGTTAATATGCACCACAGGGTTCATTCTAGCCTTCCTCCTTGCTATATCTAGTCAAAACACTGTTTGCTAAGGATACTTAGGCTCGTTCCTTTTCTCCCCATCCCCTTCAATGATGTAATGTCATATATTTATATTATAGTTGGATTCATTTGTCCTTGGTTTTCTAAATTTGCATACAGTAAAGTTTACTCTTTGGAGGGTACAGCTCCATGGTTTTTAACAAATGCTTAGAATCATGTATCCATCACCATCATACCAAACAGAACAACCACATCATCCTAAAATTTCCCTGTATGGCCTCTTTGTAGTCCTCTTCCTTCCTCTAACCCTTAGCAATCAATGATCTGTTTTCTATCCTTATAGTTTTATCTTTTCCAAAGTGCCTTATAAATGGAATCATACAATATGTAGTTTTTGGGTCTGGCTTCTTTCAGTTAGCAAAATGCATGTAATATTCATCTAGCAAAATGCATGTAATATTCATCCATACTTTTGTATGAATAAGTTGCTTGTTCTTTTTTCTTGCTGAGTAGTATTCTATTGTATGGATATACCACAGTTTTTGTATCCATTCACGTACTGAAGGATTTCTTGATCCTTCTCATTTTTTTGATATTATGAATGATAGTGCTATAAACAGTTGCTTACAGACATTTTTTATCAGTATAAATTTTAAGTTCACTTGGGTAAACACCTAAGAATGAAAGTGATGGCTCACATGATACATGTACATTTAAATTTATGAAAAACTGCCAAACTCTTTTCAATAGTAGCTGTACAATTTTACATTCCCACCAACAATAAATCAAAATTCCTATTGCTCTGCATCCAGAATTTTGATCTGGAATTTTTTGCCATTCTAATACCTGTATAGTGCTGTCTCATTATGGCTATAATTTGTATTTCACTAATGACTATAATGATGTTGAGTATCTTTTACTATACTCTTTTGTATCTTTTTGGTAAAATATCTGTTCACAGTTTTATTTCAATTTATTCATTGTGTTGTTTTGTTGCTTATTGTTAAGATTTAAGTGTTATTCAGATATTCTGGCTCTAAGGCTTTTGCTGGATACATGATTTGCAAATGTTTTCTAAGTCTGCATGTTGCCTTTTCATTCTCCTAACAATGTCTTTTGCAGAGCAAAGGATTTTAATTTTGATAAAGTCTAATTTAGCATTTTTTTCCTTTTATGGATCACACTTTGTATTTCATTTTTTCTGCTTTATTGAGGCATAATTGATAAACTTTGTATATATTTATGATGTACAACATGATGTTTTGATATATGTATACAGTTGTGAAATGATTGCCATTATCAAGTTAGTTAACATATCCATCACCTCATATATTTATCATTTTTATAGTGGTGATAATATTTAAGATCTACTGTCTTAGTAAATTTCAAGTAAATAACATAGTATTTTAACTACTGTCACTATGCTATACATTAGATGTCCAGAACTTATTCATCCTGCATAACTAAAATTTTGTACCCTTCGACCTTCATCCCTCCATTTACCCCACCCTCCCAGGACTTGGCAACCACCATTATACTCTCTGCTTCTATGAGTTCAAATTTTTTAGATTCTATATGTATGTGAGATCATGCAATATTTGCCTGTTTCTGGTTTTTTTTACTTAGCTTAATGTCCTCCAGATTCATCCATGTTGCTGCAAATGGCAGGATTTCCTTCTTTATTTGGTTGAATTGTTATATTCCATTTAATATGCATATGCAATATACATTATATATATATATATACATAATATACATATTACATTTTCTTTATTCATCCATCCATCAATGGATACTTATGATGATTCCATTTCTTGGTTATTCTGAATAATACTGTAATGAACATAGGAGGACAGATACTGCTTTGAGATACTGATTTCAATAATTTTGGTTACTTACCCAGAAATGAGATTGCTGAATCATATGGTAGTTCTATTTAATTTTTCAAGGAATTGCCATGGTATCTTCCATAATGGTTGTACCAGTTTAAATTATGACCAGCACACACAAGGGTTTACTTTTCTTCACATTCCAGTCAACTCTTGTTATCATCTCTTTTTGTTGATGGCCATTCTAACATGTGTGGTGATACCTCATTGCAGTTTTGATTTGCATCTCCCTGATGATTAGTGATGTAAAGAACCTTTTCATGGACCTTTGGTTATTTGCATATCTCCTTTTGAGAAATATTTATTCAGGTCATTTGCCCATTTTTTAATATGGTTATTTGATTTTTTGCTATTAAGTTGTTTGAGTGCCTAATATATTTTAGATATTAACCCCTTATCAGATATATGGTTTGCAAATATTTTCTCCCATTCTATAGGTGTTTCATCACCCTGCTGATTGTTTCCTTTGTTGGGCAAAAGCTTTTTAGTTTGATGCAATCCCATTTGTCTATTTTTGCTTTTGTTGCATTTCATGTTTAAATCTCATTGCTAAGCTCAAGGTAATGAAGACTGTCTCCTGTGTTTTCTTCTAGAAGTTTTCTAGTTTTATCTTACACTTTGTTGTATGATACATCTTGAGTTAATTTTTGGTTAATGTTTCAGGTATATGTTAAGTTTTATTTTTTTATATATATAGATAGACTTCCAATGATCAGTAATATTTCTTGGAAAATCTATCCTTTCTCCATTGAATTGTTGTGGCATCTTTGTAAATAGAGCAATGTACTTTATTTGTATAAGTTTATTTCTTAATTCTCTATTTGTCTCTATGGATGTGTATGTTCATCCTTTTTCTAGCATCATGGTGTCTTGAGTACTGTAGTTTTGTAGTAAATCCTGAAATAGGATCATGTAAGTCCTTTAGGATTTTTTGAATTTTTTTGTCTATTCTACTTCATTGCTTTACTATATATATTTTAGAATCAGCTTCTAAATATCTGAATGAAAGCTTGCTAGGATTATGATTGCAAAATTGCATTAATTACATATATCTAATGGAAGAGACCTGACATCTTAGAGTATTGCATGCTCTAGTCAATGAGCATGGAATATCTCTCCATCTTCATTTATTTAGAGATTTGATTTATTTCATCTGTGCTTTGTAATTTTCAACATAGTTTCTGCACATATTATACCCAAGTACTTCAGTTTTTTGGTGGTATTATAAATGGTATCATCAATCAATTGATTCAAATTCTACTTATTCAATGCTGGTACATAGTAATATAATTGATTTTTGTATATTTACATCTTATCCTCTTATCTTGCTAAATTCATTTATGAGTTCTAAGAACTTTGTGTACATGTTCTACCTTAACCACAAGGTCCACTGCAAATATAGGTAGCTTAATTTCTGCCTTTACACTCTATCTATTTTATTTCTTCTTGTTGTCTCATTGCACTGGCTAAGACTTCCAGCATGATGCTAAATAAAACTAGTGAGAGAAGATATTTGTCTTGTTCCATATATTAGAAGTATAGCATCCATTCTCTCACCATTAAGTCTGATGCTAGCTGTAGGTATTTTAAATGTGATTAAATAACTTAAAGAATTTCTCTTCTCACTGCATTTATTTATTTATTGAATTATAGTGGATTTACTGTACTATATAAGTTTCAGGTATACAACATAATGATTCAGTATTTTTATAGATTACACTCTATTAAAAGTTATTACAAGATAATGGCTATAATTCCCTGTGCTATACAATATATCTTTATTGCTTATATATTTTGCATAGTAGTTTGTATCTCTTAATCCCGTACACCTATCTTTCCCCTCTCCATTCCTTTTTCCCACTGGTAACCACTAGTATGTTTTCCATATCTGTGAGTCTGCTTCTGTGTTGCTATGTACATTCATTTTCTTATTTTCTGATTACACATGTGATATCATACAATATTCATCTTTGTCAGACTTATTTCACTAAGCATAATATTCTCTAGGTCTATTCACATTGCTGCAAATGGCAGATTTTCATTCTTTTTTATGGATGAATATATTCCATTGTACATATATGACACATCTACTTTATCTATTCATCTGTTGATGGACACTTCAGTTGCTTTAATATTTTGGCTATTTTAAATAGAGCTGCTATGAAAATTGGGATGTATGTACTTTTCAAATTAGTGTTTTCAGTTTTTCTGGATATATGCCCAGGAGTGGAATTGCAGGATCATATGGTGGCTCTATTTTTAGACTTTTTAAGGAATCTGCATACTGTTTCCATAGTGACCACACCAATTTACATTCCTAAAAACAGTGTACAAGGGTTCCCTTTTCTCCACACCATCTCCAGCATTTATTATTTTACACTTTTTGATGATAGCCATTCTGACTGGTGTGAGGTGATACTTCATTGTGATTTTGATTTATATTTCTCTAATAATTAGCATTGCTGAGCATGTTTTTATGTGCCTGTGGGCCATCTGTGTGTCATCTTTGGAAAAATGTCTATTTATGTCTTCTGCCCATTTTTTTTAACATCTTTATTGGGGTATAATTGCTTTACAATGGTGTGTTAGTTTCTGCTTTCTAACAAAGTGAATCAGTTATACATATACATATGCTCCCATATCTCTTCCCTCTTGCATCTCCCTCCCTCACACCCTCCCTATCCCACCCCTGCAGGCAGTCACAAAGCACAGAGCCGATATCCCTGTGCCATGCGACTGCTTCCCACTAGCTATCTACCTTACGTTTGTTAGTGTGTACATGTCCATGACTCTCTCTCACTTTGTCACAGCTCTCCCTTCTCCCTCCCCATATCCTCAAGTCCGTTCTCCAGTAGGTCTGCGTCTTTATTCCTGTCTTACTCCTAGGTTCTTCATGACATTATTTTTCTTCTTAAATTCCATATATAAGTGTTAGCATACGGTATTGTCTTTTTCTTTCTGACTTACTTCGCTGTGTATGACAGACTCAAGGTCTATCCACCTCATTACAAATAGCTCAATTTCATTTCTTTTTATGGCTGAGTAATATTCCATTGTATATATGTGCCACATCTTCTTTATCCATTCATCCGATGATGGGCACTTAGGTTGTTTCCATTTTCAGGCTATTGTAAATAGAGATGCAATGAACATTTTGGTACATGACACTTTTTGAATTCTGGTTTTCTCAGGGTATATGCCCAGTAGTGGGATTGCTGGATCATATGGTAGTTCTATTTGTAGTTTCTTAAGGAACCTCCATACTGTTCTCCATAGTGGCTGAACCAATTCACATTCCCACCAGCAGTGCAAGAGTGTTCGCTTTTCTCCACACCCTCTCCAGCATTTATTGTTTCTAGATTTTTTGATGATGGCCATTCTGACTGGTGTGAGATGATATCTCATTGTAGTTTTGATTTGCATTTCTCTAATGATTAATGATGTTGAGCATTCTTTCATGTGTTTCTTGGCAGTCAGTATATCTTCTTTGGAGAAATGTCTATTTAGGTCTTCTGCCCATTTTTGGATTGGGTTGTTTGTTTTTTTGTTATTGAGCTGCATGAGCTGCTTGTAAATTTTGGAGATTAATCCTTTGTCAGTTGTTTCATTTGCAAATATTTTCTCCCATTCTGAGGTTTGTCTTTTGGTCTTGTTTATGGTTTCCTTTGCTGTGCAAAAGCTTTGAAGTTTCATTAAATCCCATTTGTTTATTTTTGTTTTTATTTCTGTTACTGTAGGAGGTGGGTCAGAAAGGATCTTGCTGTGATTTATGCCATAGAATGGTCTACCTATGTTTTCCTCTAAGAGTTTGATAGTTTCTGGTCTTACATTTAGGTCTTTAATCCACTTTGAAATTATTTTTTTGTATGGTGTTAGGGACTGATCTAATCTCATACTTTTACATGTATCTGTCCATTTTTCCTAGCACCACTTATTGAAGAGGCTGTCCTTTCTCCACTGTACATTCCTGTCACCTTTATCAAAGATAAGGTGCCCATATGTGCCTGGGTTTATCTCTAGGTTTTCTATCCTGTTCCATTGATCTATCTTTCTGTTTTTGTGCCAGCACCATACTATCTTGATTACTGTAGTTTTGTAGTATAGTCTGAAGTCAGGGAGCCTGATTCCTCCAGCTCCTTTTTTCGTTCTCAAGATTGCTTTGGCTATTCGGGGTCTTTTGTGTTTCCATACAAATTGCGAAATTTTTTGCTCTACTTCTGTGAAAAATGCCAGTGGCACTTTGATAGGGGTTGCATTGAATCTATAGATTGCTTTGGGTAGTAGAATCATTTTCACAATGTTGATTCTTCCAATCAAAAACATGGTATATCTCTCCATCTATTTGTATCATCTTTAATTTCTTTCATAAATGTTTTATAATTTTCTGCATACAGATCTTTTGTCCCCTTAGGTAGGTTTATTCCTCGATATTTTATTCTTTTTGATGCAATGGTAAATGGGAGTGTTTTCTTGATTTCAATTTCAGATTTTTCATCATTAGTGTATAGGAATGCCAGAGATTTCTGTGCATTAATTTTGTATCCTGCTACTTTACCAAATTCATTGATTAGCTCTAATAGTTTTCTGGTAGCATCTTTAGGATTCTCTATGTATAGTATCATGTCATCTGCAAACAGTGACAGCTTTGCATCTTCTTTTCCAATTTGTATTCCTTTTATTTCCTTTTCTTCTCTGATTGCTGTGGCTATAACTTCCAAAACTATGTTGAATAAGAGTGGTGAGAGTGGGCAACCTGGTCTTGTTCCTGGTCTTAGTAGAAATGCTTTCAGTTTTTCACCATTGAGGTTGATGCTGGCTGTGGCCTTTTCATATATGGCCTTTATTATGTTGAGGAAATTCCATTTATGCCTACTTTCTGCAGGGTTTTTATCATAAGTGGTGTTGAATTTTGTCAAAAGCTTTCTCTGCATCTATTGAGATGATCATATGGTTTTTCTCCTTCAATTTGTTAATATGGTTTATCACATTGATAGATTTGCGTATAATGAAGAATCCTTGCATTCCTGGAATAAACCCCACTTGATCATGGTGTATGATCCTTTTAATGTGCTGTTGGATTCTGTTTGCTAGTATTTTGTTGAGGATTTTTGCACCTATGTTCATCAGTGATATTGGCCTGTAGTTTTCTTTCTTTGTGACATCCTTGTCTGGTTTTGGTATCAAGGTGATGGTGGCCTCGTAGAAGGAATTTGGGAGTGTTCCTCCCTCTGCTACATATCAGTAGAGTTTGAGAAGGATAGCTGTTAGCTCTTCTCTAAATGTTTGATATAATTCGCCTGTGAAGCCATCTGGTCCTGGGCTTTTGTTTGTTGGAAGATTTTGAATCACTGTTTTAATTACAGTGCCTGTGATTGGTCTGTTCATATTTTCTATTTCTTCCTGATTCAGTCTTGGCAGGCTGTGCATTTCTAAGAATTTGTCCATTTCTTCCAGATTGTCCATTTTATTGGCATAGAGTTGCTTGTAGTAATCTCTCATGATCTTTTTTATTTCTGCAGTGTCAGTTGTTACTTTTCCTTTTTCATTTCTAACTCTATTGATTTGAGTCTTCTCCCTATTTTTCTTGATGAGTCTGGCTAGTGGTTTATCTATTTTCTTTGTCTTCTCAAGGAACCAGCTTTTAGTTTTATTAATCTTTGCTATTGTTTCATTCATTTCTTTTTCATTTATTTCTGATCTGATTTTTATGATTTCTTTCCTTCTGCTAGCTTTGGGGTTTTTTTGTTCTTCTTTCTCTAATTGCTTTAGGTGCAAGGTTAGGTTGTTTATTCGAGATGTTTCCTGCTTCTTAAGGTGGGCTTGTTTTGCTATAAAATTCCCACTTAGAACTGATTTGCTGCATCCCACAGGGTTTGGGTCGTTGTGTATCCATTGTCATTTGTTTTTAGGTATTTTTCTATTTCCCCTTTGATTTCTTCAGGGATCACTTCATTATTAACTAGTGTATTGTTTAGCCTCCATGTGTTTGTATTTTTTACCGATCTCTTCCTGGAATTGATATCTAGTCTCATAGCATTGTGGTCAGAAAAGATACTTGATACAATTTCAATTTTCTTAAATTTACCAAGGCTTGATTTGTGACGCAAGATATGATCTATCTTGGAGAATGTTCCATGAGCACTTGAGGAAAATGTGTATTCTGCTGTTTTTGGATGGAGTGTCCTATAAATATCAATTAAGTCCATCTTGTTTAATGTATCATTTAAAGCTTCTGTTTCCTTATTTATTTTCATTTTGGATGATCTGTCCATGGGTGAAAGTGGGGTGTTAAAGTCCCCTACTATGAATGTGTTACTGTCGATCTCCCCTTTTATGGCTGTTAGTATTTGCCTTATGTATGAAGGTGCTCCTATGTTGGGTGCATAAATATTTACAATTTTTATATATTCTTCTTGGTTCAATCCCTTGATCATTATGTATTGTCCTTCTTTGTCTCTTCTAATAGTCCTTATTTTAAAGTCTATTTTGTCTGATATGAGAATTGCTACTCCAGCTTTCTTTTCGTTTCCATTTGCATGGAATATCTTTTTCCATCCCCTTACTTTCAGTCTGTGTGTGTCTCTAGGTCTGAAGTGGGTCTCTTGTAGACAGCATATATAAGGGTCTTGTTTTTGTATCCATTCAGCCAATCTATGTCTTTTGGTGGGAGCATTTAGTCCATTTACATTTAAGGTAATTATCAATATGTATGCTCCTATTCCCATTTTCTATATTGTTTTGGGTTCGTTATTATAGGTCGTTTCCTTCTCTTGTGTTCCTTGTCTAGAGTAGTTCCTTTAGCATTTGTTGTAAAGCTGGTTTGGTGGTGCTGAACTCTCTCAGCTTTTGCTTGTCTGTAAAGGTTTTAATTTCTCCATCAAATCTGAATGAGATCCTTGCTGGGTAGAGTAATCTTGGTTGCAGGTTTTTCTCCTTTATCATTTTCAGTATGTCCTGCCACTCCCTTCTGGCTTGTAGTGTTTCTGCTGAGAGATCAGCTGTTAACCTTATGGGGATTCCCTTGTGTGTTATTTGTTGTTTTTCCCTTGTTGCTTTTAATATGCTTTCTTTGTATTTAATCTTTGACAGTTTGATTAATATGTGTCTTGGCGTATTTCTCCTTGTATTTATCCTGTATGGGACTCTCTGTGCTTCCTGGAGTTGATTAACTATTTCCTTTTCCATATTAGAGACACTTTCAACTATAATCTCTTCAAATATTTTCTCAGTTCATTTCTTTTTCTCTTCTTCTTCTGGAACCCCTATAATTCGAATGTTGGTGCGTTTCATGTTGTCGCAGAGGTCTCTGAGACTGTCCTCAGTTCTTTTCATTCTTTCTCCTTTACTCTGCTCTGCAGTAGTTATTTCCACTATTTTATCTTCCAGGTCACTTATCCGTTCTTCTGCCTCAGTTATTCTGCTATTGATCCCATCTAGAGTATTTTTAATTTCATTTATTGTGTTGTTCTTCGTTGCTTGTTTCATCTTTATTTCTTCTAGGTCCTTGTTAACTGTTTCTTACATTTTGTCCATTCTATTTCCAAGATTTTGGATCATCCTTACTATAATTATTCTGAATTCTTTTTCAGGTAGACTGCCTATTTCCTCTTCATTTGTTAGATCTGGTGCATTTTATCTTGCTCCTTTATCTGCGGTGTGTTTTTCTGTCTTCTCATTTTGCTTATCTTACTGTGTTTGGGGTCTCCTTTTTGCAGGCTGCAGGTTTGTAGTTCCCGCTGTTTTTGATGTCTGTCTCCAGTGGCTAAGGTTGGTTCAGTGGGTTGTGTAGGCTTCCTGGTGGAAGGGACTAGTTCCTGTGTTGTGGTGGATGAGGCTGGATCTTGTCCCTCTAGTGGGCAGGTTCACGTCTGGTGGTGTGTTTTGTGGTGTCTGTGGCCTTATTATGATGTTAGGCAGCCTCTCTGCTAATGGGTGGTGTTGTGTTCCTGTTTTACTAGTTGTTTGGCATAGGTTGTCCAGCACTGTAGCTTGCTGGTCGTTGAGTGAAGCTGGGTGCTGGTGTTAAGATGGAGGTCTCTGCGAGATTTTTGCCATTTGATATTATGTGGAGCTGGGAGGTCTCTTGTTGACCAGTGTCCTGAAGTTGGCTCTCCTACCTCAGAGGCAGAGCCCTGACTCCTGGCTGGAGCGCCAAGAGCCTTTCATGCACACGGCTCAGAATAAAAGGGAGAAAAAGTAGAGAGAATTAGTAGAAGTATGAAGAAATAAAGAAAGAAAGGAGGGAAGGAAGGAAGGAAGAAAGAAAGAAAGAAAGAAACAAAGAAAGAAAGAAGCAAAGAAGGAAAGAAAGGAGGGAGGGAGGGGGGAAGGAAGGAAGGAGGGAAAGAAGGAAAAAAGACAGAAAGAAAGAAGATACAGTAAAATAAAATAAAGTATAATAAAGTTATTGAATTAAAATATTTTTTAAAAAAAGGGACGGATAGAACCTTAGGACAAATGTTGGAAGCAAAGCTATACAGACAAAATCTTACACAGAAGCATACACATACACCCTCACAAAAAGAGGTAAAGGGGAAAAAATCACAAATCTTGCTCTCAGAGACCACCTCCTCAATTTGGGATGATTTGTTGTCTAAAGGAGGGAAGGAAGGAAGAAAGGAAGGAAGGAAAGAAAGAAAGAAAGAAGGAAAGAAAGAAAGAAAGAAAGAAAGAAAGAAAGAAAGAAGGTAAAGTGTAATAAAGTTATTAAAATTAATTATTAAGAAAAAAAATTTTAAAAAAAACCATGAACGGATAGAACCCTGGGACAAATGGTGGAAGCAAAACTATACAGACAAGATCTCACACAGAAGCATACACATACACATTCACAAAAAGAGGAAAAGGGGAAAAAATCATTGATCTTGCTCTCGAAGCCCACCTCCTCAATTTGGGATGACTCGTCGTCTATTCATGTATTCCACAGATGCAGGGTACATCAGGTTGATTGTGGAGATTTAATCTGCTGTTTCTGAGGCTGCTTGGAGAGATTTCCCTTTCTCTTCTTTATTTTCACAGCTCACAGCGGCTCAGCTTTGGATTTGGCCTTGCCTCTGCATGTAGGTCGCTGGAGGGCGTCTGTTTTTTGCTCAGACAGGACGGGGTTAAAGGAGCTGCTTATTCGGGGGCTCTGGCGCACTCAGGCCAGGGGGAGGGAGGGGCACTGCGTGTGGGGTGGGCCTGCGGCAGCAGAGGCCAGCGTGACGTTGCACCAGCTTGAGGCCTGCCATGCGTTCTCCCGGGGAAGTTGTCCCTGGATCCCGGGAACCTAGCAGTGGTGGGCTGCACAGGGTCCATGCAAGAGGGTTGTGAATAGTGACCTCTGCTCACACACAGGCCCCTTGGTGGCGGCAGCAGCAGTCTTAGCGTCTCCCACCTCTCCCTGGAGTCCATGCTTTTAGCCACGGCTCGCACCCGTCTCTGGGGTTCGCGCTTTTAGCCGCGGCTCGCTCCCGTCTCTGGAGTTCCTTTAAGCAGCACTCTTAAACGCCTCTCCTCGCGCACCAGGAAACAAAGAGGGAAGAAATAGTCTCTTGCCTCTTCGGCATGTGCAGTCCTTTCCCCAGACTCCCTCCCGGCTAGCCTTGGTGCACTAACCCCTTCAGGCTATGTTCAAGCTGCCAACCCCAGTCCTCTCCCTGTGCTCCAACTGAAACTGAAAGCTGAGCTTCAGCTCGCAGCCTTGCCCGCCCCGGCGTGTGAGCAGACAAACCTCTCCGGCTGGTGAGTGCTGGTCGGCACCAATCCTCTGTGCGAGAATCTCCCCGCTTTGCCCTCCACACCCCTGTTGCTGTGCACTCCTCCCCGGCTCTGAAGCTCCCCCCTCCGCCTCCCGCAGTCTCCACCCACGAAGAGGCTTCCTGGTGTGTGGAAACTTTTCCTCCTTCACAGCTCCCTCCCACTGGTGCAGGTGCTGTCCCTATTCTTTTGTCTCTGTTTTTTCTTTTGCCCTATCCAGGTACGTGGGGAGTTTCTTGCCTTTTGGGAAGTCTGAGGTCTTCTGCCAGCCTTCAGTAGGTGTTCTGTAGGAGTTGTTCCACGTGTAGATGTATTTCTGGTGTATCTGTGGGGAGGAAGGTGATCTCCGCGACTTACTCTTCCGCCACCTTCAAGGTCCGCCCCCTTCTGCCCATTTTTTGATTGGGTTGTTTTTTTTTGCTATTAAGCTATATGAGTTGTTTGTGTATTTTGGAAATTAATCCTTGGGACCTTCAAGATGTTTATGTTACAATAGTTTTTATTGCTTGTTGTTATTGGTGGATTTATTTATTGGTTTGGTTGCTCTTCTTTTTTAAAAATTACTATTACTTTTTAAAATTTTAATAATTTTAAAAATATTTACTTTAATAACTTTGTTACTTGTTTAAAATGTATTATTATTATTTTCTTTCATTTCTTCTCCCTTTTATTCTGAGCCGTGTGGCTGACAGAATCTTTGTGCTCCAGCCTGGTGCCAGGACTGTGTCTCTAAGGTTGGAGAGCCAAGTTCAGGATATTGGACCACCAGAGACTTCCCAGCCACAGGCAATATCAATCAACAAGAGCTCTCCCAGAAAATTCCGTCTCAATGCTAAGACCCAGCTCCACCCAACGGCCCGCAAGCTACAGTGCAAGACAACACTGTCAAACAACTAGCAAGACAGGAACACAACCCCACCAATTAGCAGAGAGACTACATAAAATTATACTAAGTTCACAGACACCCCAAAACCCACCACCAGACGCAACCCTGCCCACTAGAAAGATAAGATCCAGCCTCATCCACAAGAATACATGCACCAGTCCCCTCCACCAGAAAGCCTACCCAAGCCACTGAACCAAACTTACCTACTGGGGGAAGACACCAAAAAATGGCAACTATGAACCTGCAGCCTGTGTAAAGGAGACCCCAATCACAGTATGCTAAGCAAAATGAGGAGACAAAAGGAGACACCAAACACAGTAAGTTAAGCAAAATGAGAAGGCAAAGAAATATGGAGCAGATGAAGGAGCAAGGAAAAAACCCACTAGACGAAAGAAAGTAGTGAAGAAGAAATAGGCAGTCCACTTGATAAAGAATTCAGAGTAATGATAGTAAAGATGATGCAAAATCTTGGAAATAGAATGGAGAAAATACAAGAAATGTTTAACCAGGACCTAGAAGAACTAAAGAGCAAACAAACAATGATGAACAATAAAATATATGAAATAAAAAGTTCTCTAGAAGGAATCAATAGCAGCATAATGGAAGCAGAAAAATGGATAAGTGACATGGAAGTTAAAATAGTGGAAATAACTACCTCAGAGCAGAATAAAAGAAAAGTAAATGAAAAGAATTGAGGACAGTCTCAGAGACTTCTGGGACATTAAATACACCAACATTCAAATTATAAGGGTTCAGAAGAAGAAGAGAAAAATAAAGGGTCTGAGAAAATATTTGAAGAGATTAGAGTTGAAAACTTCCATAACATGGGAAAGGAAATTGTCAGTCCATTTCAGGATGCACAGAGAGTCACATACCGGATAAATCCAAGCAGAAACATGATGACACAATTTAATCAAACTGTGAAAAATTAAATACAAAGAAAAATATTAAAAGAAGCAAGGGAAAAGCAACAAATAACCTACAAAGGAACACACAAAAGGTAAACAACCGATCTATCAGCAGAAACTCTGCAAGCCAGAAGGGAATGGCAGGACATATTTAAAGTGATGAAAGGGACAAACCTACAACCAAGATTAATCTACCCAGCAAGGATCTCATTCACATTCGACCTACAAATTAAAACCTTTACAGACAAGCAAATCTAAGAATTCAGTACCACCAAACCAGCTTTACAACAAATGCTAAAGGAACATCTCTGGGCAGGAAACACAAGAGATGGAAAAGACTTACAAAACTAAATGCAAAACAATTAAGAAAATGGTAATAGGAGCATACATATTGATAATTCCTTAAATGTAAATGGATTAAATGCTCCAACAAAAAGACATAGATTGCCTGAATGGATACAAAAACAAGACCCATATATACGCTGTCTATAAGAAAACCACTTCAAATAGAGGGACACATACAGACTGAAAGTGAGGGGATGGAAAAAATATTTCATTCAAATGGAAATCAAAAGAAAGCTGGAGTAGCAATTCTGATATCAGACAAAATAGACTTTAAAATAAAGAGTATCACAAGAGAAAAAGAAGGACACTGCACAATAATTAAGGGATCAATCCAAGAAGAAGATATTAACAATTGTAAATATTTATGCACCCAACAGAGGAGCACCTCAATACATAAGGTAAATGCTGACAGCCATAAAAGGAGAAATCAATAGTAACACAATAATTGTAGGGGACTTTAACACCTCACTTTCACCAATGGACAGATCATCGAAAACGAATATAAATAAGAAAACACAAGCTTTAAATGATGCATTAGACAAGATGGACTTAACTGATATTTATAGGACATTCCAACCAAAAACAGCAGAACACACTTTCTTCTCAAGTGCTCATGGAATAGTGACCAGGATAAGTCATATCTTGGGTCACAGATCAAGCCTTGGTGAATTTTATAAAAGTGAAATCCTATCAAGTAGCTTTTCTGACCACAACACTATGAGACTAGATATAAAATAGATAACAAAAACTGTAAAAGTGCAGAAGGAAATGATAGCAAAGATCAATTAAACTAAAAGCTGGTTCTTTGAGAAGATAAACAAAATTGATAAGCCATTAGGCAGACTCATCAGGAAAAAAAGGGAGAAGACTCAAATCAATAGAATTAGAAATGAAAAAGGAGAAGTAAAAACTGACACTGCAGAAATACAAAGTATCATAGGAGATTACTACAAGCAAATATATGCCAATAAAATGGACAACCTGCAAGCAATGGACAAATTCTTAGAAAAACACAACCTTCCAAGACTTAACCAGGAAGAAATAGAAAATATAAACAGACCAATCACAAGTAATGAAATTTAAACTGTGATTAAAAATCTTCCAACAAACAAAAGCCCAGGACTGGTGGCTTCACAGGCCAATTCTATTAAACGTTTAGGAAAGAGCTAACATCTATCCTTCTCAAACTCTTCCAAAATATCATAGAGGGAGGAACACTCCTAAACTCATTCTATGAGACCACCATCACTGTGATACCAAAACCAGACAAAGATGTCACAAAAACAGAAAACCACAGGCCAATATCACTGATGAACTAGATGCAAAAATCCTCAACCAAATACTAGCAAAGAGAATCCAGCAGCACTTTAAAAGGATCATATAAGATGATCAAGTGGGGTTTATACAAGGAATGCAAGGATTCTTCAATACATGCAAATCAATCAAGGTGATACATCATATTAAGAAACTGAAGGACAAGGAACATATCATCATCTCAATATATGCAGAAAAATATCTAGAAAATTTCTCTATCTAGAAAATTCAACATCCATTTATGATAAACACTCTCCAGAAAGTAGGCACAGTGGGAACCTACCTCAACCTAATAAAGGCCATAGATGACAAAACCACAGCCAACATCGTTCTCAGTGGTGAAAACCTGAAACTATTTCCACTAAGATCAGAAACAAGACAGTTGCCCACTCTCACCACTAGTATTTAATATAGTGGAAGTTTTAGCCACAGCAGTCAGAGAAGAAACAGAAATAAAAGTATTCCAAATCAGAAAACGAGAAGTAAAACTCTCCTTGTTTGCAGAGGACATGATTCTGTACATACAGAATCCTAAAGATGCTACCAGACCTAATCAATGAATTTCATAGAGCAGCAGGATACAAAATTAATGCACAGAAATCTCTGGCATTCATATACACTAATGATGAAAATCTGACAGAGAAATTAAGGAAACCCTCCTATTTACCACTGCAACAAAAAGAATAAAATACCTAGGAATAAATCTACCTAAGGAGACAAAAGACCTGTATGCAGAAAACTATTAAGACACTGATGAAAGAAATTAAAGATGATACAAACAGATGGAGAGATATATCGTGTTCTTGGATTGGAAGAATCAACATTACGAAAATGACTATACTACCCAAATAAATCTACATATTCAATGCAATCAAACCACCAATGGCATTTTTCTCAGAACTAGAACAAAAGAATTCACAATTTGTATGGAAACACAAAGGACCCCGAATACCCAAAGCAATCTTGAGAAAGAAAAATGGCACTGGAGGAATCAGTTTCCCTGACTTCAGACTATGCTAAAAAGCTATAGTATCAAGACAGTATGGTACTGGCACAAAAACAGAAATATAGATCAATGGAACAGGATAGAAAGTCCAGAGATAATCCCACACCAATATGGTCACCTTATCTTTGATAAAGGAGGCAAGAATATACAATGGATAAAAGACAGTCTCTTCAATAAGTGGTGCTGGAAAAACTGGACAGCTACATGTAAAAGAATGAAGTTAGAATACTTCCTAACACCATACACAAAAATAAAATCGAAATGGGTTAGGGCTTCCCTGGTGGCGCAGTGGTTGAGAGTCCGCTTGCTGATGCAGGGGACGTGGGTTCGTGCCCTGGTCTGGGAAGATCCCACATGCCGTGGAGCAGGGGGTCTCTGAGCCATGGCCGCTGAGCCTGCATGTCCGGAGCCTGTGCTCCACAGTGGGAGAGGCCACGGCAGTAAGAGGCCTGCATACTGCAAAAAAAAAAAAAAGGGTTAAAGACCTAAATGTATAGCCAGATACTATCAACTTAGAGGAGAACATAGGCAGAACACTTTCTGAAATAAATCACAGAAAGAACCTTTTTGACTCACCTCCTAGAGCAATGCAAATAAAAACAAAACTAAACAAATGAGACCTAATGAAACTTCAAATATTTTGCACAGCAAAGGAAACCATAAACAAGAAAAAAAGACAAACCTCAGAATGAGAGAAAACATGTTCATATGAATCAATGGACAAAGGAAGAATCTCTAAAATATACAAGCAGCTCATGCTGCTCAATATTAATAAAATAAGCTTCCCAATCCGAAAATGCACAGAAGACCTAGATAGACATTTCTCCAAAGAAGATATACAGATTGCCAACAAACACATGAAAGGTTGCTCAACATCACTAATCATCAGAGAAATGCAAAACAAAACTACAATGAAGTATCACCTCACACCAGTCAGAATGGCCATCATCAAAATATCTACAAACAATAAATGCTGGAGAGGGTGTGGAGAAAAGTGAACCCTCTTGCACTATTGGTGGGAATGTCAATTGATATAGCCACTATGGAGAACAGTGTGGAAGTTTCTAAAAAACTAAAAATAGACCCATATGACCCAGGAATCCCAGTTCTGGGCATACACCTTGAGAAAACCATAATTCAAAAAGAGTCATGTACAACAATGTTCACTGAAGCATTATTTACAGTAGCCAGGACATGGAAGCAACCTAAGTGTCCATCACATGAATGGATAAAGAATATGTTACACGTATATACAACGGGATATTAGCCATAAAAAGAAATGAAACTGAGTTATTTGTAGCGAGATAGATGGGCCTAGAACCTGTCATACAGAGTGAGGTAAGTTAGAAAGAGAAAACCAAATACCATATGTTAACACATATATATGGAATCTAAAAAAAAAAAAAGAAAGGTTTCTGAAGAACCTAGGGGCAGGACAGGAATAAACACACAGATGTAGAAAATGGACTTGAGAATACCGGGAAGGGGAAGGGTAAGCTGGGACGAAGTGAGAGAGTGGCATGGATATATATACACTACCAAATGTAAGATAGATAGCTAGTGGGAAGCAGCCACATAGCACAGAGAGATCAGCTCTATGCTTTGTTACCACCTAGAGGGGTTGGATAAGGAGGGTGGGAGGGAGACACAAGCGGGAGGGGATATTGTGGATATATGTATACATATAGCTGATTCACTTTTTTATACAGTAGAAATTAACACAACATTGTAAAGCAATTATACTCCAACAAAGATGTCTAAAAAATATAAGTTAATCCTTCTTCGGTAGCATTGTTTGTTACCAGTGTTGGGCCTCTACCCTTATATTCTTCCTTTCCCTCTCAATTCCTTTCCGGGGCGCAGGACCTGGCCTGATCACTTTTCTTCCCTTCCTACCAAGTAATATGTGTATTTTTCTTACAGCCTGGGTTGTACAGGAGTCTTTCTGCAGTTTAGTTTTCAGTGAGTATTGTTCCACATGTAGATATATATATATATTTTTTTTTTGAGGTTTGGAACATTTATTTATGCTGAACCACTTATTTTAAAGTCTGAGAAAACTATCTTTTTATATTATTGTAGTATGGAATTTATTTCCCTCAGTAGTTCTCCTCCTACGTAAAAACCATTGTAAATACAATTTACTTAACTAAACCCCTAATTCAAAAATAACTAATTTTTTCTCTTAGAGATAACTTCCAAGTGAATTTACTGTTGCTTCTTAAGTCTTCAGTAATTTGGCATTTGATTTTTGGATAAATGGCACTTACATTTTGACAGCGTATTTGGTACAAAATTTTGGAGGCTGTGACTTAGTTTTTTTTTTTTTTAACATCTTTATTGGGGTATAATTGCTTTACAATGGTGTGTTAGTTTCTGCTTTATAACAAAGTGAATCAGCTATACATATACATATGTTCCCATATGTCTTCCCTCTTGCGTCTCCCTCCCTCCCCCTCTCCCCATCCCACCCCTCCAGGCTGTCACAAAGCACCAAGCTAATATCCCCGTGCCTTGCGGCTGCTTCCCCCCAGCTATCTACCTTACTACGTTTGTTAGTGTGTATATGTCCATGACTCTCTCTCGCCCTGTCAAAACTCACCGTTCCCCCTCCCCATACCCTCAAGTCCGTTCTCCAGTAGGTCTGCGTCTTTATTCCTATCTTACCCCTAGGTTCTTCATGACATTTTTTTCCCTTAAATTCCATATATATGTGTTAGCATACGGTATTTGTCTTTTTCTTTCTGACTTACTTCACTCTGTATGACAGACTCTAGGTCTATCCATCTCATTACAAATAGCTCAATTTCATTTCTTTTTAAGGCTGAGTAATATTCCATTGTGTATATGTGCCACATCTTCTTTATCCATTCATCCGATGATGGGCGCTTAGGTTGTTTCCATCTCCGGGCTATTGTAAATAGAGCTGCAATGAACATTTTTGTACATGACTCTTTTGAATTTTGGTTTTCTCAGGGTATATGCCAAGTAGTGGGATTGCTGGGTCATATGGTAATTCTATTTGTAGTTTTTTAAGGAACCTCCATACTGTTCTCCACAGTGGCTGAACCAATTCACATTCCCACCAGCAGTGCAAGAGTGTTCCCTTTTCTCCACACCCTCTCCAGCATTTATTGTTTCTAGATTTTTTGATGATGGCCATTCTGACTGGTGTGAGATGATATCTCATTGTAGTTTTGATTTGCATTTCTCTAATGATTAATGATGTTGAGCATTCTTTCATGTGTTTGTTGGCAGTCTGTATATCTTCTTTGGAGAAATGTCTATTTAGGTCTTCTGCCCATTTTTGGATGGGGTTGTTTGTTTTTTTGTTATTGAGCTGCATGAGCTGGTTATAAATGTTGGAGATTAATCCTTCATCAATTGCTTCATTTGCAAATATTTTCTCCCATTCTGAGGATTGTCTTTTGGTCTTGATTATGGTTTCCTTTGCTGTGCAAAAGCTTTCAAGTTTCATTAGGTCCCATTTGTTTATTTTTGCTTTTATTGCCATTACTCTAGGAGGTGGGTCAGAAAGGATCTTGCTGTGATTTATGTCATAGAGTGTTCTTCCTATGTTTTCTTCTAAGAGTTTGATAGTTTCTGGCCTTACATTTAGGTCTTTAATCCATTTTGAGCTTATTTTTTTTGTATGGTGTTAGGGACTGATCTAATCTCATACTTTTACATGTACCTGTCCAGTTTTCCCAGCACCATTTATTGAAGAGGCTGTCCTTTCTCCACTGTACATTCTTGCCTCCTTTATCAAAGATAAGGTGTCCATATGTGCGTGGGTTTATCTCTGGGCTTTCTATCCTGTTCCACTGATCTATCTTTCTGTTTTTGTGCCAGTACCATACTGTCTTGATTACTGTTGCTTTGTAGTATAGTCTGAAGTCAGGGAGCCTGATTCCTCCAGCTCCTTTTTTCGTTCTCAAGATTGCTTTGGCTATTCAGGGTCTTTTGTGTTTCCATACAAATTATGAAATTTTTTGTTCTAGTTCTGTGAAAAATGCCAGTGGTAGTTTGATAGGGATTGCATTGAATCTGTAGATTGCTTTGGGTAGTAGAGTCATTTTCACAATGTTGATTCTTCCCATCCAAGAACATGGTATATCTCTCCATCTATTTGTATCATCTTTAATTTCTCTCATCAGTGTCTTATAATTTTCTGCATACAGGTCTTTCGTCTCCTTAGGTAGGTTTATTCCTAGATATTTTATTCTTTTTGTTGCAATGGTAAATGGGAGTGTTTTCTTGATTTCACTTTCAGATTTTTCATCATTAGTATATAGGAATGCCAGAGATTTCTGTGCATTAATTTTGTATCCTGCTACTTTACCAAATTCATTGATTAGCTCTAATAGTTTTCTGGTAGCATCTTTAGGATTCTCTATGTATAGGATCATGTCATCTGCAAACAGTGACAGCTTTACTTCTTCTTTTCCGATTTGGATTCCTTTTATTTCCTTTTCTTCTCTGATTGCTGTGGCTAAAACTTCCAAAACTAAGTTGAATAAGAGTGGTGAGAGTGGGCAACCTTGTCTTGTTCCTGATCTTAGTGGAAATGCTTTCAGTTTTTCACCATTGAGGATGATGTTTGAGGTGGGCTTGTCATATATGGCCTTTATTATGTTGAGGAAAGTTCCCTCTATGCCTACTTTCTGGAGGGTTTTTATCATAAATGGGTTTTGAATTTTGTCAAAAGCTTTCTCTGCATCTATTGAGATGATCATATGGTTTTTCTCCTTCAATTTGTTAATATGGTTTATCACATTGACAGATTTGCATATATTGAAGAATCCTTGCATTCCTGTAATAAACCCCACTTGATCATGGTGAATGATCCTTTTAATGTGCTGTTGGGTTCTGTTTGCTAGTATTTTGTTGAGGATTTTTGCATCTATGTTCATCAGTGATATTGGCCTGTAGTTTTCTTTCTTTGTGACATCCTTGTCTGGTTTTGTTATCAAGGTGATGGTGGCCTCGTAGAAGGAATTTGGGAGTGTTCCTCCCTCTGCTATATTTTGGAAGAGTTCGAGAAGGATAGGTGTTAGCTCTTCTCTAAACGTTTGATAGAATTCACCTGTGAAGCCATCTGGTCCTGGGCTTTTGTTTGTTGAAAAATTTTTAACCACAGTTTCAATTTCAGTGCTTGTGATTGGTCTGTTCATATTTTCTATTTCTTCCTGATTCAGTCTTGGCAGGTTGTGCATTTCTAAGAATTTGTCCATTTTATTGGCATAGAGTTGCTTGTAGTAATCTCTCATGATTTTTTTTATTTCTGCCGTGTCAGTTGTTATTTCTCCTTTTTCATTTCTAATTCTATTGATTTGAGTCTTCTCCCTTTTTTTCTTGATTAGTCTGGCTAGTGGTTTATCTATTTTCTTTATCTTCTCACAGAACCAGCTTTTAGTTTTATTGATCTTTGCTATCGTTTCCTTCATTTCTTTTTCATTTATTTCTGATCTGATTTTTATGATTTCTTTCCTTCTGCTAGCTTTGGGGTTTATTTGTTCTTCTTTCTCTAATTGCTTGAGGTGCAAGGTTAGGTTGTTTATTCGAGATGTTTCCTGCTTCTTAAGGTGGGCTTGTATTGCTATAAACTTCCCCCTTAGAACTGCTTTTGCTGCATCCCATAGGTTTTGTGTCGTTGTGTCTCCATTGTCATTTGTTTCTAGGTATTTTTTATTTCCTCTTTGATTTCTTCAATGATCACTTCATTATTAAATAGTGTATTGTTTAGCCTCCATGTGTTTGTATTTTTTACAGATCTTTTCCTGTAATTGATATCTAGTCTCATGGCATTGTGGTCAGAAAAGATACTTGATACAATTTCAGTTTCCTTAAATTTACCAAGGCTTGATTTGTGACCCAAGATATGATCTATCCTGGAGAATGTTTCATGAGCACTTGAGTGTAGATATATTTTTGATGTGTTCATGAGAGGAGATGAGTTCCATGCCCTACTACTCTGCTATCTTATTGATCCCTCTTCATTGCATTTAATTTTAAGTAAAAGCTTAATCTGTTTAAACTTGCCTCTGCTTCTCAAATTAAATGACAGAAAATGTTTTAACTCTTTTGTGGGGTGGGGGAACAGCTAGTTCTAGTTATGTTATTAAAATTTTCAATGCACCATTGAGATAATCTGCTTAATAAGAAAGCATGTGCTATAACTTTAGTGTCAATAATAAAAAGAGGTCTGTGTATAATTCCCGTTTAGAAATTGATAGTTTAGGGTTAAGGTCTTAAGTTATATTCTCCCCTCTCATTTATTACATTTAATCTTCAATATTTAGTCTAAATATATATTATATCATATATACCTTATGTATCAATATATTTCTTTTTACTGTATGCTGTTTTTGTGGTATTTTTTCAATATAAATGGTTATAATTGTTAAGCATTGTTATTTTATCAGAGAATCTTAGAAGTAGAGATGAGAAAGTCCTGTTGCGTTTTCCCCATTCCACTGTGAAATGCATGTATTTCCCAACAAATCCTGTTTCATCAACTTTAAGCTAGAGTTGGGCCTGTTAGTCTTGGCAGAAAGAATGCCAGAGAGGTTTTTCTTATCAAGAAGTGTTTTATTGTTTTTTCTTTCTTCAAATGTATTAGCTATTTCATCCCATCATGCTTTTACATTTGGGAGGCAAATTGAAAAGAAGGATAAATGCCTTAGCAAATTTTCTTTTTCAAGATAATTTCTCTAAATATTTTTCATCTTAAATAATTCATTAAGAATATCACAGAAAAATTCATCTCCCATCTTACATGAATATATTATTACTTGAGGGCTTAGAAAAAATCCCAAACAGAACAAACTCTTCAGGCAGGTTTGTAGTGAACTAAGGAAGAGTAATATAGGAAGCAAGAAATGGAGGTATGGGTCAGCCAGGGATGTTTGTGACGCGAGTGATGTATAGAGCAAGCATAAGTAGTCAGAGCCTTTTCATTACAACAAGCTGTGTTGATCTTTATGAAATAGTTGCCTTGTGAAGCCTCTGAAAATGCAGCTCTCCAGCTCAGAGTAAGAAATAAATTCAGGATTAGGAATAAGTGGCTGAGTTACAAGACTAAGCGTACCAACAGTGAGTAAGTTTTAGAATGTATTCAGATGTATTTTCTCCAATACCTATCTGCATAGATTGATGGATCCCCTAGCAACACCCTTTCGGATGAATCCAGCCAAACAATAAGAATCAAATACATGTATCTTATAGTCATTTTACCATCGGGCTACTGACTAGGCCTTGACCAGGATAATTTCTTTCTGCTTGCCTGCAATTTCATACTAGTCAGATGGTTTAATTAATTGGTAAATTATAATGCTTAAATCTAAAGTGGAATGGTAAGTTTCATTATTTTCTTTGCATCCATGATATGTAAACAGATCCAAGATTCTACATGGGATTGTTATGCTATAAATTAATAATGATTTAATGGAAATCTCAGTGGTAAATTAAGGAAACAGTGAGTTATCTGAAAGCATTTCCTCATAATTCCCTGTGCAACAAGGCTACCATGTGAATAAAGATAGTCTGGGGATGCTTAAAATGCCTCCCAACAATTTTTGTTGTTGTTCTTTATACCACAAACTATTTCTCTTTAGTAATTCAAATGTATTTAGATATACCTATATACATATATATACATGCATACATATACATATGCACATATACATACATATATACACCTACAAACATACATACATAACATTTTATTTAGTGTGAGCATTATGTCTTCTTTTCCTTTTAACTAGTATGAAACATCCATGTGTAATCTTAAAAATCCTATGTTTCACTTAGTTTTAATTGTGCATCTTTTTATATAGGAAAAACATACTTTTTTGAAAAATAAGACATATGACAATAACCAGTGAATTGTCTTAGCCCAGCAAACAAATCTAAAATGAATGAATCTATAAAAAATTCTTCAGGGCTGTAAGGAATTTGGTTCCACACAGGAGGCTTTAGAGAATCAGAACATGAAAAATATCTTTCATGGAAGATTTGATCTGTGCAGTGACAGCTTTGATATGCAGCAGCTGAATTATTAGTCCATCTGGTGAATCTAAATGCATAGTCATTACTACCTTCTAATACTGTAGTAAAATCTAGTTCATTTTTGACAGATTAATGATCTATTTCTGTAAATATATATTTGGCATTAACTTATTTAGCTGAGACTTGGTCAATGATAAAACAATTAACTTTATAAACATCTTTTAAAACTACATTCCATTTTGTCTATGTAATAAAATAGTGAACCACAAATTTTAAAATGTTATTCAAACACATGATTCATAAATATGTATTTCTAGGGCTTCCCTGGTGGCGCAGTGGTTGAGAGTCTGCCTGCCGATGCAGGGACATGGGTTCGTGCCCTGGTCCGGGAAGACCTCACATGCCGCAGAGCAGCTAGGCCCATGAGCCATGACCAATGGGCCTGCGCGTGTGGAGCCTGTGCTCCGCAACGGGAGAGGCCACAACAGTGAGAGGTCCGTGTACCGCAAAAAAAAAAATAATAATAAAAAAATAAATACGTATTTCTTTTATGACACTTTCATGCTATTGCAACTAAGAGAATGCATTTTAAATTACACACAAAGAGAGGCATAAATTAGGGAAAATAAATTAGAAGTAGGAGTATTACACATCAGTTATTCCACTCTGGAGGAATCAGGAGAATCAGATATTTTGCTACAGCACTTCCCGCAAAATTCTGTGTTTTTTTTTAACCTCCTTAATGGAATTATTATAAATACCATTTTAGTATCCTCAAAAATATTGACAATAGAAACAATAAATTGTATATCCTGGACAATGGGAAATATAATGACTATTTTTATTTGTAATATGTAACAATTTTAATTTAAGTAAATTAGTATGAGAAATGTAGAAGATATGAAATATTGTTTCCAAAAAGAGAAATGGTCAAAATATAAAAAATGAGGGCACAAAAAGATTCCTACACTCTGTCAATAATGAAACCGTGATTAATATTCTAGAACCTTTACTCAAACATTAGTACTCACAATACTGTATGCATGTATTGAGTATTTTACGTGTCGTCCACAGTGTATTAAGGGATACATACTTTAAAACTATTGCTCTTGCTCTGAAGGATATCATAGCCTATGATAGCTATAGTGTATCATTAGTACTATGTTGCTAAGTATAATTGGTAGCACATGAACAGGGGGCAGATTTTAAAATCTGCAGAGAGGGGTCAATCTCTAGCTTTTTATGTATGGCTCTGTGAGTCTAATGTTATATAATTGTATTTTGCCACATTAGGACTTTTAGGTCTAGTAATGGCAGACTAAGTAATTCACATCAACCATCCCATTAAGAACAAGTAAAACAAGGGATGAAATACATATTTAAAAAGTCATCTTTCAACAAGCTTCAAATATCTAACAAAGTGATGAAAAATTACCGAGCCCAAATTGGTGAGAAAAGGAGAATCCAAGCATGTACACTCAGCTTTCAAAGCCATTTTTCCTCTGAGGGCATTTGCCAATCTAGAAAATCAGCTGTGCAATTGACCTGTGCCTTAGAAAACCTCATGGGGCTAGTGGGAAGAAAAAGGCAAAGTCCAGAATCCATCAAAGTTAAGACTCTGATAAGGCATTCTCTATTAAGCTACAATTACAAAGCCTATATGCTAAGAGTAAGGGCAACTTGGAAATACAGGAGCTCTCAAACAAATTGAAGTCAGCTATGCATCATCTGAGTGATCCAGGGAGCTTTAAGGATTGAATTATGATTAAATTCTATCTGAAAAAAAAATCACCTCAGACCTCAAATTGTCCCTACAAATAATTTTCAAATACAATGTGAGATTTACAATTAAAGATAATCAGTCATACCAGGAAATGAGAACCATGAGCAAGAACCAGTGGAAACAGTAGATATTATAAATATACCTACAATGATGTCAAATTTTAGAAATGTTAGGGGCATACTATAGAACAGTCATGTTTTTTATGTTATAAGAAATAAAACAAAAGCTGGCCAATTTTATCAGTAAACTGGAACTTTGAAAATGACCAAAGTTTTGATAAAAAAGAAACCAAAAATTTATATGACTGAAAACTATAACTATAATTAATTAAGAACAAATGGGCAAGTTTACCAGCAAATTAGACATAGCTGAAGAGTGAATAGATGAACTGTACTGTAGATCTGAATAAATTATCCACAATGCAGTACAGAGAGACAAAAATATGGGATAGATATAGAGAATAAAAAAATTTCCTGACTTAACACACTTTTATAGAATTAGAATAATACTGAGTATGTTTTCTAAACACAATACAATTAGTCTAGAAATCAGTAATATAAAATAACTACAGGGCTTCCCTGGTGGCGCAGTGGTTGAGAGTCCACCTGCCGATGCAGGGGACACTGGTTCATGCCCCGGTCCAGGAAGATCCCACATGCCGCGGAGCAGCTGGGCCTGTGAGCCATGGCCGCTGAGCCTGCGCGTCCGGAGCCTGTGTTCCACAACGGGAGAGGACACAACAGTGAGAGGCCCGTGTACTGCAAAAAACAAACAAACAAACAAAAAAACAAAACTACAAAGCATAAAATGTTTGACTTTAAAAAATATACTTCCATATATTTTTAATAATCTTTGGATCTAAGCAGAAATAATCTAAATAATCTTTGATTATTTAGCAAATAATAATGAACCAAAACTTGAAATCATTTGAAAGTTCTAAAATCTAGTGAGTGTCAAGGTGCAATGCAGAGAGCAGTAACATCTCTCTCCTCCCTGACACAACATCAAAATGGGGGGCAGGGATTAAGCCTCTAACAGAACTGCCAGTCCAAGGAGGAAGTTTTCCTGTCACAGCGAATGGAAAGAAGCCATGAGTCAGAGAGAAGATGTGGAATTTGTATCAGTCATAATTCAAATAAAGCATCCAAAATGGATTTTATGCTATTTGGGTTAAGATGGCCCTGGATAATTAAAAATTCCTTATGCTTTGTTTAAAATACTACTAACCATCACAAGGAATAGGTTACAATTTTGTTTAAGGTACTAAGGAAATTTTGTCTCTGAAAACAGTATTTCTTTAATGTACATATTAATAATTAACATTGAAGTATGTACTTGAGTTTGAGGAGATATCATCAAATATTATACACCGAAAATTTCATAAGGATTAGTCTTACAAGGCCACTTAGTGTTGACTGGTAAAATGTCAAACTATAATTCTGCAAATGCAATGTTATAGTGACCTAATGCTCTATGATCTTATTTTCTTGTTTAATGCAATGATAGGATTTTAGAGAATCTAAATGATATTTTTACTAAGATAGCTAGACAAGCTCTTTATTCAAATGATTCTTTGATGGTGATAATGAAACTATATAATCTAGATGCAAGGAAATTTTTGTCTATTTTTTATAGTCCAACAGAGCAGTAGGTAGCATTCAGGAAGTCTTACAACCAGTGCTTCTAACCTCACATATTTCCTTAGTCCATGCAGTAGGTGAAACTAGAGGGAGAAAATTATTAATATTATGGATTATCTTATGCTTGGAAACAATCTCTCTCTCTTTCTCTGTGGGATATACATATATATGTGTGTGTATATATAAGACAGTATGTCGAGTGTACTTTTCCTCTTGCCCAGAAATTATTAACTAAGGCCTACAGCTGAAGTAAACAGTGGTGCTAAACATCTCACACTCTAAAGCAGCAGTTTACAAAACTTTATTGTGCATCAGAATCACTTTCAAGTACTGTTAAAATACAGATTGCTGGGCCTTACACCAAGATTCCAATCCAATACATCTAGGGAAGAGCCTGAGAATTTCAATTTCTCACAAATTCCCAGGTTATGTTGTAAATGCTGGCCCTAGAACCACACTTTGAAAACAACTGCTTTAAAGACAGTTGCCATTTGGGGCTAAACAACTTCCTCAGGACTTAAGAGGTGACAGAACCTGCTATACTACTACTAGTCACTGACTCCAAACTTTCTTTTTCCAATCTGTGTAAGAAAAATGAGGAATGGAGACAGAAATAGAAAGTCATTTGTATCAACAACCTTTGAGAAATGTCAAGGTGGTAGTTAGAACCAATTATTTTCTCACTCTCTCTTCAGGGCCTTCTGAAGGACTCACAAAACATAAACAGTATTTTGATGCCTACCAAGAACAGGCTATTGTTGACTGGTGTTGGATTCACAAGCAGTGACAATCCAAAGAAAAAAAAATATTACAATGGTGTCAATTAAGATATGAGACGCCTTTCCTTTTTGATTCCCTCCTTCCCACCCCCAGGTTTATTGCAGGATAATTCACATATATTTCCATAAATTTAAAGTGTACAACATGATTATTTGATATACATATACATTGTGAAATGATTACCAAGATCAAGATAATTAACATATCCATTACCTCACATGGTTAACTCCTGTTTTGTGTGTGTGATGAGAACATGTAAGATCAACTCTCAGCAAATTTCAAGTATACAATACAATATTATTAACTATAGTCACCATACTGCTGTATTTGTCTCTGTATGATTTATTTCACTTAGCATAATGCCCTCCAGGTTCACCTATGTTGTCACAAATAGCAGAATTTCCTTCATTTTTATGGATGAATAATACTCCCTTGTAGATATATACCACATTTTCTTTAACCATTCATCTATTAAGGGACACTTAAGTTGTTTCTGTATCTTAGATATTGTAAATAATATTGCAATGAACATGAAATACAGACATCTCTTTAAGATATTGATTTCTTCTCCTCTGGATACAAATACAGAGGTGGGATTACTTAATCATATGGTAGTTCTATATTAATTATTTGAGGAATATCCATACTATTTTCCATAGTGGCTGTACAGATTTACTTTTCCACCAACAGTGTACAAGGGTTCCCCTTTTCCCACATTCTCACCAATATTTTTTATCTTCTGTCTTTTTGATAATAGTCCGCCTAACATGTGTGAGGTGATATTTCATTGTGGTTTTGATTTGAATTTCCCTGATGATTAGTAGTGTTGAGCAACTTTTCATGTGTGTACTGGCTATTTGTATGTCTTTAAAAAAAATGTCTATTAGTGTCAACCATTTTAATTAATTAATCCATTCATTCATTAAATTTTATTGAGGTGGAGTTGATTTACAATATCATATTAATTTCAGGTGTACAGCATAGTGATTCAGTATTTTTATAGATTATACTCCATTAAAAGTTATTACAGATAATGACTATAATTTCCTGTGTGATGTAATATATCCTTGTTGCTTATCTATTTTATAAATGGTATTTTGTATCTGTTAATCCCATACCCCTAATTTGCCTTTCCTCCTTTTCCTCTCTCCATTGGTAACTACTGGTTTGTTTTTTATATCTGTGAGTCTCCTTTTTTGCACATGAATTCCATTGTATTATTTCTAAATTCCACATATAAGTGATATAAAGTATTTGTCTTTCTCTTTCTGACTTATTTCACTGAGAATAATATTCTCTAGATCCAAGCATGCTACAGCAAATGGCAGAATTTAATTTTTTTAAGGCTGAGTAATATTCCATTGTATATGTATAAGACATCTTCTTTATCCATTTATCTGTTGTTGGCTGCTTGTGTTGCTTCCATATCTTGGTTATTGTAAATTGTGCTGCTATGAATATTGGGGTGCATGTATCTTTATGAATTAACGTTTTTGTATTTTCTGGATATATGCCCAGGAGTAGGATTCCTGGATCATATGGTAGTTCTATGAGGAAGCTTCATACATTTTCCATTGTGGCTACACCAATTTACATTACCTCCAACAGTGTACAAGGGTTCTCTTTTCCCCACATCCTCTCCAACATTTGTTATTTGTAGACTTTTTGATGATAGACATTTTGACAAGTGTAAAGTGATATCTCATTATTGTTTTCATTTGCATTTTTCCAATAATTAGCTATATTGAATATCTTTTCATGTGCTTGTTGGGCATCTTTATATCTTCTTTTGAAAAATGTCTATTTAGGTCTTCTGCCCATTGTTTGAATGGGTTGCTTGGTTTTTTTTTTTTTTTTTTTTTTGATATTGAGTTGTATGAACTGTTTGTAAGTATTAAATATTAACCCTTTGACTGTCATATCATTTGCAAGTATCTGTTCCCATTTTGTAGGTTGTCTTTCATTTTGCCAATGGTTTCCTTTGTTGTGTAAAAGCTTTCCTGTTCAATTAGGTCACATTTGTTTATTTTTACTTTTATTTCTTCTGCCTTAAAAGACAGATCCAAAAAAATATTGCTACAGTTAATTTCAAAGGGTGTTCTGCCAGTGTTCTCTTCTAGGAGTTTTATGGTTTTAGGTCATACATTTAGGTCATTAATCTATTTTGAGTTTATTTTTTTATATGGTGTGAGGAAATGTACTACTGTCATTCTTTTACATGTAACTGTCCAGTATTCCTAGCACTTCTTATTGAAGAGACTGTCTTTTCTCCATTGTATATTCTTTCTCCTTTGTCTTGGATTAATTGACCATAAGTGCATGGGTTTATTTCTGGGCTCTGTATTCTGTTTCATTGATCCGTCTGTCTGTTTTGTACGAGTACCATACTGTTTTGATTACTGTAGCTTTGTAATATAGTCTGAAGCCTGGGAACATGATACCTCCAGCACTGTTCATTTTTCTCAAGGTTGCTTTGACAATTTGGGGTCTTTTTTGGTTCCATATGAAATTTAGGATTATTTGATCTAGTTCTGTGAAAAATGTCATGGGTATATTTATTGGGATTGCATTAAATCTGTAGATTGCTTTGGGTAGTATTTCCATTTTAACAAAATTAATTCTTCCAATCCAAGAGCACTGGATATTGTTCCCTTTCTTTATACCATCTTCAATTTCCTTCATCAATGTTTTATAATTTTCAGACTGCAGTACTTACACCTCCTTGGTTAAGTTTATTCATAGGTATTTTATTCTTTTTGATGTGATTTTAAATGTGATTTTTATTACTTTCTCTTTCTGATAGTTCATTATTAGTATATAGAAAAGCAGAAGATTTCTGTATATTAACCTTGTATCCTGAAACTTTGCTGGATTCATTTTTTATTTCTAATAGATTTTGGGTAAAGATTTAGGGTTTTCTAAATAAAGTATCATATATGCAAATAGTGACACTTTTACTTTTTCTCTTCCAATTTAGATGCCTTTTATTTCTTTTTCTGGCTAGGACTTCTAATATTATGTTAAATGGAAGTGGCAAGAGTGGACGTCCTTGTATTGTTCCTGAATTTTGAGAAAAGGCTTCCAGCTTCTCACCATTGAGTCTGATGTTAGGTGTGGGTTTCTCATTAATGGCATTGGCAATGTTGAGATATGATTCTTCTATACCCACTTTGATGACAGTTTTTAATCATAAATGAATGTTGTCTTTTGTCAAATGCTTTTTCTATGTATATTGAAATAATATTGTGATTTTTATTCTTCCTTTTATTATTGGGGTATAACACATTGATTGATTTGCAAATGTTAAGCATCCCTGTGTCTCTGGAATAAATAATACTTGATCATGGTGCAAGATCCTTTCAGTATATTGTTGGATTTGGTTTGCTAATATTTTGTTGGGGATAGTTGGATCTATATTTATCAAATATATTGGCTTGTAATTTTCATTTTTGTTGTTTTTTTGTCTGGTTTTGGTATCAGGGTAATGGTGGTCTCATAGAATAAATTTGGAAGTGTTCTGTCCTCTCCAATTGTTGGAATGGTTTGAGGAAGATAGGTGATATCTCTTCTTTGTATGTTTGGTAGAATTCCCTGTGAAGCCATCCAGTCCTGGACTTTTATTACATGGGAATTTTTACTTTTTCACAAATTCACTTAAACTACTAGTGATCAGTCTGTTCAAATTGTCTGTCTCTTCTTGATTCAGTCTTGGCAGGTTGTATCCTTCTAGAAATTTTTCCATTTCTTCTAATTTGTCCAATTTGTTGCCATATAACTGCTTATAGTGTACTCATGATTTTTTTTGTATTTCTGTGGTATTGGTTGTTATCACTCCTCTTGCATTTCTTATTTTGTTTATTTGGGTCCTCTCTCTTTTCTTCTTGATGAGCCTGGCTAAAGTTTTATCAATTTTCTTTCTCTTTTCGAAAAAGCCACTTTGGTTTCATTTATCCTTTCTCTTGTCTTTGGTCTCTATTTAATTTCCTCTCTAATACTTATTATTTCCCTCCTTCTGCTAAGTTTGGCCTTTGCTGTTCTTTTTATAATTCCTTTAGATGGTAGGTTAGGTAGTTTAATTGAAATATTGCTTGTTTCTTGAGGAAGGCCTGTATCGCTATAAACTTTGGTCTTAGAATTGCTTGGGCTGCATCCCATAGATTTTTAAAAGTTGTGCTTCCATTTTCATTTGTCTGTACATTTTTTTAAGAGACAAAGGTGTCTTTTGTTTTATTATAAAAGAAAAAAATAACTCCTTAGGTATCTTAGCTAAGAAAGGAATATTTCACTCTCAGAGAATAGACACCAAGATACAAAATTTGTCTGAAGGTATTTTCTGATTTCCTGTTTTATTTCTTCACTAATTCATTGGTCTTTTAGTAGCATGTTGTTTAATCTCCCCATCTTATGCTTTTCCCAATTTTATTTCTGTAATTTATTTCTAGTTTCATACCATTGTGGTTGGAAACAATGCTTAAAATAATTTCTATCCTCTTTAATTTGTTGAGACTTGTTTTGTGACCTAGCATATGATCTGTCCTATTTTGCTGTTTTGGGATGTAAAGTCCTGTAGATATCTATTAAGTTGGACTGGTCTCTTGCATCATTTAAGAGCACTGTTGCCTTGTTGATTTTATGTCTGGATCATCTGTCCATTGATGATACTAGGGGACTTTAAAACTTAAAGTACCCTAATATAATTGTATTCTTTTCATTTTCTCCCTTTATGTCTATTAAAATTTGCTTTATATATTTAGGTGCTCCTGTATTGAGTACATACATGTTAATGATTATTATATCCTATTCTTGTATTGATCCCTTTATCATTACATAACACCCATCTTTGCCTTCTATTATAGACTCTGATTTAAATAATATATTTTTTGTATTTGAGTATTGCTAACCCCATTTTATTTTCATTTGTTTGCATGAAATATCTTTTTAGATCTCTTCACTTTCAGTCTGTGTGTGTTTTTAGCCCCGAGGTTAGTCACTAGTAGGCAGCATATTGAAGAATCTTATATTTTTATCCAATTAGTAACCCTCTATCTTTTGATTATTTAGTCCATTGACAGTAATTATTGTTTGTTTATTACTTGTCTTCCAGTTTATTACTGCCATTATTATTGCCATTTTATTATTTGTTTTTCAGTTTTTTTTTAGTTCTTTTCTATTCATTTCTTCTTTGTTTTTCTTCCCTTGTGGTTTGATGATTTCCTTTAGTAGTATACTTGTGTTCCTCTCTTTTTGCTTTTTGTGCATCAATTGTAGTTTCTTGATTTGTGGTTACCATGGGGTTCATATATATTGACTTATGATTATATCTACTTGTTTTAAGTTGGCAGTCATTTAAGTTCAAACACATTCTAAGTAATCTACATTTTCACAGCCTTCCAGCACATTTTGTGTTTTTCATGTCATATTTTACATCTTCATGCTTATCCCTTTAATGTTTTTGTATATATAATTGCTGTTACAATTTTTTGTACTTTATGTACTTGCTTATTTAGGTGCTTGATCCTCAGACCTTACTATATATTTGCCTTTCTTAAATGGCTTTTCCCTATTGTGTAGTTTCTTACTTATTTTCCATTTAGAGAAGGCCCTTCAACACTTTTTTTAGGGTAGGTCTAATATTACTGATTTCTTTTCTTTTTATTTCTTATTTTTTGCTTGTATAAGAAGTTCTTTATCCCTGTTATAAATGATAATACTGCTGGGTAAAGTATCCTACATTGCAGGTTTTTCCTTTCAGTACATTAAATATATCATGCCACTCACTTCTGGCTTACAAACTTTCCACAGAGAAATCACCTGAGAGTTTTATATGGATTCCTTTATATATGAGTCTTTCTTATGGTGCCTTTAGAATTCTCTTGGTATCTTTAACTTTTTCTGTTTTAATTTGGGATGTCTTTGTGTGGGTCTGTTTGGGTTCATTTTTTTAAATTTTTACCGGAGTAGAGTTGTGCTATACAATAGGTTCTTATTAGTTATCTATTTTATATATAGTAGTCTGTATATATCAATCCCAATCTCCCAATTTATCCCTCCTTCTCCTTATCCCCTGGTAACCAAAAGTCTATTTTCTACATTTGTGACTCTACTTCTGCTTTGTAAATAAGTTCTTTGGACACTTTTTTAAAGATTTCACATATAAGCTATATCATATGATATTTGTCTTTCTGTGTCTGACTTAATTCACTCAGTATGACAATCTCTAGGTCCATCATGTTGCTTCAAATGGCATTATTTTGTTCTTTTTTAAGGCCAAGTAATATTCTGTTGTATATATGCACCACATGTTCTTTATCCATTCATCTGTCGATGGGCATTTAGGTTGCTTCCATGTCCTGACTATTGTAAATAGTGCTGCAATGAACATTGGGGTGCATGTATTTTTTAAATTATGGTTTTCTCTGGGTATATGCCTAGGAGTAGAAGTGCTGGGTAATATGGTAGTTCTTTTTTAGTTTTTAAGGAACCTCCATACTGTTCTCCATAGTGGCTGTACCAATTTACATTTCCACCAACAGTGTAGGAGGGTTCCCTTTTCTCCACACATTCTACAGCATTTATTGTTTGTAGATTTTTTTGATGATGGTCATTCCGACTGGTGTGAGGTGATACCTCACTGTAGTTATGATTTGCATTTCTCTAATAATTAGTGATGTTGAGCACCTTTTCATGTGTTCATTGGTCACCTGTATGTCTTCTTTGAAGAAATGTCTATTTAGGTATTCTGCCCATTTTTTTGATTGGGTTGTTTGATTTTTTTGATATTGAGCTGCATGAGCTGTTTATATATTTTGTAGATTAATCCCTTATTTGTTTCTTCATTTGCAAGTATTTTCTCCCATTCTGAGGGTTGTCTTTTGGTTTTATTTTTGGTTTCCTTTGCTGTGCAAAAGCTTTTAAGCTTCATTAGGTCCCATTTGTTTATTTTTGTTTTTATTTCCATTACTCTAGGAGGTGGATCAAAAAAGATCTTGCTGTGATTTATGTCAAAGAGTGTTCTGCCGATGTTTTCCTTTAAGAGTTTTATAGTTTCTGGCCTTACATTTAAGTCTTTAACTCATTTTGAGTTTAGTTTTGTGTATTGTGTTAGAGAGTGTTCTAGTTTAATTCTTTTACATGTAGCTTTCGAGTTTTCCCAGCACTGCTTATTGAAGCGACTGTCTTTTCTCCATTGTATATTTGTGCCTCTTTTGCCATAGATTAGTTGATCATAGATGGGTGAGTTTACCTCTGGATTTTCTATCCTGTTCCATTGATCTATATTTCTGTTTCTGTGCCAGTACTGTACTGTTTTGAATACTGTAGCTTTGTAGTATAGTCAGGGAGCCTGATTCCTCCAGCTCCGTTTTTCTTTCTCAAGATGCTTTGGCTATTCAGGGTCTTTCATGTTTCCATACAAATTGCAAAATTTTTGTTGTAATTCTGTGAAAAGTGCAGTTGGTAAGTTGATAGAGATTGCATTGAATCTGTAGATTGCTTTGGGTAGTATAGTCATTTTCACATTATTCATTCTTCCAATCCAAGAGCATCGTATATCTCTCCATTTGTGTCACTTCAATTTCTTTCATCAGTATGTTATAATTTTCTGAGTATGGGTGTTTTGCATCCTTTGGTAGGCTTATTCTTAGGTATTTTATTTTTTATGTTGTGATGGTAAGTGTGATTGTTTCCTTATTTCTCTTTGTGAAATTTCATTGTTAGTGTATAGGAATGCAAGAGATTTCTGTGTATTAAATTTGTATTCTGCAAATTTACCAAATTCATTGATGCACTCTAGAGGTTTTCAAGTAGTGTCTTTAGGGTTTTCTATGTATACTATCATGTCATCTGCAAACAGTGACAGCTTTACTTCTTTGTTTCCATTTTGGATTCCTTTTATTTATTTTTCTTTTCTGATTGCCATGGCTAGGTCTTCCAAAACTGTGTTGAATAACAGTGGCAAGAGTGGGCATCCTTGTCTTATTCCTGATCTTAGAGGAAATGCTTTCAGGTTTTCACCATTGAGAATGATGTTTGCTGAGGGTTTGTCATATTTAGTCTTTATTATGTTGAGGTAGTTTCTCTCTATGCCCACTTTCCAGAGAGTTTTTATCATAAATTGGTGTTGAATTTTTAAAAAACTTTTTCTGCATCTATTGAGATGATCATATGTTTTTTTCTCCTTCAATTTGTTAATATCGGGTATCACATTGATTGATGTGCGTATACTGAGGAATCCTTGGATCTCTGGGGTAAATCCCACTTGATCATGGCTTATGATACTTTTAATGTGCTGTTGGATTCACTTTGCTAGTATTCTGTTGAGGATATTTGTATCTATGTTCATCAGTGTTATTGGCCTGCAATTTTCTTTCTCTGCTGTTTCTTTGTCTGGTTTTGGTGTCAGGGTGATGGTGGCCTCGTAGAATGAGCTTGAGAGTGTTCCTTCCTCTGTACTTTTTTGGAAGCATTTGAGAAGGATAGGTGTTGTTAGCTTTTCTCTAAATGTTTGATAGAGTTCGCCTGTGAAGCCATCTGGTCCTGGAATTTTGTTTGTTGGAAGATTTTTAATCACAGTTTCAATTTCCTTTACTTGTGATTGTTCTGTTCATATTTTCTATTTCTTCCTGGTTCAGTCTTGGCAGGTTGTACCTTTCTAAGAACTTTCTATTTCTTCCAGGTTGTCTATTTTCTGGCATATAAATACTTGTAGTAGTCTCTTATGATCCTTTGTATTTCTGTGGTGTCAGTTGTAACTTCTCCTTTTTCATTTGTCATTTTATTGATTTGAGTCCTCTCCCTTTTTTTCTTGATGAGTTTGGCTAAAGGTTTATCAATTTTATCTTCTCAAAGAACCAGCTTTTAGTTACATTGATCTTTGCTATTGTTTTCTTTGTGTCTATTTAATTTTTCTCTGCTCTGATCTTTGATTTCTTTCTCTCTACTAACTTTGGGTTTTGTTTGTTCTTCTTTATCTAGTTGCAAAAGTTGTAAGGTTAGGTTGTTTATTTGAGATTTTTCTTTTTTCCTGATGATTGGGAGGCCCAGCCTGCTGCTCAACCCACTTACTCCTCAGGGTGGGTGTCTCCTTCTTTAATATCACTTTTCCTCTGAGTCCCATCCCAGGGGCACAGGTCCCTACCTCATCACTTTCCTTCCCTTCCTTCCGGCTTGTGTGTTTATCTTTTTTACATCCTTGGTTGTTCAGGAGTCCTTCTGCCAGTTTTCAGTTAATTTTCTGTGAGGCTTATTCCACATACAGAAAACTACATAATAAAAATTACTTTTCTTGAATCCAAAATGCATAGCACAGGGAACTCTGTTCAATATTATGTATCAACCTAAATGGGAAAAGATTTTTTTAAAGAATAGATACATATATATGTATAAATGAATCACATTGCTGTACACCTGAAATTAATACAACATTGTTAATTAACTATGTTCCAATGTAGTTAATAATTAATTAATATAACAATATGTATTAGGAATATTGTTCTTCAATTCAGACTTCTTAATATGTAACTGGAGAAATGAGACACTAAAGGAAAAATAGCAATTCAAGATAAAAATCAAATACAACATCCACAAATATTTATGTCTTTGTAGGTCCCTGGATTGGATGATTTATGCCACATATATGGTAAAGTTCCATGTATGCTACTAAGTTCAGAGGATAGCAAGAGTTTTTTGCTTAAGAAAGCCTTGACAGTTCAGAGATTTGTGTTACATACAGATGTTAAAATCTTAAAAGCAATAAAAATAGGAGTAGAAATTTGTAACCTCTGTCTAGTGTGAGAGAATGTGATTAAAACAATATGGTTGGAACTTGCTATAAAAAAGACCACCAACTCAGAATTTAAGAATAATACTTGGTTGCTTTTAATAATATTCCACTTGTTACAACATGGATGAACCTTGAAAACATGCTAACTGAAGGAACCCAGTAACAAAAGACTGCATATATTGTATTATTTAATTCATATGGAGTGTCCAGAAGAGGCAGATTTATAGAAATAATAAATAGATGGTGGTTGCCTAAGACTGGGGTCAGTAGGGAAAATGAGAGAGGGTGAGTACTAAAGGGTATGTGGTTTCTTTTTGAGGAGATGAAAATGTTTCAAAATAACTTTAATAAAGTTATTTTTATTTTAAATACGTTAAATGGGAAAATATATAATTTCACTTTTTTACAAGTAGTTGTCCAGCTTTCCCAGCACCATTTACTGAAAAAACTGTCTTTCCTCCATTGTATGGCCTTACCTCCTTTGTCATAGATTAATCAACTATAGGTGCATGGGTTTATTTCTCAGCTTTCTATTCTGTTCCATTGATCTATATTTCTGTTCTTCTTCAAGTACCATACTGTTTTGATGACTGTAGCTTTGTAGTATACTCTGAAGTCAGGGAACATGATTCCTCCAGCTTTGTTCTCCTTTCTCAAGACTCTTTTGACTATTTGGGGTCTTTTGTGTCTCTCTACAAATTTTAAGATTTTTTGTTCTAGTTCTGTGAAAAAAGCCATTGGTAATTTGATAGAGATTGCATTGAATCTGTAGATTGCCTTGGGTATTATGTTCATTTTAAGAATACTGATCCTTCCAATCAAAGAACATGGTATATCTTTCCATATGTTTGTGTCATCTTCAATTTCTTTCACGAGCATTTTATAGTTTTTGGAGCACAGGTCTTTTGCCTCCTTAGGTAGGTTTATTCCTAGGTATTTTACTCTTTTTGATGTGATGGTGAATGGGATTGTTTCTTTAATTTCTCTTTTTGATCTTTTGTTGGTAGTTTACAAATATGCAACAGATTTCTATGTATTACTTTTGTATCCTTCAATTTTACCAAATTCTTTGATGACCTCTAGTAGTTTTCTGGTAGCATCTTTAGGATTTTCTATGCATAGTATCATGCCATCTTCAAACAGTGACAGTTTTACTACTTCTTTTCCATTTTGTATTCCTTCTATTTCTTCTTCTTCTCTGATTTCTGTGGATAGGACTTCCAAAACAATGTTGAATAAAAGTGGCAAGACTGGACATCCTTGTGTTGTTCCTGATCTTAGAGGAAATACTTTCAACTTTCCACTGTTGAGTATGATGTTAGCTGTAGGTTTGTTACATGTGGCCTTTATTATGTTGAGGTATGTTCCCTCTATGTCCACTTTATGGAGAGTTTTTATCATAAATGGATGTTGAACTTTGTCAAAACTTTTTCTGCATCTATTGAGATGATCATATGATTTTTAGTTCTTCAATTTGTTGATACAGTGACACTGATTGACTTGAAGCTATTGAAAAATCCTTACATCTCTGGGATAAATCCCACTTGATCATGGTGTATGATTATTTTAATGTATTGTTGCTCAATCTTGCTAATTATTAGAGAAATGCAAATAAAAACTACAATGAGGAATCACCTCAGACTGGTCAGAATGGCCATCATCAAAAAATCTACAAGCAATAAATGCTGGAGAGGGTGTGGAGAAAAGGGAACCCTCCTACACTGTTGGTGGGAATGTAAATTGGTACAGCCACTATGGAGAACAGTATGGATATTCCTTAAAAACTAAAAAATACAGCTACCATATGATCCAGCAATCACACTCATGAGCATATATTAGAGAATACGATGGTTCCAAAGAATACATGCACCACAGAGTTCATTGCAGTGCTGTTTACAATAGCCAAGACATGGAAGAAGCCTAAATGTCCATCAAGAGATGAATGAACAAAGAAAATGTGGTACATATATACAATAGAATATTATTCAGCCATAAAAAAGAATGAAATAATTCCATTTGCAGCAACATGGATAGACCTGGAGATTATTATAAGTGAAGTCAGACAGAGAAAGACAAATATCATATGATATAGCTTATATGCAGAGTCTTAAAAATGTATACAAATTAACTTATTTACAAAAGAGAAACAGACTCACAAGACTTAGAGAAAGAACTTATGGTTACCAGGCGGGAAGGGTAAGGGTGGAGGTATAGATTGGAAGTTTTGGATTGACATGTACATACAGCTATATTTAAATACATAAGAAACAAAGACCTACTGTAAAGCACAAGAATGCTCTTCAATATTCTGTAATAACCTAAATGGGAAAAGAATTTGAAAATGAATAGATGTATGTATGTATGTATATATATATATATGAATAACTTAGCTGTACACCTGAAACTAATGTGTCATTGTTAATCAGCTATGCTCCAATACAAAATCAATATTAAAAAAAAAGAAAAAAATATGGTATGTGAATTATGTCTCAATAAATTTGTTAGAATAAATAAATAAATACATAAAAATGATTGATTATTCTCAGGGAAACAAAGAAAATACTTGGCTATTTACATAAACTTCATAACAAGGAAAGCAAAGATTATTCACCAGACTAAATATGGAGACTATCATACCCTAGTTTCTTAACTCATCAAAATTACAGACTCTCTTTCATACTTGTACACAGCCTGACTTTCAATAATTGCATTGTGGTCAGCAGTGGAGAGAGAAGATACCTCGTGTTGCTCAGAAAAGGGAGAGTAGATCCCATAATACTCAATTGGAGAGATAAAGGATACACTTCATACTTATATATTAACTATCTTCAAAAAGATTATTTCAAAAGGCTGATACTAACATAACTTTTAAAGAGGTTACAGTATTCATAGAGTAAATTATTTAGATTTATAAAGGACTCATAATATTAGTCCAGGAAAGTTAAGCATTAAGGACGTTTTAGTTAGTTGAGATTTCGACTTTCAAAATATATGATATCAAATTCTATTTATATTGGAGGCTGCTTTCCTCTCTAAATAGTTTGCTTTGAGATGTAAAATGGTTGTCTACCTCCCATGAACTAGAGAGACTTGAGTGGCAGGTCTTCAAAGGTTTGAAATCCATTCTCTTGTAGCTGGAAGTATGACATAGTAAATCACAATGAGAACTATGGAGTCAAGTAGACCTGGGATTCAATCCCAGGTCCACCACTTACTAGCAGTATGACATTCAGCAAGTTCCTGGACCTTAGTTTCTCACCCTGTAAAATGGAAATAATTGCAAATTATGGCCATTGTACAGTTTAAATAAAATAATACAGGCAAATTGATTAACATGGACTGGCACTCAATGAATGTTAACTCTATTACCTATGTGTAATCTATCAGGTACCATTTCCGGATCATGTACTAACAAATCTAAGGTAGTATTTGGACAAACAGTGTAACATAGCTGATAACAAAATCTTCTGGAATCAAACATCTTTCCTTCAAATATTAACTCCACTGTTTGTGTGACTCCATCTTTCTAAGGCTCCAAGTTTTACCAATAAAATGGAGATAATAATAATTCTTGTCTAAGGCTGTTGTGAAAATTAAACATCAAATTTGTATACCCTTCAGCATAATGTTCAATGTAAAGTAAGTGCCTACTAAAAGTTAGCATTTAGCAGTATAATTTTAGAGAGATGATGATGGAAGTGACTTCAGTATAGATACAGGAGGAAAGACTGCAAAGAATTGTTGAAGAATAGGCAGTAAGAGCCTTGATGGGGGGCACTTCAAGATGGTGGAGGAGTAAGACGTGGAGATAACCTTCCTCCCCACAAACATATCAAAAATACATCTACATGTGGAACAACTCCTAGAGAACACCAAATGAATGCTGGCAGAAGACCTCAGACTTCCCAAAAGGCAAGAAACTCCCCATGTACCTGGGTAGGGAAAAAGAAAAAGGAAAAACAGAGACAAAATAATAGAGGGGGCTTCCCTGTTGGCATAGTGGTTGAGAGTCTGCCTGCCAATGCAGGGGACATGGGTTTGTGTCCCGGTCTGGGAGGATCCCACATGCCGCAGGGTGGCTGGGCCCATGAGCCATGGCTGCTCAGCCTGTGAGTCCAGAGCCTGTGCTCTGCAATGGGAGAGGCCACAACAGTGAGAGGCCCACATACCCCAAAAATAAAAAAATGAAAAAAAAAAATATAGGGACAGGACCTGCACCTTTGGGAGGGAGCTGTGAAGGAGGAAAGGTTTCGACACACTAGAAGCCCTTTTGCAGATGGGGACTGCGGGTAGCAAAGGGGGGAAGCTTCAGAGCCATGGAGGAGAGTACAGTAACAGGGGTGCAGAGGGCAAAGGAGAGAGATTCCCGCACAGAGGATCAGTGCCAACCAACACTCACCAGCATGAGAGGCTTGTCTGCTCACCCACCGGAGGGGTGTTGGGGGCTGGGAGCTGAGGCCCAGACTTTGGAGGTCAGATCCTAGGGAGAGAACTGGGGTTGGCTGCGTGAACACAGCCTGAAGGGGGCTAGTGCACCACAACTAGCTGGGAGGGAGTCCGGGAAAAGTCTGGAACTGCCTAAGAGACAAGAGACAGTTGTTTCAGGGTGCACGAGGAGAGTGAATTCAGAGCACCATCTAAACAAACTCCAGAGAAGGGAGTAAGCCACGGCTATCAGCATGGACAACAGAGATGGGCATGAAATGCTAAGGCTGCTGCAGCAGCCACCAAGAGGCCTGTGTGCAAGCACAGGTCACTATCCATATGTCTCCTCCTGGGAGTCTGCACAGTCTGCCACTGCCAGGATCCCGTGATCCAGGACAACATCTGCAGGAGAACACACGGTGCACCTCAGGGTGTTGAAACATCATAAGAGCCTCTGCTGCCACAGGCTTGCCCTACATTCCATTCCCCTCCCTCTCCCTGGCCTCAGTGTGCCAGACCCTCCTAATCAACCGCTCCTTTAACCCCCTCCTGTCTGGGGGAAGAAAAAATGCCAGCGGGTTATGTACATGCAGAGGTGGGGCCAAATCTAAAGCTGAGCCCCAGGAGTTGTGCAAACAAAGAAGAGAAAGGGAAATTTCCCCATGCAGCCACAGGAGAAGCAGATTAAATCTCAACAATCAACTTGCTGTACCCTGAAACTTTGGAATACCTGAATAGACAACAAATCATCACAAAATTGAGGCAGTGAACTTTGGGAGAAACTGTAGTCTTGGGGTTTGCTTTCTGCATCTAATTTGTTTCTGGTTTTATGTTTATCTTAGTTTAGTATTTAGAGCTTATTATCACAGGTAGATTTGTTTATTGATTTGGATGCTCTTTTCCTTTTTTTAAAAAAAGTATTTTTTTTTCATTTTTCTCTTTTTCTGAGTGTGTATGTCTTGCTTCTTTGTGTAATTTTTTCTGTATAGGTTTGCTTTTACCACTTGCCCTAGGGTTCTGTCTCTCTGTTTTTTTTTTCTTTCTTTTTTTGTATAGTTCTTAGTAATTGCATTCATTGGTGGATTTCTTTATTTGTTTGGTTGCTCACTTCTTCTTTTTTTTAAATCACTTATTATTTTTTATCTTAATAATCTTTTTTACTTTTATTTTAATAACTATATTATTTCATTTTATTTATTTTTTCTTTCTTTATTTTTTTCCATTTTCTTCAGAGCCTTGTGTCTGACAGGGTCTTGGTGCTCTGGTCGAGTGTCAGGCCTGAGCCTCTGAGGTTGGAGAGCCGAGTTCAGGACACTGGTCCACCAGAGACTTCCCAGCCTCATGTAATATCAATCGGCTAGAGCTCTCCCAAAGATCTCCACTTCAATGATAAGACCCAGCTCCACTCAACGACCAGGAAGGCCCAGTGCTGGATACCCAATGCCAAACAACAAGCAACACAGGAACACAACCCCACTCATTAGCAGAGAGACCGCCTAAAATCATAACAAGTTCACAGACACCCCAAAAACACCACTGGACATGATCCTGCCCACTGGAAAGAAAAGATCTAGCCTCATCCACCACAGCACAAGCACCAGTCCTCTCCAACAGGAAGCCTACACAACCCACTGAACCAACTTTACCCACTGGGGGCAGACACCAAGAACAACGGAAACTATGAAACTGCAACCTGTGCTAAAAGAAGACCCCAAACACAGCAAGTTAAGCAAAATGAGATGACAGAGAAACACACAGGAGATGAAGGAGGCAGGTAAAAATCCACAAGGCCAAAGAAATGAAGAGGAAATAGGCAGTCTATCTAAAAAAGAATTCAGAGTAATGATAGTAAAGATGATACAAAATCTTGGAAATAGGATGGAGAAAATACAAGAAACATTTAACAAGGACCTAGGGTAACTAAACAGCAAAAAAATGATGAACAACACAATAAATTAAACTTAAAATTCTCTAGAAGGAATCAGTCGCAGAATAACTGAGGGAGAAGAATGGATATGTGACCTCGAAGATAAAATACAGGAAATAACTACTGCAGACCAGATTAAAGAAAAAAAGAATTAAAAGAATTAAGGACAGTCTCAGAGACCAGCTGAACAACATTAAATGCACCAACATTCAAATTATGGAGTTCCAGAAGAAGAAGAGGAAAAGAAAGGGACTGTGAAAATATTTGAAGAGATTATAGTTGAAAACTTATCTGATATGAGAAAGGAAATAGTCAGTCAAGTCCAGGAAGTGCAGAGAGTCCCATACAGGATAAATTGAACAAAAAACATGCCAAGACACATATTAATCAAACTATTTAAAATTAAACACAAAGAACAAATATTAAAAGCAGCAAGGGAAAAGCAACAAATAACATTCAAGGGAATCCCCATAAGGTTAATAGCTGATCTTTCAGCAGAAATTCTACAAGCCAGAAGGGTGTGTCAGGACATATTGAAAGTGATGAAAGGGAAAAAACTACAAGAAAGATTACTCTACACAACAAGGATCTCATTCAGATTTGACAGAGAAATTAAAAGCTTTACAGATAAGCAAAAGCTAACAGAATTCAGCACCACAAAACCAGCTTTAAAACAAATGCTAAAGGAACTTCTCTAGGCAGGAAACACAGGAGAAGGAAAACACCTACAATAACAAACCCAAAACAATTAAGGAAATGGTAATAGGAACATATATATCAATAATTACCTTAAATGTAAATGGATTAAATGCTCCAACCAAAAGACACAGACTGGCTGAATGGTTACAATGCTGAGATTGTCATATGTGTTGTCTACAAGAAACCCATTTCAGACCTAAGGACACATACAGACTGAAAGTGAGGGGATGGAAAGATATTCCATGCAAATGGAAATCAAAAGAAAGCTGGAGTAGCAATTCTCATGACAGACAAAATAGACTTTAAAATAAAGACTCTTCAAAGAGACAAAGAAGAACACAACATAATGACTGAGGGATCAATCCAAGATGAAGATATAACAACTGTAAACATTTATACACCCAATTTAGGGGCAACTCAATAAATAAGACAAATACTAACAGCCATAGAAGGGGAAATTGACAGTAACACAATCATAGTAGGGAATTTTAACACCCCACTTTCACCAATGGACAGATCATTGAAAATGAAAATAAATAAGGAAACACAAACTTTAAATGATACATCAAACAAGATGGACTTAACTGATATTTATAGGACAATCCATCCAAAAACAACAGAATACACTTTATGCTCAAGTGAGCATGGAATATTCTCCAGGATCAATCATATCCTTGGTCACAAATCAAGGCTTGGTAGATTTAAGAAAACTGAAATCATATCAAGTACATTTTCTGAGCACGATGCTATGAGACTAGATATCAATTAGAGGAAAAAAGATCTGTAAAAAATACAAACAATGAAGGCTAAATAATACACTACTAAATAACCAAGAGATCACTGAAAAAGCAAAAGGAAAACAAAAAATACCTAGAAACAAATGACATTGAAAACATGATGACCCAAGACCTATGGGATGCAGGAAAAGCAGTTCTAAGAGGGAAGTTTATAGCAATACAGTCCTACCTCAAGAAACAAGAAAAATCTCAAATTAACAGCCCAACCTTACACTTAAAGCAATTAGAGAAATAAGAACAAAAAAACCCACCAAAGTTAGTAGAAGGAAAGAAATAATAAAAATCAGATCAGAAATAAATGAAAAAGAAATAAAGGAAATGATAGCAAAGATCAGTAAAACTAAAAACTGTTTCTTTGAAGTGATAAACAAAACTGATAAACCTTTATCCAGGCTCATTAAGAAGAAAAGGGAGAAGACTCTAATCAATAGAATTAGAAATGAAAAAGGAGAGGTAATAACTGACACTGCAGAAATACAAAGGATCATGAGAGATTACTACAAGCAACTCTATGCCAATAAAATGGACAACCTGGAAGAAATGGACAAATTATTAGAAAAGCACAACCTTCTGAGACAGAACCAGAGAGAAATAGAAGGTATAAACAGACCAATCACAAGCACTGAAATTGAAACAGTGATTAAAAATGTTCCAACAAAAAAAAGCCCAGGACCAGATGGCCTCACTTGCAAATTCTATCAAATATTTAGAGAAGAGCTAACACATATCCTTCTCAAATTCTTCCAAAATATAGCAAAAAGAGGAACACTCCCAAACTCATTCTACAAGGCAACCATCTCCCTGATACTTAAAACAGGCAAAGATGACACAAAGAAAGAACACTACAGGCCAATATCATTGATAAACATAGATGCAAAAATCCTCAACAAAATACTGGCAAACAGAATCCCACAAAACAATAAAAGGATCATACATCATGATCAAACTGGGTTTATCCCAGGAATGCAAGGATTCTTCAAGATAAGCAAATCAATGTGATAAACCACATTAACAAATTGATTGATAAAACACATATGATCATCTGAATAGATGCAGAAAAATATTTTGACAAAACTCAACACCCAGTTATGATAAAATCCCTCCATAAAGTAGGCATAGAGGGAACTTCCCTTAACATAATAAAGGCCATATATGACAAACCCACAGCCAACATTGTTCTCAATGGTGAAAAACTGAAACCATTTCCACTAAGATCAAGAACAATACAAGTTTTCCCCCTCTCACCTTTATTATTCAACATAGTTTTGGAAGTTTTAACCACAGAAGTAAGAGAAGAAAAAGAAATAAAATTATCCATATCAGAAAAGAAGAAGTAAAACGGTCACTGTTTGCAGATGACATGATACTATACATAGATAATCCTAAAGATGCTACCAGAAACTATTAGAGCTAATCAATGAATTTGGTAAGTAGCAGGTTACAAAATTAGTGCACAGAAATCTCTTGCATTCCTAATACACTAATGATGAAAAAGCTGAAACAGAAATTAAGAAACCACTTCTATTTACCACTGTAACAAAAAGAATAAAATACCTAGGAATAAACCTACCTAAGGGGACAAAGCACCTATATGCAGAAAACTATAAGACACTCTTGAAAGAAATTAAAGGTGATACAAACAGATGGAGAGATATACCATATTCTTGGATTGTAAGAATCAACATTGTGAAAATGACTATACTACCTAAAGCAACTGCAAATTCAATACAATCCCTAACAAATTACCAATGGCATTTTTCACAGAACTAGAACAAAAAATTTCACAATCTGTATGGAAACACAAAAGACCCTGAATAACCATAGCAATGTTGAAAAAGTAAAACGGAGGTCCAGGCTCCTGGACTTCAGACTATATTGCAAAGCTACAGTAATCAAGACAGTATAGTACTGGCACAAAAACAGAAAGAGAGATCAATACAACAGGATAGAAAGCCCAGAGATAAACTCATGCACTTATGGTCATATTATCTTTGATAAATGAGGCAAGAATATACAATGGATAAAAGACAGCCTCTTCAATAGGTGTCACTGGGAAAACTGGAGAGCTACATGTGAAAGAATGAAATTAGAACACTCCCTAACACCATATACAATAATAAATTCCAAATGTATTAAAGACCTAATGTAAGGCCAGACACTATAAAACACTTAGAGGAAAGCATAGGAAGAACACTCTATGACATACATCACATCAAGATCCTTTTTGACCCACCTCCTAGAGAAATGGAAATGAAAACAAAAATAAAGAAATGGGACCTAATGATAGTTAACAGCTTTTGCACAGCAAAGGGATTCATAAACAAGATGAAAAGACAACCCTGAGAATGGGAGAAAATATTTGTAAATGAAACAACTGACAAAGGATTAATCTCCAAAATTTACAAGCAGCTCATGCAGCTCAATATCAAAAAAACAAACATTCCAATCCAAAGGTGGGCAGAAGACCTAAATAGACATTTCCTCAGAGAAGATATACAGATGCCCAGCACACTCATGAAAGGATGCTCAACATCACTAATCATTAGAGAAATGCAAATCAAAACTACATTGAGGTATCACCTCACACCAGTCAGAATGGCCATCATCAAAAAATCTACAAATAATAAATTCTGGAAAGAGTGTGGAGAAAAGGGAACCCACTTGCACTGTTGGTGGGAATGTAAATTGAAATAGCCACTATGGAGAACAACATGGAGGTTCCTTAAAAAACTAACAATAGAACTACCATACAACTCTGCAATCCCACTACTGGCCGTATACCCAGAGAAAACCCTAACTCAAAAATAATCATGTACCATAATGTTCATTGTAGCTCTGTTTACAATAGTCAGGACAGGGAAGCAACCTGTGTCTATCAACAGATGAATGAATAAAGAAGATATGGCAGGGCTTCCCTGGTGGTGCAGTGGTTGAGAGTCTGCCTGCTGATGCAGGGGACACGGGTTCATGCCCCGGTCCAGGAAGATCCCACATGCCATGGAGCAGATGGCCTGTGAGCCATGGCTGCTGAGCCTGAGGGTCTGGAGCCTGTGCTCCACAATTTGAGAGGCCACAGCAGTGAGAAGCCCACGTACTGAAAAAAAACAGAAAAACAAAAACATACATGTGGCAAATATATACAGTGGGATATTACTGAGCTTTAAAAAGAAATAAAATTGAGTTATTTGTAGTGAGGTGGATGTACCTAGAGACTGTCATACAGAGTGAAGTAAGTCAGAAATAGAAAAACAAATACTGTATGCTAATACATATACATGGAATCAAAAAAAAAAAAAAAAAAAAAAGCTTCTGAAGACCCTAGGGGCCAGACAGGAATAAATACGCATATGTAGAGAATGGACTTGTGGACATGGGGCGGGGTAAGGGTAAGCTGGGATAAAGTGAGATAGTAGCACTGACATATATACACTGCCAAATGTTAAATAGATAGCTAGTGGGAAGCAGCCACAAAGCACAGGGAGATCAGTTCAGTGCTTTGTTACCACAGGGGTGGTAACAAAAGGGTGGGATAGGGAGGGTGGGAGGGAGACACAAGCAGGAGGGGATTTGGGGATATATGTATACGTATACCTGATTCACTTTGTTATACCGCAGAAACTAACCCACCATTGGAAAGCTATTATACTCCAAGAAAGATTTTTTTAAAAATCTTGATAATAGCCATGAATAGAATAGAAATGAAGTAAAGATAAAGTACCAGATTCAAGAGAGATACAAAAGATGAATTAGTAGGACTTTGTATTTTATTGGACATAGGGAGTAAAGGAGAAGAAATCGTACATTATGATTATATGGTTTTGACTCACATTAACATTGAGTAGTTTTGACAAAAATAGGTTATAAAGTTGTGGTAGTTTTTGTTTTCGTTTTTGTTTTTAACAAGGGAAAGTTAATGAACTGTGTTACCTTAGTGTCTGTGGACGTTTTATCCAAATTGAAGTGAATTATCCTGAGTAAAGCTGAGTCATCTGGATAGATGTAATGGTTGATGCATTGAAATAGCTGTTAAATTTATACTTCGTTTTTCACAATTATTTAAGCAAATGTGAATTAAAAAACACCTGGAGAGTTTGGTATTTTGATGTTTAGTAGTACCAACTGGTTTTATATGTTGGATGTTAACCCCTTATTGGTCATATCATTTGCAAACATTTTCTCCCATTCCATAGGTTGTTTCTTTCATTTTGTCAGTGGTTTCTTTTGTTGTGCAAAATCTTTGTTTAACTAGGTCCCATTTGTTTATTTTTGCTTTTGTTTCCTTTACTTTAAGAGAGCTATTGAAAAAAAGATCTATGTCAAAGAGTGTTCTGCATTCTCTACTAGGAGTCTTATGGTTTCAGGTCTTATATTTAGGTATTTAATCCATTTGGAGCTTATTTTTTGTATATGGTGTGAGGAAATGTTCTAATCTCATTGTTTTACATGTAGCTGTCCAGTTTTCCAGAACCACTAATCGAAGAGACTGTCTTATCTTCACTGTATATTCTTGTCTTATTTGTTGTATGTTAATTGACCACAAGTGCGTGGGTTTATTTCTGGGCTCTCAGTCTGTTCCATTGATCTATGTGTCTGTTTTCATGTGAGTAGCATAATGTTTTGATTACTGTAGCTTTGTAGTATAGTCTGAAGTCAGGGAGTGTGACTTCTCCAGCTCATCTCTTCTTTCTGAAGTTAGTATTGGCAATTAAAAAATGGGAAGAAGACCTGATAGACATTTTTCCAAAGAAGGAATGCAGATGGCCAAGAAGCACATGAAAAGATGCTCAACATTGCTAACCATCAGGAAAATGAAAATCAAAACCACAATGAGATATCACTTCACACCTGTCAGAATGGCTATCATCAAAATAAACACAAATAACAAACGTTTCTGAGGATGTGGAGAAAAGGGAACCCTCTTACACTGTTGGTGGGAATGTAAACTGGTGCAGTCACTGTGGAAACCAGATATGTATGCACCCCAATGTTAATAGCAGCATTATTTATAATTGCCAAGATTTTGAAGCAACCTAAGTGTCCATCAACAGATGAATGGATAAGGAATCTGTGGTACATATATACACAATGTAATACTATTCAACCCGAAAAATGAATGAAATTTTGCCATTAGCAGCAACATGTGTGGACTTGGAGGGAATTATGCTAAGTGAAATGTCAGACAGAGAAAGACAAATACTGTATGATATCACTTATATACGGAATCTTAAAAATACAACACACTATTTAACATAACAAAAATGAAGCCGACTCAAAGATATAGAGAACAAATTAGTGGCTAGCACTGGGGAGAGGGAAGGGGGTCAAACGTATACATTTATTTATAAATAAAAACAAAACACCTGAAGAAATATCTTGAATGAATGCTTTATTTGTCTTATTTCTTCCATTATAACTGTCTCTAAGTCTTTTTGTCTCCTTCTAGCAGATACAGAATCTGGATATTTCTCTTACTGCATACCCTTACCACAAATAAGATGCATAGAACCAATGTTTTAGTTACTTAGGGCTGCATTTTATGCTAGATGTCAGCTTATCCTTTAAAAAACATATGGTGTGATATTGCTGCCTGGTTAATATTTAGAGGTAAACATATACAGTGCATTATGGAAATAATGCCCTTTAACCCTGGAATATGATTTTTTAACATCTTTATTGGAGTATAATTGTCTTACAATGGTGTGTTAGTTTCTGCTTTATAACAAAGTGAATCAGTTACACATATACACATGTTTCCATATCTCTTCCCTACTGCATCTCCCTTCCACCCACCCTCCGTATCCTACCTATCTAGGCGGTCACAAACCACCTAGCTGATCTCCCTGTGCTATGCAGCTGCTTCCCACTAGCTATCCACTTTATGCTTCGTACTGTATATATGTCCATGCCACTCTATCACCTCGTCACAGTCTACCCCTCTCCCTCCCCATATCCTCAAGTCCATGCTATAGTAGGTCTATGTCTTTATTCCTGTCTTACCCCTAGGTTCTTCACGACCTTTTCTTTTTTTTTCTTAGATTCCATATATATGTGTTGGCATATGGTATTTGTTTTTCTCTTTCTGACTTGCTTCGCTCTGCATGACACATTCTAGGTCCATCTACCTCACCACAAATAACTCAATTTCCTTTCTTTTTATGGCTGAGGAATATTCCTTTGTATATATGTGCCACATCTTCTTTATCCAATCATCTGTTGATGGACACTTAGGTTGCTTCCATGTCCTGGCTATTGTAAATAGAGCTGCAGTGAACATTTTGGTACATGACTCTTTTTGAATTATGGTTTTCTCAGGGTATATGCCCAGTAGTGGGATTGCTGGGTCATATATTAGTTCTATGTGTAGCTTTTTAAGGAACCTCCATACTGTTCTCCATAGTGGCTGTAACAATTTACATTCCCACCAGCAGTGCAAGAGTGTTCACTTTCCTCCACACCCTCTCCAGCATTTATTGTTTCTAGAATTTTTGATGATGGCCATTCTGACTGGGGTGAGATGATATCTCATTGTAGTTTTGATTTGCATTTTTCTAATGATTAATGATGCTGAGCATTCTTTCATGTGTTTGTTGGCAATCTGTATATCTTCTTTGGAGAAATGTCTATTTAGGTCTTCTGCCCATTTTTGGATTGGGTTGTTTGTTTTTTGTTTTGTTATTAAGCTGCATGAGCTGCTTGTAAATTTTGGAGATTAATCCTTTGTCAGTTGCTTCATTTGCAAATATTTTCTCCCATTCTGAGGATTGTCTTTTGGTCTTGTTTATGGTTTCCTTTGCTGTACAAAAGCTTTTAAGTTTCATTAGGTCCCATTTGTTTATTTTTGTGTTTATTTCCATTTCTCTAGGAGGTGGGTCAGAAAGGATCTTGCTGTGATTTATGTCATAGAGTGTTCTGCCTATGTTTTCCTTTAAGAGTTTGGTAGTGTCTGGCCTTACATTTAGGTCTTTAATCCATTTTGAGTCTATTTTTGTGTATGGTGTTAGGGAGTCTTCTAATATCATACTTTTACATGTACCTGTCCAGTTTTCCCAGCACCACTTATTGAAGAGACTGTCTTTTCTCCACTGTATATTCTTGCCTCCTTTATCAAAGATAAGGTGACCATAAGTGTGTGGGTTTACCTCTGGACTTTCTATCCTTTTCCATTGATCTATATTTCTGCTTTTGTGCCAGTACCATACTGTCTTGATTACTGTAGCTTTGTAGTATAGTCTCAATTCAGGGAGCCTGATTCCTCCAACTCCATTTTTCGTTCTCAGGCTCACTTTGGCTATTCGGGGTCTTTTGTGTTTCCATACAAATTGTGAAATTTTTGCTCTTGTTTTGTGAAAAATGCCAGTGGTAGTTTGATAGGCATTGCATTGAATCTGTAGATTGTTTTGGGTAGTAGAGTCTTTTTCACAATGTTGATTCTTCCAATCCAAGAACATGGTATATCTCTCCATCTATTTGTATCATCTTTAATTTCTTTCATCAGTGTCTTATAATTTTCTGCCTACAGGTCTTTTGTCTCCTTAGGTAAGTTTATTCCTCATTATTTTATTATTTTAGTTTCAATGGTAGATGGTAAATGTTTTCTTAATTTCACTTTCAGATATTTCATAATTAGTGTATCTGCAATGTGGTTTTAATGTAATTTTAGACTTCATTGCAGAGAGACTAGCATGAAGGATATATCTGGTGAAAAGAACTAAGAATCCATCAAGTTATCTTGAGTGACAGCTGGTTATTCTACCTATGCATAGACACCTTTGCTTTGACACAATTGCCAAGAAGATGATCTAATATTGTTCAGATATTTAAAAAGCCAAATTCTGCTTGGTTAAGGCTTAATATCCTTAGACTGTCTCTTTGTCTATTGTTTATGATTTATCAGTGTTATTAGATTGCTAATTTTCTAAATGATTTCAAGGTTATCAAATACATTAAATATTGAAACTGCATTGTACAAATATCGTCTTTCTTTGATAACCATCCTAAATAACTCTCTGCTCCTTTTAATCCCAAAGATGGAATTTAGTAGATAGTGGTAAGGAGAATGCTAGGGTGGCCTATAGAGAAATCAGATTTTCCCCATTATGTATTTTTGGTTTTCTTACTTGGAGTAATACTAGTTAAATGCATGATAAATTAATGGATATAAATATTTTACCTCATAAATCATAGGTTTTTCATCCACGTGTTTTCTTCAGTAGCAATTAAATCCTGAATTAAAAAGAGGATTGAAATTTCTTTTGAGCTATCCATTTGGGAAATTAAAGGATCAAAGGAAATGAAGGGGAATGCCATTAATCAGAGATATAAATAGTTCATGTCTTGAAGCAAATATGTAAAGAAATCAAAAATACACACTACTCTAAAATGTGTTTGTGAGTGAGAAATGGTGCAGTAAGGTCAGAGCTGATGAGGAGAATCTGGCTGTTCAGAGCTTTGGCTGCTCCCACTGACTCACATTTTCTGGGCATTACTGCATTACTGAGGCTACCGTACTTACCTCTTAACTAAGCACCAAACAAGCTTAGAGTAAGAGCTGATCTAACAGCTTCACTTGAAAAAAATCTGATTCTAATATCAAAGTATCTCTGTTCTGTATGTCTAGTCAAACATGAACACAATTGTCTGAAGAAAAACATGGATTGATTCATAATTATATATTTTTAATCTTGTCACATTATTAGAAATCATTTTAAAAGGGCTAAAAGAGTTCATATAATTACCCTCAATTTAAATTTTCATTTTGTAAAATGAGACAAGTGGCACTATTAACAACTAACATTGTAGATTTGAAATGGGAAAATAACCCCAAAACTCAGAATTAATTATTTGTGACACTCTAACTTATTAGCTGTGCAGTAGACACTCTGTTATGTGTGGTTAAAACAATATTTGAATCAACAAATAAGAAGTAAGACCAAGATAAATCATATGAACATAAATTAGTTGATTATATATCTAAAGCTATCCTAGCTGAAAGACTAACTTGAATTAAATTCCATATTTATATCATCTAATGAAAGGCAAACATTTTCCCTTTAAATTATTTCTTAAAGGATTACACAGCTAAATACAAAGATTATGAAATTTTAGAACAACTTTAAACTTTTTTTTCTTTTACGCTGGCCTCTCACTGTTGTGGCCTCTGCCATTGCAGAGCACAGGCTCCGGACATGCAGGCTCAGTGGCCATGGTTCACGGGCCCAGCCACTCCATGGCATGTGGGATCTTCCCTGACTGGGGCAGGAACCCGTGTCCTCTGCATCGGCAGGCAGACTCTCAATCACTGCGCCACCAGGGAAGCCCAACTTTAAACTTTTATAGAAATCAAACTGTTATTTTTATATACTAGCATGTGAACTGATCATATATATAACGAAATGTTGTATAACAATATGATTTTACTGTAAGTCCCACTGTTTTCTTTGCACTTTGACTCTTTAACGATAATTCCATCTTGTACAAAATAACAGTTGTAAGTATCAAGTACTTACCTTCTTACAGGCACTAACATTTTTATGTATAATGCCTCATTGAACGCTCACAATAACTTTATGATTTAGACACTAATATCCCCATTTAACAGGTAAGTAAACTGAAGTGCAATGAGGTTATGTAATTTAATCAAGATTACTTAGCTAATATATGAAAAATTAATATGTAAGAAAAATCTTTTAAAAGTTAAGATACATATTTAAATTAGATCCGTGTCTTTTGTTGCAAGTGAATTGAGTTTTTGGGGGGCACACCGTCTTTTTCCCCTAATTATTGAAAATCTGAATTTTTAATCATGTTACCAAATAACTCTACTTAATTTGGGGGTGTCCATTTTTTTATAGACTAAACATTCCATTTTACCCAGACTCTTTCCCATCACTAATGTGTCTAAGGAATTGATTGTCTACACCTGCTTCACTTATTGGTAAATATTAATATCTTTATTAGCTATAACATGCTGAAATAATTAAACGGACCTCATCATGACACAATTATTTGGTTTTAATAATAAATGCTTTGTACTTTAAATCTTAGTCATTGGTCAAGGTTTGTGTCTTTATTTGGAATCATTTGGAACCAGTAAGTTATTAGCATGTCATGCATTGTAGGGCTTTCTATAGTGGTACTAGTTTCTTTGGAATATATTTTGCTATGCTAGTGTGGATATCATTTTATTCTAGTGAAAGGGAAGCAATTGGTATGCTTGCAAGTATGCTCAATTCAAGTTAGATAACACATATTCCATTCTCTGCATGACAAGTTTACAAGCCATAGTTAAGTTATCAAAGGCTTCTTCCAGGAGAATTTCTACTCAAGTGGAGAGAGCATTAATCACACTGAGGAGGAGAAGCCCTCAGAATAAACCAAATGAAATGTTCACTTAAAGCTCTTCATCTTCTAAGAGCAGAACCTCAGGAATAGTATTTCTTCCTATTGCTTTAAGCAATCTCCCAGTAGATGTAATGCACCAAAATATATTTCATTTCTTTTCAAGTCACCTTTAGTTTTCTATAAAAGACTTTAAATGTCTACAGTTTTCATTGTAAGTGTTTGCCTTCTGGGAAAAAAAATAACATTCTAAGAGCTTTTAGAAAAAGTAATAATTATACATCACATGTGATGTCTTTCTCCTTCCCTGTTTTAACAATAAACAGCACACATAGCATCTACATCCATATCACAGTTAAAAACAAATGTCTTCTTTGTTACTTATATTTTACTTAATCATATTTGATGTTTTAGACTGTTTGAACTCAACTCTATAGCTTAGGCATCTTTTAATATTCTAAATTTTATTTTAGTTTTTTAGATTTTCAGGCTAACCCCTGTTTGTCATCCTGGGCCTGGCCTCTTCCCCCCAAGCTCCTTGCAGTCTCATACTTAAGAAACTCCTCTGCCCTAGTGTATGTAGTCTGAATCCAAGAGTTTATAAATGTCAGTATTAGTTCTGGCTTTATTACTGGTCTTCAGTTTTGCCATCTGAAAAATGAGTGCCTACTTCACAGTGTGTAGTTGTGGTGGTTGTTTTTTTTGAGAAAGCTGCATATGGCAGTTAATGGACTTCACAGATATGAAGTAGAGATTTTATTACTTAAACTCTATTTTGAAGACTGGGAATACTTGGAACTCGCTTGTACTTGAATAATCAGTCTGAAAAAGCTTGAAGTGGATTAAAAGTCCTCAGCCTCAAGGAAAGTCTTAATCTTGCTTAGCGTCTGTTTGTTTTTCTACCTCCATTTTACTCCCTTTCATTTTTAGTTTTAAGTATAGTTGATTTACAATATTATGTTAGTTTCAGGTGTACAGCATATTGAGTCAGTATTTTTTCAGATTATATTCCATTATAGGTTATTATAAGACAATGGCTATAATTCCCTGTGTTATACAGTATATCCTTGTTCCTTATTTTTAATATATAGTAGTTTGTGTCTGTTAATCCCATACACATAATTTGTCCCTCCTCCATTCTCCCTCACCATTGGTAACCACTAGTTTGTTCTCTTTATCTGTGAGTCTGTTTCTGTTTTGCATATACATTCGTGTTGTTTTTTAGATTCCACATATAAGTGATACTATGTAGTATTTGTCTTTCTGTGTCTGACTTATTTCACTAAGCATATTAATTGTTAGGTAGGTCCATCCATGTTTCTGCAAATGTCAGTATTTCATTTTTTAATGGTTGACTAATATATATCTATCTATCACGTTTTCTTAATCCAATTGTCTGCTGCTGTGTGCTTAGCTCACTTCCATGTCTTGGCTGTTGTAAATAGTGCTGCTATGAATATTGCAGTTCATGTATCTTTTTGAAGTAGGTTTTTGTTTGTTCCAGATATATAACCAGGAGTGGAATTGGTGGATCAATTCTATTTTCAGTTTTTTAAAGAACCTATGTAGTGTTTTCCATAGTTGTTGAACCAATATACATTCACACAAACAGTGCACAAGGGTTCCCTTTTCTCCACATCCTCTCTAACATTTGTATTTGTAGACATTTTGTTGATAGCCATTCTGACTGGTGTGAGGTGATATCTCATTGTGGTCTTGATTTGCATTTCTCTAATAATTAGCAATATTGAGCAACTTTTCTTGTGCCTGTTTCCATATTCTTAGGAAAAATATCTATACAGGGTTTCTGTCCATTTTTTGATTGGATTATTTCTTCTTTCGATATTGAGCTGTATGAATATTATTAAACTCTTGTCAGTCATCTTTGGCAAATATTTTCTCCCATTCTGTAGGTTGTCTTTTTGTTTTGTTAGTGATTTCCTTTACTGTGCAAATGCTTTTAAGTTTAATTAGGTCCCATTTATTTATTTTTGCTCTTATTTCTTTTGCATTGGGAGACAGATGCAAAAATATTGCTACAATTTATGTCAAAGAATGATATGCCAATGTTTTCTTCTAGGAGATTTATGGTTTCAGGTCTTATATTTAGATCGTTAATCCATTTTGAGTTTTTTTTTTTTTTTGTATAATATATGAGGAAATGTTCTAATCTCATTGGTTTACATGTAGCTATTCAGTTTTCTCAGCACCACTTACTGAAGAGACTGTCCACTCTTTGTTGAATAATCTTGCCTCCTTTGTCATAGATAAATTGATCATAAGTGTGTGGGTTTATTTCTGGGCTCTCTATTCAGTTCCATTGACCTGTGTGTCTGTTTTTGTGTCATCATGCTGTTTTTTTTTTATTTTTTATTGGAGTATAGTTGATTTACATGTTAGTTTCAGGTGTACAGCAAAGTGAATCAGTTACACATATAGATATATTCACTCTTTTTTTAGATTCTTTTCTCATATAGGACATTACAGAGTACTGAGTAGAGTTCCCTGTGCTATACACTAGGTTCTTATCATTTATCCATTTTATATATAGTGATGTGTATATATCAATCCCAATCTCCCAATTTATCCCTCTCCCCATGCTGTTTTGTATACTATAGCTTTATAGTATACTTTTTAAAATTTTCCTTTATTAGTTTTTATTAAAGTATAGTTGATTTACAATGTTGTGTTAATTACCACTGTACATCAAAGTGATTCAGTTATACCTATATATACTTTTTAAAATATTTTTTTCCATTAAGGTTTATTATAGGTTATTGAATATAGTTCTCTGTGTTATAGAGTAGGACCTTGCTGTTTATCCATTCTATATATAAAAGCTTACATCATCTAAACTGAAACTCCCACTCTATCCCTACTCCAATCCCCTCCCCCTTGGCAAACAAGAGTCTGTTCTCTATGTCTGTGATTTTGTTTCTGTTTCATAGATAGGTTTATTTGTGTCATATTTCAGATTCCACATATAAGTGATATCATATGGTATTTGTCTTTCTCTTTCTGACTTACTTCACTTAGTATGATCATCTCCAGTTGCATCCATGTTGCTGCAAATAGCATTATTTTGTTCTTTGTTATGGCTGAGTAGTATTCCATTGTATATATATATATATATATATACACCACATCTTCTTTATCCATTCATCTGTTGATGGACGTTTAGGTTGTTTTCATGTCTTGGCTATTGTGAATAGTGCTGCTATGAACATATGTGTGCATGTATCTTTTTGAATTATAATTTTGTCTGGATTTATGCCCAGTAGTGAGATTGCTGGGTCATATGTTAATTCTATTTTTAGTTTTCTGAGGAACCTCCATACTGTTTTCCACAATGGCTGCAACAACTTACATTCCCACTGACAGTGTAGGAGGGTTCCCTTTTCTCTACCTCCTCTCCAACATTTGTTATCTGTAGTATTTTTAATTATGGCCATTCTGATTTGTGTGAGGTGGTACCTCAAGGTAGTTTTGATTTGCATTTCTCTAATAATTAATGATGTTGAGCATCTTTTCATGTACTTATTGGCCATCTGTATGTCTTCTTTGGAGAAATGTCTATTTAGTTCTTCTGCCCATTTTTGGATAGTGTTCTTTGTTTCATTGTTGTTGAGTTGTATGGGCTATTTATATATTTTTTAAATTAATCTCTTGTCAGTTGCATCATTTGCAAATATTTTCTCCCATTCTGTAGGTTGTCTTTTCATTTTGTTTATGGTTTCCTTTGCTGTGCAAAATCTTGTAAGTTTGATTAGGTCACATTCATTTATTTTTGTTCTTGTTTCTATTGTTTTGGGAGATTGACCTAAGAAAACATTTATGTCAGAGGATGTTTGGTCTTTGTTCTCTCTTAGGAGTTTTATGGTGTCATATCTTATGTTTAAATCTTTAAGCCATTTTGAGTTTATTTTTGTCTGTGTTGAGAGGGTGTGTTCTAACTTCAAAATTTACTTGAGGCTGTCCAACTTTCCCAACACCACTTGCTGAAGACACTGTCTTTTTCCCATTGTATATTCTTGCCTCATTTGTCATTGATTAATTGACCCTAGGTGGATGGGTTTGTTTCTGGGCTCTCTATTCTGTTCCATTGATCCATATGTATATTTTTGTGCCAATACCACATTGTTTTGATTACTGCAGCTTTGTATTATTGTCTGAAGTCTGGGAGGGTTATGCCTCTTGCTTCATTCTTTTTCAGGATTACTTTGGCAATTTTTTTTTTTTTTTTTTTTGTGGTATGCGGGCCTCTCAATGTTGCGCCTCTCCCGTTGTGGAGCACAGGCTCCAGACATGCAGGCTCAGTGGCCATGTTTCACGGGCCCAGCCGCTCTGCAGCACATGGGATCTTCCCGGGCCAGGGCATGAACCCGTGTCCCCTGCAACAGCAGGCAGACTCTCAACCACTGCACCACCAGGGAAGCCCTACTTTGGCAATTCTGGATCTTTTATGGTTCATATGAATTTTAGGATCATTTGTTCTAGTTCTGTGAAAAATGTCATGGGTAATTTGATAGGAATTGCATTAAATAAGTAGATTGCTTTGGGTACTATGGCCATTTTAACAATATTAATTCTTCCAACCTAAGAGCATGAGGTATCTTTCCTTTTCTTTGAATCATCTTCAATTTCTTTTATTAATGTTTTATGGTTTTCAGTGTATAAGTCTTTCACCTCCTTGGTCAGGTTTTTTCCTAAGCATTTTATTTTTTGTGGTGTAATTTTAAACAGTATTGTGTTTTCCATTCTCTTTCTGATGCTTCACTGTTGGTGAAAAGAAATGGCAACAATTTCTCTATGTTAATCTTGTATCCTGCTACCTTGCTGAATTCTTTTATCAGTTTTAGTAGTTTTTGTATGAAGTCTTTAGGGTTTTCTATATAGCATCATATCATCTGCATATAATGACAATTTTTCCTCTTTCCTTCCAATTTGGATACCTTTTATTTCTTTTTCTTGTATGATTGCTGGGGCTAGGACTCCCAGTGCTATATTGAATAGAAGAGGTGAGAGTAGGCATCCTTATCTTGTTCCAGAGTTTTGTAGCTTTATAGTATAATCTGAAATCTGGGAGTGTGATATCTCCAGCTTTGTTCATTTTTCCCAAGATTGCTTTGGCAATTTGGGGTCTCTTTTGGTTTCATATGAATTTTATGATTATTTATTCTAGTTCTGTGAAAAATGTGTATTTTGACAGGAATTGCATTAAATCTTTAGATTGCTTTATTTGTTTAGAATGGCCATTTTTACAATATTAACTCTTCCAATACAAGAACACAGTATATCTTCTTTCCATGTATCATTTCCAGTTTTCTTCATTAGTATTTCATGGTTTCATAGTGTAGGCCTTGCAGCTCCTTGGTTAAATTTATTCCTAGGTATTTTATTCTTTCTGACACATTTTTAATCAGATACAATTTGACTTTCTCTATCTGATAGTTTATTATTAGTGTATAGAAAAGCAACATATTTCTGTATATGAATCTTGTATCCAGCAACTTAACTGAATTCATTTATTAGTTCAAATAGATTTAGGTAGAGGCTTTCTGGGTTTTCTAATAAAAGTATCATGTCAAATGCAAATAGTTACAGTTTCACATTTTCCCTTCCAATTTGGATGCCTTTTATTTCTTTTTATTTTCTGAGTGCTGTGGCCAAGATTTCCAATAATATGTTATATAGAAGTGGTGAAGATGGGCACCCTTGTCTTATTGCTGAATTTAGAGGAAAGACTTTCATCTTTTCACCATTGAGTATGATGTTAGCTGTGGGTTTGTCATAATGTCCTTTATGATGTTGACATATGTTCCCTCTATACCCACTTTAATAAGAGATTTTATCATAGCTGGGTGATGAACTTTGTCAAATGCTTTTTCAATTTCTTTTGAGATGGTCATTTGATTCTTATCCTTCCTCTTCTTAATATGATGTATTTTATTGCTAAATTTGTGAATATTAAACTATCTTTGCATCCCTAGAATAAATTTAATAAATACAATCATGTTGCATGATCCCTTGTATATATTGTTGGATTCTGTTTGATAATATTTTGTTGAGAATTTTTGTATGTACATTCATCAAAGATTCTGGCTGGCAATTTTCTTTTCTTGTAGTTTCTTTGGTTTGGGTATTTGGTGACCTTGTAAAATGAATTTGGGAGTGTTTCATTCCTCTTCAATTTTTTGGAATACTTTGAGAAGGATAAGTATTAGGTCTTCATTATATGTTTGGTAGAATTCCCCTGTGAAACCATCCAGTCCTGGACTTTTGTTTGGTGAGAGGGTTTTTTTTTAAATTATTACAAATTCAATTTCACTACTAGTGATCATTTGTTCTAATTGCCTGTTTCTCCTTGATTCAGTTTTTTCAGGTTATATGTTTCTAGAAATGTGTCCATTTCTTCTATCTTGACCAATTTGTTGGCATGTAACTGTTCATAATGTACTCTTCTGATTTTTTTGTTTGTTTGTTTCTCTATGGTATCAGTTGTTATTTCTCCTCTTTCATTTCTTATTTGGGTCCTCTCACTTTTCTTCTTGATGAGCCTGGCTAACAATTTATCAATTTTGGTTTTCTTTTCAAAAAATAGCTCTTGGTTTCATTGATCTTTTCTGTTGTTTTTGATTTCTATTTTGTTTACTTCCTTTCTGATCTTTACTATTTTTGTACTTTTGATGACTTTGGGCTTTGTTTATTGTTTTTCTAATTCCTTTAGATGGTAGGTTTGGTTGTTTATTTGAGGTTTTCCTTGTTTCTTGAGGAAGGCCTGTATAACTATAAACTACACTTTTAGAACTGCTCTGGCTGTATCCCATAGATTTTAGTGTGTCATTTTCCCCTTTTCATCAGTCTAGAGGTATTTTCTGATTTTCTTTTTGATTTGTTCATTGACCCATTGCTTTTTTAGTAGGATATTGTTTAGTCTCCACATGTTTGTTCTTTTCCCATTTTACTTTCTACAGTTGATTTCTAGTTTCATACAATTTTGTTTGAAATAATGCTTGATATAATTTCTATCTTCTTAAATTTGTTGAGATTTATTTTGTGACCTAGTATGTGATCTATCCTGGAGTTTCTTGTGCAATTGAAAAGAATACGTATTCTGTTGTTTTTGGATGTGATGTGCCATAGATATCAACTATGTCCAACTGTTTCATTGTGCTGTTTCAGACCACTGCTGCCTTACTGATTTATGTCTGGATGATCTGAGCACTGATGAAAGTGGGGTTTTAGAGTCCCCTAGTATTACTGTATTATTGTCAATTTCTCCTTTGATGTCTGTTAGTATTTGCTTTATATACTTAGTTACTCCCATATTGGGTGCAAATATGCTAATGAGTGTAATATCCTCTTCTCGTATTGATTATTTTATCATTCACTGATCCATTTATTATTTTTAAATTTGCTTTTCTTTTTGCTGTTCTGATTGGGTGATATCCATTATTCTATATTCCAGGTCACTTATGCATTCTTCTGTATCTCTTAGTCTGCTATTCATTCCTTCTAGTGTGTGTATTTCAGCTATTGAATTATTCATTTCTGATTGGGTCTTTCTTATATTTTTTTCATTCCTTGTTAAAATTATCATAGTGTAGATCTATGTTTCTCCTAATTTAGTTAACATTTTAATCACCAATACTTTGAATTCTTTATCTGGTAAAGAGCTTATTTGTTTCATTATTTAGTTTTTCAGATTTTTCCTCTTGCTCTTTCAATTGAGAGAGGACTGCTTTTACATTGTGATTAACTTTCTCTGCCTCTATGAATTTAGGTGAAAGAGTTACCTTTTGCAGTCTTGAAAGAGTGTTCCTATGTGGGAGTGTCCCCATAGAGACTGCATGGGTGAGATAAATTTGATGTGAATGCAAATCATGTCTTTTCTCAGAGTTTTCTGGCAGTTAGCAGCTTGGTAGGGAGTGCAGTTGGAGATAGAGGTGCTCGGCTCAAGCTGGATGTGATGTGGGACTTGCCCTCTGCTCAGTGGCTATCAAGGCCCTTTTAGAGTTGGTATCTAATACCATGTAGCTTGTAGCTGAAACCCTGAGGGTTGGGTATGAGCTCACTGTGTTACTTTTAAGTGTGTGTTTTCCTCTGTCCCTGCAGAGGAACTTATGCCCCAAATGGGGGGCGGGTAGTGCCAGAGCAAATGGAGCCTGTGTGGGGTCTTGGCTCTATTTGGCCACAAAAAGTATTAGCTCTCTCTGATGCATTGCTGTGGCAGGTGCCCACATTTACTCTTTCCACTCAGACACAACTTTGAGTGTGAGTCCCCTTTTTACCCTCACAACTGATCACCATCCCCAGCCTCTGCTGCTCCCACCTTATTGTGGAGCCACACTGCAGGGCTGGGGGACTCCTGTGGACTCTTGGTGTGTATCAGGAGGTGATCTTTTGTGGAGCAGCTACAGTTACCCATCTGGGTTACTTCTGATGTGCTGCTTGAGTAAGTTTCAACAATGGCTGCAGCCAACCCACCCAGGTTCCACCCCAGGACCAGGTCACCTCTGTGTCACACAGTCAAGTTTTCTCCCTGGTTTTGGCAACCCTAGATCTAGTGCCATGCTGTGATGTGGAATGAGCAGGGCTGGAGCATTTGCTCTGTTCAGGCTGGGGTAGAATCTGAGGCAATGGCAGGAAACCTGGCTGCCCTTAGAGCAGACCTCTCTCTTCCCTGCCTTGGGGGCTCAGCAGTATGCATGATCCTCACAAGTGGAGTCTAGGCTTCCTACAGCCCTCCATTTAGTCCCAGTTGTCCTCCAACCAGCCAACTGGGTTCATCTCCCCCACATAGAACCCTAAGACTAGAGCACCAAATCTGGCTCTCACAAGTAAATTGCCAGGGTGGATGTCTGCCTGTGTATTTTCCCTTTTCTTTTGAGTTCCATCCATGGACACAGGTCCTGACCTTATCGATTTTCTTCCATTCCTACCAGATTATGTGTCTCTTCCTTACAGCCTTGGTTGTACAGGAGTCTTTCTGCCAGGTTCTAGGTAGTTTTCAGTAAGAATGGTTCTACATATAAATGTATTTTTTATGTGTTCATGGGGAAAGGTGAGCTCCACATTCTCTTATTCTGCCATGTTGATCAATCTCATTAGGGCACTTTTTAAAAAACAACTTATTTGGAAATAATGAATAATAAAAACATCAAAAAATCTTATTTTATCATCATGCTCCTTGTTTGTTCCTCGCTTTCCTTTTATCATGATTTTATTTCCTTCAGTTTCTGTATTTATTGTATATAAACTAATGCATAGTTACACACTCTGTTGCTAATAATTGTTACTTAGAAGTGTTGTCAGTTTCTCAAATGAAAATTTCAAAATGGCTCTGCCTTGTATTTAGTGATAACAAAAAAAAGTATTTATACACATCATACCTCGACATTTGCCTCTACATGCTGGCATTTATGAATGGAGTCTCTACTTATGGAACATGCTAAAGAGGATAACTGACAGGGCTTCTTTGCTGGTTGCACTAGTTTGTTCCCATTGATATTTGCCAATTTTATTTGCAGACCAGAGCTGCAAAATGAATACAAACTTGGTAGAATAAATAATTGTCCAGAAATGAGTTCCATATTTATGGAACATACTCACATTATTTTAAATACACTTGAATATTCTATGATCAATCTGAAACTTCTACATATTTTATAAAAAAATTATTAGAACCTAAAAATAGGATATTGCTAATGTCAACTTTATGTTACTTACCTTTCAAACTTTAGGTCCCCTAAAACTCCCAGCATTGCTTATGGAAGCTACTTCAATTGTCCTAATTATTCTCAAATAAAACTTCTGATAAGAACCCTTCAAGATAACAGAGGAGTAAAATGTGGAGATCACCTTCCTCCCCACAAATACATCACAAATACATTTACCTGTGGAATGACTCTTACAGAACACCTACTGAATGATGACAGAAGACCTTAGATTTCCTAAAAGTCAAGAAACTTCCCATGTACCTGGGTAGGGCAAAAGCAAAAAGAAACAGAGACAAAATAATAGGGATGTGACCTGCATGTCTGGGAGGTAGCTGTAAAAGAGGAAATGTTTCCACACCCTAGGAAGCCCTTTCACTGGTGGAGATGGGGGTGGGCATAGGGGGAAGCTTTGGAGCCATGGAGGAAAGCACAGCAAAAGGGGTGAAGAGGGCAAAGCAGAGAGATTCCTGCACAGAGGATCAGTGCTGACCAGCAGTCACCAGCCTGAGAGTCTTGTCTGCTCACCCACCAGGGCAGGTGGGTTCTGAGAGCTGAGGCTCAGGCTTCAGTGGTCAGACCCCAGGGAGAGGACTGGGGTTGGCTGCACAAACACAGCCTGAAGGGGACTAGTGTGCCACAGCTAACTGGGAGGGAATCTGGGAAAATGTCTGGAATTGCCTAAGAGTCAAGAGACCATTGTTTAGGGGTGCACAAGGAGAGGGAATTCAGAGCACCACCTAAACAAGCTTTAGAGACGGGCATGAGCCACAGCTATAAGTGTGGGAACCAGAGAAGGGCTTGAAAAGCTAATGCTGCTGCAGCCAACAAGAAGCCTGTGTGCAAGCACAAGTCACTATCCTCCCCTCCCCTCCTAGGAGCCTGTGCAGCCTGCCAGTGCCAGCGTCCTGAGATCCAGGGACAACTTCCCTGGGAGAACACATGGCATGCCTTAGGCTGTTGCAACTTCATGCTGGTCTCTGCCACTGCAAACTCACCCCACATTCTGTACCTCTCCCTCTCCCAGCCTTAGAGAGCCAGAGCCCCCTAATCAGCTGCTATCTTAACCTCCTCCTGTCTTGGTGAAGAACAAATGCCAGAGGGTGACCTACATGCAGAGGCAGGGCCAAATCCAAAGCTGAACCCCAGGAGCTGTGGGAACAAAGGAGAAAAAGTGAAATTTCTCCATTTAATCTACTCCAGAAGCAGCGGATTAAATCTCCAGAATCAACTTGATGTACCCTGCATCTGTGGAATACCTAAATAGACAATGAATCATCCCAAACTTGAGGTGGTGGAATTTGGGAGGAACTGTAGACTTTGGGTTTGCTGTATGGAACTGCCTAGTTTCTGTTTTACATAGCTATCTTAGTTTAGTTTTTAGTGCTTGTTATCATTGTTGACTTTGTTTATTGGTTTGCTTGCTCTCTTCATTTTTTATCACTTTTTAATAATATTTTTAAAATTTTATTTTAATAACTATTATTTAATTATATATTTTTCTTTCTTTCTGTTTTTTCTACCTTTTCTTCTGAGCCATGTGGCTGACATGGAATTGATGATGTGCCTGGTGGACAGGCCTGGCCTCTGATGTGGGAGAGCCAAGTTCCAGACATTGGACAAAAAGAGACCTTCTGACTCCACATAATATCAATTGGTGAGAGCTCTCCCAGAGTTCTCCAGCTCAACACTAAGACCCAGCTCCACTCAATGACCAGCAAGCTACAGTGCTGGTCACCCCATGCCAACCAAGTAGCAAGACAGGAACACAACCCCACCCATTAACGGAGAGCTGCCTAAAATCATAGTAAGTTCACAGACACACCACCGGATGCATTCCTGCTCACCAGAAAGACAAGATCCAGTCTCATCCATCAGAGCACAGGCAACAGTCCCCTCTACTAGGAAGCATACACAACCCACTGAATAAACTTTACACATTAGGGGCAGAAACCAGAAAAAAAGCAACAACATACCAGCAGCCTGTGAAAAGGAGACCATAAAGACAGTAATTAAGCAAAATGAGAAGACAGAGAAGCATACAGCAGATGAAGGAGAAAGGTAAAAACCCACCAGACCAAACAAATGAAGAGAAAATAGGCAGTCTACCTGAAAAAGAATTCAGAGTAATGATAGTAAACATGATACAAATTCTTGGATATAGAATGGAGAAAATAAAAGAAAGGGTTAACTAGGAACTAGAAGAACAAACAAACAATGATGAACAGCACAATAAATGAACGTAAAAATTTTATAGAAGGAATCAATAGCAGAATGACTGAGGCAGAAGAAGGGATGTGTCCTGGAAGATAAAAGAGTGGAAATAAATACCGAACAGCAGAAAAGGAAAAAGAATGAAAATAAATGAGAGCCTCAGAGGTCTCTGGAACAACATTAAACTCACAAACATGTGAATTATAGGGGTCTGAGAAGAAGAGAAAAAGAAAGAGACTGAGAAAATATTTGAAGAGATTATAGTTGAAAATTTCCTAATATGGGAAAGGAAATAGTCAGTCAAGTCCAGGAAGTGCAGAGAGTCCCATATAGGATAAATCCAAGAAGAAACACGTCAAGACACATATTAATCAAATTATAAAGTTAAATACAAAGAAAAAATATTAAAAGCAGTAAGGGAAAAACAACAAATAACATACAAAGGAATCCAAATAAGGTTACCAGCAGATCTTTCAGCAGAAGCTCTGCAAGCCAGAAGGGAGTGGCAGGACATAATTAAACTAATGAAAGGGAAGAGCCTGCAACCAAGATTACTCTACCCACCAAGATTACTCTATCCAGCAAGAATCTCACTCAGACTTGATGGAGAAATTAAAAGCTTTACAGACAAGAAAAGCTAAGAGAATTCAGCACCACCAAACCAGCTTTACAACAAATGTTAAAGGAACTTCTCTAGGCAGGAAACACAAGAGAAGGAAAAGACCTATAATAACAAATCCAAAAGAATTAAGAAAATGGTAATAGAAACATACATATCAATAATTACCTTAAATGTAAACAGATTAAATGCTCTAATCAACAGACAAAGACTGGCTGAATGGATGCAAAAACAAGACCCATTTATCTGCTGACTACAAGAGACCCACTTCAGACCTAGGGACACATACAGATTGAAAGTGAGGAGATGGAAATAGATATTCCATGCAAATGGAAATCAAAAGAAAGCTGGAGTAACAATTTTCATATCAGACAAAATAGACTTTAAAATAAAGATTATTACAAGAGCCAATGAAGGCCAACACATAATGATCAAGGGATCAACCAAGAAGAAGATATACCAGTTGTAAATATTTATGCACCCAACAAAGGAGCACCTCAATACATAAGGCAAATGCTAACAGTCGTGAAAGGGGAAATTGATGGTAACACAATATGGTAGGGGACTTTAACATGCCACTTTCACCAATGGACAGATCATCCATAATGAAAACAAATATGGGAAGAGAAGCTTTAAGTGACACATTAAACAAGATGGACTTAATTGATATTTAAAGTACATTCCATCCAAAAACAACAGAATATACTTTCTTCTCAAGTGCTCATGAAACATTCTCCAGGATCAGTCATAGCTTGGGTCACAATTCAAGCCTTGATAAATTTAAGAAAATTGAAATCATATCAAGTATCTTTTCCCACCACAATGCTATGAGACTAGATATCAATTACAGGTAAAAACTGTAAAAAATACAAACACATGGAGGCTAAACAATATGCTACTAAATAACGAAGATATCACTGTAGAAATCAAAGAGGATATCAAAAAATACTTAGGTAAAAATGACAATGAAAACATGATGACCCAAAACCTGGGCTTCCCTAGTGGTGCAGTGGTTGAAAGTCCGCCTGCTGATGCAGGGGACACGGGTTCGTGCCCCGGTCCGGGAAGATCCCACATGACGTGGAGCGGCTGGGCCCATGAGCCATGGCCACTGAACCTGCGCATCTGGAGCCTGTTGCTCCGCAATGGGAGAGGCCACAACAGTGAGAGGCCCGTGTACCGCCAAAAACAAAAACAAACCAAAAAAAAACATGATGACCCCAAACCTATGGGATGCAGAGAAAGCAGTTCTAAGAGGGAAGTTTATAGCAATGCAATCTTACTTCAAGAAACAAGATAATCTAAAATAAAAAAAAAAAAAAAACTAACCTTACACCTAAAGCAATTAGAGAAAGAAGAACAAAAGACCCCAAAGCTAGCAGAAAGTAAGAAATCATAAAGATCAGATCAGAAATAAATGAAAAAGAAATGAAGGAAACAATAGCAAACATCAATAAAACTAAAAGCTGGTTCTTTGAGAAGATAAACAAAATTGATAAACCATTAGCCACACTCATGAGGAATACAGGGAGAAGACTCAAATCAACAAAATTAGAAATGAAAAAGGAGAAGTAACATGACACTTCAGAAATACAAAGGATCATGAGAGATTACTACAAGCAACGATATGCCAATAAAATGGACAACCTGGAAGAAATCAACAAATTCGTAGAAAAGCACAACCTTCTGAGGCTGAACCAGGAAGAAATAGAAAATATGAACAGAACAATCACAAGCATTGAAACTGAAACTGTGATTAAATATCTGCCAACCAACAAAAGCCCAGGACCAGATGGCTTCACAGGCTAATTCTATCAAACATTTAGTGAAGAGCTAACACCTATCCTCTTCAAACTCTTCGATAATATAGCAGAAGGAGGAACATACCCAAACTCATTCTACGAGGCCAACATTACCCTGATACCCAAACCAGACAAAGATGTTACAAAAACAGAAAACTAAAGGCCAAATTTAATGATGGACAGAGATGCAAAATTCCTCAACAAAACACTAGCAAGCAGAATCCAGCAGCACATTAAAGGGATCATACACTATGTTCAAATGGTGTTTATCCCAGAATGCAATGATTCTTCAATATACACAAAACAATCAATGTTATGCACCATATTAAAAAGCTGAAGGATAAGAAATATATGATCATCTTAATACATACAGAAAAAGCTTTTGACAAAATTCAACACCCATTTATGATAAAAACCCTCCAGAAAGTAGGCAAAGAGGGAACTTACCTCAACATAATAAAGGCCGTATATGACAAACCCACAGCCAACATCGTTCTCAATGGTGAAAAACTGAAACTATTTCCACTAAGATTGGAACAAAACAGGGTGGCCCATTTTCACCAGTATTATTCAACATAGTTTTCAAAGTTTTAGCCACAGCAATCAGAGAAGAAAAAGAAATAACAGAATCCAAATTGGAAAAGAAAAAGTAAAATTTTCACTGTTTGCAGATGACATGATATTATATAGAGAGAATTCTAAAGATGTTTCCAGACATCTACTGGGACTAGTCAATGAATTTGGTAAAGTAGCAGGATAAAAAATTAATGCAAAGAAATTTCTTGCTTTCTTATACACTAATGATGAAAATTTTGAAAGAGAAATTAAGGAAACACTCCCATTTACCACCGCAAAAAAAAAAAAAAAAAAGAATAAAATATCTAGGAATAAACCTACCTAAGGAGACAAAAGACCTGTATGCAGAAAATTATAAGACACAGATGAAAGAAATTAAAGATGATACAAATAGATGGAGAGATATACCATGTTCTTGTATTGGAAGAATCAACATTGTGAAAATGAATATACTACCCAAAGCAATCTACAGATTCAATGCATTCCCTATCAAACTACCAATGGCACTTTTCACAGAAGTAGAACAAAATATTTCACAATTTCCCAGTAAATACAAAAATATTTCTGAGTAAATACAAAAGACCCCGAATAGCCAAAGCAATCTTGATATAGAAAAAAGGAGCTGGAGGAATCAGGCTTCCGGACTTTGGAGTGTACTACAAAGCTACAGTAATCAAGACGGTCTGGTACTGACACAAAAACAGAAGTATAGGTCAATGGAACAGGATAGAAATCCCAGAGATAAACCCACGCACCTATGGTCACCTTATTTTTAAGGAGGCAAGAATTTATAATCAAGATGAGACTGTCTCTTCAATAAGTGGTGCTGGAACTGGAGAACTACATGTAAAAGAATGAAATTAGAACACTCCCTGCCACCATACACAAAACTAAACTCAAAATGGATTGAAGACCAAAATGTAAGGCCAGATACTATATAACTCTTAGAGGAAAACCTAGGAAGAACACTCATTGACATAAATCACAGCAACATCCTTTTGGCCCACCCCCTAGAGAAATGGAAATGAAAACCAAAATAAACAAATGGGACTAATGAAACTTAATATCTTTTGCACAGCAAGGGAAACCTTAGACAAGACCAAAAGACAACCCTCAGAATGGGAGAAAATATTTGCAAATGAAACAACTGACAAAGGATTAATCTCCAAAATATACAAGCAGTTCATGCAGCTCAATATGAAAATAACAAACAACCCAATCTAAGAATGGGCAGAAGACTTAAATAGACATTTCTGTAAAGAGTATATACAGATTGCCAACAAACACATGAAAGGATGCTCAACATCACTAATCATTAGAGAAATGCAAATCAAATCTACAATGAGGTATCACCTCACACTGGTCAGAATGGCCATCATCTAAAAAATCTACGAACAATAAATGCTGGAGTGGGTGTGGGGAAAAAGGAACCCTCCTACACTGTTGGTGGAAATGTAAATTGATACAGCCACTATGGAGAACATTTTGGAGGTTCCTTAAAAAACTAAAAATAGAGCTACCATATGACTCAGCAATCCCACTACTGGGCATATACACTTAGGAAACCATAACTCGAAAATTGTTATGTACTACATTTTTCATCGCAGCACTATTTACAATAGCCATGACATGGAAGCAACCTAAGTGTCCATCGACAGATGAATAGATAAGATCTGGCACATATATACAATGGAATATTACTCAGTCCCAAAAAGAAACAAAATTGAGTTATTTGTAGTGAGGTGGATGGACCTAGAGTCTGTCATACAGAGTGAAGTAAGTCAGAATGAGAAAATCAAATACCATATGCTAACCCATATATAAGGAATCTAAAAAAGCAAACAAAAAATGGTTCTGAGGAACCTAGGGGCAGTACAGGAATAAAGACGCAGATGTAGAAAATGGACTTGAGGACACGGGGAGAGGGAAGGATAAGCTGGGATGAAGTGATAGAGTGTCATGGGCTGTTATATACTACCAAATATAAAATAGATAGCTAGTGGGAAGCAGCTACATAGCACAGGGAGTTCAGAACTTGTGCTTTGTGACTACCTAGAGGGTTGGGATTAGGAAGGTGGAAGGGAGACGCAAGAGGGAGAGGATACAGGGATATAGGTATACGTATAGCTGATTCACTTTGTTATACAGCAGCAACTAAACCATGTAAAGCAATTATACTCCAATAAAGAGGTTAAACAAAATTATGATAATTCAGACTCTTATGTTTTAACTACAATTAAGCCACCTCTTTTAAATTCTATTTTTAAATAATGGATAGATAAGACTTGGAATAACTAATTTATGCACCATAAAAATAATCTCGGTGGCTTGGAATTTGTTCATTAATAACCAATTCACGTAAGAACTCTATTTTACTGCTCCTAATTATTGATTAAATATATGATTATATCATCATCTTTCACAGTCTCAAATTTCATTCTACTTAAAATATTCAGAAACTTGAATTTTTAGAAAATTTTCAACTGAAAATATAAAATATAAATCTGTCTTTAACATTTCCAATTGTTGAGATTCAGACTCAATCATTAGAATAAATAATGTCTTTGTAATTTTTTCAGCCTGCAAAAAGTTAGGCTTCATAAGTATTTTCAGGCATATCTGGTGCTGTCAATTAAAATGCCAAACACCAGATTTTTGCAGTGAAAATGTTCAAAGACAATCATTGACAACTCTAGTGAGAGGTCTTTCTCCCTCATAGCAAACACCTGCTGCTGTCTCCAACTCTCGCCTCTTTCTCAGGAGTCCAAGCCACCTACTGTGCTTCCCAGATGACACCTCCCCCTCATCAACCACCTGCAGCTTATGCCAACTGCCTTTGTTTCTTTTTACTCCTCCTTGGGAGAAGCTACCTGCTGTCACAGAAAAAAGAAGAAAATTTAAGTGGGTACGTTTTTTCGGCTAATAATTCTTCCTGTCTTTATAAGGACATAAGTGCTGGACTTTAGTCACTTCAGAATGACTTGATATTTAATGAAAATTTTCTGTCTGAGAAGAATGTGCATTAGCTTACATAATGCTTGATTTTCAAAAGAAACTTCACATTTTATTTAATAACTTTTCAAAAGTAACCTTTTGTAGTTGATTGAGCTAATAACAAAATTATATGCAAAGGATATTTATGAGTATTGGAAATAGAATAGAGTCACCTTGATATTACTTTTATTCATAATTAGGTTTCAAATGAAACTTCAGTTTAAGTATTTATTTTAATTAAGAAATAAAACATATTCATTTAGTTAGACTAAAGAAAGGAAAAAGTTGGTTTAACAAAGAGTTATATGAAGGAAGGAAAGTATTCTGGAGATTTTCTTGTATTTCTATATTCATACTTACTGCCAGATATGTATTAATTTAACCTAAAATCTAAAAAAAAATAATTTACTAGTTTAGTAAAGTTGATTATCAAATACTGGATGAAATATTAATACATGCATCAGCAGAGGTATTTTACCTCCTCAGTACTGCCATAAAATTTTAAAAACATTTTTAGCAGACATTACACAACAAAATAATATTATTCTGATTATAAACTGATATGATACCTTTGGTATCACAGCTTGGAGATTTCACATATTATATTGGATATTTTTCCATGTTGTTCAAATTTCTGAAGTCCATTTTATTGGCTATATTTTTGTCAGCTTAATTTATATCAAGTTTGTAACTGTTAGAAAAACTTAATAGATTATACTTGCTTGTCACTTCTGCAATATTTGTTTTGGCTTATTTCCCTCAAGGACACTAATTATCCATAGACTGGATCTCTGCTTTTTGTCATATTTTCTCTCGTAATTTTCATTGTCATATTATCTCTTGTAATTTTCATTATCTTCCTCTGCATTTGGAGAAAGTATCTCTAGTTTGCACTATGTCACTGTATAGAGGTATACTTATTATTTGACTATATTGATTAAATTCTCAGGTTTACACTGGATGTATGACTTCAGGTGAGGCATTTAACCTGAACATCTATTCCCTGCTCTCTGCCAGATTATTCTGAAGTATACCTCAGATGCCATATCATTTCATCTGTAATTATCTCAATATGTATCTCTAAAATAAAAGAATTGTTAAAATAAATAATCAAAATGTAGTGCTACCACACCTGAAACATTAACAATAACTTCTAAATATTAACATAATCCAGTCCTTCTGCTCATTTATCTCATTGAATTTTAATATTTTAAAGGTTGCTTTTTAGTTCATGTTCAAATAAGTTCATCCCATTTTGACTGGTGGTATATATTTTAAGTTTTCAAAAAATATATAGGTTCTCTTATCATATCTTTTTCTTGCTCTTTCCTTCACTCCATCCCTCTTTCTTTTTCTCTTTATTGTTTTGCTGAAGTAACCAGGTTGTTTTTGCTGTTCAGTTTCCCAATGTCTGGATTTAGCCTCCTCATAATATTGTTTCATGTGTTTCTTATTATAGTCTTTTTCCTGTAAATTATGTGTGTGTGTGTATATATATATATATATATATATATATATATATATATATATATGCATATATCATATGTAGCTTTTTTCTTCAGGGGAGGGGCAAGACTACTTCATAGGGGCGTTAAATATACACAGATTCCTCAACTCATATTTGGTAATACCGAGATGATGGAGAGTGTATAGAAAAGGCAGAATAAATGTCTTTATTTATTTACCAGGAATCAGGATTTCAAAATAATGCAGTGGTGCTTAGCGTCCTCCACAAGTGATCAATGAGGTTTTTACTTATTTTTTAAATATAATTATAAGCATGACAATATTTGACATACTTAAATCTTTTGTAGTTATTACTCTTATTGATACTTAAATGAGCTCCTCATTTTTGCCCAATTGGACTTTTTCAGGCTGATTTTAAGTTCATTTCTGATATCAACCTAGTAGCTTTTGATAAATTTTGTATTTTCTGGAATGACAAGGCATTTCAGGCTCATCTTGTACAGCTGAGGCCCAGAGCCTAATTATTTAGAGCCTATGAAATGCACCTATGCTATCTTCTCTTAATTTTGCTACCATAACTCAACAGTCTGCTGTGTATTCTTCTATTTCTTTAATGACTTCGGAATTCTTTCTATGTTCTTACTTTATCCCTCCCCATGCTATTATCCTTGAGTACTACAACATATCATGTGCACGATCCCAATAACATTTTTACCACATACTTCTTTTCTATTTTAAGTTCCAATTATTCAAATAGAGCTACTACTTAGATTTTGTACCATTCAGCACCTCTTTTCTTTAACAATTAAAAAAAAATTCTTCTAATACATCACTAACTTTATGGCTTTTCTTGTTCCATTCCCCATAGAGATTTTCTCAAAGCTTTTCCTGTTTTAAAAAATCTCCAATCTAAACAGTCTCCATCATTTTTGTAATAGGGAAGGACAAATCTGACTCCATATTAGATCTGTTCTGTTCATGTGCTTTGTCATGATGGCTCTGCACCTTTCGTAAAAGAATGTTGCCTATAACCTGAAATATACAAAATAGTTTATCCTCAGGGCTCTGACCTTTAAGAATCCATTCATATAGAGATAAAATTTTCAGAACAGAGAATAACATTTGTTTTATTGGAGGTTTACAGGAACATCGTGGCCTGACCTACATGGACATCTACAAAAACAAAGGATTCCGACACCAAGAAGTCTGAAACAACTGACCACGTCGCTCCTTCACCTTGCCTTTAAAATTGCTTTGCTAAAACCCTTTGAGGAGTTCGGGTCTTTGGGGGCACTAGCCATGTGTCTTTTTGCATGGCCCTGCAATAAACATTTCTCTGCTCCAAACTTCAACATTTCAGTTTGTTTGGCCTCACTGTGTGTCATGCACAAGAACTTGTGTTTGGAGACTATAGTAGCAGATGATCTTTCCTACAACTTTTCTGACATAATCAAGACCTTTGTACATGAGTCTACTTGACACTCCTCCATTACAATATTTCTGAGAATTTTCCCATAATACTCTTATTTTTCCACCTTCCCTGTGTCTGAGGAATGATTGGCCATCTACATTTAGAACACTGATTCTGTGGTCTTGTTCCTCTTCCTTTCCATTTTTTTCTGGACCTGCTTTACTAATTAACAACTGTTCTTCTGGCACTGTTAATCTCTCTCAGGTACTGATTTTTTTTTTTTTTAGAAACATTTCCTTTGGCTCCACAACATTATACTAGCCTGGTTTTCCTCCCACTTTGCTGATTATTTCTACTTTGATGTCTAGTTCTTCTGCATTCTAACTATAATTATTAACAAGGATTTAATTTGAACAATTTATATTCTTGATATGTTCTATGTTTCACAGTTTTATCTCGGAAAGTAAGTATTTTATACTGGTTAACAGAAGAGGCTTTGGATCGAAAGTGTTTGAGCTTGAATGCTTGGTTTCATTGTTTTCTATACCTGAAATATTGCTTTAGTTACTTGTTTTCTCTCTGCCTGTTTTATACCAAGTGTTAACTGGAGATAATTATTACTAGCTTAAAGAGTTGTTTAAAGTTAACATTATATGAATTAGTACATGTAAAGTGCTTAAAGTAATGTGTTGAAACATAGTAAATTATACGCTGTTATTAATATATAGTCCTATGGCTTCAACAAATATTATTAGGGTACAACTATGTGATAACCACCGTAATAGTCAGTGTAAACAAAGAAATTAAGAAGAGTGTAATGAAGGCAATATCATAAGTATTAAAAAATGGTATAGAAGGGTAAGAACTAGAAGAAGAATGAACTCTGTGTAGGTAGGCTAGGGAAGATTTTTCAGAGGATCTGATGTATGAACTGATGTTTGAAGAATGGATGAGGATTTTCAGTTGGATAAATGGATGAAAACTATTTCAGAACGAGAATAGAGCATGTGGATGAGCACAAGGTATTTAAACTGCTGAAGAGAGCTTATACTTATTGGAGCATTACAGTGGAGGGGCAGAAGCTACGCCTAGCGAGATAGGCAGGGCCAGGTCATCTTGTGCTTTGAATCTATAAGAAGATAACTCACTAATCATTATCTTTAGTCTTGATCACTTTTTATTCTCACATTTCAAGCTTCCTGTTCCAGGCCCTTAATCCTTCATACTTCAAGTATTTTATTAGCCTGATTATCAGTCATACCTTGTTCAACACCTCCCCATAACCAATCCAGCTCTCTTTATTATTCTTCCATGTTTACAAACATTCAAATCTTCTCTTTAACAAATTAGGTCCAAACTTCATGATCTAACTTCAATCTAACTATTCAATTTATTTTCCCAGTCTCTTACTCATAGCCTCCTTTCAAGCCTCTCAAAAATCCTAAAAAGACTGTGTTTTTATAGTTTTACACCATTCCACATGCTCTTCTCTTAATGCAGAACGATATTCTCTTAACTCACCCTGAAAAAAATCTTATCTATCATTCAGATGATATTTTTCTAAATGCTGATTTCATCTACTGAATATGATGTCTCCCTCAGATTCATCTGTATTTATTAAGCCCCTTCTCTGTGCCAGGCACTGTTAGATATTTCCATATAGTATATATTTTAACATCCACATAAATCATTTAAGGAGGCATTGTTGTCTCTCTTTTACATAATTTAAAACTGAGGACCAGAGAAGTTAAAATTAAAAACAAACCTAAATTCACACAGTTAAGTGGCAGAGTCCAGGTTTAAATCCAAGTCTTGCATTATACATCACTGTTGCCCTACTTTTGAGCTTACCTATGAATTTTGTTTTAGCATATTCTGTAACATGTTATCATTTAAAAATATTCTTATTTGTGTCTAATTCTCTTTGGTGTCTATCAGAATACAAAGGACACTCTTTTGTACATATTTCTATTCAAGATGAATTGTTGAATGCAAGCATAAATTAATAATGAAAAAAATCTAGCTCCCCAATTTCATATGACCTTGCTCTCTAATAGGCTAAATATAAGGAAAAAGGGGTAAAACCAGTGAACATTATAGTCCCACCCTCAGTTCAGCACAGATCACATTTTCCCCTGAGAAATTGTGAAAGCAAATTAAATGGTGTCTAAGAAGTATTTAAAGCTTTTTTATTTGAATGGTACTATATACATACAATGATTTTTTAAAAATCATTGTAGATATTAACCTTGTGAGAAATTAGTTAAATCTATTTTGAGAAGTCTTTGCTGAGGAAATTAGTTTCATGATCTAGTGACACATGAGCCAATTGGCTTATGAACCAATATTTAAACAATATTTAAATATTTAAACAATATTTAAACAACCAGGCCCATTTACTGGACACGAGGGTACCATTGATTTAAAGACTATATTTAGTAAGTACAATATCCTTAGAATTAGTGGCTATTATTTTCTAGAGTTCATAACATTTCATTTGGCCAATACTCAAGCCTAAAAGTATGAGTGTATACTGGACGAGTAAGTCAGCATGTCTTCACTAGTAGTTTCTAATTTTACTCTCTTCCCCTTATAGTTAAATTTCCTTTAAGCTTAATCATTTGATTTAGCAAATTAAGATGAAACATTAAGAGGTAGAGTCAGTATTAGGCTAAAATAATTCTGATTCAATTAGAGCATTAGTTTGTCTCTTAGAGACAATTAAATCAGCTACTGAAAACCTTTAAAACAGCTAGAAATCAAACTTCATATTCAAGTCCTGTGGGAAAAACCACTATCATTATTGTATGTATGATACACCTCGTTTTTTCCCCCATTTTCAACGTGCTCCTTTATTTCATGCTCCAAAGGCTTATACATAGTATGATGATTTTTTACAGTTGTCAGGCATTTAATATTAGTCCTTTTACTTTTTGGCTCTCAGGATGTGTTTGAAGACCATTGAATTGTATATAATATTTAATTGTTTTTTCTCCCAACTGGAAAATAGATAAAAGTTATAGCAGCATATTTAACCTATGAGTTCTGACCTATATTTCTTACTCTGTGTGGCACAAAATATTTTGTAATATGTCCTCCAAATCTCGTATGTGATTAGAAATGATATTATGAGAAATGCTATTAGTGGTACATTTTGTTGAACTCTGACTCATTAGTGGACAGATTCATCATAAAGGTGAAAAGAGTAAATGGCTGGGAAATATTGAAATATGACTCTGAATGGCTGAGAATAGAACTAGAAGAGAAATAATGGACTAATAAAATAGAACATGAGAATATATTAAAAATGGAAGTTAAAATGTTAGAGAGAAGTTCTTTGACCTAGTTCAAGTCACTTAAACTCTCTCAATCTCAGTCTGCTCATCTGTGGGGATAATAATTACTGTATCACAAAGATTTGACCACTAAATGAGAATGCTGGGAAGGGCTTTGGAATTGGGTTTAATTAATGACATAAGCTTATCTGTTTTTTAACTTTTTTAACTTTTGAAGTGATATATAGTTCATTTTAAAACTTTTTATATCAACATGTTCTGTCATGGTCATGTTCTGTCATGGTCAAGTAAACTTTATTTAAATAGCTCCTTTCTATTTATTCCCAAGTATTTTGTTGAGTAATATGGTTACTACTATTAATACTAGCCAACATATTACATTTGACATCCTTTATAAAATCTAAATATTGATAATTATTTGATTATTGAAAAATATTGATAATTATCAATTATCAATAATTGATAATTATTGATAATTATTGATAATTATAAACAAGAGTTTTTGTGAAGATTAAATGAGATATTCAATGTAAAGGACTAAGAACAATATCAGGCACAGTATAAGAACTCATTAATGATTAATTATTAGTATTACTTCTTTCTTCAGGTTGCTGTGATTTTTTTAAACTATAGATCATAACTGCTGTTTGAAATACATTTAAAATAATAATATCTTTAAAAGATTATAATTGGTGAGTTAATAAGAGACATTTCCTTGTGATTTTATCGAGTTTTAATTATACAGGCTATAAACAATTTTGGCAAAGATTGAAGTGAGGAAGTTGGCAATTATGATATTTTAGTGAGATTTTCCTTTTTATCACCTTATATTTGTACAAGAGATGTACTTTATTTTGTTTCTTTATTGAAGTATAGTTAATTTACAATGTTGTGCCAATCTCTACTGTACAGCAAAGTGACTCAGTCTTACATATATATATATATATATATATATATATATATATATATACACACTCTTTTTTCAATATTCTTTTCTATTATGGTTTACCCCAGGAGATTGGATATACTTCCCTGTGCTATAGAGTAGGACCTTGTTGTTTATCCATTCTAAATGTAATAGTTAACATCTACCAACCCTAAATTCCCAGGCCACCCCTCTACCCCCACCCTCCCACCCCACCGGCAACCACAAGTCTGATCTCTATATCTATGAGTTTTTTTTTCTGTTTTGTAGGTAGATTCATTTGTACCATATTTTAGATTCTGCATATAAGTGATATCATATGGTATTTGTCTTTCTCTTTCTGACTTCACTTAGTATGATAATCTCTAGTTGCATCCATGTTGCTGCAAATGGCATTATTTTGTTCTTTGCTATGGCTAAGTAGTATTCCATTGTGTGTGTATATATATATATATATGTATATATATATATATGTATATATAGTACATCTTCTTTATCTATTCATCTGTTGATGGACATTTAGGTTGTTTCCACATCTTGGCTATTGTGAATAGTGCTGCTATGAACATAGGTGTGCGTGCACCTTTTTGAATTATAGTTTTGTCCAGATATATGCCCATGAGTGGGATTGCTGGATCTTATGTTAATTCTATTTTTAGTTTTCTTAGGAACCTCCATACTGTTCTCTATAGTGGCTGCACCAACTTACATTACCACCAACAGCATAAAAGTGTTACCTTTTCTCCACATCCTTTCCAGAATTTATTGTTTGTAGACTTTTTGATGATGGCCATTCTGACCAGGTGAGATGATACCTCATTGTAGTTTTGATTTGTGTTTCTCTAATAATTAGTGATGTTGAGCATATTTTCACGTGCTTATTGGCCATCTGTATGTCTTCTTTGGATAAATGCCTATTAAGGTCTTCTGCCCATTTTTTGATTTTTTTTTGTTGTTGTTAAGTTGTATGAGCTGTTTGTATATTTTGGAGATTAAGTCTTGTGGTTTAACATTGACTTTAGAAGAGAAGGTATCAACTCTGGTACCACTAATATTATGTCCTTGGCAAGACACTTGTCTTTTTTTAAGTTTCTGTTTCCCTTACTTCTAAAATTTAGGACATTCATAAATGTCATTAGGTTGCTATGAGGGTCAAAAGAGATGGTGATTGTACATGTATTTTGTAAGGAGTAAGGTCTTATTAAAACAACTAATGATGTACTTAATAGAATATAGATCAATATATATTTCTCTTAAGTATGGGAGATCAGTTTCTATTCTCAAGGCTGCTACTAAACTAACTGTAATTGGGAACAAGTAGTGCAGAGTTTCAGAACGTATTTCACAGAGCCAAGGCATATATATCGGATAGAGTAAATTCTTCAAAAAATGGTTCTGAGACAACTGTATATACACATGCAAAAGAAGCAGTTAGATTCCTACTTCACACCATAGACAAAAATTAACTCAAAATGGATCCAATCAAATACATAAATTTAAGGGCAAAAACTATAATACTCTTAGAAGAAAACATAGCTGCAGACACTATAGAAGAAAAAATAAACCTGTACATCAAAAACTTTTTTAAAATTGTGTTTCAGAGGACACCATCAAGAAACTGAAAAAACAACTCACAGAGTGGTAGAAAAATTTTGCAAAATATGTATCTGATAATGGAGTTGTATATAGAATATATTTTTTAAAAACCCTTAAAGCTTAACAACAAAAAGACAAACCAATTAAAAAATTGACAAAGGATTTGAAGAAACATTTCTGCAAAGAAGATAGGTAAGTGACTAATAAGCACATGAAAAGATACTCAATACCATTATCCATCAATGAAATTAAAATCAAATAAAAAATAATGTACCACTTCACTTACACTATGATGGCTATAACCAAAATGTCAGATAATAAAAACTGCATGTGAGGATGTGGAGAAATCAGGACCCTCATATACTGCTGCTTTGGATTACAATCTGGCAGTCAATTGATTAAACATAGTGTTACCATATGATCTAGCAATTCCACACCTAGAGAATTTAAAACATATATCCACACAAAAAGTTGTACATGAACATTCTTAGCAGCACTATTATTAGTAGCCAAAAGGTGGAAACAATATAAATGTCCATCAACTGAGAAATAAAATGTGATATATGAATATGATAAATAAAATACATATCCATATAATAGAATATTTGACAATAAAAAGAAATAGAATAATTATACATGCTACAACATGGATGAACCTCGAAATCATTATGTTAAGTGAAAGAAGCTGGTCATAAAGGACTACTAATTCCATTTACATGAATGGTATAGAATAGGCAAATATTTAGGGTTATAAAGTAGATTAGTAGTTGCCTAGGGCTGGCGGTTGGGTGGAGGCATTTGGCAGTGTTTGGTATTCTTTTATGAGATAGTTAAACATGGCCACAAGAAGAGACAGAAGAGAGGCTCAAGATAAAGCATAGCTTATCATACTCACAGGTTCTAGAGACAGGAGGTATGATATGCCAGGCAGAGCCACATGGGATAGACACCAGTGTGGTCAGGAGGCAGAAGTGAGGGGAGTTTCCCAGAAAGTCAAGGTGGTGCAGAGTGAAGAGATTAGGATTGGTTAGTCTGAATAATTTCCATGGGTTTTTGGTGCAGAGTGAAGAGATTAGGATTGGTTAGTCTGAATAATTTCCATGGGTTTTGGGCAACTTGCCTGGTACCTAGTCCCAGAATGAGTAAGGCAGAGGTATGCTAACTCCTGGGGTACAGAGGCCAGCTAGAGGAGGTATGTCCCTGAATTGGTTAGTTTGCATATCAAAAGCATGCTCACAACTGGGGTCTGGGCCCTTTGTTATCTCTAAGAATTGGCTAACCCAGGGAGGGGCAGTTTCTCCCTAGACATAAAAGATTTATTAAGATGTCAAAAGATCATAATATACAGAGGGTTACATACACACACAAATACAATACAGGGAGTAACCACTAATGAGTATAGGGTGTCTTTTTAGGGTGAAGAAATAATTTAAATTTGATAGTGATGATGGATCATATTCTGTGAATGTGCTAAAAGTGATTGAACTGTCCATTTTAAATGGGTGAAATGTATGGTATGTGAATTATATCTCATGCAAACTGTTAAAAAACAAAGAATCTATGCCACAAATCTAAATAGTCTTGGTTTAAAACCTGGCTTTTTTACCTAGTAGTTTTGAACAAGTAACAACCACTCTAGGCTTCAGCTTCCCCTTTTATGAAGTGAGTATAATCATCATCTCTACCACATGTAATTCTTATAAGTGTCATTTGACAAAATGTTTGTAAAGTGCTAAGCATGATGTCAGGCATAAAGGCTAAGCAAACTAAACAATTAACAAGGTATTTGCTTTGGACATTAGTTTCCTTATCTGTAAAATGAAAGACTTGTGCTAAATAGGTTCTAAGGTTCCTTTAGCGTTCTAACAATTACGTGATTCAAAGCATAAATATCCTATGTTTATATAAGAAAGAATGTCATTGATCAATATATTTCCCAAAGTGATATATATATATATATATGTTACTGAAAGTTAATATTTTAGTCCAATAAGTCATGCTCATGAAAATATGTTTTTACTGCTGGACTTCTCAAGGCTACAGAGCATGTATCATTTCCAAATCTGAAATATTACAGAGCTGCCATTTAGGCAAGTAATGATCAGAAGTTTATTCTCTGTTCTACAATCACCACTGTAGACACCATCATCTTGTAATTACTATTAGTAGTAAATTTATTATTATTTTACTATTTATAAAAATTTGTCTTCAGAAAATACTTATAGATTCTGAAAGGAACATACTATTATTACATGAAAAATCATATTTATTTACCAAATATGTAAAAAGCAAAACAAAACATGAAGCATGTGTTAATTTAAATTGCTAGAATAGTTTGAGTCCCAGAGCCATAGGTGTAACAGGGATTTCTAGGCAGTAATAAGAAAATCATTGGAAAGGGCATCTAACACTGAGGCATTTGGAATTAGTCATCATTTTGTCACTTTGAGATGCAGGGAGAGGTTGCTCAACATCCTGTGACCTAAAAGCAGTATTTCCCATAATGCAATTTGCAGTGATTTTAGATGCTTACTTAGTGGGTACAAACTGGGTCAAGGGAGAGATCAGAGAGCCAGCTGCACAAGAAATATAAGCATGTTTTCTGATTGTGCTACACAGGATTTCAGAGTTCCAAGAGTACTTGACAGGGGAGGAGGCTCTTTGAAGAAAGCATTGCTCACAGAGGAGAGATTTAATATCTTTCTCTCTAGGCTCCAGAGTATCACATTCTAGGGCTGGAACAATAACACAAATCAGAAGCAATAAATCACGGTAAGAAAGACAAATTATTTCAGGCTTGAGACAGGTAAATGAGTAAACCTGGCAGGTTATAAAATATTAGAGAGTGATGATGAAATTTACATGCACCATGTAAAGGTATTCAAATTCTAGGAATTTTTTAAAACACCGTGGGGCTGGGGGAGAGTGGCAGGGGAAGATGGCGGAAGAGTAAGATGCGGAGATCAACTTCCTCCCCACAGATACATCAGAAATACATCTACACGTGGAACAACTCCTACAGTACACCTACTGAACATTGGCAGAAGACCTCAGACCTCCTAAAAGGCAAGAAACTCCCCATGTACCTGGGTAGGGCAAAATAAAAAAGAATAAACAAAGACAAAAGGATAAGGACGGGACCTGCACCAGTGGGAGGGAGCTGTGAAGGAGGAAAGGTTTCCACACACTAGGGAGCCCCTTCGCAGGCGGGGACTGCGGGTGGCAGAGGGTTAAGGCTTCAGAGCCGCGGAGAACACAGCAACAGGGGTGCGGAGGGAAAAGCGGTGAGATTCCCGCACAGAGGATCAGGGCCGACCGGCACTCACCAGGCCGAGAGGCTTGTCTGCTCACCGGCCAGGGCGGGTGGGGCTGGGAGCTGAGGCTCGGGCTTTGGTTGGAGCGCAGGGAGAGGATTGGGGTTGGTGGCGTGAACAGAGCCTGAAGGCTTTAATGCATCACGCCTAGCCAGGAGGGAGTCCAGGGAAAAGTCTGGGCCTGCCAAAGAGGCAAGAGACTTTTTCTTCCCCCTTTGTTTCCTGGTGCACAAGGAGAGGGGATTAAGAGTGCTGCTTAGGGCACAGGGATATTAGCTCAGTGCTTTGTGACGGCCTGGAGGGGTGGGATAGGGAGAGTAGGAGGGAGGGAGACGCAAGAGGGAAGACATATGGGAACATATGTATATGTATAACTGATTCACTTTGTTATAAAGCAGAAACTAACACACCATTGTAAAGCAATTATACCCCAATAAAGATGTTTAAAAAAAAAAAAGAGTCATGTACCACAATGTGCATTGCAGCTCTATTTACAATAGCCTGGAGATGGAAACAACCTAAGTGTCCATCATCAGATGAATGGATAAATAAGATGTGGCACATATATACAATGGAATATTATTCAGCAATAAAAAGAAACGAAATTGAGCTATTTGTAATGAGGTGGATAGACCTAGAATCTGTCATACAGGGTGAAGTAAGTCAGAAAGAGAGAGACAAATACCGTATGCTAACACATATATATGGAATTTAAGGGAAAAAATGTCATGAAGAACCTAGGGGTAAGACAGGAATAAAGACACAGACCCACTAGAGAATGGACTTGAGGATATGGAGAGGGGGAAGGGTAAGCTGTGACAAAGCACGAGAGAGGCATGGACATATATACACTACCAAACGTAACGTAGATAGCTAGTGGGAAGCAGCTGCATAGCACAGGGAGATCAGCTCGGTGCTCTGTGATCGCCTGGAGGGGTGGGATAGGGAGGGTGAGAGGGAGGGAGACACAAGCGGGAAGAGATATGGGAACATATGTATATATATAACTGATTCATTTTGTTGTAAAGCAGAAACTAACACACCATTGTAAAGCAACTATACTCCAATAAAGATGTTAAAAAAAAAAAAAAAAAAAGAGTGCTGCTTAAAGGAGCTCCAGAGATGGGCATGAGCTGCGGCTAACAGCCCAGACCCCAGAGACGGGCATGAGATGCTAAGGCTGCTGCTGCTGCCACCAAGAAGCCTGTGTGTGAGCACAGGTTACTATCCACACCTCCCTTCCAGGGACCCTGTGCAGCCCGCCACTGCCAGGGGCCTGGGATCCAGGGACAACTTCCCAAGGAGAATGCACTGCGCGACTCAGACTGGTGCAACGTCACACTGGCCTCTGCCACCGCAGGCTCGCCCCACATCATGCCCCTTCCTCTCCCCGGCCTGAGTGAGCCAGAGCCCCCGAATCAGCGGATCCTTTAACCACGTCCTGTCTGAGCAAAGAACAGACGCCCTCCGGCGACCTACATGCAGAGGTGGGGCCAAATCCAAAGCTGAACTCCCTCCGGGAGCTGTGAGAACAAAGAAGAGAAAGGGAAATCTCTCCCTGCAGCCTCAGGAGCAGCGGATTAAATCTCCACAATCAACTTGATGTACCCTGAATCTGTGGAATACCTGAATAGACAACGTATCATCCCAAATTGAGGCAGTGGACTTTGAGAGCAAGATTTATGATTTTTTCCCCTTTTCCTCTTTTTTTGTGAATGTGTATGTGTATGCTCCTGGGTGATTTTGTCTGTATAGCTTTCCTTTCACCATTTGTCCTAGGGTTCTATCCATCCGTTTTTTCTTTTTTTTTTAATTTACTTTTCAAAAAAGTTTTTTCTTAATAATTCTTTTTCATTTTAATAACTTTATTTTATCTTACGTTATATTATTTGTTTTTATCCTCTTTCATTCTTTCTACTTTTTCTCCCTTTTATTCTAACCTGTGTGGATGAAAGGCTAATGGTGCTACAGCCAGGAGTCAGTGCTGTGCCTCTGAAGTGGGAGAGCCAACTTCAGGACACTGGTCCCAAGAGACCTCGCAGCTCCATGTAATATTAAACGGCAAAAATCTCCCAGAGATCTCCATCTCAACACCAACACCCAGCTTCATTCAACGACCAGCAAGTTGCAGTGCTGGACAGCCTATGCCAAACAAGTAGCAAGACAGAAACACAACACCACTCATTAGCAGAGAAGCTGCCTAAAATCATAATAAGTCTACAGACACCCCAAAACACACCACAAGACTTGTCCAAAAGAGAGACAAGATCAAGCCTCATCCACCAGAACACAGGCACTAGGCCCCTCCACCAGGAAGTGTACACAACCCACTGAACCAACCTTAGCCACTGAGGACAGACACTGAAAACAACAGGAACTACGAACATGCAGCCTGCAAAAATGAGACCCCATCACAGTAAGATAAGCAAAATGAGAAGACAGAAAAACACATAACAGATGAAGGAGCAAGATAAAAACCACCAGACCTAACAAATGAAGAGAAAATAGGCAGGCTACCTGAAAAAGAATTCAGAATAATGATAGTAAAAATGGTCCAAAATCTTTGAAATAGAATAGAGAAAATGCAATAAACATTTTACAAGTACCTAGAAGAATTAAGATGAAACAAGCAATGATGAACAACACAATAAATGAAATTAAAAATACTCTAGAAGGTATCAATAGCAGAATAACTGAGGCAGAAGAACGGAGAAGTGACCTGGAAGATAAAATAGTGGAAATAATTACTGAAGAGCAGAATAAAGAAAACAGAATGAAAAGAGCTGAGGACAGTCTCAGAGACATCTGGGACAACACTAAACATACCAACATTCGAATTATAGGGATTCCAGAAGCAGAAGAGAAAAAGAAAGGTACTGAGAAAATATTTGAAGAGATTATAGTTGAAAAGGTCCCAAATATGGGAAAAGAAATAGTTAATCAAGTCCAGGAAGCACAGATAGTCCCATAAAGGATAAATCCAAGGAGAATCACGCCAAGATATATACTAATCAAACTATCAAAAACTGAATACAAAGAACACATATTAAAAGCAGCAAGGGAAAAACAACAAATAAAACACAAGTGAATCTCCATAAGGTTAACAGCTCATCTTTCAGCAGAAACTCTGCAAGCCAGAAGGGACTGGCAAGACATATTTAAACTGATGAAGGAGCAGAACCTACAACCAAGATTACTCTACCCAGCAAGGATCTCATTCAGATTTGATGGAGAAATTAAAACATTTAAAGACAAGCAAAAGCTGAGAGAGTTCAGCACCACCAAACCAGCTTTACAACAAATGCTAAAGAATCTTCTCTAGGCAAGAAACACAATAGCAGGAAAAGACCTACAATAACAAACATAAAACAATTAAGAAAATGGGAATAGGAACAGACATATTAATAATTACCTTAAATGTAAATGGATTAAATGTTCCCACCAGAAGACACAGACTGAATGAATGGATCCAAAACAAGACCCATATATATGCTGTGTACAAGAGACCCACTTCAGACCTAGAGAAACATACAGACTGAAAATGTGCAGACAGAATAAAGGTATTCCATGCAAATGGAAGCCAAAAGTAAGCTAGAGTAGCAATTATCATATCAGACAAAATAGACTTTAAAATAAGGACTATTAGAAGAGACAAAGAAGGACGCTACATAATGATCAAGGGATTGATCCAAGAAGAATATAGAACAATTGTAAATATTTATGCACCCAACATAGGAGCACCTCAATACATAAGGCACATACTAACAGCCATAAAAGGAGAAATCGACAGTAACACATACATAGTAGGGGACATTAACACTACACTTTCGCCAATGGACAGACCATACACCATGGTCAAATGATGTTTATTCCAGGAATGCAAGGATTCTTCAGTATATGCAAGGCAATCAATGTGATACACCATATTAACAAATTGAAGGAGAAAAACCATATGGTCATTACAACAGATGCAGAGAAAGCTTTCAACAAAATTCAACACCTATTTATGATAAAAACCCTGCAGAAAGTAGGCATAGAGGGAACTTTCCTCAACATAATAAAGGCCATATATGACAAGCCCACAGCCAACATCATCCTCAATGGCGAAAAACTGAAAGCATTTCCACTAAGATCAGGAACAAGACAATTGTGCCCACTGTCACCACTCTTATTCAACATATTTTTGGAAGTTTTACTCACAGCGATCAGAGAAGAAAAGGAAATAAAAGGAATCCAAATTGGAAAAGAAGAAGTAAAGCTGTCACTGTTTTCAGAAGACATACTATACATAGAGAATCCCAAAGATGTTACCAGAAAATTACTAGAGCTAAGCAATGAATTTGGTAAAGTATCAGGATAAAAAATTAATGCACATAAATCTCTGTCATTCCTATAACTAATGATGAAAAATCTGAAAGTGAAATCAAGAAAACACTCCTATTTACCATTGAAACAATAAAAATTAAAATATCTAAGAATAAACCTACCTAAGAATTCAGAAGACCTGTATGCAGAAAATTATAAGACACTGATGAAAGAAATTAAAGATGATACAAAGTAGATGGAGAGATATACCATGTTCTTGGATGGGAAGAATCAACATTGTGAAAATGACTCTACTACCCAAAGCAATCTACAGATTCAATGCAAACCCTATCAAACTACCACTGGCATTTTTCACAGAACTAGAACAAAAAATTTCACAATTTCTATGGAAACACAAAAGACCCCGAATAGCCAAAGCAATCTTGAGAACGAAAAAAGGAGCTGGAGGAATCCGGCTCCCTGACTTCGGACTATACTACAAAGCTACAGTAATCAAGACAGTATGGTACTAGCACAAAAAGAGAAATATAGATGAATGGGACAGGATAGGAAGGTCAGAGATAAACTCACGCACAAATGGTCACCTTATCTTTGATAAAGGAGGAAGGAATGTACAATGGAGAAAGGACAGCCTCTTCAATAACTGGTGCTGGGAAAACTGGAGAGGTACATCTAAAAGTATGAGATTAGAACACTCCCTAACACCATACACAAAAATAAGCTGAAAATGGATTAAAGACCTAAATGTAAGGCCAGAAACTATCAACCTCTTAGAGGAGAACATAGGTAGAACACTCTATGACATAAATCACAGCAAGATCCTTTTTGACCCACCTCCTAGAGAAGTGGAAATAAAAACAAAAATAAACAAATGGGACCTAATGAAACTTCAAACATTTTGCACATCAAAGGAAACCATAAACAAGACCAAAAGGCAACCGTGTGAATGGGAGAAAATATTTGCAAATGTAGCAACTGACAAAGGAATAATCTCCAAAATTTACAAGCAACTTATGCAGCTCAATACCTAAAAAACAAAGAACCCAATTCAAAAATGGGCAGAAGACCTAAATAGACATTTCTCCAATGAAGACATACAGACTGCCAACAAACAAATGAGAGAATGTTCAACATCATTAATCATTAGAGAAATGCAAATCAATACTAAAATGAGATATCATCTCACACTAGTCAGAATGGCCATCATCACAATATCTAGAAACAATAAATGCTGGAGAGGGTGTGGAGGAAAGGGAACACTCTTGCACTGTTGGTTGGATTGTAAATTGTTACAGCCACTGTGGAGAACAGTATGGATGTTCCTTAAAAAACTACAAATAGAACTACCATATGACCCAGCAATCCCACTACTGGGCATATACCCTGAGAAAAGCATAATTCAGAAAGAGTCATTTACCAAAATGTTCATCTCAGCTCTATTTATAATAGCCAGGAGATGGAAACAACCTATGTGTCCATCATCGGATGAATGGATAAAGAAGATGTGGCACATATATACAATGGAATATTACTGAGCCATAAAAAGAAACGAAATTGAGCTATTTTTAGTGAGGTGGATAGACCTAGAGTCTGTCATACAGAGTGAAGTAAGTCAGAAGAGAAAGACAAATACCGTATGCTAACACATATATATGGAATCTACGAAAAAAAATTTTATGATGAAACTAGTGGTAAGATGGGAATAAAGACACAGACCTACTAGAGAATGGACTTGAGGATATGGGGAGGGTGAAGGGTAAGCTGTGACAAAGTGAGAGAGTGGCATGGATATATAATATACACTACCAAACGTAAAATAGATAGCTAGTGGGAAGCAGCCGCATAGCACAGGGAGATCAACTTGGTGCTTTGTGACCACCTAGAGGGGTGGGATAGGGAAGGTGGGCAGGAGGGAGACACAAGAGGGAGGAGTTATGGGAACATATATATATTTATAACTGGTTCACTTTGTTATAAAGCAGAAACTAACACACCATTGTAAAGCAATTATACTCCAATTAAGATGTAAAAAAATATATATTATAGATGCACTGAACATAGTTTAAGATTTACAAAAAGAGTTTTAGAAGGAAATTAAAAGCATACAATCGAACCATAGGTAACTATTACTTTCTATGTGTATTATTTCATAAAGAAGACTATTCTATACGTAAAAAAAACAAACAAAGAAACAAAAAAGAACACCGTGAGGTCCAAATTAATAACCTGAATTTAGTTCTTCTCTGACAATAGAAACCTCTATTAACTAAATAAACTCATGGCTTTATTGTCAAATATGATTTAGTTTGACCTTTTTCTAGTTAAACACAAGAATTTTGAGAAATGTAAATAGAGTGAAAATTAATATGGGTTTTTGGGCTTGTGCTAAAAACAGGAGATACTCTTATGCAAAATTGTGAGATAGGGTAATACTCTTTTTTCCCTTTATCCTCCTTTCTTTTTCTTCTCTAGCTTTCTTCCATTCTACACTTTTCTCCTCACTACCTATCCTTGTTACCTATCAAAACCTATTTTCATAGGCAACCTCCATGTCCATTCCTTTATTTCTCTTTTCCTCTTCCCTTTACTCTTAGTATCCAGTGGGGTTGACTTGGCTAGTTAGTATGCAAATAATACTACCTTTCCAGCCTAAACCTTTGATGTCTTATACAAGAGGAGTGAGTAAGTTGTTAAAATTCTGGGCCATGGAATAGACATCTTTAGTTAGAGGAGTGTTTCTTAGTGTTTTACAAGGGTCATACATTTAACCTGTGATGATGGGTAGACTGCCACAGGAGGTGGGGGGATTGAAAAGGCATCTTCTCACATTGCATATTATGCTCTGCATTATTTTTCAATTCACTTACTACTTATCTATCCCAAAGCCAGAAAAACTTAAGAGAAAAATGGAGAAAGCTTAGCTTAAACAATACGTTTGAGAGGTAGAAAACATGTAATTTTCACTTTTGTTTTTAGAAGTCTACCACTCTTTGACACAAAGATAAACTAAATAGTTGTTTGCTTGTCATATGTTACAGGGTAAGTAAGATCAAAGTTCCATAGTGAGAAAATTGTAATTCATAAGATTTTTATTCAAAAGTACAAAAAAAGTAACAGATTAGAAGATCCACATACACAATGTGTGAAGTGCAAAAAAACAATTTGTGGTCAAGTGGTAAATGTCATAGTTTGTCTATAGACTTGGGTAACATTTTAACAAAGTCCTCCCTTGTACGTTTCTACACTTTATTTTTCATATCACGTGTCCTGAGATAAAATATGTCTGTATTGTCTTAAGTAAATTATACAATATAATAGCTGAGAATTTCAGAAATTAAGTCAATTTTAACTTAAATAGATTAATCCTCAAGGAAATGCTTTCTTTGCATTTTTTTATTTAAAAAAAAACTGAAAGGAAAAGATACTTTGTTGCCAGAATGATCTGGATCAGTTGACAGAATTTTTGTTATAACAAAATTAAATTTAGGAACTTAGTCAAATAAATTTTACTTTATAACTAAATAAAATTTGCCTAAATAGCAAATTTTAAAAGAAAGAGAACAGTGGAGAGAAAATGCCCTTTATGAGTCAGCAAAATGAAGTCTCTATGACAAATTACTTGATAGCTATTGGGTACTAAGTGGATTTGAAAAAGGTGGCATAAATGTATAGTTGAGTACATGCATATATGTATGTGTGCGCACACACACACACACACACACACACAGAGAGAGAGAGATTTTAATAACAGTTAATTGGGCTTTTTGAAAAATACTGGAGAGGCCCATATGATAGATTTACCTATGCAGTTAGTAGTCATTATGTTTTATTTTAAACTATTTATATGTGTAAGGCAAATATTTTATAGAGAGAATTGCCAGCTGAGATTTTGTTGTGTGTTCATTTCTGCAGGCATCTTTCTGACATACAAATACACTTCCTTCAGAAGAGCTGTCAACCTTAGTTCTGCTATGATATTTGTTCTTATACAGGATTGCAAGGTGGTGAGAGGCAGGTATTATAATAACTCTCTATTATAATTTATTTTCACAGTTGTAATAAAAAGACAGACTAAAATAACATGGAGAAGGATAGTGAAATTTTGTATCAGACAGAGATTTAAATAAGCCAAGATAATTGGTTTTATAGATCTTGAATCTAAAGAGTTTTCCATGTGACACAGACAAGCATGGAAACCAGCAGAAATGACTTCCTAAACACACAGTGTTTAATCAAGAGCATAGGTCAGATCCCCTGACATTATGTGCCAGCTTTTAACCACAAGGCTCTTTGACATCTAAAACAAACGTATGGTTTCAGCAACTTAGAAAATTCCTTCAAACACACATTATTTTGCAATCTAAAATAATTCTGTGAAGAGTATGACTTTATATAAATTCTTTAATCACTTTGGAATTTTTAAGGAACACAAACAGGCCTGACCTTTGAGCTCCTTTTACATTGACCTAGGAAGAGTATCCTATCACTCTGTACGATAGAACTTCTTCCCCAATGAGAAAGAAACATTACTTTGTACATTGTACCATTTTAAAACCATTTAGGAAGAACAAGGGCATTAATCAGAACAGAAGATTTTAAATATTTATGAACTGACTTGGAAGGAGCAGTACAACTTTTTAATTAAGCATTCTTGTTCAGTGAGTACAAAATGTCCCTTTCATGATAATATCACACCATCTCTGCTGTGAGATTCTTGCTTCATTGCTTATCATATTAAGACCTACTCCTAAGTCTAGTATTCAAGGCTTTTGATTTACTGACCTACCCATCCCATCTCTCACTATGACCAGTGAAAATCCTTTGCTCTAGTCAGACAAAATATAATTGTTATTAACCAAACTCTTAATTTTTTTCAGAATACATTTTCCCTCCTTTGCCCAGCTTTTCTGTGGTATCTTCATAACTCTGCGTATTTCTTAATTTCACTAGTGCTTGTATTATGAACTTCACATTCTAGCACTGAATGAAATACTGCATTCTAGGACACATATTATTTTAAATAATTATGCTTGTTTCTATACATGTCTTTTATAACCTCGATACAAGTGTCCTTGTATTATATTTATATTTTTTCTCCCATCTTCTACCATCATGATCATTTTATAAATATTCAAGATCCTTAAACTGAATCTGAATTCAGCATTTGCTTTATGAAATATAATCGATGATTTGGGGAGATTGAAATTTACCTAACTCAGAAATCAGAAATACCTCCATAAGTGCTTTGTTCACTATGTTATTAACATGACAAGCTTGTTGGAATAGTAATGCTGAAACTTTTAAACTAAATCCCCTCTATGCAGATCAGTGCTGCTTACTTAGTGGGGTTGGACATGATTTTATATAATACATGCAGATAGAATATGACCATTTAAGAATGGGCTCAGCAAAAGCAACAGTCAGCAATTGAGGCAAACTCTCTTAAGTTTCTGCCACTCCTTCAACAGCTGTTCCAGTGTCTGACTTAGTTCATCAGTTGGAGATGACCAGACATGACTGTTCAAACCCACAGTGGTATTATGTCAACATCTGGAAATTTATAATGTTCACTGTTTTGACTGGTTTTAAGTGTTAGAGTCATTCTGCCTAGAAAATCAGTTATTCCATTATTAAGATAAGAATGCTTATGATAAAAAATAGTTTTCTGGCTGATTGCTTTTTTTCTGGGATGGATTTAAAGGGGCATTAAAGTCAGTTTTAATCTATTTTTTAATTTGCCTTAAGACTTCAATGTAAGGAGAGTGAAGGAAGCCACCAAAATGAGAAGGGTTGGAGTTGGGCACACTAGCTCTCATTTGTGGTTAAACCAGCAGAATGGGAAAGTGTGTCAAAATTAAGAGTGTAAAGGTTTGAAAAATGGTTTATTGTACAAATTAATGCATGGAGAGGGCAATAGAAAGATATTAAACAGGAGATATCAACACATATTGAAATATTTCAATTTAAGACAAAAAATAAACATGATTAAACAAAGAATTTAAGTAAATGAAGCAAAGAGTGGAAGTCTTTTTTTGTGAACTTTATGGTAAACTTTGCTTCTCAAACATGCTTCACAAAAGAATAGATGGATGAAGCATGGACTATTACCAAGCCAAATAAGCAAGGGGGAAATTATATCCATAGAAAGAAAATAGTTAGTTTGGAATGTGGCCTGGGCAGTGAGGTTATATCTACTCTTATGTGAAGTTCTGGTGTAATTTAATGCTTAGGAGGAGTTCAGCCATGAAAACATTTTAACTTATTTCGCAGACTCTAAGAAGATCATTATAGGACTAACTCAAAGGCAAGGGTAGTCTTTATATTTAGCCTCCTCAGCAATTGGAGACAAGGTATTTTGGATTAATTGATGCCATTATATGAATATATGATTTTGTGCTAAGGGGAGATTAGATTAACATATTACTGATAGTTGAATAGCATAATTTTAATTATTAAAAAAATAAAATAAAAAGGAAATAAAGCATTTCCCTTTTGTAGTGAAAAATAATCATGGGATAAAAAATAGTTGTAAAACAGTTTTGCAAGATGAAGTCCTGGAGTTCTGTTGCACAACAATGTGAATATACTTAACACTACTGAGCTGTACACTTACAAATGGTTGAGATGAAAAATTTAATGCGACTATTTTTTTACCACAATAAAAAAATATATATTAAAAATAAATATTAAGGTTGCTGAAAATATTGGAAAAACTGAAAATACAAGAAGAGCTACTGTAGGCTGAACATAGCTGGGAGCAAAGTCAGGTATGGTCTTTCCTATTTGAGTCAAATATTTGAAAATAAATCATACAGAATGATACAAAATTATTAAAGACAAAAGAACTTTAATAATGAACTAACTTTTTAAAGGCATTTTTGTTCTGCCACTCTTAAATACATTTATATAAACCCCTGGTCTAAGTTTATCTAATTAAAACTGCTAACTATACATATACCATCTGTTTCTGTAATAATAACCTTTCTGAAGGCAAGAAAATACAGATTAAAACTGTAAACTTTACTTTTTCTTAAATTTTATTGAAGTATAGTTGATCTACAATGTAATAGGTGAGTTAGTAAGAGATATTTCCTTGTGATTTTATCAAATTTGAACTATACAGATTATAAACAATTTTGTCAAAGAGTGAAGTGAGGAAGTTGACAATTATAAATTTTTAGTGAGATTTTCCTTCTTATCACCTTATATTTGTACCAGTGGTGTACTTTTTTTTTTAATTGAAGTATAGTTGATTTACAATGTTGTGCCAATCTCTGCTGTACAGCAAAGTGACTCAGTTTTACACATATATACATTCTTTTTTCAATATTCTTTTCCATTATGGTTTATCCCAGGAGATTGGATATACTTCCCTGTGCTATACAGTAGGACCTTGTTGCTTATCCATCTTATATATACTAGTTTGCATCTGCAAATCTCAAACTCCTAGCCCTTCCCTCCCCCACCCCACCTCCCTGCCTTGGCTACCACAAGTTTGTTCTCTATGTCTGTGAGTCTGTTTCTGTTTCATAGATACGTTTATTTGTGTTGTATTTAGATTCCACATATAAAGTGTTATATAAGACCATAAACTTTAAGCAGGTTTCTAGGATTGTTGGAATACAGTTACTTTGAATTCATTTGGCATTTGCTTAAAAGAGACAGTGTTTTATATTTTTAATGTAGTATATTTTAAACTAAGCAATGATAATTTTGAGCTTTTTCATAGAAATTACATCACTGTTTTATTGTAGTAGTTTATTGGTAACACTATATGTTTCCATGAAATTAAATATATACTACAGAGATGGAAGAGTGTTGTTTGCCAATAACATATGTGAATGATTTTTTATGATGAAATTTCATACTATTTCTGAAATAGGTTAGTAGATTGTATAAGCAGGCCACAGTTGATATCTTCATCAAAAAAAAAATGTAAGGGTGCTTCCATCTCAGTCTACTAGGAAGTTTTAAGAGAAAGTTTCTTTTAATGATAATAGTTCAGGGGTCAGAAACCTAGAAACCTGATGTTACTTTGTGATTAGAGTAGCCATGTATTCACCTGAGACGTAGCTCTCACTTTTCAAATATTTGCAGAGGAAAACAAGTCTACCTATCTCTATAGGCTAAAATTATAGAAGCTTACTCTTTAGACCAATGCAATTCAGAGGAAGAAATAAGCAAAGCTGTTTTTTTGGAATCACAGTAGGCCTTAATTGTTCCTGGAAGAATTGCCTGGGGTAAACATACTTCAACCCATCCTATGGCATTTAGACAGGAACCTTTCAGCAGCATGTAGTATGGTTTGAATATCATAGTAAGACATTGGGGAGGACAACTCTTAGCACTTATGCATTAATCAAAAGAGTTGTTCACTGAAAAAACAGTATTCAGTGATCTGCTTTCCTTTGAGCATGAACAAAGGCTTTTTTCATCTCTGTCAAGGAAAGTGGAAACAGTGTATATTAGCTTGGAAAAGAAATGTCTTTAAGGAATTTCACAAGCTCATAAATCTGGAAGTGACCTTGAGAGTTCAGCTGAACTTCACTTTTAGACCACACCTAAGCCAGTCTTGGAGAGATGAGACTCTGCCCAGACAAATGAGTTCTTGAAATTCTTTGGCAATAGAAACTAAATGAGTTGTGAGATCTTTCTCTCCAAGAATAATATCTCTTGTTTTGAGTGTGGATACCTGGTCCCTTCTTAGGAAATCAATGAAAATTCCACATGTGTTAAGATTTTATCAAACACAAAGTGGGTAAAATATTAACTCACATTTCTTAAACATATATTGTAAGAGATTAACTATTAAGAGTATTTATATGAATACAATATTTAGGGGAAACAATAAGGAACATAGTATTGTTTTTATCTTCTTGCCTCAATATTGTTTTTCATTACTCAATGCTAATTTATAACATATTTACATTGGGAATAGTGAATTTTTTTTGTATTTTTCTCACTTTAGCTTTAAAGTGATTCCTTAATAATATTATTGCCATTATAACATTCATGTGTGATTTTTACTTCAAATATATATTTTTTAAATATGATGCCATTATTTTCTCTTAAAAATACAAATCACATGTTCCACCCATCAGTAGAAGCACTGGTTTGGGGCCAATGTTTCTAATTCCCTATAGCAAGCCTGCCACAATGCTTTCTTTGATTCATTACTTGCTTTTATACCTTCTGAAGTGAGAATTCTTTGGGGTACTTTAATGTTTTAAGAAATCAAAGGTATATTTCATTTAAGCAGCAAGGATTACAATACTAGCATATCATTTTACAGTCTTTACAATGAGTCTCCTTCAATGCCCATTTAAAAAAATTTTATTGAAAAAACTTTAAGTCAGAGGGAATTTGTTGTCCTATTTGAAAACCATCTAAGAAACTTTTGTTTACTGTAATGCAAGTTTTATATATTAGGCCAAGTTCATAAGAGACTAACATATACACATTTGTTATGAAATGGCTAGAAATTCCTTATCATGGTAATACTATATTTACAGATTAACTCATACTTAAATTCAGTTAAATCATAATGTTGCAGTGGTTAGTGAGTTTCTTGATTTATAAATTCAAAATAAATGGATGTTGAAACAAAGCCACACATACATATTATATAGTTTTTTTTAAATAGGAAAAAATTACAAAAGAGAAAGTAATTAAATCTATATTGGTATTTTATATCATTTACATAGCAGAACTTACTCATGGTACAAAATTGAGTTTAAAATCATATATGAAGGAAACCATAAACAAAACAAAAAGACATCCCTCAGAATGGGAGAAAAGATTTGCAAACAAAGCAACTGGCAAGGGATTAATCTCCAAAATATGCAAACAGTTCATGCAGCTCAAAATCAAAAAAACAAATAACCCAGTCAAAACATGGGAGAAGATTTAAATGGACATTTTTTTCTAAGGATGGCATACAGAGGGCCAAAAAGCACATTAAAAGATGTTCAACATCACTAATTATTAGAGAAAAGCAAATCAAAATGACAGTGAGGTATCACCTCACACCGGTCAGAATGGCTATCATCAAAAAATCTACAAACAATAAATGCTGTAGAGGGTGTGGAGAAAAGGGAACCCTCCTACACTGTCGGTGGGAATGTAAATTGGTAGAGCTGCTATGGAGAACAGTATGGAGGTTCCTTAAAAAAACTAAAAATAGAACTATCATATGATGCAGCACTTCTAATCCTAGTCATAAACCCAGAGAACACCATAATTCAAAAAATACATGCACCTCAATGTTCATTGCAGCAGTATTTACAATAACCAGGACATGGAAGCAACATAAATGTCCATCAACAGAGGAATGGATAAAGAAGATGTGGCACATATATACAATGGAATATTACTCAGCCACAAAAAAGAAGAAAATAATGCCATTTGCAGCAACATGGATGGACCTAGAGATTATCATACTGAGTGAAGTAAATCAGACACAGAAAGACAAATATCATATGATATTGCTTATATGTGGAATCTAAAATAAAGGGTACAAATGAACTTATTTACAAAACAGAAGTAGAGTCACAGATGTAGAAAACAAACTTATGATTACCAGGGGATGGGGGTGGGGAAGGATAAATTGGGAGATTGGGCTTGACATATACACACTACTATATATAAAATAGGTAACTAATAAGAACCTACTATATAGCACAGGAAAATCTACTCAATACTCTGTAATGGCCTATATGGGAAAAGAATCTAAAAACAGAGTGGATATATGTTTATGTATAACTGACTCACTTTGTTGTACAGGAGAAAGTAACACAACATTGTAAATCAACTATAATCCAATAAAATTTTTTTAAATGTATATGGATGGGGCTTCCCTGGTGGCACAGTGGTTGAGAGTCCACCTGCCGACGCAGGGGACACGGTTTGTGCCCCGGTCCGGGAAGATCCCACATGCCACGGAGCGGCTGGGCCCGTGAGCCATGGCCGCTGAGCCTGCACATCCGGAGCCTGTGCTCCACAACGGGAGAGGCCACAACAGTGAGAGGCCCGTGTACCGCAAAAAAAAAAAAAAAAAAAAAAAAAAAAAAATTATACGGATGGATATTTTTATTACTGAAAATGAGAAAATTTCCATTTCACCAGGCAGAAGAGGGAAATAGCCACATGGCACAGTGTAGATACTGTGTTCATCACTTACTAACATAAAAATAAAATTATATTAAAATTCAACTCCATATCTATAATCTTTAATCCACACTTAGTTGCTGGTACAGATATTATTTGTATCTAATTATGACTTCTTAATTAATTCATTACTTAATTCCTTAAAAATGTATTTTGTGACTGCAAGCATTGTTCTAGCTCCTGGAAATAGAGAGGGAAAACAGACAAAAATTCACATCTTTATGGAGTTACCATTGTAGTACTTGGTTGCAGACAGTATACTGATAAGTGAGTAAAATATGTAATATGCTTGATGGTCACAAATGCAATTTTAAACAGGGAACTCCAGGGACAATTAGAAAGCCTCATTGGAACACAGATTTGAGTGAGATGAGAAACTGAGCCATGTAGATATCTGAGGGGTGAAAGTTCTAGAGAGAGGAAACAGTCAGCACAGGGAACCTGAGACAGGAGTATGCCTGGAATGTTCAAAGGGGAGCAAGAAGGCAGTATGACTGAAGTGAAACAAAGTAGGAGAGTAGCAGCAACTGAGGTCAGAGAGAAGATGGGTTGAAAGAGGAGCAGCTAATGTAGGATCATGTCCATTTTATGAAACATGCTTATATTCTGGGACACCATCAGAGTATTTTGAGTGGTATGATATGATTTATATTTTAAAAGGATTATGTCAAATGCTGTGTTTAAAATAGATTTTAGAGGGACAAGCGTGAAGGCGAGGAGATCATAGAGAAGGTTACTGCAATAGTCCAGATAAAGAATAATGGAATAGCATGTGTAACTCTGGAGGTAGTGAAAAGTCGTCTAATTCTCATGCAGAACTGACAGTATTTGCTGACAGATTGAATACAGGAAATAAGATTAATAGTTCACAAAAATGATTCCAAGGTTTTAAGTTTTGGAAATGGATAAAAACAGTTGCCTTTTATTGAGATAGATTATTAACCTTCCCTCTTTCACTGTCAAAAGTACCCATGTTTGAATGATGAGTTGTATAGTCACCCTGGTTATAGGGAATAAAGCAGGAAAATCAAGGGATTGGGGAGAGGAGAGGGAATCAGTTGATTGTTTTTGACCATTAAATTTGAGATGATTCTTAGGTGTCTAAGTGGAGAAGTACAGGTGATTCGAATATAAGTATTCATCTTATGGATGAGGTCCAGGCAGGATATACAAATTTGTGAGTAGTCAGCATATTGATGGTTTTTCAGCTCATGAGACTTAAAGAGCTCACCAGACAATTTACAATCACAAAATTAATATTAATTAAGCAGATTCCTCTTTTTCTGTTATTATTGTATTCTTTTGACAGAAATTACTACTTATGCTATATATTGATGTTTCTATCACCTTAAACTCTAGAACAAATGTATTGACCATTTTTAGTATAAAATAACAATGACCCATTTTGTGTTGAAAAGAGCATTGAATTTGGGATTGCCAACCTCAGCTTCTTCCTCAGTAAATTTAGAATAAAAATATACACTAATATACTACACAATTATGCAAAACTACACAATGATTCTAAAATGAAATATTATTTCAGTGGAATATTATTTGCTTCAAAGGAATGTTGTGAGGATGAGATGAGATAATATATATGAAAGTTCTTTATAAACTATGTAAGGGCTGTGGTAAGGGCAGAATAGCAGCCACCTTGTAATTCACTTTTTATTTTTTTACATCCTTATTGGAGTATAATTGCTTTACAATGGTGTGTTAGTTTCTGCTTTATAACAAAGTGAATCAGTTATACATATACATATGTTCCCATATTTCTTCCCTCTTGCATCTCCCTCCTTCCCACCTTCTCTATCCCACCCCTCTAGGTGGTCACAAAGCACCGGGCTGATCTCCCTGTGCTATGTGGCTGCTTCCCACTAGCTATCTATTTTACATTTGGTAGTGTATATATGTCCATACCACTCTCTCACTTTGTCACAGCTTACCCTTCCCCCTCCCCATATCCTCAAGTCCATTCTCTAGTAGGTTTGTGCCTTTATTCCTGTCTTACCTGTAGGTTCTTCATGACATTTTTTTCTTAAATTCCATATATATGTGTTAGCATACGGTATTTGTCTTTCTCTTTCTGACTTACTTCACTCTGTCCATCATCGGATGAATGGATAAAGAAGATGTGGCAAATATATACAATGGAATATTACTCAGCCATAAAAAGAAACAAAATTGAGCTATTTGTAATGAGGTGAATGGCCCTAGAGTCTGTCATACAGAGTGAAATTCACTTTGATTCCCATAGGCTTGCACAGTTCACGAGTAAGGTTTAGAGAAAGAACAAATGAGAGACAGAGAATATAGTGGAGAATCAGTTGACATATTAATTTGTTAGTTTTCAAATTAACAGGCTGATATCTTTCTTCTCATACTGTTTCCTCACCTCTCCTGTTCACTGACTTCATTCTTTGCATTCATTTCATACATTAAAGGAATATTATTTTCCATATAAACAGTTTGAAAATTATTTTCTGCTTAGATAAGATGAAAATTGGCAGGTGAATACAAAATGACATAAGGCTTCTGAAAGAGTTCCCTTAGCTTTGAGAAAGAGTGGAAACAAGGTGATATTGATAACCACTGAAATACATATTAATGCATATTAATAGCTGGAAACTGTAAGTTTCATCCTCTTATAGTTTTTTTTTTTTTTTTTTAAACATCTTTATTGGGGTATAATTGCTTTACAATGGTGTGTTAGTTTCTGCTTTATAACAAAGTGAATCAGTTATACATATACATATGTTCCCATATGTCTTCCCTCTTGCGTCTCCCTCCCTCCCACTCTCCCCATCCCACCCCTCCAGGTTGTCACAAAGCACCGACCTAATATCCCTGTGCCTTGCGGCTGCTTCCCCCTAGCTATCTACCTTACTACGTTTGTTAGTGTGTATATGTCCATGACTCTCTCTCGCCCTGTCAAAACTCACCGTTCCCCCTCCCCATATCCTCAAGTCCATTCTCCAGTAGGTCTGCGTCTTTATTCCTGTCTTACCCCTAGGTTCTTCAAGACATTTTTTTCCCCTTAAATTCCATATATATGTGTTAGCATATGGTATTTGTCTTTTTCTTTCTGACTTACTTCACTCTGTATGACAGACTCTAGGTCTATCCATCTCATTACAAATAGCTCAATTTCATTTCTTTTTAAGGCTGAGTAATATTCCATTGTGTATATGTGCCACATCTTCTTTATCCATTCATCCGATGATGGGCGCTTAGGTTGTTTCCATCTCCGGGCTATTGTAAATAGAGCTGCAATGAACATTTTGGTACATGACTCTTTTTGAATTTTGGTTTTCTCAGGGTATATGCCCAGTAGTGGGATTGCTGGGTCATATGGTAATTCTATTTGTAGTTTTTTAAGGAACCTCCATACTGTTCTCCATAGTGGCTGAACCAATTCACATTCCCACCAGCAGTGCAAGAGTGTCCCCTTTTCTCCACCTCTCTCCAGCATTTATTGTTTCTAGATTTTTTGATGATGGCCATTCTGACTGGTGTGAGATGATATCTCATTGTACTTTCAATTTGCATTTCTCTAATGATTAATGATGTTGAGCATTCTTTCATGTGTTTGTTGGCATTCTGTATATCTTCTTTGGAGAAATGTCTATTTAGGTCTTCTGCCCATTTTTGGATGGGGTTGTTTGTTTTTTGTTATTGAGCTGCATGAGCTGCTTGTAAATTTTGGAGATTAATCCTTTGTCAGTTGCTTCATTTGCAAATGTTTTCTCCCTTTCTGAGGGTTGTCTTTTGGTCTTGATTATGGTTTCCTTTGCTGTGCAAAAGCTTTGAAGTTTCATTAGGTCCCATTTGTTTATTTTTGTTTTTATTTCCATTACTCTAGGAGGTGGGTCAGAAAGGATCTTGCTGTGATTTATGTCATACAGTGTTCTGCCTATGTTTTCCTCTAAGAGTTTGATAGTTTCTGGCCTTACATTTAGGTCTTTAATCCATTTTGAGCTTATTTTTGTGTATGGTGTTAGGGAGTGATCTAATCTCATACTTTTACATGTACCTGTCCAGTTTTCCCAGCACCATTTATTGAAGAGGCTGTCCTTTCTCCACTGTACATTCCTGCCTCCTTTATCAAAGATAAGGTGTCCATATGTGCGTGGGTTTATCTCTGGGCTTTCTATCCTGTTCCACTGATCTATCTTTCTGTTTTTGTGCCAGTACCATACTGTCTTGATTACTGTTGCTTTGTAGTATAGTCTGAAGTCAGGGAGCCTGATTCTTCCAGCTCCTTTTTTCGTTCTCAAGATTGCTTTGGCTATTCGGGGTCTTTTGTGTTTCCATACAAATTGCGAAATTTTTTGTTCTAGTTCTGTGAAAAATGCCAGTGGTAGTTTGACAGGGATTGCATTGAATCTGTAGATTGCTTTGGGTAGTAGAGTCATTTTCACAATGTTGATTCTTCCCATCCAAGAACATGGTATATCTCTCCATCTATTTGTATCATCTTTAATTTCTTTCATCAGTGTCTTATAATTTTCTGCATACAGGTCTTTCGTCTCCTTAGGTAGGTTTATTCCTAGATATTTTATTCTTTTTGTTGCAATGGTAAACGGGAGTGTTTTCTTGATTTCACTTTCAGATTTTTCATCATTAGCATATAGGAATGCCAGAGATTTCTGTGCATTCATTTTGTATCCTGCTACTTTACCAAATTCATTGATTAGCTCTAGTAGTTTTCTGGTAGCATCTTTAGGATTCTCTATGTATATAGTATCATGTCATCTGCAAACAGTGACAGCTTTACTTCCTCTTTTCCGATTTGGATTCCTTTTATTTCCTTTTCTTCTCTGATTGCTGTGGCTAAAACTTCCAAAGCTATGTTGAATAAGAGTGGTGAGAGTGGGCAACTTTGTCTTGTTCCTGATCTTAGTGGAAATGCTTTCAGTTTTTCACCATTGAGGATGATGTTTGCTGTGGGCTTGTCATATATGGCCTTTATTATGTTGAGGAAAGTTCCCTCTATGCCTACTTTCTGGAGGGTTTTTATCATAAATGGATGTTGAATTTTGTCGAAAGCTTTCTCTGCATCTATTGAGATGATCATATGGTTTTTCTCCTTCAATTTGTTAATATGGTTTATCACATTGATAGATTTGCGTATATTGAAGAATCCTTGCATTCCTGGAATAAACCCCACTTGATCATGGTGTATGCTCCTTTTAATGTGCTGTTGGGTTCTGTTTGCTAGTATTTTGTTGAGGATTTTTGCATCTATGTTCATCAGTGATATTGGCCTGTAGTTTTCTTTCTTTGTGACATCCTTCTCTGGTTTTGGTATCAAGGTGATGGTGGCCTCGTAGAAGGAATTTGGGAGTGTTCCTCCCTCTGCTATATTTTGGAAGAGTTCGAGAAGGATAGTTGTTAGCTCTTCTCTAAACGTTTGATAGAATTCGCCTGTGAAGCCATCTGGTCCTGGGCTTTTGTTTGTTGGAAGATTTTTAATCACAGTTTCAATTTCAGTGCTTGTGATTGGTCTGTTCATATTTTCTATTTCTTCCTGATTCAGTCTTGGCAGGTTGTGCATTTCTAAGAATTTGTCCATTTCTTCCAGATTGTCCATTTTATTGGCGTAGAGTTGCTTGTAGTAATTTCTCATGATTTTTTTTATTTCTGCAGTGTCAGTTGTTACTTCTCCTTTTTCATTTCTAATTCTATTGATTTGAGTCTTCTCCCTTTTTTTCTTGATGAGTCTGGCTAGTGGTTTATCTATTTTCTTTATCTTTTCAAAGAACCATCTTTTAGTTTTATTGATCTTTGCTATCGTTTCCTTCATTTCTTTTTCATTTATTTCTGATCTGATTTTTATGATTTCTTTCCTTCTGCTAGCTTTGGGGTATTTTTGTTCTTCTTTCTCTAATTGCTTGAGGTGCAAGGTTAGGTTGTTTATTTGAGATGTTTCCTGCTTCTTAAGGTGGGCTTTTATTGCTATAAACTTCCCCCTTAGAACTGCTTTTGCTGCATCCCATAGGTTTTGGGTCGTTGTGTCTCCATTGTCATTTGTTTCTAGGTATGTTTTTATTTCCTCTTTGATTTCTTCAGTGATCACTTCATTAGTAAGTAGTGTATTGGTTAGCCTCCATGTGTTTGTATTTTTTACAGATCTTTTCCTGTAATTGATATCTAGTCTCATGGCGTTGTGGTCAGAAAAGATACCTGATACAATTTCAGTTTTCTTAAATTTACCAAGGCTTGATTTGTGACCCAAGATATGATCTATCCTGGAGAATGTTCCATGAGCACTTGAGAAAAATGCGTATTCTGTTGTTTTTGGATGGAGTGTCCTATAAATATCAATTAAGTCCTCTTTTTTAATGTATCATTTAAAGCTTGTGTTTCCTTATTTATTTTCATTTTGGATGATCTGTCCATGGGTGAAAGTGGGGTGTTAAAGTCCCCTACTATGAATGTGTTACTGTCAATCTCCCCTTTTATGGCTGTTAGTATTTGCCTTATATATTGAGGTGCTCCTATGTTGGGTGCATAAATATTTACAATTGTTATATCTTCTTCTTGGAACGATCCCTTGATCATTATGTAGTGTCCTTCTTTGTCTCTTTTAATAGTCCTTATTTTAAAGTCTATTTTGTCTGATATGAGAATTGCTACTCCAGCTTTCTTTTGGTTTCCATTTGCATGGAATATCTTTTTCCATCCCCTTACTTTCAGTCTGTATGTGTCTCTAGGTCTGAAGTGGGTCTCTTGTAGACAGCATATATAAGGGTCTTGTTTTTGTATCCATTCAGCCAATCTATGTCTTTTGGTGGGAGCATTTAGTCCATTTACATTTAAGGTAATTATCGATATGTATGTTCCTATTCCCATTTTCTATATTGTTTTGGGTTCGTTATTATAGATCTTTCCCTTCTCTTGTGTTTCTTGTCTAGAGAAGTTCCTTTAGCATTTGTTGTAAAGCTGGTTTGGTGGTGCTGAACTCTCTCAGCTTCTGCTTGTCTGTAAAGATTTTAATTTCTCCATCCAATCTGAATGAGATCCTTGCTGGGTAGAGTAGTCTTGGTTGCAGGTTTTTCTCCTTCATCACTTTCAGTATGTCCTGCCACTCCCTTCTGGCTTGTAGGGTTTCTGCTGAGAGATCAGCTGTTAATCTTACGGGGATTCCCTTGTGTGTTATTTGTTGTTTTTCCCTTGCTGCTTTTAATATGCTTTCTTTGTATTTAATTTTTGACAGTTTGATTAGTATGTGTCTTGGCGTATTTCTCCTTGTATTTATCCTGTATGGGACTCTCTGTGCTTCCTTGACTTGATTAACTATTTCGTTTCCCATATTAGGGAAGTTTTCAACTATAACCTCTTCAAATATTTTCTCAGTCCCTTTCTTTTTTTCTTCTTCTTCTGGAACTCCTATAATTCGAATGTTGGTGCGTTTATTGTTGTCCCAGAGCTCTCTGAGACTGTCCTCATTTCTTTTCATTCTTTTTACTTTATTCTGCTCTGCAGTAGTTATTTCCACTACTTTATCTTCCAGGTCACTTATCCGTTCTTCTGCCTCAGTTATTCTGCTATTGATCCTATCTAGAGTACTTTTAATTTCATTTATTGCATTGTTCATCGTTGCTTGTTTCCCCTTTATGTCTTCTAGTTCCTTTTTAACTGTTTCTTGCATTTTGTCCATTCTACTTCCAAGATTTTGGATCATCCTTATTATCATTATTCTGAATTCTTTTTCAGGTAGATTGCCTATTTCCTCTTCATTTCTTAAGTCTGGTGGGTTTTTATCTTGCTCCTTCATCTGCTGTGTGTTTTTCTGTCTTCTCATTTTGCTTATCTTACTGTGTTTGGGGTCTCCTTTTTGCAGGCTGCACTTCATAATTCCCGTTGTTTTTGATGTCTGTCTCCAGTGGCTAAGTTTGTTTCAGTGGGTTGTGTAGGCTTCCTGGTGGAGGGGACTAGTGCCTATGTTGTGCTGGATGAGGCTGGATCTTGTCTCTCTAGTGGGCAGGTTCACGTCTGGTGGTGTGTTTTGGGGTGTCTGTGGCCTTATTATGATTTTAGGCAGCCTCTCTGCTAATGGGTGGGGTTGTGTTCCTGTTTTGCTAGTTGCTTGGCATAGGTTGTCCAGCACTGTGGCTTGCTGGTCGTTGAGTGAAGCTGGGTGCTGGTGTTAAGATGGAGGTCTCTGGGAGATTTCCGCCATTTAATATTATGTGGAGCTTGGAGGTCTCTTGTTGACCACTGTCCTGAAGTTGGCTCTCCTACCTCAGAGGCAGAGCCCTGACTCCTGGGCTGGAGCACCAAGAGCCTTTCATCCACACGGCTCAGAATAAAAGGGAGAAAAAGTAGAGAGAATTAGTAGAAGTATGAGGAAAGAAAGAAGGAAAGGAGGAAAGGAAGGCAAGAAGAAAGAAGCAAAGAAGGAAAGAAAGGAGAGAGGGAGGGAGGGAGGAAGGAAGGAAGGAAGGAGGGAAAGAAGGAAAAAAGACAGAAAGAAAGAAGATACAGTAAAAATAAAATAAAGTATAATATAGTTATTGAATTAAAAAATATTTAGAAAAAAAAAGGGACGGATAGAACCTTAGGACAAGTGTTGGAAGCAAAGCTATACAGAGAAAATCTTACACTGAAGCATACACATACACGTTCACAAAAAGAGGTAAAGGGGGAAAAATCATAAATCTTGCTCTCAGAGACCACCTCCTCAATTTGGGGTGATTCGTTGTCTAAAGGAGGGAAGGAAGGAAGGAAAGAAAGAAAGAAAGAACGAAGGTAAAGTGTAATAAAGTTATTGCAATTAAAATTAATTATTAAGAAAAAAATTTTTTTTAGAAACCATGGATGGATAGAGCCCTAGGACAAATGGTGGAAGCAAGAGTATACTGACAAGATCTCACACAGAAGCATACACCTACACATTCACAAAAAGAGGAAAAGGGAAAAAAATCATAGATCCTGCTTCTAAATTCCACCTCTTCAATTTGGGATCATTCCTTGTCTATTCAGGTATTCCACAGATGCAGGGTATATCAAGTTGATTGTGGAGCTTTAATCCACTGCTTCTGTGGCTGCTGGGAGTGATTTCCCTTTCTCTTCTTTGTTCTCACAGCTCACAGGAGCTCAGCTTTGGATTTGGCCCTGCCTCTGCGTGTAGGTCGCTGGAGGGCGTCTGTTTTTTCCTCAGACAGGACGGGGTTAAAGGAGCCGCTGATTCGGGGGCTCCGGCTCACTCAGGCCGGGGGTTGGGGGATGGGGGAAGGAGGGGCACTGCGTGCGGGGCGGGCCTGCGGCGGCAGAGGCGGCGTGACGTTGCGGCAGAGGCCGGCGTGACATTGCACCACCCTGAGGCCCGCCGTACGTACTCCCGGGGAAGTTGTCCCTGGATCCCGGGAACCTGGCAGTGGCGGGCTGCACAGGCTCCGCGGAAGAGGGGTGTGGAGAGTGACCTGTGCTCGCACACAGGCCCCTTGGTGGCAGCAGCAGCAGCCTTAGCATCTCCTGCCCGTCTCTGGGGTCCGCGCTTCTAGCTGCGGCTCGCCCCCGTCTCTGGAGTTCCTTTAAGCAGCACTCTTAAACCCCTCTCCTCGCGCACCAGGAAACAAAGAGGGAAGAAAAAGTCTCTTGCCTCTTCGGCAGGTGCAGGCTTTTCCCCGAACTCCCTCCCGGCTAGTCGTGGTGCACTAACCCCTTTAGGCTATGTTCAAGCCGCCAATCCCAGTCCTCTCCCTGTGCTCAGTCCAAAACCGAAACCCGAGCCTCAGCTCGCAGCCCCGCCCGCCCCGGCCGGTGAGCAGACAAGCCTCTCGGGTTGGTGAGTGCCGGTCGGCACCAATCGTCTCTGCAGGAATCTCCCCGCTTTGCCCTCCGCACCCGTCGCTGTGCACTACTCCGAAGTCCCGAAGCTCCCCCCTCCGCCTCCCGCAGTCTCCGCCCGCGGAGGGGCTTCCTAGTGTGTGGAAACTTTTCCTCCTTCACAGCTCCCTCCCACTGGTGCCCGTGCCATCCTTATTCTTTTGTCTCTGTTTTTTCTTTTTTTCTTTTGCCCTACCCAGGTACGTGGGGAGTTTCTTGCCTTTTGGGAGGTCTGAGGTCTTCTGCCAGCCTTCAGTAGGTGTTCTGTAGGAGTTGTTCCACGTGTAGATGTATTTCTGGTGTATCCGTGGGGAGGAAGGCGATCTCCGCGTCTTACTCTTCCGCCATCTTCAAGGTCCCCCCCCCTTATAGTTTTAACTCTCTACATGTAGGTAAAACTCTTTGTAGTTATTTGTTGTCTGATAAGATTGCTAATTTATGTACCTTTTCAACTCCCCATGGAGGTTATGTAGCCTGGGACCACAATGCTAAGGGAATGACAGAAACAGAATTTACAAAGACATACAATATACATTTAAAAAACTGCAAGTAATCTTAGCTTCCAATATTTTAGGAAGCTAGAACAGAGTAATTTATCACTCAAAACAAATAAGGGAGAAGATTAAAATGCTTTGTAATCTAAAAAGCCATTTTAATCTCATAACATAACTATACTGTAATTACACATCTTACTAAAATATTATGATTACATATTATGTATATATTAATAATTACAAAATTCGCTCTTATATATGGCTGTTGCATCAGTACCATGTCTTACAGTTTTTTAGCAGTATATGATTTCCTATGTTGTAAAAGTCACTTTTAACAATTTGGCATACATTGAATACAAAATTATTTCTTTACTATAAGAGCATCAATAAATAACACATTTATTTTATTAATTGTTATTGCCCAGCTTTTTTCTAGTTGTGGCAATGAATGACCTTAATTTTAAACTTCTCATCAGCAAAGTTAAGTAGTGAGTTTCCATTATCACTATCAATATTGATTTTCTAATACATGTAAGGGGTTAAATAAAATCAATTATTTTTAATATTAGACAAAGTTTAATTGAGGATAGTTTCGAACAGTAGCTTAATGCCCCTAATTAAAATACCCTCAGTAGCAGGTTGATTTCAGGAGACAGTTTTTATGGAGGAACTTTTTAAGCAAGGGAAGATGAGAAGACCAAGTTAGAAGTTGTTTACAAGAATCTGTAGGTATGGAGATGAAGAAGAAAATTATCCAAGTTGCCTGGAGTGTATGAGGTGCTTGCAAATGTTTCCAAGAAAGTCCATCAGAAAAGAAGCTCTCTAGTATATTATAGAAAGAAAAAATGGGAAGTAAAATATATTTTGACATTTTTTTAAGGCAACAATTTTTTTGCTTCTTATTCTTTTGACAGTATATAAGGAAATTTTTTTTCACCTCCATGTATCATGTTTTAAAGGCTGGAGCATGATAAACCCTTGTAAGTTGAATATCAATTCACTCCTGTTTTTTTTTTTACTTGTTTAGTTGTATGGCCTGTAATGTTTTACCTGTGCAGAAAAATACATGTAATAGGATTTTGCTGTCAATAAAAGAGGTAGATATTTAACTGAATGAGCAACAATAGTGAGATAATTGCCTTCTTATGTTTAGCAACACAAATCAAACCATTATAAAGCATATGAGTGCTGATACGTAAATGAACAACATAGTTGCAAGCCATTTTCCTCATTTTACTTTTTCGTTTTCATTAACAAACTAACCTGCCAACATTTTTAACCTGTGCAATATCAAATTGGCTCTTTAATGACTCCCATTTCTATCATAATTAAAGATTTAAAGGTTGACTTCATAGCAAAGATCAATCACTTTCTGTAAATTTTGGAGAAGTGGCACTCGTTGCTGTTTTGTTATTTATTTAGGCTATTTTATTATCTCCCAGATATTTTGTTACCAGTAAAGGTGACTACAACTTAATTTTATGGATACATATACCCTCATATGCTAGCAAATGCTTTTAATCTTGGGTGGTACACAGAGAATGACCAATCATCCTGGGAAGGATTTTCCAGGAGGTGGGACTGTAATTGCTAAAATTGAGAGACTCTTGGGCAAACTGATACCTATCTTAGCAGATATCATTAATATATTTGAAAGTAGTTATTATCAAAATCAAATCAGGTGTATCACAAGTGAAACTACTAAAGCTAAGTAAGGTAAGGTGTTGCCAGACGTCCAAATTAAAAGATGTATGCAGGGTTCTAATGGCCCCCACAACGCTCGTGACCCTGAGAGAAGACCATATAGGTACTGGGTCATTCCTCCCAAACATCCACCACGTCCATGTCTGGCATATAATAGGTGCTCCACAAATGTGCAGGCAAATGAACTTTTTTTTTTTTTTTAAATTTAGGAAGCGCTGACCTATTGATAGAGAGCACCAAAATAAATAATGTATTTTCTTTAAAATCCATATTTCTACACAAAATTCCCATACCTCTCACTTTTGACAAACTGTTTCAAAAGCTCTACTAATAATGTCATAAAATAAATTTTGCAGAAGCTTAAGTGCAATCTATGCATAAAAGCCTATCTACACACAAAGTAATAACAGGATCACAAAAGTATCTCAGATACATATGGGAAAAGAAATTAGGATCTTAATTTATCTACCTTTAAGTGGACAATTTTTGAGAAAATTAAGATAATATTAGTCTTTATATTATTGAGAAATATTTAATAACTTTAATTTTATAAAGAGCAAATATAAACATCTTTTTAGACTTAATTAGATAATATTTAAATTAACTTTTATTCAGATATTTAGATTAATTTAAAAAGTAAATGAGCGCTAGAGCCTTATAATTAAATTGGCATCTTATATTTAAATTAAAAAATCTTAATTTTATATTTTTAGTACTCTTAAGCTTTTCAAAGTATAATTCCATTTTATATAACTTTTATGGTTGTGCCAAATTAAGTTTTGTGTTATGTAAGGATTAGTTTGAAAAGTCATTGGAGATATAAACAGGGAGCTATGTTAATTGTATCATAGTAGTAAGAGTAATACAGTGCTGGAGACAGTCCAACAGAAAAGTTAGGTTAGAGTGAAATAATATTTTCCATATAAAAAGGAAGTTATCAGCAGGAACATATTTCTTCTTGGATTGTACATTCTGGATAAGTTGTTAATATAGTTTAATAAAATATAGTAAATTCCATGGTAGCAACTACAACAAAAAAATTTGGTTCTTAGACATTGACAAAAAGACATTGATTTTATATATCACTTTTTGATGTTTTGTGGAAGGAAAATGGTATGTTTATTTCTCATTTCTGAGCCCATATCCATTATGTTAGAGTTGGATTGGATATTTAACTCTTCAGAACACTCCTTTGTTGTAGAAGAAATCTAATTATTTCTCTGCTTTCTCTTTGAGTGACTAGAATCAGAAATAATATGTGGAAAATGGGATAAACATAGAAAAAATTAACATTATTATTTAAACTATGGGTATCATGAGCTCTAAATAGAATTAGGTCTTTGTTTATACCATTACTCTCCTGAAATACCTTCTCATCTCTTTTGTACTTTTCATCTTCCATGAAAATTTCCCTGTCCATCCCAGCCCATTTTGGTCTTTCCTGCAACTAAACTCTAGCAAATGTACTAGTCATTTGAAATTGTAGCTCCTTGAGTAGAGTGCTTAAAATATACATCCTAGTAGTCAACAAAATACTTTAGTTAACTAATTCTCTAACTCAGCCCTTATTCCCTAAAAATCATTTAAACTAAGAAAATCTGTGTAGTGATGAAATTTCAGTTAACTGTGAAAAGAGTGAGATACTAAGGTATATGTTCCTAGTCTGAGAGCAAGAATTTCCGAGTCTGAGGGGGAGATTAATACTAACCAAATGTGTTTTCCCTGCTAATAGGTCCTTTCAGAGCCACACTCTGTCATAGTTTGCAACCTCAGTGCTAGCATAGATGCCCTCTATATCCCAATATTTTAGGAAACTCCACCCATGAGATGATGAACTTACCTCCAGATGAAGAAATATCTAACCCTATATGAATTGTCTTCATGTTATTTATCTAGTCTTCTTGTGGTAATTCCATAACTTGAGCAGGTTTTGCTTTTTGATGACCTGGAGGAATCCAATGGGCCCTGATTAATAAAGATAGTAACATGCTATTGTCATCTTTTTGTTTATCTCCCAAAGTGCTTTTTTATTTCTTTATTTTCTTATCACATTATTTGTTCAATTTTTTTCAACTGCACTATATTGAGTACCTATTTTATTTCAAGCATTGAGGTAAGTGGTGATGAGCAACACACCTGCTCTCCTGGAGGAGCTTAGTGTATAGTTTGGGAAACAGACATCATTCACATAAATACATGGCAAAATTGCAGCTGTGACAAGAGTTTCTGAGAAGTACAAGGTACACAATTGGGGTATATAATTTAAGAAAGTCAGGAAGAAATATCTGAGGAAGTGACACAAGCTGAAATCTAAAGGATTACTAGAGGATACCTAGATGAATAATGTTGGAAAAGTGTTCCAGTGAAGAGGGATGCACAGTGCAATGGCCCATAGGGAGAATGTGAATGAAGGCCAGTGTGACTAAAATGGAGAGAGTAAGGAAGTGTGCAGTGCAAAATAAGGTAGAATAAAGGAAGAGATGTGGATTTAAGCTCAACGATCATGTAATTTGATCATGATTATATGGAACAGAATCTACATCTTTTGCCTCATCCTGTGCCACAAAGTTCCTTCCTTGCATCCTGTCTTTCTCTTATCACATTATAACCTTATATTTACTTCACTAGACTGCTACCCTGTTGACCATGTTTAGCTCATTTTTTGTTGTCCCCAAATCCAAACCCGATATCCATCCTCTACTTGAGACTCATATTTTTGTGGGAGGCAGAACGAAGAGCTGTATTGAACTTCAAATGTTTTTGTATTTTCAGCATTTGGCACAGCATTGAACACAAAGACAATAATTAAGATATTTTACTGAATGAAGGAATAGTGGATGTGACACATGTTGTGGGAAGGCTTGCTTGTAATCTGACATCAGCTTTGAAGATGAAATTACTAAATTTCCCTAATGTGTTTCCCATAATAAATTATTTTATTTTTGAATTTTATTTTATTTTTTATACAGCAGGTTCTTATTAGTTATCTATTTTATAACCTATCACAAGACTAGTAAGTATAATAGGAAATGAGATACAGCCCTATTGTCAAAAAGGTGATTGTCTACCTAGAGAAAACAAGCTATAAATGCAAGCAATACCTTGAGCTAAGAGTGAAGTAATACATTAACAAGTGGGAAATAATGCTGAATACACAACATATGTGCTAAAAGAACATAAAGGAACAAGTGTTTAGTGTGGAGTGGGATGAATCAGGGAAGGCTTTTAAGATGAACTAATTTTTAACTCATATCTTAAATGTAAGAGGGACATTGATTTCCAAATAAGAAGCTATAAGTTTGTTTGGGAAGGGTCTGGGGAGTGGTAAAGGAGCAAATGCACAAGCTCAAAGGTTTTCCATATATTTGCCTTCAATTTTCCTTTAAAAACTATAGTTGAGCTTTGTTGTTTTTACAAATGTGCAGCTGGTCAATCTATATGCCTTATTTATAGGCTCTTCATTACCTGTAAAATAAGTTATTTGAGAGCAGAAAGACTTAATATATTTATACAATCCAAATGATATATCCCAAATTTAAGATAGCAACATATCTATCTAACACATGTGTATTGGAAAAAAAGGCCCCCCCAGTCATATACGGACAAGTTTCAAGAGTATAAGTCTTGGTATGAAAAATAAAGCAGGACCTTGTTCTATTCTCATTTCCTATTCTCCATAGACATCTATTTCCAACATCTTTAGCTCATTATTTTGGTTTAATTTCATATTTCGAAGATAGTCGCATTTTTACTTTGCTACTTGTTGATTTACGCATTTTAGGAATTGACTTTAAATTCGGTCTTCTTTTATAGCTTCCCCACCCTGTTAAACATACACACACACACAAACACACACACACACACACACACACACAACTTTCCATCCCTCTCATTTTCCCAAGAGTTATATAATTGTAATTCTAGTTAGAACAGTAATCAGTTCTTATATTATAACTGTGTAAAATCAATTGCTCAACCATTATTATTTCTTTTTCTTTCTCTTGTACAATATTTTATTCATCATAGAATTAAGTATAGTCTTGGTCTCCCTCCTCATTGGTTTGTTTCTATGTACTTTATTAATTGAACTCTACACTCTCCAAGTGTAAACCTCTATTTTTAATACATTCAAATACATTAGGCATTCTATCAATTTCATCTCCCTGAAGAGACTCCTCCTGGAGCCTTATGACCTACTGTAAAATTGACTGCTTGGCTATCATTTTGGAACTGCCCTTCATGAACATCCTGGAGATTATTTTGCTCTTCTGTTTTGTTGGATGCTGTTCAGAATCCTATGTCTTCCTCTTCCCAGGATTTTACTCACTTGTTTAGTGGAACATATTCTCCAGGACCTTTTTTGAGAAAGGTTCCATGACATGTGACTTATTTTAAGCCTATTGGTCTAAAAGTGTTTCAATTCTCCTTTCATACACGAGAAATAAAACTATTTGAGCAAAGATTCCTAAGTGGGAAAGCATTTTTCATTCACAGCTGAAAGCATTGCTTAACAATTTTACAGCATCTGTGTCTTTTTTGAGAAGCCATTCTACTTGATCTTTGCTTGAAGCCTTTCCTTTTTTCTCTCTTTTATAGAAGTTTGTAGGTTAATTTATTTTTGGACAGTATTCAGAAACTTTACAATGATTTGCCTTGATATAGATTGATTTTTATCCCATCTCCAGGCATTTGATGATCTTTGGGAATATGCAAGCTATTCATTTCAGCCCTGTGATATTTTGTTAATATTTCCTTTGATTTCCTCTCTTAACATTTCTCTCTTCACTCTTGTAACTCTTAAAATTCAATGTTGTAATCATTGGATTTCTCTCTAATTTTATTATCTTTTAACTACTATTTTCATCTGTCTTTTTATTCTACTTCCTGAAAGATAGAATTATTTCTATTTTTCAAATCTTCCATTGAGTTTTACATTTCTACTATCACTTTTCTAATTACCAAGAGTAATATTGGGTTCTCTGAACGTTATTGTTAGAGCATTCTATTTTTGTTTAATAAAAATAATGTATTCTTATCACTTTGAGAATATTATTTGTAGCTTTAATTTTTTTCCTTGCATATTTTTTGTCCTATATACTACTTTTCTCTGTTTTTACTTTGGTCTTTTATATTAAATAGTTTCCCAAATATCTGGTGATATACAACTTCCTTCTTATTAAAAGTGGGGCACTAAAAATCTATGTGAAAGTTCTGTACACACAAGTTGGGTTTGTTCACTTTAGTTTTCACTTTTCAGTGATCTGTCAGGCTGTTTCCTTGAGGAACCCATTATATCAATATATTTGCATATTTTTCTCTTGGAGTAGTCAGTTTTCCCAGAGAAGACTATCACCCAATTCTGCCAGCATGACATATCCCTGAACACCAGGTTTCCAGGAACTGAGTGGAGGAAAAAGTTGAAGAACATATAATTTTAATATGTGAATTTTCACTTAACCCATTTGTTTTCAGAATGAAACTACTTTCTTCTACTCTGCTTTGTATTCCTGCATTGAGAAACTCTGTTTTACCCTTTTCAGAAAATAACTCTGTGTGTAAGAAATGGAGGAGGTTGTTGGGGAGGGAAAGTTGCACGGTTGATTGAGCAAGTGTTCCTTGCTCAATTTATTTGAAAAAAGCCTGTTAGGGCTTTGATTCATTTTAAAATGTCACTATAGATCAATTTGGGGAAGATTCCCATTTTAACAAGACTATATTTTCCAATCTATAAATATATCTCTCCCGTTATTTAGGTGTTCTTTAATTTCCCTTTTCAATGTTTTGTGGACTTTTTAAATTAAATTTATTCCTAATTGTTTCATTTTTGATGCCATTTTGAATAGAGTTTTATGTTTCATTTTCTAGTTGTTTACTGTTAATGTATACATATGGAATTGATTTTTATATTGACTTTATTATTTCCAGTAGATTTCTGTTAATTCCATACAATCAAATTGCTTGCAAATAAGGACAGTTTTACTATCCCTTACATAGTCAATACACACTTTATTTTTTTCTCCTGCCAAAATACTGAGTATAATATTAAAAAGGGTATTGAAAGAGGATATCTTTGCTATGTTGTTCAAAGTATGCGGAAAGCATTGATCCTTTCACTATTAAGAGTGATGTTGTCTGTAGATTTCTCATAAATATCAGTAGTCAATATGAAGGACTTCCCTACTATTCCTAGTTGGCTGAGAGTGTTTTTATCATGAAAGGGCATGAATTTTGTCAAATAATTTTTGTGCATCTTTTGAAATGGTGATATGATTTTTGTCCTCAACTGTATTAAAATGGTATCTGACAATGCTTGATTATTAAATGTGAAACAAGCCTCATATTCTCTAGATAAACTCCATGTGGCCATGATGTAATGTCATTAAAAATATTTTTTATTTGATTTGATATTATTTAGATAATTACTTTTGTATCCACATTTATGAGTGATATTTGTCTATAGTTTTCTTGCAGTGTCTTCATCTGGTTTTGGAATCAGGGTAACTCTGGCCTCATAAAATGAGTTGGGAAGTGTTCCTTGCTTCTCTATTTGCTGAAAGAGCTTGTCTAAGATTGGTATTATGCCTTTAAAAAACTATTTGATAAAATTCACCAGTGAAGCCATCAGGACATTTCTTATTGGAAATGTTTAAAATTAAGAATTTGATTTTATTAATTGTTATGTCTTACAAGTTGAGAAAGTTAGGGTAACTTTCTTCCTCTCTGAACTTTTCCTATTCATCTAAGTTGTCAAACTCATTTGAATGAAGTTGCTTATAATAATTCCTTTTCCTTTTACTGTCTGAAATGTGTGGTGTTATCCTATCTTTAATTCTTTATATTGGTTAATTAGTTTTCTGTTTATTTTTCTTAAACATAATGGCAAAATTTTATCACTTTTGTTGATTTTTCAAGGAATCAGGTTTTGGTTTTATTAATTTTCTCTGTGTTTCTGTTTTCAATCAAATTGATTTCTTCTCTCGATTATTTCCTTTCTTCTGCTTGATTTAGGTTTAAATCATTTTTCTATTCGGTTTCCTAAAGAAACTGCTTAGGTCATATGTTAAGAACTTTATTTTTTACTAATAGGCATTAAAAGGTATAAATATCTCTCTAAGTCCTGTTTTAATTATATCACATCAATTTTGGTATATTGTATTTTCATTATCATTCATCCAATATAATTACTTATTTTTCCTATGACTTGTACTTGAACGAAATGTTTATTCAGAAATAAATAATTTATTTTCAAATATGGGGGATTTTCTTGATTATATTTATTTATTTTTAACTGAAATACATTGTGATGAGAAAACATATCTGTCTGATTTCAATATTCTTGAACTTAATGGACTTCTTTATGACTCAGAGTGTGGTCTATCCTGTAAATGCGCTTGGAAAGAGTGTGTATTCTGCCGTTGTTGGGTGTTGGTATAAATACCAATCAGATCAAGGGACTTACTAGTGTTATTTTAATTCACATCTTTGCTGAATTTTTTTAATCTAGTTCCAGCAGTTGCTTTGAGAGGACTTTAAATTCTCCAACTCTTATTTTTGAGTTATATTTTCTTTAATTTTGCAAATTTTTGCTTTATATATTTTGAAGGTCTTTTTTTGGGAACAGACACATTGATGATTTTGATGTCTTCCTATTGAATTGACCCTAATGATAAGTGTTTATTGAAACATATTTTATCTGATAAAATATAACTACTTCAGTTTTTATATGCTAATGATTTGCATGGTAAATTATTTTTCATCCATATACTTTCAATACATCCATCTTTATTTTTTATGTGAAAAGAATGATATAACCCATTTTTATTAATGTATTTTCTGAAGATTTCCTACATCAAATCTGTGTTTTTTTAAATTAATTTTTATTGGAGTATAGTTGCTTTACAATGGTAAGTCAGAAAGAGAAAAACAAATATTGCTTATATGTGGAATCTAGAAAAATGGTAGAGATGAACTTATTTGCAAAGCAGAAATAGAGTCACAGATGTAGAGAAAAAACTTATGGTTAAAAAGGGGGAAAACGGGGTGGGATGAATTGGGAGATTGGGACTGACATATATACACTACTATGTATAAGATAGATAACTAATGGGAACCTACAGTATAGCATGGGCAACTCTACTCAGTGCTCTGTGGTGACCTAAATGGGAAAGAAATCTAAAAAAGAGTGGACATATGTATATATACGACTGATTTACTTTTCTATCTTTATATTTAAAGTGTATCTTTTTAAGACAGCCTACAATTGAGTCTTATCTTTTATTCATTTTGACAATTTCTGCCTTTTAATTAGTTTATTTATGCCATAAATATTTTATGTAATTATTGATGTGGTTATATGTGGGTCTCCTGTTTCATTTTTTTGGTTTTTACCTGTCTCCCTTGTATTTTATTCCTTTATTGACCCTGTCCTTTTTTTGTATCATTTGAATATTTTCAGAATAAAATATTGAAATCTTGCATCCTTATACACCCATATCTTCAACTCTGTCCTTAATGTTATAGTTGCTATGTGTAACACATCTATGTGTATTAAATTCCCATAGAACAATGCTAAAATACTAGTTTTTAAGCAATTATGTGATTTTAAAGAATCTGAAAGGAAATGATAAAAACAACCATCTTTAGTATTTACCCATGTATATACTGTTTCTGGTTCACTTGCTTCATTTTTCTCTGGGAATCTGAGTTTCTACCAATTATCGTTTCCCTTTAGCCTAAATATTTTTTTGACAATTTCTTGTACTACAAGTTAGAAGATGATGAATTCTCTTAGTTTTAATTTATTTTAACATGTCTTTATTTCACTTTAATTCTTGAATGATATTTTTGTTGCATAGAGGATTCTGGGTTGACAGCTGTTTTATTTCCAGTACTTATTTTTTTTTATTCTACTCTCTTCTTGCCTCTATTGTTTCTGATAATAAATCAGCCACTAATTGTAACATTTTTACTCCCCTGTGTAGTATGCTGTTTTAATCTTGCTACTTTCAAGATTTGCTCTTCGACTTCATAGTTTGAATACTCTGCCACTATTCATGGACTTTTTTGCACGATATTGCTTGGTGTTCATAATATCTTGTGCCTGAAAATTTCTGTCTTTTATCAAATTTGGGAAATTTTCAGCCTTTATTTTTTTCAACTATTTTTTATCCTCATTCTCTCTCTCTCCTCTCTCTCTGGTATTTTGATATTCCCATTTCACATGTATTTGACCCTTTGATATCATTTAAAATTTCTCTGAGCTTTATTTCATAGTATTATTTCTCTTTGCTCTTCAGCTTAGATCATTTCAATAGCTAGATTTTCACTCTAACTTACTCTTGCATCTGGCATGTCCATTTTGCTATAAATTTATCCAAACTTTTTTTTCATTTCAGAAATTGTATTTTTGAGTTCCAGAATTTTCACCCAGTTCTTTTTTATTGTTTCTACTTCTTTATTGAGAAGTTCCTTCTCTGAGGTTTTCATGCATTGAAAATATGTTTTGTTTCATTTCATTGAGGATAATCATAATTGTTTTAAAATCGCTCCTGCCAACAGATTGTTGAGTTTCCTTCTACATATTCCACACTTGAACAGGACTGACAAATGTAGTGCAAGGGGTATTAGTCATTACTCTCATTTCTACCACCCCAGGTTTTAGCAGGGCCCAGTGGGAATCTTCAAATCCACTCCCACCAAGCATCAAAGAGGTTGAGTAAGGTGATAGGAAACTGAGATAGCTGGTACTCCACTTCTCCCTCTTCCCATGAAGTCAGGGGGGAACTGAGCTTCTGCCCCTAACTTGAAGCAACAAAGCAGTGCATGTGTCAATCCTCTCCTTTCACTACCCTGGTGGCTGCAAGACCCAGTAGGGAATTGATCTTACACCTCATTTGGAAACCATGAGACAGTGCAAGTCAGTGTCTCACTTTCACCGGGAAGATGTCAGCAGACCAAGGTGGTATCTGAATTTCCATGTCACCCATTTGCAATGAGGCAGTGTTATATACATCAAGAGGGGAACTGCCTCTTTAAAAAAGGGATAAATAAGATATAAATTATCATAAAATATCCAAGATGTCAAAATACAATTGAAACGCACTCACCATATCAAAAACCAAGAAAATCACAACTTAAATAAGAAAAGGCAATAAACAAAAACTGTATTAGTTTGCTAGGGCTGCCATAACAAAATACTACAGGGTGGATGGCTTAAACAAGAAAAGTTATTTCTCACAGTTCTGGAGGCTAGAAGTCCAAGATCAAGGTGTCAACAAATTTGTTTTTTTTTTCCTGAGGTTTCTGTCATTAGCTTGCAGATGACCACCTTCTAGCTGTGTTCTAAATGGTCTTTTTTTCTGTGTGAGTGTATCCCTGGTTTTCTCATTCTGAGCGTCAAATCTCCTCCTCTTGAGGACACCACCTGGATTGGATTAATGCCCACCCTAATTGCCTAATTTTAACAATCATTTCCTTAAAGACCAATCTCCAAATACAGTCACATTTTAAGGTCCCGGGATTAGAACTTCAACATATAAATTTGGGGGGTGGGGCACAGTTCAGACCATAATAGATATCAATACCAATATGAATCATATATTGGAATTACTTAACAAGGATTATAAAAAAGCCATCATAAAATGCTGCAAAAAGCAGTTATGAATTTGATCGAAAAAAATGAAAAATTAGAAAATCTCAGGAAGAAATGAGGTTATAAAAAAGAACTAAATGGAATTTAGAGAACTGAAAAACATAATAACTGAAAGAAAAACTTGCTGAATGGTCTTTTAAAAAAATAATTAATTTTTTGGTTGTGATGGGTCTTCATTGCTGCGCACAGGCTTTCTCTAGTGTTGAGCAGGGGCTACTCTTTGTTGTTATGCAAAGGCTTCTCATTGTGGTGGCTTCTCTTGTTGTGAAGCACAGCCTAGGCACACGGGCTTCAGTAGTCGTGGCACGTGGGCTCAGTAGTTGTGGCTCACGGGCTCTAGAGCACAGACCCATTAGTTGTGGCTCATGGGCTTAGTTGCTCCGCGTCATGTGGGATCTTCCCAGACCAGAGATTGAACCCATGTCCCCTGCATTGGCAGGTGGATTCTTAACCACTGTGCCACTGTAGAAGTCCCTTGCTGAATGGTCTTAATAATAATGTGGAAGTGACAGAGGATAGAGTTAGTGAACCTGATGACTGATCAATGGAATGTACCCAATCTAAACAAGTGAGAAAACAGACTTATAAAAATAAAATGAACAGAGCTTTTTTTTTTAAACTTGCTACTTTTGAACTTTATTAGCAGGAGCTGGACTGTTCTCATAATGTCCTGACCTGTGGGACAATAACAAAAGACCCAACATCTGTGTAACTGGAATCCAAGAAGAGGGACAAGAGAGTGAAACTGGAAAAACATTTGAGGAAATAAGGGCTGAAAGAGTCCCAAATTTGCAAAATCTGCCATAAGCCTACAAATTCAAGAAGCTAAGTAAAACTTAAATAGAATAAAACCAAAGAAATCTACACCAAGAAAAGTCATAATTAAACTTCTGAAAACAAACCACAATGGAGAAACTTGGAAGGAGACAAAGTAATTATACATTACTTATAAAAGAACACCATTTCAAATTGGCAGTTAACTTCAAATTTTATATATGGCAAAACCCCACAGGAATAAAAGGGCAAAAAAGACATTTCTACATTTAAAGAATGACTAAAATTTCTCTAAATAGAAAGGAAATAGAAACAGAAGAAAGTTTGAGAATGTAAGAACATCAAAATGTGTAAAAATAGAGATACATATAATAACCTTTATTATCATGAATAAAATCCTTCTTTTGAGTTTTTTAAGTCATATTTGTTAGTTGAAGAAAATATAATGCCGTCTAAGGTGGTCCAATGTAGGTAGAGGAAATACCTAACAGAATTATGTTTTAAAACGTGGGATGGTAAAGGAACCTAAATGGAAGTATAAGTTTTACACTTCACTGGAAGTGATAAAGTGTCAATGCCAGTAGTCTGTGATAAGATACATATGCATACTGTAATATCAGGAGAAACTTCTAAGAAAATAAAGTGACATACTCAAAAACAGTATAAATTAAACCAGTTATAATCCTAAATATAATCAAGTAACCTACAGGCAGTCAGGAAAACAAAAATGAAGGAAGGAGAAACAGAGGGAACAAACAGAAAAATAAAATTCAGACTTAAGCCCTAACATATTGATGGTCTAAATATTTTAATGTAAATGGTCTAAATATTCCAATAAAAAACAGAGAATGAAAAGATGGTTTTAAAAATACCAACAGGGACGAGGGGAAGATGGCGGAAGAGTAAGACACAGAGATCAACTTCCTCCCCACAGATACACCAGAATTACATCTACACATGGAACAACTCCTACAGAACACCTACTGAATGCTGGCAGAAGACCTCAGACCTCCCAAAAGGCAAGAAACTCCCCAAGTACTTGGGTAGGGCAAAGGAAAAAAGAATAAACAGAGACAAAATGATAGGGATGGGACCTGCACCAGTGGGAGGGAGCTGTGAAGGAGGAAAGGTTTCCACACACTAGGAAGCCACTTCATGGGTGGAGACTTTGAGTGGCAAAGGGGGAAAGCTTCAGAGCCATGGAGGAGAGCACAGCAACAGGTGTGCGGAGGGCAAAGCGGAGAGATTCCCGCACAGAGGTTCGGTGTGGACCGGCACTCACCAGCCCGAGAGGTAAGAATTTCTGAGTCTGGGGGACAGATTAATACTAACCAAAGATGTTTTCCCTGCTAATAGGTCCTTTCAGAGCCACCACACTCTGTCATAGTTTGCAACCTCAGTGCTAGCATAGATGCCCTCTATGTCCCAATATTTTAGGAAACTCCACCCATGAGATGATGAACTTACCTCCAGATGAAGAAATATCTAACCCTGTAAGAGAAACTATTAAAAAAAATGATGGTCATATTCAAAATCTAATAAAGTGGGGGAGAGAGTAAGTTTGCAGTGTAGAATCCTGGCAGACACCACTGTAGCCAAGTGATCAAAGTTAACATCACCAATTATACATATTGACACAATGTACCCTCTGATATCATGCACTGAGAAGGGTCTATAACTCTGTGTTATGCTTCCCAATAATGCACATTTTACTGTAATCACCAGAAACAAACCTATATTGAGGAATATTCTACAAAACAATTTACAGTACTCTTCAAAAGAATCAAGGTCATGAAAAACAAAGAAAGTCTCAGGAAATGCCCCAGGAGGGATCCTGGATTGGATACTGAAACAGGAAAAGGAGATTTGTGTACAAATTTGTGAAATCTAAATAAATTCTATAATTTTGTTAATAGTAAAAAATAAAAATAAATAAAGAAAGAAAATACAAATGAACTTGATCCAACTGCATGCTATCTACAAGAAACTCACTTCAAACACAATGACATAGGTAAGTTTAAAATTAAAGAATGGGAAAGATATACCATGCAAACATTAATCCAAAAAAAAAATCAGGAGTGGACATAAGAGCAAAGGAAATTACTAGAGACAAAGAGGGACATTACATAATGATAAAGGAATCAACCTACCAGAAAGATAAAATCTTTGTCTGCTAGCTAAAATGTCTTTTTTTTTTTATCTCAGAATGCATTCCATTTTCTTTATTCATCACATTTTGGATAATTTTGTATATTATCCTGAACACTATCAATGTTAAATTGCAGAGATTATGGAGTATATTATTTTTCTCAAATGAGTGCTGTTCCTTTTGGTTTTAATATATATTTGGGTGGGGGGGCACTGTGCTTGAACTGTAATTTCTGTTTCTGTGCAGAATGCCCAGCTATGTTTAGATTTTTTTTGTTTTCAGCTGTGCTGTGTAGAGTTTCTTTTGTGCATGCATCATTGAAATGGGAGTCAGAGATTCTTGTGGATGGTTTGGAAATCCTTTCTCTGGCTTTTACCGATTCCAGATTCTCCATTCTCTTCAGTGTTCACTATTTCTAAGATTCAGTTTTCTCATTACATAGGCAAGAAAGATTGAAAATTTTCCCCATGCTCTCCATTCCATGCCAAGTAGACAAGAGGAAACTGCTTGTATACTTATTCAACTCAGCTACTCTGAGCGAATGTAACCTTCCTACCAGATTTTGTCTGCTTTTATTCACTCTCTAGTGTTGTTAGGTAGCTATTTTTTGTGTTGCGTATAGTTGTATAAGTTTACTTGGGCGGGGTGGTAGAGGTTTGTCCATTAGAGTTTGAAGCAGACTTCCTATCGATTGGGCATATTTTTCTCCACTGGAACCTGGCAACATTAGCTTGCTTTATTGATGGGGAATTATTTATGATTAATAAGAATGAGGCACTGGAATTTTAAAAAAAATAAAGAAAAATGCTAAACAGAAAAACAATAAAATTTAAATTGATGACAACATCAATAATTTTACTCAAATTCATTATTTGTGGAATTTACTCTTATACAGCTATGTGAGACAAACAAGAACTATGAGTCAGGAAGCAAAAAAAGAGAAAGGCTCTGATCTGATTTATTTGCCTACAGTATAAAAGAATCAGAATTGTCTTAAAACCTTGTTGGGTAACAACTTAAAAATGTACAGAAAGGACTTCCCTGGTGGCGCAGTGGTTGAGAGTCTGCCTGCCGATGCAGGGGACACGGGTTTGTGCCCTGGTCCGGGAAGATCCCACATGCCACGGAGCAGCTAGGCCCGTGAGCCATGGCCGCTGAACCTGCACGTCCAGACCCTGTGCTCTGCAACGGGAGAGGCCACAACAGTGAGAGGCCCGCATACCTCAAAACAAAATGTACAGAAAAAGAAATGTTCTTGAAATATTGACTAGAAAGTTTTCCCTTCCCTGCACCCCATTTTAATGCATCAAGATATCTTACTATTTCAATGGGTTCTATAGTGAAATTCTTAATTGAATGAAGACTCCTCATTTGAGTAGAGTGTAAATCTGTTTTAAGCATTTTTTTTTAAACTGGTGTGTACCTGAACTTCATGCTATTTGACAGTTTAAGTCAAATTATTGTACTGCATAGTAGGCAAACAACTGGACCCTTTCATGTTATAATTCATTATTCAGAGACAGTATTACTCCTCAGAGAGATCACTCCATTAAGTCTACATATTTAAAATAATTTCAGTTGCTTCTAGAGCTAATTGTCATGGCACTTTTTTGAATTTTTTTCTTATAGTGAACTTATGTTGAAGAATGCATCTGACCTACAAGAAAAGAACACATTTTTCTTCTTTTTCTGTCTAAAAAGGATTTCAGAATAAATTTTATAATAAAAGTGTGTATTCCATACAATTTCAGATGATATTTGTATAGCTTCATATTAATTGTAACTAAAATGATTTATATGATTTTAATTAATTCTTTCTTTGAATAATTCTTCAAGTTGAAGATGATAAATTCAGATAAAATTTAATATGATAAATGAGCCTGTGTGCCTTTTTGCAATAATGTATTTTTTTATAATAAATTATAATCAAAAATATTTTACTGGATCAGTATTTTACTTAGTAGTATGTAACTTTCTTTATTTTTTCCATATTATGAGTTAAAACTAATTTTAACTATGATTAGAAAAAATGATAATTACGTTGAATCAAATTCTACATGGTGCATATTTCATGTGAACCTCTAAATTTGTCATGTTACTAAATATATCAATTACAAAATTGAGTGGGCCTTTGAAAATTATGTAATATGTGTGTTAGGTAGTCATAGGCATATTTTGTTCCTTTTATATTATAGCAAGGTGAACATGAAAATCAGTTTTCTAAATATAGTCCTTTGCTGATTATCTTTAGTAGAATTTCTTTTCAATATTTGAGGCATTTGAAAGTAATTTAATGTTTAACTAACATTGAAATCTGTGACTGTTTTGTACTGCCAAGTTCCTTTAGGGATAAATGGTATTAATTTGGTTATTATCTCTATAGGAGCCCAGTTCAATGGTGTGAAAAAAATTGTCACCTTTTTGTGATGCCAGTGGAAAATAACATCAAGAACTATAATTTAGACTTAATTTAATAGATTATATTAATTTTGGAAAGGAAATTGTTTGCAAACAAATTGTATATTTTTTCACGTAAGCCCCTGATGATTACTGTGTGTGTATGCATGTGTGTGTGTGTTAGTGCATGCCCACAGGCACAGGTCTGTGTGCACTGGAATGAGAAGATCTATAATTCTTTATTTTTGCTAATTTGGAAGTAAAAATTCAGTTTCTACATTTAATGGCCTCTGTGATGACCAGTTTCTACATGCTCTCCCTTTTGTTTTAATTATAATAGCATGAATTTAGTCATGGAAAAGCTATCAAAAATATCTATTTCCAGATAACTGCAATGCCCATTAGACGGGAGGTATGTCACCTTTTTAAGTACCAACATTGCATAAATAAGTGGCATTGGCAATAGGAAAAAGAGACAATCTGAGCTACAAAAGAGTTAATAAATATTTTGATCTTTGCACAATTGTTCACAGAAAGACAGCATTCTCTGTCATTCATCAGTCTTGATACTATAAAGAGATGGCAGTGTAGCTCGCTGGATAAAAGATGAATAAAAAACATAACAAAAGATGTAGATTTGAACTGCACAAAAACATGAAAACTTGTTTTAAAATAATAATGATAAATATATTCATTAAGAACAGGTTATAGTTGCTGAGTACAATGCCAATCATTCTACACACATACCACATAGAATACACACACACACACACACACACACACACACACACACATGCATACTGACAAGCAAACACACATATCTTTATTTAAATGTCACTTCTACCTCTGAGGTAGTTATTATTATTGCTTTATAAATGAGCACACTGAAGAACAAATAGGTTTTGTGACTTTCCCAACTTCCTATGACTTTTAATTAGAAAAATTTGGCATTGTTACCAACCAAGCTATGATTTCACAGCTTTTTCCCATATCAAAATGCTATACTTGAAAAATAAGTGTTATTGTAAGCCTAGAAGATGTAAAAATAGGAAACTCCCTGGGTGTTGGTTAATTTTTCACTCATTTATTGATTCAACAGTTATTGTATTAAGTGCCTACTATATACCATACACTGTTCTCAATAACTAGACATACAGCAGTGAACAAAACAGAAAATAGCCCTGCCCTCGTGGAAATTACATTATAATGGAGAAGAAAGACAATAAATAAATAAATTAACTGTCTAACAGAACATGATGGAGAAAAATAAAGCTAGGGAGGGGGATATAGAGCACCAGTAGAAGGTGAAGGAGTGGGGATGCTAGAGTGATGCAGTTTTAGATTGGGTAGTGAGGGAAAGCTTTACTGATAAGGTGACTTTTGATCTAAGACTTAAAGAACGTGAGAGGGAAGAAATGAATGTATTGGGGGAAGAGTGTTCTGAACTGTGGAAACAAGAAGTTCAAAATCGCTGAGGAAGTAGTGTGCCTATTGTGATCTAAGAAACAGTAAAGTCTGTATGGCTGGAGAAGAGTAAGCAAGAGGAAAACCAGTGGAACTTGAGATTAGGGAGGTAAGGGTTGAGGGAAGCAATCTGTATTGTGCCTTATCCCATTAAAAAGCCTTGTATTTTACTCTGAGTGAACTGGGACATCACTAGAATTATTTTTGGTACATGATATGATTTATGTTTTAAAAGTATCACTCTGGCTGCTCTATTATTGATAATATAGTAATGGATGAGGAACTAGAAACACTTGTTCACTTTTCTATGCATTAGGCATCCAGCAATGCGCTCAAACATCAAACCCCTGCTTTGATGGAATTTACATTCTAATAGGTGAGAACAACAAATATGAATCATTGTCTAATAGGATCTGCCAGATTTTGATAGGTTCATATGCTCCATAACTTGTGTAAGAGATTCCGAACAGACCTATGAATTGTTTAACTTCATGTTGAAATATTGAGACCAATACCTAAAATAAAATCCCACATATACAAATATTAAAATAAAAATTAAAAAAGAAAATTAGTGTTAAAGAAGTAACTTCTTCATTTACTGTTAAATTAGCATTATATTTTTAAACTTTAAAAATACATTATAAAGAATTATAAGTGATATAGAGCAAAATAATGCTTTTCAAAACTGTTATAGGGCTTCCCTGGTGGCGCAGTTGTTGAGAGTCCGCCTGCCGTTGCAGGGGATGTGGGTTTGTGCCCTGGTCCGGGAAGATCCCACATGCCGTGGAGCAGCTGGGCCTGTGAGCCATGGCTGCTGAGCCTGCGCATCCAGAGCATGTGCTCCACAATGGGAGAGGCCACAAAAGTGAGAGGCCCACGTACCGCAAAAAACAAAAACAAAAACAAAAACAAAACTGTTGTAACATTTGTTAGAAAACTTAATTCTTACTGTGCTAAAATCAAGAAATAGACAAGTCAACACAAAATACATTTTTTTTAAACTTTATTTAAATCTTTTAGTGTAAGCTGCTTCATATCTGTTTTGGAAAGATGTGGGATGAAAAAAAATAAATACAAATATATTAACTCTTTTAAATTATTACTAACATCCAAAGCCTAAGAATATTAAATGTACTTTAAAGGTAGCATCAAGGTCTTTAATTATATTGCTGCATTAGAATTCCAAGAATCCCATATCTTATGAAACTTAAAAACTATGAGTAAGAGATGAGAGGAAGATGGCAGAAGAGTAAGACATGAAGATCACCTTCCTCCCCACAGATACACCAGAAATGCAACTACACGTGGAACAATTCCTGCAGAACACCTACTGAACAGTGGCAGAAGACCTCAGATCTCCCAAAAGGCAAGAAAGTCCCCACATACCTGGGTAGGGCAAAAGAAAAAAGAATAAACAGAGACAAAATGATAGGGATGAGACCTGCACCAGTGGGAGAGAGCTGTGAAGGAGGAAAGGTTTCCAGACACTAGGAAGCCCCTTCATGGGCGGAGACTGAGGGTGGCGGAGGGGGAAAGCTTCGGAGCCACAGAGGAGAGCAAAGCAACAGGGGTGCAGAGAGCAAAGCAGAGAGATTCCCGCACAGAGGATCGGTGCCAACCAGCACTCACCAGCCCGAGAGGTTTGTCTGCTCACTCACTGGGGTGGGCGGGGCTGGGAGCTGAGGCTCCGGCTTTGGTTGGAGTGCAGGGAGAGGACTGGGGTTGGCAACATGAACACAGCCTGCAGGGGGTTAGTGCACCAGGGCTAGCCGGGAGAGAGTCTGGGGAAAATTCTGGACCTGCCAAAGAGGCAAGAGACTTTTTCTTCCCTATTTGTTTCCTGGTGCCCGAGGAGAGGGGATTAAGAGCTCTGCTTAAAGGAGCTCCAGAGACAGGCGCGAGCTGCTGCTAAAAGTGTGGATGCCAGAGATGGGCATGAGACGCTAAGGCTGTTGCTGCCACCACCAAGAAGCCTATGTGCGAGCACAGGTCACTATCCACACTGCTCTTCCAGGGAGACTGTGCAGCCCACCACTGCCAGGGTCCCGGGATCCAGGGACAAATTCCCTGGGAGAACGCACGGCGCACCTCAGGCTGATGCAAAGTCACGCTTGCCTCTGCCACCCCAGGCTCGCCCTGCACTCCGTACCGGTCCCTCGCCCTGGCCTGAATGAGCCAGAATCCCCAAAGCAGCTGCTCCTTTAACCCTGTATTGTCTGAGTGAAGAACAGACACCCTCCGGTGACCTAAATGCAGAGGTGAGGCCAAATCCAAAGCTGAGCGCCTGGAGCTGTGATAACAAAGAAGAGAAAGGGAAATCCCTCCCAGCAGCCTCAGAAGGAGTGGATTAAAGCTCCACAAACAACTTGATGTACCTTGCATCTGCGGAATACATGAATAGACCACGAATCATCCCAAATTGAGGAGGTGGATTTTGAAAGCAAGATTTATGATTTTTTTCCCCTTTTCCTCTTTTTGTGAGTGTGTATGTGTATGATTCTGTGTGAGATTTCATCTGTATGGCATTGCTTCCACCATTAGTCCTAGGGTTGCATCTGTCCTTTTTTTTTTTCTTGAAAATTTTTTTCTTAATAATTATTTTTTATTTTAATAATGTTATTTCATTTTATCTTACTTATTTCATTTTATTTTATCTTCCTTCTTTCTTTATTTCCTTCTTTCCCTCCTTCCTTCCTTCTATTCTTCTTCCCTCCCTCCCATCTTCCCTCCTTGCTTTCTTCCTTCTTTCCTTCGTTTATTTCCTTAATTCCTTCCTTCCCTCCTACCTTCCTTCTATCCTTCCTACCTCCATCCCTCCCTCTCTCCTTCCTTCCTTCCTTCCTTTCTTTCTTTCTTTCTTTCTTTCTTTCTTTCTTTCTTTCTTTCCTCCCTTCCTTCTTTCTTTCTTAATAATTTTTCTCCCTTTTATTCTGAGTTGTGTGGATGAAAGGCTATTGGTGCTGCAGCCAGGAGTCAGTGCTGTGCATCTGAGGTGGGAGAGCCAACTTCAGGACACTGGTCAACAAGAGACCTCCCAGCTCCACATATCATCAAATGGCAATAATCTCCCAGAGATCTCCATCTCAACACCAGAACACAGCTTCACTCAACGACCAGCAAGCTACAGTGCTAGACACCCTATGCCAAACAACTAGAAACATAGGAATACAACCCCACCCGTTACCAGAGAGGCTGCCTAAAATCATAATGAATCCACAGACACCCCAAAACACACCCCCAGACATGGAACTGCCCAGCAGAAAGACAAGATCCAGACAAAATGCAATAAACATTTAACAAGGATCTAGAAGAACTAAAGAAGAAACAAGCAATGATGAACAACACAATAAATGACATTAAAAATACACTAGATGGGATCAATAGCAGAATAACTGAGGCAGAAGAAGGGATAAGTGACCTGGAAGATAAATTAGTGGAAATAACGACTGCAGAGCAGAATAAAGAAAAAAAGAATGAAAAGAACTGAGGATAGTCTCAAACACATCTGGGACAACATTAAACACACCAACATTCGAATTATAGGGGTTCCAGAAAGAGAGAAAAATAAAGGGACTGAGGAAATATTTGAAGAGATTTTAGTTGAAAACTTCCCTAATATGGGAAATGATGTAGTCAATCAAGTCCAGGAGGCACAGGGACTCCCATACAGGATAAATCCAAAGAGAAATATGCCATGACACATATTAATGAAACTGTCAAAAAATAATACAAAGAAAACATATTAAAAGCAGCAAGGGAAAAACAACAAATAACACACAAGGGAATCCCCATAAGGTTAACAGCTGATCTTTCAGCACAAATTCTACAAGCCAGAAAGGACTGGCAGGACATATTTAAAGTGATGAAGGAGAAAAACCAGCAACCAAAATTACTCTAGCCAGCAAAGATTTCATTCAGATTTGATGGAGAAATTAAAATCTTTAGAGACAAGCAAAAGCTGAGAGAGTTCAGCACCACCAAACCAGCTTTACAACAAATGCTAAAGGGACTTCTCTAGGCAAGAAACACAAGAGAAGGAAAAGACCTACAATAACAAACCCAAAACAATTAAGAAAATTGGAAAAGGAGTATACATATTGATAATTAACCTAAATTTAATGGACTAAATGCTCCCACCAAAAGACACAGATTGGCTGAATGGATACAAAAACAAGACCAATATATATGTTGGCTACAAGAGACCCACTTCAGACCTAGAGACACATACAGACTGAAAGTAAGGGAATGGAAAAAGATAGTCCATGCAAATGGAAACCAAAAGAATGCTGGAGTAGCAATTCTCACATCAGACAAAATAGACATTAAAATAAAGACTATTAGAAGAGACAAAGAAGGACACTACATAATGATCAAGGGATCAATTCAAGGAGATATAACAATTGTAAATATTTATGCACCCAACATAGGAGCACCTCAATACATAAGGAAAATACTAACAGCCATAAAAGGGGAAATCGACAGTAACACATTCATAGTAGGGGACTTTAACAATCCACTTTCACCAAAGGACAGATCATCCAAAATGAAAATAAATAAGGAAACACAAGCTTTAAATGATACATTTAAAAAGCTGGACTTAATTGATATTTATAGGACATTCCATCCAAAAACAAGAGAATACACATTTTTCTCAAGTGCTCATGGAACATTCTCCAGGATAGATCATATCTTGGATCACAAATCAAGCCTTGGTAAATTGAAGAAAATTGAAATTGTATCAAGTAACTTTTCCAACAACAATGGTATGAGACTAGTTATCAATTACAGGTAAAGATGTGTAAAAAATACAAAAACATGGAGGCAAAATAATACACTACTTAATAACGAAGTGATCACTGAAGAAATCAAAGAGAAAATCAAAAAATACCTAGAAACAAGTGACAATGGAGACAAGACGACCCAAAACCTATGGATCCCGCAAAAGTAGTTCTAAGAGACAATTTTATAGCAATACAATCCTACCTTAAGAAACAAGAAACATCTCGAATAAACAATCTAATGTTGCACCTAAAGCAATTAAAGAAAGAAGAACAAAAGAACCCCAAAGTTATCAGAAGGAAATAAATCATAAATAAAAGATCAGAAATAAATGAAAAAGAAATGAAGGAAATGATAGCAAATATTAATAAAAATAAAAGCTGGTTCTTTGAGAAGATAAATAAAATTGGTAAACTATTAGCCAGACTCATCAAGAAAAAAAAGGAAAAGACTCATATCAATAGAATTAGAAATGAAAAAGGAGAAGTAACAATTGTGGCTGCAGAAATACAAGAGATCATGAGAGATTACTACAAGCAAATCCATGCCAATAAAATGGACAACCTGGGAGAATTGGAAAAATACTTAGAAATGCACAACATGCCAAGACTGAATCAGGAAGAAATAAAAATATGAACAGACCAATCACAAGCACTGAAATTGAAACTGCAATTAAAAATTTTCCAAAAAACCAAAGCCCGGGACGAGATGGCATCACAGGCAAATTTTTGAAACATTTACAGAAGAGCTAACACCTATCCTTCTCAAACTCCTCCAAAATATAACAGAGGGAGGAACACTCCCATACTCATTCTACGGGGCCCCATCACCTTGACACCAAAATCAGACAAGGATGTCACAAAGAAAGAAAATTACAGGCAAATATCGCTGATGAACATAGATGCAAAATTCCTCGACAAAATACTAGCTCACAGAACCCAACAGCACATTAAAAGGATCATACACCATGATCAAGTGGGGTTTATTCCAGGAATGCAAGGATTCTTCAATATATGCAAATCAGTCAACGTGATACACCATATTAACAAACTGAAGAAGAAAAACCATATGATCATCTCAATAGATGCAGAGAATGCTTTTGACAAAATTCAGCACCCAATTATGATAAAAACCCTGCAGAAAGTAGGCATAGAGGGAACTTTCCTCAACACAATAAAGGCCATATATGACAAACCCATTGCCAACATCATCCTCAATGGTGAAAAACAGAAAGCATTTCCACTAAGGTAAGGAGCACGACAAGGTTTCCCACTCTCACCATTCTTATTCAACATAGCTTTGGTAGTTTTGGCCACAACAATCAGTGAAGAAAAGGAAATGAAAGGAATCCAAATCAGAAAAGAAGAAGTAAAGCTGTCACTGTTTGCAGATGACGTGATACTATACATAGAGAATCCAGAAAATGCTACCAGCAAACTACTAGAGCTAATCAATGAATTTGGTAAGTTAACAGGTTACAAAATGCAGGCACAGAAATCTCTGACATTCCTATACACTAATGATGAAAAATCTGAAAGTGAAATCAAGAAAACTCTCCCATTTCCCATTGCAACTAAAAGAATACAATATTGAGGAATAAACCTACCTAAGGAGACAAAAGAGCTGTATGTAGAAAATTATAAGACACTGATGAAAGAAATTAAAGATGATACAAATAGATGGAGAGATATACCATGTTCTTGGATTGGAAGAATCAACATTGTGAAAATGACTCTACTACCCAAAGCAATCTACAGATTCAATGTAATCCTTATCAAACTACCACTGGCATTTTTCACAGAACTAGAACAAAAAATTTCACAATTTGTATGGAAACACAAAAGACCCTGAATAGCCAAAGCAATCTTGAGAGTGAAAAACAGAGCTGGAGGAATCAGGCTCCCTGCCTTCAGACTATACTACAAAACTACAGTAATCAAGACAGTATGGTACTGGTACAAAAACAGAAAGATAGAACAATGAAACAGGATAGAAAGCCCAGAGATGAAACCACGCACATGTGGTCACCTTATCTTTGATAAAGGAGGCAGGAATGTACAGTGGAGAAAGGACAGCCTCTTCAATAAGTGGTTCTGGGAACACTGGAGAGGTACATCTAAAAATATGAGATTAGATCACTCCCTAACACCTTCCACAAAAATAAGCTCAAAATGGATTAAAGACCTAAATGTAAGGCCAGAAACTATCAAACTCTTAGAGGAAAACATAGGCAGAATACACTATGACATAAATCACAGCAAGATCCTTTCTGACCCACCTCCTAGAGAAATGGAAATAAAAACAAATATAAACAAAAGGGACCTAATTAAACTTCAAAGCTTTTGCACAACAAAGGATACCATGACAAGACCAAAAGACAACTCTCAGAATGGGAGAAAATATTTGCAAATGAAGCAACTGACAAAGGATTAATCTCCAAAATTTATAACCAGCTCATGCAGCTCAATAACAAAAGAACAAAAAACCCAATCCAAAAATGGGCAGAAGACCTAAATAGACATTTCTCCAAAGAAGATATACAGACTGCCAACAAACACATGAAAGAATGCTCAACATCATTAATCATTAGAGAAATGCAAATCAAAACTACAATGAGATATCATCTCACACCAGTCAGAATGGCCATCATCAAAAAATCTAGAAACAATAAATGCTGGAGAGGGTGTGGAGAAAAGGGAACACTCTTACACTGCTGGTGGGAATGTGAATTTGCACAGTCACTATGGAGAACAGTATGGAGGTTCCTTAAAAATCTACAAGTAGAACTACCATATGACCCAGCAATCCCACTAATGGGCATATACCCTGAGAGAACCACAATTCAAAAAGAGTCATATACCAAAATGTTCATCGCAGGTCTATTTACAATAGCCAGGAGATGGAAACAACCTAAGTATCCATCATCAGATGAATGGATAAAGAAGATGTGGCACATATATACAATGGAATATTACTCAGCCATAAAAAGAAACAAATTTGACCTATTTGTAATGAGGTGGATGGACCTAGAGTGTGTTATACACAGTGAAGTAAGTCAGAACGTGAAAGACAAATACCATACACTAACACATACATATGGAATTAAAAAAAAATCTTTCATGCAGAACCTAGGGGCAAGACAGGAATAAAGATACAGACCTACCAGAGAATGGACTTGAGGATATGGGAGGGGGAGGGGTAAGCTGTGACAAAGCGAGAGAGTGGCATTGACATATATACACTACCAAATGTAAAATAGATAGCTAGTGGGAAGCAGCCACATAGCATAGCGATACCAGCTTGGTGCTTTGTGACCACCTAGAGGGGTGAGATAGGGAGAGTGGGAGGGAGGGAGACGCAAGAGGGAAGAGTTATGGGAAAATATATATGTATAACTGATTCACTCTGTTATAAAGCAGAAACTAACACACCACTGTAAAGCAATTATACTCCAATAAAGATGTAAAAAAACATAAAACAATATGAGTACACTTAATGATGTACATGAACTCACAATTTAATTCTGGCCTCTGGAGTCAGATATATATTTTTTATTTTTACCAAGCAGAATTTTCCTGTTTGATTGCTAATGTGTCAGGTTCATATACTACCTTATTGTAAACATCTTCAGCTCCCTATACATAAATATATTTAGGTGGACAGAGACTTTGTGGACCACATGTTTGGAAATATTTTGTAGACTATGAGTTTGGAGAGGAGGAGAAAATTTAGTGATCTCCTATGTTTAAAAAAGACAATATTCTCTATTCTCACTGTTAAATATCCATACTAAACAATTTCAAGATCATTCAAATTTTATCAATTTTAAATTTTCACTCAGTTATTTGAAGAATTGAGTTTTAAAATAATGGGAGAAATGTCTTTTTGGATTCTCAAAATTGTGTTAAAAGGCAAAAACATTGGCCATGAAAACCCAGAACTGCTGCGTGCACACTTGGAAAGTCCTCCTAGGGCGACGCTGGGCTGCTGGGCATGCTCAGTAGTTGTGGAGGGCTTGTGTGAAGAGTGGAAAGCTTTGGATTAGCCTCCCACTCTCTCCTGCTGGCCCCCGCACCCCTTGCCCCTACCCTGCTTATAGCAGTTGCCCAGTGTGTTTACGGGGAGACCCAGAAGATGGAGCACCAAACAGTGTAGCAGCTGAGGAGGAGAAGCAGATGAGGCACTGCCACTATGATGACAGCCAGCAACCAGAGCATTACAAAGCTTTGAGCTATCTGAAAGAAAGAGTGATTATAACCCACTGATCCAATCTTAGGCACTGGGAGCAAACACCAGAAACAATGGGATCTCCGAACCTGCAGCCTGCGAAAAGTAGACCCCAAACATAGTAAGTTAAGCAAAATGAGAAGACAGAGAAATATACAGCAGAGGAAGAAGCAAGGTAGAAAGCCACCAGACCAAACAAATGAAGAGGAAATAGGCAGTCTATCTGAAAAAGAATTCAGAATAATGATAGTAAAGATGGTACAAAATCTAGGAAATAGAATAGACAAAAACAAGAAACGTTTAACAAGGACCTAGAAAAACTAAAGAGCAAACAAACAATGATGAACAACACAATAAATGAAATTTAAAATTCTCTAGAAGGAATCAAGAGCAGAATAACTGTGGCCGAATAATGGATAAGTGACCTGGAAGATAAAAGAGTGGAAATAACTACCACAGAGCAGAATAAAGAATAAAGAATGAAAAGAATTAAGAACAGGCTCAGAGACCTCTGGAACATTATATGCACCAACATTCGAATTATAGGGGTCCCAGGTGAAAAAGAGAAAAAGAAAGGGACTGACAAAATAATTGAAGAGATTATAGTTGAAAACTTCCCTAATATGGGAAACAAAATAGTCAAGTTCAGGAAGCTCAGATGGTCCCATCAGGATAAATCCAAGGAGAAACATGCCAAGAGACATATTAATCAAACTATCAAAAGTTAAATACAAAGAAAAAATATTAAAAGCAGCAAGGGAAAAGCAAAAAATAACATACAAGGGAATACCCATAAGGTAAACAGCTGATCTTTCAGCAGAAACTCTGCAAGCCAGAAGGGAGTGGCAGGACATATTTAAAGTGAGGAAAGGGAAAAACCTACAACCAATATTACACTATCCAACAAGGATATCATTCAGATTTGACAGAAATATCAAAACGTCTATAGACAAGTAAAAGCTAAGAGACTTCAGCACCACCAAACCAGCTTTACAACAAATGCCAAAGGAACTTCTCTAGGCAGGAAACACAAGAAAAGGAAAAGGCCTACAATAACAAACCCAAAACAATTAAGAAAATGGTAATAGGAACATACATATCGATAATTACCTTAAATATAAATGGATTAAATGCCCCAACCAAAAGACATAGACTGGCTGAATGGATACAAAAACAAGACCCATATATATGCTGTCTATAAAAGACTCACTTCAGACCTAGGGACACATACAGACTGAAAGTGAGGGGATGGAAAAAAATATCCCATACAAATGGAAATCAAAAGAAAGCTGGAGTAAGAATACTAATATCAGACAAAATAGACTTTAAAATAAAGACTGCTATAGGAGACAAAGAATGACACTCCATAATGACCAAGGGATCAATCCAAGAAGAAGATATAACAATTGTAAATATTTATGCACCCAATATAGGATCACCTCAATACATAAGGCAAATGCTAACAGCCATAAAAGGGGAAAATGACAGTAATACAATCATAGTAGAGGACTTTAACATCCCACTGAAGCAACTGACAAAATATTAATCACCAAAATTTACAAGCAGCTCATGCAGCTCAATATCAAAACAACAAACAATCCAATCCATAAATGGGCAGAAGACCTAAATAGACATTTCTCCAAAGATCTACAGATTGTCAACAAACACATGAAAGGATGCTCAACATCACTAATCACTAGAGAAATGCAAATCAAAACTACAGTGAGGTATCACCTCACACCAGTCAGAATGGCCATCATCAAAATATCTGCAAACAATAAATGCTGGAGAGGGTTCAGAGAAAAGGGGACACTCTTGCACTGCTGGTGGGAATGTGAATTGGTTCAGCCACTGTGGAGAACAGTATGGAGGTTCCTTAATAAACTACAAATATTTCACTTTGTTATAAAGCAGAAACTAACACACCATTGTAAAGCAATTATACCCCAATAAAGATGTTAAAAAAAAAAACAGAAGCAATATTTTAACAAATTCAATAAAGACTTTAAAAATGGTACACACACACACACACACACACACACACACAAGAAAATACAAATAGAACTACCATACGACCCTGAAATCCCACTACTGGGCATATACCCTGAGAAAACCATAATTCAAAAAGTATCATGTACCACAATATTCATTGCAGCTCTGTTTATAATACCCAGGGCATGGAAGCAACCTAAGTGTCCATCAACAGATGAATGGATAAAGAAGATGTGGCACATATATACAATGGGATGCTATTCAGGCATAAAAAGAAACGAAACTGAGTTATTTGTAGTGAGGTGGATTGACCTGGAGTCTGTCATTCATAGTGAATTAAGTCAGAAAGAGAAAAACAAATACCATATGCTAACAAATATATGTGGAATCTTAAAAAAAAAAAAGCCTCTCAAGAACCTAGGGGCGGGCTTCCCTGGTGGCGCAGTGGTTGAGAGTCCGCCTGCCGATGCAGGGGACATGGGTTCATGCCCCGGTCCGGGAAGAGCCCACATGCCGTGGAGTGGCTGGGCCTGTGAGCCATGGACGCTGAGCCTGCACGTCCGGAGCCTGTGCTCCGCAATGGGGGAGGCCAGAACAGTGAGAGGCCAACATACAACAACAAAAAAACAGAACCTAAGGGCAAGACAGAAATTAAGATGCAGGTGTAGAAAATGGAGTTGAGGACACAGGGAGGCACAAGGGTAAGCTGGGATGAAATGAAAGAGTGGCATGGACATATATACACTACCAAATGTAAAATAGATAGTGGGAGGCAGCCACATAGCACAGGGAGATCAGCTCGGTGCTTTGTGACCACCTAGAGGGGTGGGATTGGGAGGGTGGGAGGGAGATGCAAGAGAGAGGAGATATGGGGATATATGTATATGTATAGCTGATTTACTTTGTTATACAGCAGAAACTAACACATCATTGTAAAGCAATTATATTCCAATAAATATGATAAAAAAAGGCAAAATCATCAACTTACATTAGTTTGTCCTATCAAACATGTTTAAGAAAAATTACTATTAAATTTAAAGAATTTAAAGGATTTGTCTGGCAAAATATTTTATTCTTTTGAATCATGAAAGCACAAAATGTCTAATTATTGAACATCACAGCTACATATGAGTAAGCTAAACTGAATTATTTTTATATTCTACTTTTCTAACCCAAGAATTTAACTTAGATAACTGATATTTGCTAATACAATTGTATTGCTAGGGTGCAAATGATATTAAATCAAAGATTTATGTTAATCGGTAAATTGATTAAAAGTTGCAAGTGGAAATGCTCATACAATTAGAAAATGAAATCAATACAGACATTCGTTTGCATATACCACAAAACTAAGTTTTCATCTAATGCATTCCAATGGCTTAACTAAATGATTCAAACATGTTAATCAAATAGATACTAATTTAAATAGGTGGGCCTTGCATTGAGATATGATGGCCAAACCCTCAGGAGGTTATTGAACTCTTTTTTTTTTTTTTTAAAGAAAACCTTGATGTTCTTTGGAAAATATGGCCTGTTCTCTGAAACTCAGTGCTAGTGCATTTTAATATGTACCAGCATGTATTTTATGAAAGCTAAAGTTTCACTAGTAGCTTCAGAGGACTTTAAGATAGGCTACCCAAACTTCTTTAGAAAGGAAACCCCATTTGGCATCAGCTATCATTGTTACTCTATTTGAATAAGTTGAGTGTCTATATTTGAAGGGGGTATGTATATAGTGGGAACATTATACCACCCTGGCTTTGGTCCTATTAGAGTTCTATTTTATTAGAACGACGTTACCTCATAGAAAGATTTTCCATGGATTATATTGTGATCAATAATATATTCTTCTGAAAAACAAGATTTGAGGAAAGATAAGCAGAATAATTATATTTTGTACTTTTTAGCTTATTATTGTTGGTATAAATTTGGTCTTCTATGCACAAATATTAACTCATTAATAAACTACCCCAAAATTGTAAGAATATTTAAGATCATCTAGATTGAAAAGAATATTCCACTAAACTGTCTTTCACTCAGCCTTCTGATTTTTTCTCATTATTGCTTTTTTTAAAATCAAGTTAAATGTATAAATTGTATTTATTTTTATTTATAAATTTTTAAAAATTGATATATTTTTGATTTATAATATATTATTTTCAGGTATAAAACATAATGATTCAATATTATTATAGATTATACTCCATTTAAAGTTATGGAGTATAAAGTTATGGAGTATAAATAATGGCTGTATTTCCCTGTGCTGTACAATATACCCTTGTTTCTTATTTATTTTATCCATAGTAGTTTGTGTCTCTTAATCCCTTACCCTTATTTAATGTCTGATGCATGCTAGTAGCATGGTTCTAGCTGATAAAATATTATTTCATCTCATAAACAAATGTTTTTTATTCTCTATTCTTCTATTCTTCCTTTTGTCTTTCTCAGGATTATTGTGAGCAATACATAAGAAATGAAAGTGAAGTAAATAGCATACGTCCTGGTACAGAATAATCTATTAATAAATGGTAGGCACTATTATTATAATTTCCCTCCCCTACTCCTCTCTTTTCCTTCATATGAATGATTATTAGCTACCTGCTCGATGCATAGCACTGTGTTAGTATGTGGTACATACAAAGATGAATAGGATATGGCTTCTAACTTCCACAGCACACAGCTCATTACTTCTTGTCTATCTTTAAACAATGTTGATCTTGGATCTTATATCAAGCCTATCCTGAATGAGAGCTGGATATCATCATAGTGAACTTAAAAATAATGTATTTTTCATTTGTATTAGAATTTCAACAGTTTGAAAATTAGAGGAAATATGTTGGTAAATAGGCCCAGTGTTTATAAGTATGAAGTACTCTTACCTTCCCAAACTGATGGTATTGTGGACATTGATTCTTGATCAAGAGCTCTTTTCACTGAAGTGTACAATGGTCTTACAGCTGTTCTGAGAGCAAATTTTCAAGTAGCAACTATCCTCTGATGAAACAAATGTAACATTAATTATTAGAACTTTGGGGGAAATCTTTATAATATTTTCTATTCTCTGCTTCTCTGAGAAATGGCAGTTAATGAAAATACAGTTATGAATAATTTTTCTATTAATTTAAGTTATGACTTTGGAGGTATTCAGTCATAGAGAATTCTTCCTTAAAGCTGGTAAAATTCACTAATAAATTCTGAAATTCTCTTGAAAAAGAAGCATCAGTGTGCAATTTTTGTCCATAAATATTTCTACAAAACCCTGGATTGTTTAATAAAAACAGTATTTACTCAACATATATATCCATTTAAAGCACATACACACATAAAAATCCAATATATGGTTATTATAAATCATTACTGAACCAGCAGTCTATTTAAACTGGCTATGGAATTGTTTCAGGTGTTCAGCAGAATTCACTTATTGGAAAATCTCCAAACTACTCTTTTGAACAGAAGTACTATATTTGCTTACTGGCAATCCTTTACAGAAATCTACAAAGGCTATCTAGAGATATTTTCGTGTTAGATATTTTAACACAGTTATGTTATTCAGGGCCAGAAGCTTTTTCATTAATATTTAATTCAATAAGGAATTTCTCCAAGACATTTTGGGGTATAATTATCCACCTACTTTCTTCTGAATGAGAGTTTCTTAGATGAAATCAAGCATACATGCATATTAGACACTGGTGTTCTTAATCCAGCTTTGAGGAAGATGCAGAGTTAAGGCTCCAGAATAATTTTTTAGTCTAGGTTCTCTGTTCTATTGGGAGACAACTTTGGTTTTAAAACCTCCTAGCCCAGCAACAAAGTTAGTGTAGGGGTAGGATTATTTGAAGGTTATAGGAGATCAGTAAGGGGCAAATTGATGAAAGTGTTTAGTATCTTCTGATATGGCACAGTGTAGTTATTTCACTGCTCATCCATGATGCTTCCTATTTTCATAAACATAAAATTAAAATAAAATAAAGATATCACATAATGTCTCCCTTGGGGATCAAGCAAGACTTGGAAGTGAGATTAAAAGTGGCTAAAACTGTAGGGATTGATATAGATAGCTGATACTCTGGAGCAACATGTGATGATAGCCAAGTTAAGGGCACTTTAAAAGGTTAGAAAACTTTATAATGATCAGGCTTTTGAAGCGAGTCTGTTGGTAGTGAGATTTTAGTCTCTACCATACAGATGCATGCATTTCCAATACAAATAAGATATATAAGGCAAAACCTTGCATTGCCAAGGAGTCCTTGTGAAATACATAGATGTGCAATTACTACAAGACAAAATGGGAACTCATACTTGATAATTGACAAATGAATGACTAAATAAATGTGAATAAGTTAAAAAACTGGATTCTTGTCATCTTAGCACAATGATGAATAAATGGTTTCTTTCTATAATGTTGCACATTGCGCTTCTATACAGCCATTGTTCTGGACTTATCAAGACAACTGAAGCATCTTCTATGTACCAGGGGACTAGACAGTGAAGATACAAAGGCAGCTAAGGTATAAATTGTGCTCTTGGTGATATTATAATCTAGTCAATGAAAAACATATTAGTATATAACTAAATTATATTAGGCATAAGGTGAAGATTTCTGTTAAAAAGTTCATAAAACACTGAGAACAGAGTATAGATTCATACTAATTGTGAAGATAATGAAAAAAATCATTAAAGGTATCAGTTAAGTTGGGTTTTTAGTAATGAGTTAAATTTTAAGAAGTGTAAATGAGAAGGCTATTCTTGGCTGAGGTACTTTATTAAGGAAAGTACAGAGGTATAAAAATATATGCATGGAATGTTCAGGGAATAGGACAAATTATAGTGTGCCAGAAGAATACTGGGCATTGAGTGGAAAGGGTAGATTGTTCAAGGTGAGGTCTGGAAAAGAATGTTGGAGGGTTAGCATATCATACATTTCTTAAAATGCCACAGTAAAATATTTTTTCTTCTGTGATCAGTGAAGAAAAAAGAGAAGTATCAAATGTGATAGCAATGTAAACAGTGAGTTCTGTATTCTAAAAGAATCACTTGAAGCCATGCCAAGGACTTGTTGGAAGTGGTAGAGTCTGGACAGAGGAGACCAGTCTGGAAGGTGTGAGATGATGATGCCTTGGACCAAATCAGATTTGGAGTTCATATTTCTTGTCAAAGTGCCCTATCCACTACATTCTTAATATACCAGGTTTTATATCTGTTTATTTTTGAAGAAATCAAATTATACAGATTTTGTCTCTGGAAATTTTCCAAACATACAGTAAGACTTTTTGTTTGTTTGTTTTCATTTGCTTGTTTTTGTTTTAATTTTTATTTTATATTTGAGTATAGTTGATTAATAATGATGTGTTGATTTCAGGTGTAGAGCAAAGTTGATTCAGTTATATGTATATATGTATCTATTCTTTTTCAAATTATTTTCCCATTTAGGTTATTATAGAACACTGAGCAGAGTTCCCTGTGCTATACAATAGGTCTCTGTTGGTTATCTCTTTGAAATACAGCAGTGTGTACATGTCAATCCAAAACTCCCAATCTGTCCCTCCTCCCCCTTTCACCCTGGCAACCATAAGTTCGTTCTCTAAATCTATGAGTTTGTTCCTGTTTTGTAAATAAGTTAATTTATAGCATTTTGTTTAGTTACCAAATAAAAGTGATATCACATGACATTTGTTTTTCTCTGTCTGACTTACATCATTTAGTGTGATAATCTCCAGGTCCATCCATGTTGCTGCAATGACATTATTTCATTCTTTTTTATGGATGAATAATATTCCATTGTATATGTTTACCAATCTTTATCCACTCCTCTGTCGAGGGACATTTAGGTTGCTTCCATGTCTTAGCTATTGTAAATAGTGCTGCAAGGAACATTGGGGTGAATGCATCTTTTTAAATTATGATTTTCTCTGGATATATGCCTAGGAGTATGATTGCTGGATCATATGGTGAACTTTATTTCTAATATTTTTAAGGAACCTGCATATTGTTCTTCATAGTGGCTGTACCAACTTACATTTCCACCAACAGTGTAGGAAGGTTCCCTTTTCTCCACACCCTCTCCAGAATTTACTGTTTGTATATATTTTGATGATGGCCATTCTGACTGGTGTGAGGTGATATCTCATTGTAGTTTTGATTTGCATTTTTCCAATAATTAGTGATGTTAAGCATCTTTACACATACCTCTTTGCCATCTGTATGTCTTCTTTGGGGAAATGTCTATTTAGGTCTTCTGTCCATTTTTTTATTGAGTTGTTTGTATTTTTGATATTGAGCTGCATGAGCTGTTTGTAAATTTTGGAGATTAATCCTTTGTCAGTTGCATCATTTGCAACTATTTTCTTCCATTCTGTGGATTGTCTTTTTGTTTAATTTATGGTTTCCTTTGCTGTGCAAAAGCTTTGAATTTAATTAGGTCCCATTTGTTTATTATTATTTTTTAATTTCCATTATTCTAGGACGTGTATCAAAAAAGATCTTGGTACAGTTTATGTTAGAGAGTGTTCCGCCTACATTTTACTCTAAGAATTATAGTATCTGGTCTTATGTTTAGGTCTTTAATCCATTTTGAGTTTATTTTTGTGTATGGTGTTATAGTATGTTCTATGTTCTAATTTCATTCTTTTACATGTAGTTGTACAGCTTTCCCAGCACCACTTATTGAAGAGACTGTCTTTCCTCCATTGTATATTCTTGCCTCCTTTTTTATAAATTAGCTGACCATAGGTATGTGGGTTTATTTCTGGGCTTTCTATCCTGTTCCATTGATCTATATCTGTTTTTGTGCCAGTACCATACTGTTTTGATGACTGTAGCTTTGTAGTATAATCTGAAGTCAGGGAGCCTGATTCCTCCAGCTCCATTTTTCTTTCTCAAGATTGCTTTCACTATTCAGGGACTTTTTTGTCTCCATACAAATTTTAAGATTTTTTGTTCTAGTTCTGTTAAAAATGCCATTTATAATTTGATAGGGATTACATTGAATCTGTAGATTCCCTTGGGTAGTATAGTCATTTTGACAATATTGATTCTTCCAATCCAAGATCATGGTATATCTCTCCATCTGTGTGTCATCTCCATTTTTGTCATCTTCAATTTCTTTCAGCAGTGTCTTACAGTTTTTGCAGTAAAGGTCTTTTACCTCCTTAGGTAGGTTTATTCATAGGCATTTTATTCTTTTTGACGTGATAGTAAATGGGAATGTTTCTTTAATTTCTCCTTCTGATCTTTCATTCTTAATATATAGGAATGCAAGGGATTTCTGTGTATTAATTTTGTATCCTGTGAATTTGCTAAAGTCATTGATTAGTTCTAGAAGTTTGCTGGTGATTATCTTTAGGATTTTCTATGTATAGTATCTTGTCATCTGCATACAGTGACAGTTTAACTTCTTCTTTTCCAATTTGGATTCCTTTTATTTCTTTTTCTTCTCTGATTGTCATGACTAGGACTTCCAAAACTATGTTGAATAATAGTGGTGCAAGTGGACATCCGTGTCTTGTTCCTGATCTTAGAGGAAATGCTTTTAGTTTTTCACCACTGAGTATGATGTTAGCTGTGGGCTTTTCATCTATGCCTTTTATTATGTTGAGGTAGGTTCCCTCTATGCCCACTTTCTGGAGAGTTTTTATCATAAATGGGTGTTGAATTTTGTCCAAAGCTTTTTCTATGCTTTTTTCAAAGCATCTATTAAAATTATGCTTTTTATTCTTCAGTTTGTTAATATGGTGTATCACATTGATTGATTTGTGTATATTGAAGAATCCTTGCATCCCTGGGAATTTTTGCAAGTTTTTGTTAAGTTTTAATTTATTTGAAAATAAAAGTTTACAAAACGTTGTGACAGGGCTTCCCTGGTGGCACAGTGGTTGAGAGTCTGCCTGCTAATGCAGGGGACACGGGTTCAAGCCCTGGTCTGGGAAGATCCCATGTGCCACGGAGCAACTGGGCCCATGAGCCACAACTACTGAGCCTGCACGTCTGGAGCCTGTGCTATGCAGCGAGAGGCCACGATAGTGAGAGGCCCGTGCACTGCGATGAAGAGTGGCCCCTGCTTGCTGCAACTAGATAAAGCCCTCTCACAGAAACGAAGACCCAACACAGCCAAAAATAAATAATGTAGTTTCTCTATTGGAAATCTCCACCAGAGAATATTGTGCTTATAATCTTAAAAAATGTTTCAGATGTAGAATTACCTAAAAATTGAAGTCTATGCCTTCTTCCACTAGCTTTCCTAAATTTCAGTTAGCAAGGAAAATAAACAGATAAAGAAGCAGAACCTGTCTACTTGCAATTGCTGCTGTTGTCTCTCTTGAAATACAGCAGCTTTTCATGACAATACGGGAGGTCATGGAAGACTATACATGGAAAAGAAAATAAAAATGAAATTATAAAATATATCCTTATGAATAATTATATCAGGAAGAACACTACAAAGAGAAAGAATAGTGCATTAAACCCTCTATGTATAACAGGTTAAAAAAATCTTAGAATTGTGGAAAACTAAAAGCTAGTGTAGTATTTACAGCACAGCAGATCATGAAGAACACTCTGTTATTCTGAGTCAGTATATACCAGAGACTCTTCCAACCTATAGGCCAGTATCTGATGTTGGTGACTATAAAAGGAGGTAGGACTGCCTCAGGGAAGGGGATTTATACATTTCCTGCAGGCTTTTTACCAAAGATAAACATATCCAAATGTTTGACAAGAGCCTCCCCATGCATACCTCTAACCTGGCTTCAAACAAACAAGAAGATAATTATTTCTTAAAGTTTAAACATTACTTTATGAACAAGTTTCAGCTCCTAGAGCTCTTTCTTTTTTTCTATGCTTGTGTAATTTTAGGGGAGTCACAATGATCAAAGGGTTGCCACCATATTAAATATCACTCACAGAGTGGGTGATGCTCAAAAGACTGGCCAGAGATGTCAGGAGTCTGTAGGCAGGGAAAGAACTTAATCATTTAGTGGTCATATTCTTTATTACATCTCCAATTCCTTTGAACATATATTAATTGAAGCCTTGCTCTTTAAAATCATGTTTTAAGATTTTTGTTTATTAAAAACTTTAAACCAAATCTTAAAAAATTGAAAATCATTACTATACTATTTGAAGAAAATCATGGAGATGAAATTACATTAGTAATTTTGCTACATTAGTAGTAGTGCATAATTGTAGTAGTAGTGTAATTTCATTTCATTAGTAGTGAAGTGGACTTGAAAAATTTTGACTCTGATAGATTATAATATATATGATATGTGTATTACTGCATTAATGATTGTAAATTTTCAAGGACTTTCCTTCTCTAATAATACTAAACTGAGTTTTATACAAGTAGAAAGATAGAGAAACAAAACTGCATGCATTTTAAAAAATATGTTTATTTATTCTTTTAGCTGTGTTGGGTCTTCATTGCTGCGTGTGGGCTTTCTCTAGTTGTAGCGAACGGGGTGTGCATGGGTTTCTCATTGTGGTGGCTTCTCTTGTTGTGGAGCATGGGATTCTAGGTGTACGGACTTCAGTAGTTGCAGCACGTGAGCTCAATAGTTGTGGCTTGCAGGCTCTAGAGCTCAGGCTCAGTAGTTGCAGTGCATGGACTTAGTTGCTCCACAGCATGTGGGATCCTCCCGGACCAGGGATCAAACTAGTGTCCCCTGCATTGGCAGGTGGATCCTTAACCACCATGCCACCAGGGAAGTCCATGAATGCATTGTTTTAAATATGTAACTTTAGCTAATAATTTAGAGATTTCATGAGCACAGTTTTTTTTCTGGAGATTTATTTTAGCAAACTATATTTCAGCATGTCATCAATCCACCTGACAGTAATAAGATGAGAACTGAAATACAATGGCCTGTGAAAAAGACTTAGGAAACTATTATAGATTAAATCATCATACTGTTCTTTGAATTTAAAATAGTGCATGCTATATTCTCTCAGAAACATATAATTTTATAAAATAATTCACCACATTAGTGAAGAGAATTATTAATGAGCATAGATTCTGGTATTTGGTAACCTGGTCTACATTCCTATTGCTTCAAGTGTATTATGATAGCTATACATATCAGAAGCCTAAGTTAGAGAAAAATTAGTTGACAGACTGAATAATATTTATTGTTTAATATTTAATTGTAATCAATATCAACATTTCTGTTAAAACTAGATTAGTAGTTGGAACTAGAATATTATATACAATTTCTGTTTTGAATGTTGACTTTGTACACATACCAAACTTAAGCTGACATATACAAAAAGGTGATGATTCACATCTACATAGAGATGTGAATAGTTTCACAAAGTTGTATCTTATTTTTGTTCAGATTTATTTAAACTATCTGAAATAGAACTATCCATTGACTTGCTGTTTACCTTGTCTTGTAGTTGAAATAGGGGTATTTCTTTTCTTTTTTGTATTCTCTTATATTTTGTTTTATGTTTTTATTTAAGTATAGTTGATGTACAATATTATATGTTTCAGGTGTACAATATAGTGATTCACAATTTTAAAGGTTATACTCCATTTATAGTAATTATAAAATATTGGCTGTATTTCCTGTGTTGTACAATATATCCTTGTAGCTTATTTTATACATAATAGTTTGTATTTCTTAATTCCCCACCCCATATTGCCTCTCCCCTCCACTGGAAACCACTAATCTGTTCTCTATTTCTGTGAATCTGCTTCTTTTTTGTTATATTCACTAGTGTTTTATATTTTTTTAGATTCCTCATGTAAGTGATAGCATACAGTATTTGTCTTTGTCTGACTTATTTCACTTAGCATAATACCCTTCAAGTCCATCTATGTTGTTGCAAATGGCAAAATTTCATGATTTTTGATGGCTGAGTAATATTCTGTAGCATGTGTGTGTGTGTGTGTGTGTGTGTGTGTGTGTGTGTGTGTGTATGGCACCTCTTCTTTAACCATTCTTCTGTTGGTGTACACTTAGGTTGCTTCCATATCTTGGTAATTATAAATAATGCTGCTATGAACATTGGGGTGCATGTATCTTTTCAAATTAGTGTTTTTGTTGTTTTGGGGGTATATACCCAGGAGTGGAATTGCTGGGTCATGTGTAAGTCCTATTTTTAGTTTTTTGAGAAACCTCCATACTCTTTTCCACAGTGTCTGCACCTATTTACATTCCCACCAACAGTGTAGATGGTTCCCTTTACTCCACATCTTTGGCAACATGTGTTATTTGTGTCCTTTTTGGTGATAGCCCTTCTGACAGGTGTGAGGTAATATCTCATTGTGGTTTTGATTTGCATTTCCCTGATGATTAGCAATGTTGAGCATCTTTCATGTGCCTGTTGGCCATCTTCTTTTCCTCTTTGGAACAATGTCTATTCAGGTCTTCTGCACATTTTTTAGTCAGGTTGTTTTATTTTTTATTTGAGTTGTATGAGCCATTTATATATTTTGGGTATTAACCAGAATAGGGTTATTTCTAAGGAAATCAGATAACTTCCAGAAGTATATTCCTTTGATTCCTTTGATCTTAGACTCCTGGTCCAAAAAACCTTGAGACAAATTCTGGCTCAAGGTAACACAAGTTTCTAGCTTGTTCATTCAAATCCTAGTTTGATTTAGATTTTCCAGTATCACTAAAAGAAAGAGATGCATGAAGCAGGTGGGTAGAGAGGCAAGGTTCTCTGCAACCCATCTAAGCAGAAATTTTGGGGAAACTTTAGGTCAGAGCAGTATTTTTGTATAAAGACTCAAACACTCCATTAGTTAGAAAATATTACCCTAAAATCTTATGGAACATGAAGATAGAAGAAAATTGGGAAAATAAGTGCCTGGTAGCATTAGTGGAAAACGCTCAACAGCTATCTTTTTCCCCTTCCATTTCACTATTAGTATTAAAATGGAATAATAATATGTTATATTTGTATATCTCAAAATCTGAACACTTTTGAGAATTAAAAACTGAGACTATCCCAGGAAAACTAGGACATATGTTCTCACTATATATTAGAATCTTTTTACATGTCATTCACTGGTGCTAGGATCACTAAACACATTATGTATCTTAATCCTTACAGTAACTATACAAGGGGGTTATTATTATTAACATTTTAACAAATTAAAAAACTGAGGTTCAGGACTATATTGTAATTTACTTATCCTCTCGAAAATAATATGTGTTAGAGCTGGGATTGTTCAGAATCCTTACCATTACCCACTATTTTACACTGCCTTGATGTACTCATTTTTTTTTATTCATGGGCTGAGTTCTATAGACATTTGTATTTATGACCTCTGCTCCAAGGTGTAATAAATATATCAACAAAGATACTAGCTATTTACTTCATATGAAAAGAAAGGGAGCCACCATCTTTGTTTTTCTACCAAAAATATTGAACAAAAATGTTTTAGTGATATGATATGTTGGAAAATCTGATTTTTAGAAAATTACAGTAAAATCATGGGCTTTCCTACTCATATTTTAGTCAGATATTAATATTTCTGGGCAATGAAATTTTGTTGTTTTTTAAATTTAGTTATTTATTTATGGCTGCTTGAGTCTTCGTTGCTGTCAGCGGGTTTTCTCTAGTTGCAGCGAACGGGGGCTACTCTTTGTTGCAGTGTGCAGGCTTCTCATTGTGGTGGCTTCTCTTGTTGCAGAGCACAGGCTCTAGGTGTGCAGGCTTCAGTAGTTGTGGCACAAGGGCTCAGCATTTGTGGCTCATGGACTCTAGAGCACAGGCTCATTAGTTGTAGTGCATGAGCTTAGTTACTCCACAGCATGTGGGATCTTCCTGGACCAGGGGTCAAACCCATGTCCCCTGCATTGGCAGGCAAATTCTTAACCACTGTGCCACCAGGGAAGCCCATGGGCTATGAAATTTTGATTCATAATTCTTTCACTCTACTATTGCAACTTTTGATATGAGAAAATTTTCCTAGCTAAGTATGTGGTGAAGACACCGTTTAAAATATCTTCTCTTCATTAATTTAATGAGAAATTATGCCATATTGAGTTATATTCATATAACTGATTTGCTATGTAAACCTAATTCTTTCTGAAGCATGGAATAAGGCGATCAAATAATTATTTTAGCTAGGATTATGCTTAGTCAGAAAAGTCTAATTTTAACTCTGCTGGATGAGGAAGCAAAGAGCTGAATATCAATGAGTGCAAAATTCGTATGCTTTTGAAGTATATTACTTAAGGAAACTAATTCTAATTCTTATTAAGTGGCATTAATTAATGCTGCAACTGTCATGTTACTAACATGTGGTACTTGAAATCCTGCCACAATGAATATTAATACTCTTTCTGGTACTTTTAAGTATAAAAAAACAATGTATTCAATTTAATAAATAAGAGTAGACTTTTGTTATGTGGTACAAAGTTAAAACTTAAAAGGTGAGTTATCTTTGTGTGTGTGTGTGTTTTTTTTTTTTTTTGCTGTGCCGTGTGGCTTGCAGGATCTAAGTTTCCCAACTAGGGATTAAACCTGGACCGCAGCAGTGAAAGCCCAGAATGCTAACCACTAGGCCACCAGGGAACTCCCGTATTTTGTGTATTTTAAACAACAGTGTAATCCTCCAAAGTTGAGTTTAGTATGAGAGTAAAATTAATAGTATGCTAATAATACACAATAAATTCAATAATATTATTTTTGAAAGCTATTAGCATTAAATTTGTTTGGATTCAAAGCTCTTCACTAATCTCATATTTCATATAATCCTTAACATGGAGGAGAAAGTTTATCTAAAATATATAATTTGAAGGTAGAAGAGTATAATTTCTCTCTCAAGAAAGAGGTAGGTGCATCTAAAATTCCCTTTTCCAGATAAAATTATAATGCCTGCTTTATATTACTCATCATAACATTAGGACATTTTTAGTTTATTAGCAACCCATCATGGATATGGATCTATGCTTTAAGGTTTGAGGAAGCCTGAGAAACATGGCCACCCTACTATAACTGGCATTCTTGAGACCAGGCCAGGATTAGAGTTATATACTTCTGAAGTTATATATTAATTTAGTTGAGAAGAAAGAATAAAATATATGATTACATATGCAAAGGGAAAAGTAATACCATAGTACAGAGAGTTCTTAATTTAACATTGTACTTTTGTTTTCTTGTCATTTCTTTTCCTAGTTACCAGTGTCCCTTGTCCTCATACATAAAGAGAAAAAAAATAGACAACTCACCATGCAGCTTTAGACCCATGGTCCAACCAGACTATCATTTTGTTTCTAATAATGACCCTAATGATTAAGGAAAATAGAATAAATGAAATCAAGTGCTGCACTGACTGATTTGATTTGGAAAGATGCAGTGTGATACATTGATACAACGTGGTTGGCTAGAGACACAGATGTTGTGTTTATAGACTAATTATCCATTTATTTAATAGGTAGCCTTGAACAATTACTTAGATTCTCTGAGCATCACTTTCTTCATATATACAAATGGAAATAATGATATCACTCATATATTTGTTGAAATGATTAAATACACAATGTATAGGAGTAGGTTTTCAAACTTCAAACTTTAAGGTTCCATACAAAGGACAGTTATGGTACCACATTATCATTTTTTTTTCCTCAAATGTTTGACTCAGGCATAAGGATACCTAGGATGTTTGGACATTTTTTTTTTGGACATTTTTATGTATGCAGAAGAAACCCTCTTTTGAAGAAAGGGAAAAAAATAAAAGTTATAATTTGCATGTGGAAGAGTTAGATTATAAGTTTCAAAAGCAAAGCAGTTTATCTGCCTCTTCACAGAACCATTTTACCTCTCTTTCTTGGAACTGAAACAGATATGCTTTGATGACAGGGCTTTCTAAGCCAACCTCCTCTCAAGACCATTCTACTTCAGTTTGTGGGAAATTCAACATCAAAAATAAAATGCAATGCTGTTCCAAATTGCTACTAGAAGTTGATTAAGATGAAATAGTAGCTGCATCTCATACTATATCAAATGTCAGACTTCCCAACAAGATTATGAGAATATTAGCAGTTTGTGTTTGATACAATGGGCTATAGAGAAACTTTAGATAGACAGTAGATAGCCTACACTATCTCACTGAGAAAAAAAAAATTTGGTAACTTGACAAATTAGGCAGCTGAAGCAAAGAGATCAAATAGCCCATAATTTGAACTAAGTCAGTAGGAGTACCTAGAGTATCAACAGAAACAACTATATTGCTTTAAACTAAATTATACCACTTGAATTGTAGCTGTTCTAAGTCAAAACACTAAATTCAAATCTCTACTACATCTTATTTAATATAAAATTATGTTGGGTGTTGTAGATCGTGTTATAGTATGAAGACAAACTGAATCATAAAACAGAAAAGATACACGACTTTATGTACGAAATATAAGGCAATAAGTGGCCTTTCCACTTAATTTCACTATTTTTCTGTGTTAATTTGTATTTGGTTTCTATTTTCTTAGCCTGTACCATACCAAAAAGTGGAAAGGAGCTAAAAAGGATATAATAACTCACGGGTATGGAAAACACATTTATGTTCCCCAATATTAAGACCACACATCTATATGATGGAAAGTGAGTTTTTAAGGGAGGGAATGAGCTAGTGCTTATGGGTGCGGGCAGCCATGTCTTAATGTGCAGACCAGATCCATCCCAAGGGGAGACATAATTCATGAAAATGTTTCTTTCAAACCTGGTATTCTGTCATTCAGGGAAGGTTTCCAGCTGAAACATTTGCTGGCTTTCAGGAGAAAATAAGAAGCAGTCTGTCAGTTCTTTGCCTTTAGCACCAAGGTGAAAACCCCCGAGCTGAAAGTCTTTGGATAGTTCTGGGCCAATGGCTGCTAAAAGGGGTGACAAGATTTGATTCCTTGAGACAGAAAGAGACAGAGATAGAGACTATGAGACTAGGCTGTCTAGTGCTGCTTCTATGCTGCTTTTCCTTGTCCTCTGAGTATGAACTGAAGTAGCAGCAGCTAAAATTGTTCCCCTGTTCTCCAATTCAGCGCCTCCCTGATTCCCTTGTTTTAGAAAACAGGAGCCTGAAAGGCACATGACTTGCATAGTTGCACATGTGCTAGAACCTGTAGAAATTTCAGAGTTCCCTCTGTTTTACATTTTCTGAAATTCCAGTTCTAGGTATTCTTTCCTTTGGTTAATTTCCCATCAGGGAAGAATAGTCCGTTAAACATATTCAAACCAAGTTGTCAGTGATAATGAAATCCTCTTTTGTCCTGACAGCAGAATCCTGGGCAGATAAGAAGCTAAGGAATCTGGGAGGGAGAAAGTACATTGATGAAAGGTAGCAGTGGATGGGGCCAAAAAGGGTAAAAATGACATCGAAAGGGAAAATGAGCAGCGCTGAAGACAAAACTTACCTACTGCTTAATTTAATATTGTTCCTTCCTCTCCTGAAAGTCAAAGGCTCCTATCCCAAAGGGCCAGAAAGGAAAAATCTCCTGAGTCCCTTGGAATAATAAAAGTAATAGCCTCAATATAAAGTTTGTGTTGCATTTTGAATTTTTTTAAGCATTTGCCTTTATTGACAAAGCAATAACTATCAATGAAAATTGACATTATTTTATTTGCATTCAAGTTTGCATTTGTGTATTAGATCTTGTCTCAATTAATTACTGATATTTCTCTCCAGAGGCAAAGAACCAGGTAGTGGAGTGTGTTTGTGTGAATGTATGGGAGGAGTTTGGGTGGTGATTAATCATATTCAATTAACCAAAAGACAGTGAAGTTAAACATATATTGTTTAAAATATTCATTCAATCTCAGACTCTTGGGGAAATCTTTACATTGGATTTTTTTTTTCTTTCTTGTGATATTTTTTCTAAGAGTTTCAGTGCATGTTGATTTTATTTTAAGGTAATTATTCAAAAATTAGGGAAAGATATGGGGTTCATGCAAGGATATAAATATGCTTTGGAACATTTTTCTATATTTACAATAATCAAAATTCATTACAATAATAACAATTTATTATTTTTTCTTCAGTTTCCTGAGAAGTCTGAGTAGCATTACTCACTATTCAGAAATGAGCAGAAGGTAGAACCGGGTGATGTGCAGATCTTAGTTTCTTGTCAGAGCCCAGACAGCCATTCGGAACTTGTTCCTAAGTCCTAGACCTTGACATTTTAATCAAGACTACAGCTTACAAATGGTTTGTCTCTTTGAATTTTATACTTAGAAACTAAAAGTTCTAAAAACAGCATGACAATGAACTTTTTCTATCAAGACTGCAATCCTACAGTGTTTTGAGCCATTGTCAAAGAAAAACATTTAATCATTCTTCAAAAGGGGATATCTCAGATTTGATTCAATACTACTGTTTTCAGCTTAAGAAAGACTTGCATTTCTTTTCTTTCTAAAGCTGTAGATTTGCTTGAAATATTATTTTATTTTACTTAAATCCTAAATTACATTAATGATGCTTAACCTTATGCTGTTAAACTCATATATTCTGAGCTTAAAACAAAGCATTTTTAGACTAATGTAAAATTTTCATTTCCTTTTTGAATGTTGAATAATAATTAAAATTAAGTTATACATTTTATTATATGAAAATATTAGTTATAAGATTCTACATTTTTTCATTCAGAAATCAGTCAATTGTACCTAAAGAATAAAAATTAATGCATTATATTTTTAAGCACTGTTTCTATAAATACACTACCTCGCTAACTGAAAAAGTAAAATATTTAATTCTATAATGCTTCTCTTTTTCATGAAAAAAATTTTGAGTAAGTATTCTGTATTCTATGTTTGATTTATCTTTGGACATCATTTTTCTCACATTAGGTGAAAAGCAGAGATTGTTAAAACACGTCAGAAAATGAATAACTTTTATAGAATTTCCAGGCATACATAGAAAAACTTAACAGCAATCACTTTTGACAGACTTTCATAGCTAAAATCTCTTACCTAAATTTCAGAAGGGAGAGGAAAGAGAGAGAGGAGGAGGGAGAAAGGGACAAAGACAGAGAGACAGAGACAGAGTGACAGAAGAGTTGATCATTCTCAGTTAAATATATGAACATCTGGGTGCTTATCTCAACTAAAATTAACTTTGGTTTCACCCAGATACTAATCATAAAAACTTAACACACTTATCAATTTTCTACTTTGATGTGCAATGGGTAATCATAAACATGGAATAGGAAGTTTTTGAATATATAACGTACATATATTCTTTCCCAACTCTACTTCTCTTTCCTTTTCCCTCTTCCTGTTAAATATTAATAAGAGGTATTTTTTAGCTAGTGAAGTCATGGCTGTAAATATTTCCTTTTACTATTGCCATGTGAGTTTTTGACATGCAAGAAAATATTCAGACATGTACCTGGGAAAAGTTGTTGGCTCAGGCTCCGAGATTAAGTCTAAAGTGGTTGCTTCAATAACAAATGTGTCAAGTAGGAGAGATTTTCTCTTTCTTCTCTCATCCCAATGAGGCATTCTAGTGTGTGTGTTTTTTCAAACATAAATATTTATATGATGATAACTTCACCAGAAGTTTACAGAAAAATAAACTTTACCTCTCAAATCACACTATCCAGAGATAATCACCACTCACATTTGAAAACATCCTTCCTGATATTCTAATATGTGTACAAAATGCCATTTTAAATAAGTGGAATTTCATAAACCATGTTTAAATTAGTAATATCAGTAAAATAAATAAAATAGACTTTTATAAATTCAATATCCAAATCAGTAAAATGGAACTTCATACATTTTAATAGCTGCAGAGCTTTACATCCTATAAATGTATCATAATTTATGTAATCTATCTTTTACAAAAATTAAATACCCAAATAACTATTGATACAATATAGATTGAGATGGTGCTCTAAATAATGTACTTTTATAACTCAATATCTGGTAGTTTAAATCCTCCAATATGGTTATTCTTATTCACGACTTTTATGGCCCTTCTTGGGCCTTTTCATTTCCGTATATTTTTGGAATCATAATGATAATTTCTTCTTCAGAAGAAGAAAAGCAAAGAAAACCCTACTGGGTTTTGATTGAGATTGCACTGATTATACATCTCAATTTAGGAAGAAATGACAGCTTTATAATATAATTAAATCTTCCAATCCACGTATCTGTTTACTTGGCACTTCTTTAATTCCTTACAGCAAGGTTTATTCAGTATTTTATGTGGCAATGTTGGCTATTTTTGCTAGATTTGTTTCCAGATGTTTGGGAGGTTCTTTTATGCTAGTGTAAATGATTTATTTTTAACAACCTCATTCTCTAATTGCGTATTGCTAGCATATAGTAAAACATTTGATTTTGTATACTGACTATATCCTGTGACTTTACTAAATTCACTTTATTATCTCTACTAGTTTATGTGTAGATTTTTTGGACATGCTCTGTACTCATCAATGACAGTACATGTCATTGATGTCAATGTGAATAATGACAGTTTTATTTCCTTTTTCCTAAGCTTTATACCTTCTATTTATTTTTTTGCCTTCTTGCAGTAGCAAGAAACTCCAGTATAACATTGAATAAATGTTATAATAATATATTTGTCTCATTCCTAATTTCAACAGGAAAGTTTTCACTATTTTACCATTAAGCATCATATTTACTATAGGGTTTTTGTTGATATTTTTGATGGACTAAAAGCTTTTAACATGAATGACTCATTGAATTTTATTGATTTTTTTCCTGTGTCTCTTGACATGATCATATAATTTTTCTCCTTTACTCCATTAATTTGATGAATTATGCTGATTAATATGCAAATGTTAAACTAACCCTGCCTGCCTGAAATAAATCTAATGATGGAATAATGCATTTTCTATAGATTTCGTATATCACAGTATATGAGTTGGTAATATTTTGTTTCGAACTTTTGCACTTATATTTGTAATGGTAAAGAAATGTTATTTTTGTTTCTTACCAAGGTTATACTGGTTTCATAAAACAAATGAAAAAGTTGACTCTCTCTTTTATTATTCAGTGGAAAAGTTTGTGAAACACTGATGTTATTTCCTCCATATATATTAAGAAGTGTTCACTGGTCAAGATATCTGGATCTGGAAATTTCTTTATGAGAAGGGTTTTCACTTATGGATTCAATTTGTTTAATAACTAGAGAAAAACTAAGATTGCTCTATCTTTTCTGTCATTGTTCATAGTTGGCTTTTTAAAATAAATTTGTCCATTTAATCCAAAGTTTTAAATGTGTGGGTATAAAATAATTCGTAATAACCTATGTTATCTCTCTAATATGTAATGATGTCTTGATATAGGTAATTAGGACCACCTCTCTTATTTTTAATGTTATTCAATATTATTTGTTCTTCCAAAGGAAAAAAAAAGTACTGTTTTATAAATTTTATTGATTTTGTTATGGTGGTATTGTATTATTTTTTATTGATCTCTGTTCTTACCTTCATTATTTCCTTGCTTACATTTTCTTTTGGTCTAATTTGCTGTAATTTCTAGCCAGTTGAGATGTTTGTTTAGATTATGAATCTTTAGCTTTTTTATTTTCCAAAAATTTCATTTAAAACTATTAAAATCTATGTCTTGATTAGCTATGTCCTGCAGGTTTTGATATGTTGTATTTCATTACCTTCTGGTTCAAAGTATTTTTAATTTCCTTTTGGATTTCTTTTCTGACCCGTGAGTTATGAAAATTGTATTGCTCAATTTCTAAATATTTGTATTTCTTCAAAGCCTCTTCTTATTCATTTTTAGCTTAATTTTAATCAGACAGACAGTATGTTCTACATGATTGTATCCCTTCAACATTTGTTGAGAATTACTTTGTGGACTAATATAGTCAATTTTTTGTAAAGTTTCTGTGTGCACTTGAAAGAATCTCTATTTTGTATTTGTTGGATGTTATATTGTATATATGACAATTAGGTCAACTTTGTAAACCTCATTGTTCAAATCTCAAATATCCTTACTGATTTCACTGTTCACTCAGCTATTAAGTTTTGTAAAAATCTTCAACTATAATTGTGCATTTGTCTGGTTTTATTTTGACTATTGCTAATTTTGTTTTGTATGTTTTGAAGCTATGTTATTAGATAAAAATTTAGGACTGTATATATTCTTATTGAACTGAGTCTTTTATCAATATAAAATGATTCTACCTCTAATAATACTTCTTGTCTTATTTGCTGGGTATTAATGTAACTATACCACTTTTTTCCATTTTTGGTTAGTATCTCCCTGGTAGATACAATCTTACCTTTTATTGTTTTTCCTTTTCTTTGAAGAAGTTTAGTTGAGTTCTACTTTTATTTCTGAAGTTTTAATTTAGTCTTGCAATTATTGTTTTATATATTAGTGCAGTACTGCTGTGTGCAAAACAACCAGGAAATCTCAGTGGCATGTTGTAATAGGCATTTATTTTTACTCACAATTTTACAGGTCCACTGAGGTGAATTTGGTTTAGGCTATGATGACTGCATAGTTTTGTTTTCCATGTCGCTCACTCCCCTCTTGAGAGCAGTAGCCTAGCCACATAGTCTACTCACAGCAATGGCAGATGTACAAACAACCTGCCCAACCACACAAATAAATTTAAAGCCTTTGCTTCTTGCACCTCTGTTAACATCTCATTGACTAAAACCAGGCACATGGCTGAGATTAAAGTAAAGTTGGAGAAAGTCAAGTTATGGAATGAGAGAGAGGTATAGATGCAACCATACTAGATGGTATAAGAATCTTGGGGACTTCCCTGGCGGCGCAGTGGTTGAGAGTCCGCCTGCCGATGCAGGGGACACGGGTTCGTGCCCTGGTGTGGGAAGATCCCACATGCCGTGGAGTGGCTAGGCCCGTGAGCCATGGCTGCTGAGCCTGTGCGTCCGGAGCCTGTGCTCCACAAGGGGAGAGGCCACAACAGTGAGAGGCCCGTGTACTGCAAAAAAAAAAAAATTGAATCTTGGATACATGCTCAGGCAGCTTACATATGGCATCTAGTCTTACTTAGGTAAGACTTGATCCCTGTTGTATCAATTGCATTTTGATGGATTGCTGCTGGACCTGCCTGACCATACCTTTGTGAGTCTGACAGAACTCATGTTATTATAGGCAATTGATATACATTATCAGTTACCAGGTCTTTATTGGGACCCAGCAGCATTTCTGGAGATATTTTTCAAGTTATTATCTATTACAGATAGCATGACCCTTTCTAGAACACTGGGGTTCGTGTTGTGGTTTTCCTATTAGGGTTATCATCAATTTTTCATGATGTCTTTTCCCACCAGTGATACTCCAATACAATAGGGTCTGCTGTATCACAGGACCCAAGCATTGCAGCCCAGACATGCTGCAGAGCCCTTTCTTGCTCTGAGTTTCACTGAAAGATAGCAGTCTTTCATATCATCTGGTATAGAGGAGGGAGCAGTATTCCTAAGTATGGAATGTGCAACCTCCAATTTCCATAAAGGCCTCCTAGATGTTGTGCTTCCCCTTAGAGGTGGTGAGAGATGCAATGACTTTTCTTTACTTTGGATAAAATGTCCCAATCTGTTGCAGGTCACTGGACCCTCAACATCTTCACTAATTTCTTGAGTCTCTGCAGAGTTGGGATTAGGGTGAAGCAAATGAGGGACCCACCACAGTAATTAAGAGGGCAGCAAAAAACACAGCAATCAAGATAAATAATATTTAATGCAATGTTGTAAAAAGTGAAATTATCCAAAAATTCCATGATGAACAAATGATCAAGTGTTTAAATAAAGATAGGATCAATATTATTTATTTTTCCCTTTGCCTTAGGCTGTAATAAATCTTGGCACAGCACAGTTGTATATCTGTATTTTAGAGAGGATTGTGACATGCTTGCTCTTTCTCACTTATCTAGGCTAATTAATAAGAAGCCATTGGTACAGTAAGTCAGTGTGATGTTCTGCTGAATATTCAGAACGTCAAGGTCTTTTCAAAATATACTATGATAAAGAGTAGGAGAGTTAACTGTACCATAAATGTATACTATTTTATATTCCTGGCAAATGTAAACTATTTTAAATCAACCTTTCTGAACAGAATGCAAAGCAACATTTTACAGATCAATGGTCGCTTAATATGTACCTGAGACATTTTAATTTACTTTATCAAAGATACCACATGTATTGCAGCTGGAAGTGGGACTACTAATGGATTGAGTTTGTGGTATTCTGCTGTCATCCTCCAAAACATGCCTATTTTCTTAGAGGCCAGGACCAGTGACCCTGCATGCTTTAGGTCCTTAAGAGTGGCACTAATGCTGGTCATTTCACCATGATACAATACTGTTTTTGATTTACTGTCTTGTTTGTAGTGTGTAGGCAGGTAAGTTTCAGATACTTCTCATTGATCTTCCTAACTAAGGATGATAGTTCTTATCTCACAGAGCAAAGAACCAATATTTGGAATGTGTCCCTTACTAAGTATGAGATTTCCAATGATATATTTGGGGACTGAAGAAATGACCACTGAGTGGATCAATGGACCCAGTGGACCCACTGTAAGCCTTACCCGGGATGGTACTCCATTTACTTTTTGTTTGCTATACACTACAACTGTAACATCAGGGCCATTACTATGTTTTAAATGTCTGGATATCAATTTGAATCCTGAATCAGATAGTCCTTGAAATGTTTGGGCCCTTGGTCCCTTAAGAAAGGACTGGGGAAATTAGTAACGTATACACCTGTCATTATGTTGCAGTTTTCATCCTCCTGGGGCCTGGCCTTTCCTTTAGTCACTGGGTTCCAGTCCAGGTCTGAACATTCACTTAGGTTCAGAAACTGGTTGAGGAACTGTGACTTTGAAGCAGCTGTCTTTAGCCTCCTGACCATGTATATCCTTGATTTCTTTTATTTGTACAGGTTGATGTACTTGTTGGCTTCCCATCCATCTTGCTGTTGATGACACCATATTATCTTAACCATCTCCATCTCTCTCTAAGGATCACGACCCTCTGGCTGCCATTTTGACCTTGCATCTCATTATAATTTTTCCTATCTTGCTTCTGGCACTTAAGCACCATTACCTGTTTTCTGTTATTTGAGGATAGGGTCATCTCTATTGCTGTCAGTGAGCTCAGTTCTGTAATAGCATCGCCTACAATCAGCTTTGCTCTACTGAGAATGGCCATATTTTAGTTTCTCAGTGATGCTAGGGCTCCCTTCAGCAGTGCATCCTTATTGCACTGATAGATGTAGGAGTTCTCTAGGTTGTCCTAAAGAACACAATTATATTGTGGGATTACCAGTCTTGTAAAATATATCCACTCTAGTAAGCCCACTTCGCTTAACCATTTGATCTCTTTTCCCACTATTTGCCATTACAGTTCTAGCATTTCAACTTCACCTACTGTGGGCCATTTCTTTCTCCAGGCTTGCAAGAGTCACCTGAGTAGTGGGTTTAACACTGTCTCTTGAGGTTCTTACAACAGTGTTAAATCCTATATCAAAGTAGAGGTCTCTTATATGGAATGACTTTACCTTGTCCAACCTCAAGTTATGTGCCTCTTGATCCAGCAACCTCATGTACCCTCCTAGTTCTTGTATTTGTTGCCTAGATCTTGTAACTCCTGGAAGACCCTTTCCTCTTTCAGTTGACCAATGATCCAAAATCCAGTGAAAAATCTAAAGAAACAAAGTTCCTTAATAAAGAAAATGGCTTCTTAAGTCTCTAGTTCTTCAGCATGCTCATCTGAAATAACTCCTTTACATTGTTATCTCCAGCAAACACAGTAGAGGCTGACTTCTGCTTTAGACTATGGCAAAGTAGCTGGCATCAGCCTAATCCTTCTGCTATGAACAGTGATAAAAGCTGGATTTACTTTTTGTTTTTATAAGAGATTTATTGAGATATAGTTCACATATAATACAATTCAGCCTTTTAATGTGTATAAGTAAATATATGTTTAGTATATATACTTACTGATGTGTGCAACCTTGAGTATAGTCAATTTTAGAATATTTTCATTACCTCAAAAATAAATCCTGTACTATTTAGCTATTATCCTCTATCTTCTCCATTTTCTCCAACCCTAGACAAACACTAATATACTTTCTTCTCCATAGAATCACCTATTCTTGACATTTCATATAAATGGAATCATATAATATGTGGGTTTTGTGATTGACTCCTTTCACTTAGCATGTTTTCAAGATTCATCCATTATTTTTAATCATGTAACAGTACTTCATTACTTTTTAGTGCTGAATAATATACCACAATTTTTCCACTTATCAGCTGATGGACATTTGCATTGTTTCCACCTCATTTTGTCTATTATGAATAACGTTGCTGTAAGTATTCCTGTGCAAGTTTGTGTCTAGACATAAGTTTTCACCTCTATTGGGTAGTTACATAGGAGAGGAATAATTGCTGGACAATATGGTAACTTTAACCATTTGAAGAACTGCCAGAGTGTTTTCCAAGGTTGGCTGCACTATTTTTCAATCCTACCAGCCATGTATAAGGGTTTCAATTTATCCACATCCTCAACAATATTTGTTATTATATGACTTTTTGATTATAGCCATCCTAGTGGATCTGAAGTTGTTCCTCATTATGGTTTTGATTTGAATTTACCTGATTATTAATGGTGTTGGACATGTGCTTATTGGTCATTTTTATATCTTCTTGGAGAATTATCTATTTAGATCTGTTGCCCATTTTTAATTGGGTCACTGGTATTTTTACTGTTCAGTTGTGAGTATTCTTTATATGTTCTAGTTACAATTCCACACCCTTAGTTATTACCCACACCTTTGTCAGAATGGATACACTTTTAAAAGTTGATTGATTAAAAGCATCAGGGAACAATCAAGGCAGCCAGGAGTTGAGGAGCCAGAGATCACAGACACATGTGGAAACACACTAAGGCAAGCTCTGCATTGTTGATTTACCTTTGGTACATTTATCAATTCCCCATTAAATGTATAGAAACTGAACAGATGTGGCAGCCTATATGTTACAGAAGTCTCACTGGGTTAAAGAGATAAGATTGGAGTTCAGGGCTACCAAGTAGTGTGGACATAGAGGGCCCAAATCCCAGATAATAGAGAATTTCAGAAAACTGAGCCTGATTTCGTGCATAGAATTTCTTGAGACATTTCACAGCTCCTATGTTGGTGTTGTACACATACCTAGGTTAGAAGCAGATAAGAAATGAAGAAATTAGCTTTTAAGACTCAAAATGTTTAGGAAGAATTCAGCAACTGTGTGATCTGGGAAAACCAGAATTGGAATTAAGGGCCTTATTCCTTTTTAAGTCCAGGAAGAGCTTTATCCTAAATATAGAGTCAAACCATATAAAGACCAGCATTCTATGAATCAAAGCTATCTGTTCTGACTTTATGTGCCAGTTAGGAGAAATACAAATCTTTGTGGAGTGAAATAACATCACCAACCAAAATCAACCAAAGCCTTAATGAGTTTTCATACACATACAAAATCACATACACACACATAACACTGTATCCAGCATTAATAAATGTCAGAAAGTAAGGACAGATGACTGAAAACCAATAGAAAAAAAAAGAGAAAATAGAATTTTGAAGTTATCAGACACAAACTTAAAAAGAGTTATAACTAATATTTTTCAAGGAAATGGATTAAAATACAGAGAATTATATTAGAGATATGAAATCTATAACAAAAATCAAATGGAAATTCTAAAACTAAAAAGTATAATAATTGATATTAAGTAGTAAGTATTAAGATGTACATAGTAGAGTATATATAACAGAGGAAAGTATTAGTACAGTCGAAGGAGAATGAAAGGATTTGTGAATCCTTGCAGCTGCACGGTTGCCAGAAATAGCAAATAAAAATACATGATACTCAGCTAAATTTGAATGTTATATAAAATATGAATAATTTTTAGTAGAAAAGAAACTTAGAAAATTTCTCATTGTTAATTTGAGATTCAAACTTAATTGGGCAGCCCTCATTTTATCTTGCAGCTCTAATCTGCTGTGCTTTTCATTATATGAACGGCAACATTCTTTTTTTTTTTTTTTTTTTTTTTGCGGTATGCGGGCCTCTCACTGCTGTGGCCTCTCCCATTGCGGAGCACAGGCTCCGGACGCGCAGGCCCAGCGGCCATGGCTCACGGGCCCAGCCACTCCGCGGCATGCGGGATCCTCCCGGACCGGGGCACGAACCGGTATCCCCTGCATCGGCAGGCGGACTCTCAACCACTGCGCCACCAGGGAAGCCCCAACGGCAACATTCTTATATCTTGAGAAATATAGGTTCATGTATACTTTAAAATATATTCACTGCCTACTCATTTGATTACTTTGAAGCATCTTTTCCCATTTGTTAAAATATGAAAACTGTGTCTAACAAGACCTCTGTCTGACTAGCTTAAGGCACTTACTGGATTGGTTTCTTTTTTCTGGAACTACAATGTTTTTCCGTTGTAACGACAATGTTTTCTCATTGTTACTAAAGCATTTACTTCATCTTATGACTTCTATTTTCTCTAATCTCTTCTGACATTAGTTTAAAAATGAATGCATGGGCTTCCCTGGTGGTGCACTGGTTGAGAGTCCGCCTGCCGATGCAGGGGACACGGGTTCGTGACCCGGTCCCAGAAGATCCCACATGCCACGGAGTGGCTGGGCCCATGAGCCATGGCCGCTGAGCCTGTGTGTCCGGAGCCTGTGCTCCACAACAGGAGAGGCCACAACAGTGAGAGGCCCGCGTGCCTCAAAAAAAAAAAAAAAAAAGAATGCACACAAGCAAGTTAACATTGACTCTGTCCTCCTCCTCCAATATCTAACTGACTAATTTCATAACTGCTTAAAGCTGGTGAATTTTTGTAAAGTTATTTGTTCTGATTTCATAACGTGTATACAAATTCTAATGGTTTCTGCATGTGCTTAGTTCATAAAATGTTTCTTTTAATCGGTTTGCCAGCTGTCCAGTTTGCAAATTTGTGCAACTATCTACCTATCAGGAAGATTCATTTGCCTTCTGAACTAGTCTGATTGTTAGTTCTGACTTCAGAAGGTCAAGGGAAACAGAATATTTATGTAATGGTGACTCATTATGATATATATATATATATATATATATATAAAATTTATAAAAATCAGGTGAAATCAGAAAAAAACTGAATCATTATGCTGTACACCTGATAATATTGTAAATCAACTATACTTCAATTAAAAAAAAGAAAAATCAATTTTATAATACCTATGTGTCATGAATTACTTCTAACTGATTTCATTTTATTATTCTCTTCTTTTTTCAGGTACCACTATCACTTTTTAAAATGTGTGTTGTTGATATTTTAATGGATTGAAAATGGTCCTTTATTTCTTTTTTGGAACTTTGTATGGAACACCAATATAAAAAAAAATAGCTCATTTCAAAATTTGGCTGTAAAATACCCACACAGATACCATAAGGACGCACTTTGAACTAAACTCCTCATCTTCCAAATGGTAGTTACATATCTAGGAAAATATTTAAATAACATTTGTTAAAAATATCTTTAGTGCCAGTGATTAGAATACTATTCTGAGACAATATATATACATGACAACTCTGGTCTATCTAAAAAGCTCTTCTGTTGCATGGTAACCAACATGAACTGGAGTAGTCTGAAAAGCACTGGAGACATGCTGTCTTTCCAAATAAATTTGTTAAGATTTATAGAATTCATGGAAAAGGTAAGTATTGTTCCCTGAAAGCACTTATATATTTCTAAAGTATTTCTTGGTACAAACTAAAAACTTTAAAAATCGTTAAAAGGAAACAAAAGTTCAATATTTATATAATCATATTTCCATGTTATTTTCTGGGCCTTAAATCAAGAACTATAAGGTACTGAATCATGTAACATTCCCAACAGCATTTTCCAGTTTGGAGAAGTTTGGTAAACAATGAGTGAACACTTATGGTTTGCATTCACTTTTCTAAAGAAAGAGTCAATTCATGTGTCAAATAATGTACCCTTGTATATGCTGTTTGGATAGCATATTTTTAGACCAATGCTATATGAACTTTTGTAGTAGAATATAAAAATCATATCACGAGGATCATGTTGACTAAATGATTTATTATTTCCAAGGAAGCCTAAGCCGGATGTATTTTTATGGTTTTGAGAGAAAAAAAATGTTTAAAAGTGGTGAATATATATATATATATATATATATATATAAAATATTAGACAGATATAGATAGATACACATAAATGTATATTACTGTATCTACATATATATTTAATTTTCCCCAGGTTTTCACATGCTTATCTTGAATATTCATGTGTTGAAGTATAGAACATATATTTCATTTCTAGATGCCTGAAACTAAAGGCTTTTCCCACACTCTGTGTGTGTGAGTTATACTCCAGAAATATTTGGAAAATGTACACAATATTTGGTATATTCCCACAATGGAAGATACTGAAATCCATTATTTTTCTGGTGCAATTGACTTTTATACAATTTTATGATCCTATTAGTTATATGTTTATGTGTATTTTTAAATAATATCTTATAAATAAAATACATCTTAATTAAAATTGTTTAATTGCATATCGTATTGGTATTTACATAAACTACTAATTTTTAGGTAAAGTTTTTCTGATTAAAAGTACATACTCATGGTAAAAATGAAAAAAATATGGAATCATACAGACCGAAAAAGCTTTTATCCCCTGACTACAATAATTCCACTCCGCAAACATACTGTTAACAGATTTTGTGTATATGCAACCATCAGGAAATGGATTAGGAATGTACAAACTATACAAATAGATAGATAGATAGATAGATAGATAGATAGACATGTATGCACAAACACACACTATAACAGATAGTGTATTAAGCTCTGGGAACTTATATGATTACATCTGAAAATAAATTCCTAGATATGATATAATACTTCAAATAATACTTGTACTTTAAATTCTGATAGATATTGTCAAGTTGCCACCCCCTCCCCCAAGTCATCAAGTTACATTCCCACCTACAAATGTCAAGGTATTAGTTTCCACACTATTCAAGAGCAGACATTATAAAATTTTTAAATCTTTACTGCTTTGACAGATGAAGTATGTTACCTCACTGGTGCTATTTAAATGGTTCTATATTTCACATAACCCTTTTGATACTAAACTAAATTGCAGATTGAACAAATATGTAAACGTGGAAGGATGATTTTTATAGTTTTGGAAGTCTTGTGCCTTCCTTAAAATAACTAATAACCTGGAAATTGTAGGGAGAAAGCTTGTTCAATTAGGCATGAATCATATTTAAAATCTGATATATTTTTGAGTGTATGTTTGAAATATATGTGCTCTTTATTTGTTAGTGCACTCAAGGAAGAATATCAATCTCCTTAATTACTACCTTGTTTTAAAACCTGAAAGAAAGATTAATGGCTAATTATTCTCCTTTTACCAGAGATCTTCTGGATAGTTACCAGGTATATATTAATATAAAATTGTCAAGATCTGCAATATATTATTATTTTAATTTAAATCATATTGAATCTTGATATTAGTTTAGGGAACCGTGATTATCATTATGACATTGGGTCATTTCTATCTAAAAACACAAAGAATATTTGCTCATTGACTCTACCCAAGTTTTTTAGGATAGTTGCTTTTCTGTTTTTTTTTTTTTGCGATATGCGGGCCTCTCATTGTTGTGGCCTCTCCCATTGCAGAGCACAGCCTCCGGATGCGCAGGCTCAGCAGCCATGGCTCACGGGCCCAGCCGCTCCGCAGCATGTGGGATCCTCCCAGACAGGGGCACAAACCTGTGTCCCCTGCATTGACAGGCAGACTCTCAACTGCTGCGCCACCAGGGAAGTTCTAGGATAGTTTTAAAAGTCACACATTCAATTTGTTAAATTTGTTTCTAAGTGTTTCATTTTTCTTGCTGATGCAAATGATGTATTTTCTCCCATTATATTCTAATTAATTATTTTGTATGTATTGAAAATCTATTAAGCTTTGTATATGAGTGTTGTAACCAGCTACCTTACTGAATTCTACTACTGATTTTAATTGCTGTGTGCAGAGATTATTTTTAAAAATATAATCATATAATCTACATAAAACATTATTATTTGTATGTGTTTATACCTTATTTCTTTTTTTTTTTTTGCGGTACACAGGCCTCTCACTGCTGTGGCCTCTCCCATTGTGGAGCACAGGCTCCGGACGTTCAGGCTCAGCGGCCATGGTTCACGGGCCCAGCCACTCCACGGCACGTGGGATCTTCCTGGACCGGGGCACGAACCTGTGTCCCCTGCACCGGCAGGTGGACTCTCAACCACTTCACCACCAGGGAAGCCCCCTTATTTCTTTTATTTATCCAATTTTATTATCTAGTGTAGCCAGAAGAGCATAGTGGTAGTAGTGGTGATGTGCATCCTTTCTTACTTTATAGCTAAAGTTTTGCTAATAAAACTGATCTGTCAAGGAAATGCAAATCAAAATCACAGTGAGAAATCACCTCACACTGGTTGGAATGGCTATCATCCGGAAAACAAGAGATAAGAAATGCTGGCTAAGATATGGTGATAAGGGAACCCTTGTACACTGTTGATAGGTATGTAAATTGTCTCACCCACTGTGGAAAACAGTATGGAGTTTCCTCAAAAACTTAAATATAGAACTAACATGATCCAGCAATTTCATTTCTGGGTATATATTGAAAGGAGAATAAAACAAGAGTTCTCAGAGATATGCACTCCCATGTTTATTGAAGCATTATTCACAATAGCCAAGATATGGAAACAATCTAAGTGCCCATCAATGGATAACTGGATAAAGAAGATGCTATGTATGTGTTATGTATGTGCAATGGAATATTATTCAGCCATGAGAAAGAAGGAAATCCTGCCATTTGCAACAGCATGGATGGACCTTGAGTGCCTTATGCTGAGTGAGATAAGTTGGAGAAAGACAAGTACTATAGGATATCACTTCAATGGAGAATCTAAAAAAGTTAAACTTGTAAAAACAGAGTAGAATGATTATTACTAAGGACTATCAGGTGTGGGAACTGGGGATATGTTTTTAAGGGTACAAACTGGCAAGTAGTAGATAAGTCCAAGTAGCCTAATGCACAGCATAATGATTATAGTCAATAATACTGTATTGTAAACTTCAAAGTTGCTAAGAGAGTACATCTTAATTTTCCCCACCACAGAAATTATAATTATGTGACCTGATAGAAGTGTTAACTAATGGGGTAATCATATTTCAATATGTAAATATATCAAATCAACACATTGTATACCTCAAACTTATACAATGTTATACATCAATGATATTTCAATAAAAATGATGCTGTTTTTTGTTTTGAGATATGTATATCTATATATCTATAATTATAGCTAGAGCTCCTAAAGGAATATCCAGCTACCGATATTTTATTAATAATTTTTTAATCAAGAATTTATGTTGTAATGTTGACTTTTGTCAAATATCATCAGGCATTTATTAAAATCATTGTATGTTTTTAATTCCACTGACATTTTAATAGTATGATTAATTATGTCAAATATCTACCTAAGATTAAACTTTTCCTACCTAATATTTTATTTAAGGTTTTGCATCAACGTTTCTGCCTGAAATTGTTCTCTGATTTTCTTTTTATCTGTGTACTTTGTCAGAATTGGTATCACTGTTACGTGGGCCTATAAACAGGAATTTGGAAATTTTACCCTGTGTTCTGGAACTGTATTAGTTTAATAGGGTTGCCATAACAAAACAGGACAGTCTGGGTGACTTAAGATAGAGAAAGGTATTTCTTACAGTTCTAGAGGTTATATGTCCAAGATTAAGGTATCTACAGTCAGATTTCTTGTGAGATCTCTTTGCTTGGCTTGCAGGTGTCCACCTTCTTGCTGTGTCCTCACATGGTCTTCCCTCTGTGCACATGCACTCTTTTTTTAAAATTTAATTTAATTAATTTATATTTTTTATACAGCAGGTTCTTATTAGTTATCTATTTTATACATATTAGTGTATACATGTCACTCTTGGTGTCTCTCTGTGTGTCCAAATTTCTTCTTATAAACACATCAGTCAGATTGTATTAGGGCCACCATAGGGCATTATTTTAATCATATCTTTAATGGCCCTATCTCAAAACACAGTCACATTCTGAGGTCCTGAGTGTTAGGGTTTCAACATATAAATTTGTCATGGTGGGGTAATAATTCGACCAATAAAAAGAATCATTTAAAAAGTATTGCACTTATCTGCTCTCTCCAGATTTAAAATAATTCACCTAAGAAAACATTTTGTGACTGGTGGTTTTTAGTAGCAGTTATTGGATGATGTTCTCTAATATTCTTTATCCAAAGGTAGCTTTTCTGTTTAGATTTTCTAGCTCTTAAAGGAACTTTGTTATTTTATATTTCCTACAAAACCAGGTATTTTATCTAGATCTTTGATTTTATTTTTATGGACTTGAATAAATTATTCTCTCATTATTTTTATGTCCTTTTTATCTATGTTTATCTCCATTCATGATTTTAATGTTGTGTATTTATGCATTTCTCTTTTCTCAGTTTTTTAAGCTACTTTGTGAAAAATTTATTTTATTGTACAGTTTAAAAGTATGTTCTTTTATTTATTTGTCAGTTCCACATTTATTTTTTTTTAATTTTCTTCTGTGTTTTTCATTGGGAGGGATCAGTGTTCTGACTAAAACTGAATCTATGATTCCTGAGTTTATTTTCTGGACATATGAGGAGTAAATTGTAAGTTGGAGAGTTAAAGAATTGCTGAGAATTTGAGATTCAGGTTCAGAATCAAATATGTATGTGAATAGTTTCTGAACACATATAATTTAGGGCAAGTTACTTAAACTCTCAATACCTCAATTTTTCTATTTGGAAAAGAAGTAAAACAGCAGCTATCTTATGGTTAATGAAAGGGCTACAGTTCGTCACACTGTTTTTGGTGTTTAAATAAGCAGTTTGCTTACTTTTCTCTGTGCCTGACTTTCTTCATTTGTAAACCAGAAATAATAATATTTAGCCCAATTTTAATTATTAATTAGGATTACATCGTGATTCACAATTTTTAAAGATTAAAGATTATACCCCATTTATAGTTATAAGAATGATTTGAATGTATATGCAAGGGCATAGTTATGGGTTCTCAGTTCCATTCCATTGTTCTATTCCATGTCTGCCTTTAAGCCAGTATCACACTGTTGTGATTTCTATAGCTTTGTAGTAAGTTTTGATGCACGGCAGTGTAAACCCTCCAATTCTTTTCTTTTTCATGTTTTTTTTTTTTTTTCCATTTGGGGTCTCTTGAAATTCCATGTGAATTTTAGGATATATTTTTCTATTTCGGTAAAAATGTTTTTAGGATTTGATAAGAACTGCATTGAGTCTGTAGATTGCTTTGGGTTGTATTGACATCTTAACAACATTGCCTTCCAGTTCATGAACACAGGATGTCTTTCTATTTATTGGTGTTTTTTTTTCATTTCTTTCAGCAATGTTTTTTTACTTTTGATTGTGCAAGTTTTTCACTTCCTTGATTAAGTTTTATTCCTAAGCAGTTTATTCTTTTAGATGTTATTGTAAATGCAATTGTTGTTTTAATTTCCTTTCCATATTTATCATTGTTAGTTCATAGAATAGAAACTAATTTTGTGGATTGATTTTCTAGCTTGCAACTTTGGGTGATTTATTAGTTCTAACATTTTTTGTGGAATCTTTAGCATTTTCTACTTATATGACCATGTTTTCAACAAACAGATAATTTTATTTCTTGCTTTCTAATTTGGAAGCTTTTTTAAATTTTTCTTGCCTAATTGCTCTGGTTGACTTCCAGTGCTTTGTTGAATAGATATGGCAAAAGTGGGCATCCTTTACTTGTTAATATGCATTTATTATCATGCCTTCTTTAAGATGTCTTCATAATCTGGCAATTAAGTATTCAGACTGAAATGTATGAGTCTAATAGACATAATCTGTAATTGGCATTTCAAATTATATTAAATTTTCTACTAATAGTTGATATACTGTATTTAGATCTTGGTGATATATCATTAACATCATTTTGCAAAGATCACAAATTAGGGTTTATTCAAGTTAGATCTGCTAGAAGAATATTATAAAAATAATTTTTAAATTCTAAAATATATATATTATGATTGTCCTAATCTATGTATAATATTGCCTTTATATTTAGTTTAAAGTTAATCTGTCATATAATTACATAATTAAGCTTTAAAGTGCATAAGAACTGAACTATATCTCTTGCATGCATTTTAAGAGATAAGCTTGAGTTAAAAAATAGTTTCTTGGAACAAAGAGATAAATTCTGAAATAAATATAAACAACTCAAGAAGCAGCTACATTTAAGTTATGAGTATAAAGTATTGTAGAAATAGTTGTTTCCTCAGTTAACATTGTCATACTTGAGCAATATATAATGACTCTCTCTCAAAATAAAATAATGGATACTGTGTTAGTAAAAAATTATGAACTTGTATATTGTAGAAAGAAAGCTTGACTAGTGCTTTTGTTATATTACCATTAACCTTAATACTTAAAAATATATAAAGACAATTATAGTCACTTTATACATTTATATGTATTTCTATGTCAATGTCTCTTTTAGTAAGTAAACTCCTTGAAGGTATGCATTGTGTTTGTGTAATTTGCATTATAATTACATCCATTAAAGTACCATTTACTAATGTTTACTTGATAATATATTTGCTAATAAATCAGTTAAAATAGTATAGAAAATGTTAGTTTCTTTTACAATCAAAATAACTTAATATAGAGCAGTCAACTTTCTCTCATTGGCTTTACCTTTTCCATATGCAGTTTTACCAACAGTTAAGGAATTAAGGTTAAGACATGTTAAAGGGCCACCAAGAATGAAAAGGGCATCCAGATATTGTAGGTCTGTGCTGACTCAAAGTTTCAGCTACATTGTGAAATGAAATCTGCTTATTTTCAAAACCCTTTGCTCATAACCTCCCTGAAATGATGTGTAATAGCTTTCTGGATCTGAGATGATAGAATTAAAACACTGTCATTGTATTGTGACCAGTAAGTTTTTCCAGTGAGAAATATCTTGAGGTATTAGTGTTTCAGGCACATTAGCATATTTCACTTTTTTTTTTTTTTTGATATGCAGACCTCTCACTGCTGTGGCCTCTCCTGTTGTGGAGCACAGGCCCTGGACGTGCAGGCTCAGCGGCCATGGCTCATGGGCCTAGCCGCTCCATGACATGTGGGATCTTCCCAGACCAGGGCATGAACCCGTGTCCCCTGCACCGGCAGGTGGACCCTCAACCACTGTGCCACCAGGGAAGCTGCATATTTCACTTTTGAAATGGTGGTGCTTTTACCAAATTTCAAGTTTTATTTGTAATGAAAGTTAATGCAGTTAGGGTGCCATCACAAGGTAAGTATGTTGTCTTATCCTGCTCCTTCTGACTTAACCTTAACTAGCTGTTTTCTTGGCCTATGACTCCACATGAACCCAATAACATCTATTCTTTGTGTGTAAGTAAAATGCTAATATGTATGCTATATTAATATATATATTATGTAACGTTTTAATGTATATCTTACTATATATATTATATATATATATATCTATATCTGTATTTATATCTATATGTGTTATTTCAGTTTCTCTAAAGAACTAATTTCCCCCAGTAATCCATTGGAAACTAGTTCATGGTAAATTGTTTTTGCCTGTCCCACTCACATAGATCTACATCAATTTGTGTAAAGATGCTTATCTCGTTCTTTGACAGCCATTTTAGAATAAAGCTCAGATCATGAAGTTCCTTACAGAGCATGGAAGAAATATTTTTAAATCATAAGTCTGATAAGAGAACTGTGTCTAGCTGCTATGAAGAACTCTTACAACTCAATAATAAAAAGACAATTATAAACAGGCAAAAACATCAATAGAGATTTCTCCAAAATAGATATAAAAATTACCAATAAGCACATGAAAAGATATTCAACATCATTAGTCATTTTGGAAATGTAAAACAAAATGAATATGAGATACCACTGCATACCCACAAGGATGATTGTAATCAAAAATACAGATAATAACAAGTGTTGCCAAGAATGTGTATAAATGCAAACATTTACACGTTGCTTGTGGAAATGTAAAATGTTGCAGTTACTTTGTAAAACACTTTCACAGTTCTTCTAATTGTTAAAGTTTCCATATGACCCAGCAATTCCATATTCTACTCTAGGTATATAACCAAGAGTAATTAAAACCTGTGTCCACTCCAAATGTTGTATGTGAATTTTCACCTCAATGTTATTCATAATATCCAAAAAAAGTGTAAATAGCCCACTGTCCATCAACAGATGGTTGAAGGAACAAAATGTGTTATATCAGTTGGCCATTAAAAATGGAATTCTACAACATGATAGACTTTGAAAATATTAAGTAAAAGAAGCCAGTGGTCACAAAGACCACATATACAATTCCATTTATATGATATGTGCAGTGAGGATATGGATCAGATATTTGGTGACAAAAATGACAATCATTTTTAGATTTTTGATATAAAATACTAATAAGAACTTTATGCACATGAAAATTCTGAAAAATATAAATCAAAAAGCTAACATAGCATCATTTTTGTTTGGCAATTTTAGTTTCAAAATTTTCATCCACAATCATGTACTAATTTTCAAATAAGAAAAATATAATATCAAAAAGTGATATATACTCACCAGATAAAAAATTTAACAATGAGAATAATAATAAATATTTTATTATAACAGTAATTCACTGGGTCCCAATTTTCTTGGGAATGGCCTCAGCATTTGTCCCAGTGGGAATTTCACTAATTGTCATGTTTAACCATCTACTTAAACTGCATTGTGTCTATTAATCTTAACTGACATGTTAAAGAAGAAAGGAATCAAATTTAGTGACAAAATTTGTCGTATGTATAAGTTGATTTGTTTCCCTTTTAAAGGGAAAGGATAAAGTTATGTGGTCATGTTGATTCAACAGTAGTATACCTTAGAAGGTGTTTTAGATGAGAATTTAATTTCCTCTAAGTGCTGACTTCTTGCATATTTCTATAGTTTCTGATGGCTTTGTTTTTTTAAAGCAGTCAAAGAAGCATAGACAGGGTTTAAACCCTCTTTTATTCTCCTTAATCAGTTTAACTAACAACCATCACATGCTTTACCATATTCATATCAAAACTACGGAAATTCAAGACTACTAGTATTGTCAGGAAAACTTTTGGAAAAAAAAGAAAAGAAAAATTAAATTGTGCCACCCTCCCCAATAGAGACAGTAATGGAAGATATATATATATATATCTGCGGGGAAGATATACTTTACAAATTTGTGGTGAAAAAATTGGCAGTTTGGGCTAAAAAGTGATATATGTCTTCCTACCATTTTATAAAACCAATAGAAAAACATGGCCCATTCAAAGGAGCAAAATAAACCTCCAGAAACCACCCCTGAAGAATTGCTGGCATCAGTATAACTAGACAAATATTTTAAAATAGCTATTTTAAATATTCTCAAAGAGTTAAAGGATAACACGGACAAAGGCATAAGGAAAAATCAGGAAAATTATCTATGACTAAGCTGAGAATATCAACAGAGATAGATTTATAAAAAGGAAGCAAGAACAATTCTGAAACTGAAAGCTATAACTGAATCAAAAAATTATTTAGAGGGTCCAACAAGTGAACTATATAGACAGATAAAGGCATCTGTGAACCTGAAGACAGAGCATAAGAATTTATCATGTTTGAGGGGAAAAAAAAAATGAGTCAGGAAAGTGAAGAAAGCGTCAGGAACATAAGGGATACCATTAAGCAGGCACACAATATGAGTGTCTCAGAAGAAGAGAAGAAAAGGCCTGAGAGATTATTTAAAGAAACAATGGCTGAAAACTTCTCAAATTTGAAGAAATACATGGATCTACAAATCCAAGAAGACCGAGTAGGATACACAGAAAGAGAGCCACATTAACATGCATTATAATCAAATGTCAAAAGTCAAACATAGAGAATCTTAAAAGCAGCAAGGAAATGTGGCTTGACCTATATGAAGAATCCTCAATAAGATTATCAGCATATTTCCCAGGAGAAGGCTGGAGGCCAAAGAGCAGTGAGATAATATTTTTAAGTGAAGAAAATAATCTGTGAACTGGGAATTTGACATCTGGAAAAATTGTCATTCAAAAATGGGGAGGATGGGCTTCCCTGGTGGTGCAGTGGTTGGGAGTCCACCTGCCGATGCAGGGGATACGGGTTCGTGCCCCGGTCCAGGAAGATCCCACATGCCATGGAGAGGCTGGGCCCGTGAACCATGGCCACTGGGCATGCGCGTCTGGAGCCTCTGCTCTGCAGTGGGAGAAGCCACAGCAGTGAGAGGCTCATGTACCACAAAAAAAAAAAAAAAAAAAAAGGGGGAGGAAAGTATGACATTTCCATATAAGCAAAAGCTGAAGGAGTTCATTACCACTAGATGAGCCATACAAGAAATACAAAAAGGAGTCCTTCCAGATGAATGAAAAGATGCTAAACAGTAACTTGAAAACATATTAAGATATAAATATCTCTACTAAAATTAATAACATGGGCAAATATAAAAATCAGTAATTTTGTACTTTTGGTTCATAACTCCACATTTATTTTCTGCAAAATATATAAGACAAATTTATAAAAATATAAATCTATGTTAATGGGTACAAAATAAACAAATATATAATTTATCATATTGATGGCATAAAGTGAGGGTAGCATAGTGGTAAAGGAGTAGAGTTTTTGTGTTACATTGAAGTTAAAATGAATACAATTTAATATAGATGGCTATAAATTTAAGGTATTATATGTAATCCTCATGGTAAAGACAAGGAAAATATCCTTATAAAATGAAAATGTATATGTAAACATCTCCTTTCTAAAAAAGGAGAAACATGTCAAATAAACAACTTTATGGAACCAGAAAAATAACTTAATCCAAAGGTGGCAAAGAGAGGAAATAACAAAGATTAGAGCAGAAATAAATAGACAACGTAGTAAGGTAGATAGCTAGGGGGAAGCAGCCGCAAGGCACAGGGATATTAGCTCGGGGCTTTGTGACAGCCTGGAGGGGTGGGATGGGGAGAGTGGGAGGGAGGGAGATGCAAGAGGGAAGACATATGGGAACATATGTATATGTATAGCTGATTCACTTTGTTATAAAGCAGAAACTAACACACCATTGTAAAGCAATTATACCCCAATAAAGATGTTTAAAAAAAAAAAAGACCATAGCTATAATAATTATTATTTTATTTATTTTAGCTTTTCATTGCCCACGGAACATTTTTATCTGATCTTCCAGAAAACTTGAATAGATGGAAAATACTACTGTATGATTATTTCAGTTTTATAATGAGGAAACTGAGTCTCAAAGCAGTTAATAAACTTGTCTAAGACCACATAACTAATAAAGGGCAGTGCCGGAACTCAAAAAAAAAAATAAATAAAGTAGACAATAGAAAAAGAATAGAAAATATCAACAAACCCTAAAATTTGTTCTTCAAAAGAAAATATAAAATTGACAAAACTTTATCTAGATAAAGTAACAGTAAAAGAGAGAAAACTCAAATAAACAAAATCAGAAATGAAAGAGGTGACATTACTATGAAATTTATAGAAACAAAAAAGGCTTATGGAAATAAAAATGGTTATATGAGAGTACTATGAACAATTGTATGTGAAAAATTGCATAATCTAGATAATACGTACAGATTATTGGAAACCCACAATCTACCAGGACTGAATCATGAGGAGAAAATCTGAATGTATCTATAACTAGTAATGAGATGGAGGCAGTGATTGAAAATATCCCAACAATGAAAATTCTAGGACTAGATGACTTAATTGGTAAATTGTACAAAGCATTTAAAGAACTGACACCAATCTTTCTCAAACTATTCCCAAACAATTGAAGAGGCAGAGACTTCTTAACTAATCCTATGAGCCCTGCATTACCCTGATACCAAAGCTATTCAAAAATAGTACAAGAAAAGAAATTACAGATGAAAATTCAATATCAGTATTGAAGAAAAATCTTCAACAAAATACAAGCAAACCAAATTCAACAACATATTAAAAGGATTATTCACCATAACCAAGTGATGTTTCTTCCTGGAGTTCAAGCATGGTTTGACATGCAAAAGTCAATCAATACAATATATCACATTAACAGAAAAAAATATATATATGATTTCTTCAATTGATGCAGAAAAGGTATTTGACAAAATTCAACACCTTTTCATGATAAAAACAGTCATCTAAGGATACAAAGAAATAAGTTAACATAATAAAGGAAATATATGAAAGCCCCAGAGCTTATATTAAATGGGCAAAGGCTCAAATCTTTTGTCTAAGATAAGGAACAAGGCAAGGATACCCACTTTAACCACTTCTTTTCAACATAGCATTGGGAGTCATAACTAGAGCCTTTAGGTAAGAACATAAGTAAAAGGCATCTAAATTGGAAAGCAAGAAGTAAAATTATCTCTGCATTTGAAATGAACTTATGTGTAGAAAGTACTAAAGATTCCACACAACAAAACCTGTTAGAACAAATAAATTCAGCAAAGACATGTGATACAAAATCAACAAACAAAAATCAATTGCATTTCCATACAGTGATAATGAACAATCTGAAAAGAAAATTAAAATAATTCTATTTGTGATAGCATCAAAAAGAATAAACTATTTAGGGATAAATTTAATCATGGTGCTGAAAGAGTTGTAGACTCTAAAAAAAAACTGCTGAAAAAAAAGTAAAGACACCAATAAATAGAAAAACATCCTGTGTTCATGGATTGGAAAACTTAATATTGTTAAGATGGCAATATGATTCAAAGCAAGCAACAGATTCAGTGCAATCTTTTATCAAAATCTTAGTGACAGTCTTTTCAGAAAGGGAAAAATCCATCATAAAATTCATACAGAATCATAAAGGAGAGCTAGTCACCAAAACGATCTTGATAAAGAGCAAAGAAGTCTAAGTCTTCCTGATATCAAACTTACTACAAAACTGCAGTAAACAAAACAGGTGGCACTGGCAAAAGACATATAGACCAATGGAATAGAATTGAGAGCCTAGAAATAAACCTCACATATATGGTCAAATGATTTTTGACAAGAGTGCCAAGATTACACAATGGGGAAAGAGCAGTCTCTTGAACAAATGGTGTTTGGAAAACTCTATATTGACATGCAAAAATTAAATTGGATCCTTACCTCACACCATACACAAAATTAATTCAAAATGCATCAAAGACTTAAACCTAAGTGATAAAACTATGGAACTCTTTGAAGAAAACATGGCAAAAAAGCTTCAGGACATTGGACTTAGAAATTATTTCTTGGATATGAAATCAAAAGCAGTGATGCCAAAAGAAAAAATAGATTGAACTTAAATTTTAAAATATCTGTATATCAAAGGACACTATCAGCAGAGTGAATAATCATCCCACAGAGTGAGTCAAAATAATTGCATATCGTATATATAATAAAGAGTTAATATCCAGAATGTGTAAAGAACTCCTACAACTCAACAATGAAAACCAAAAAAACCTGAGTAAGAAATAAGGAAAGGACCTGAATAGACATTTTTCCAAATATATACAAATGGTCAATAAGCAAATACAAAGATACTCAGTGTCACTAATTATTAAGGAAATGCAAATCAAAACCACAATGATATACCATCTCACATTCACTGGGATAGCTATTACTAAAAATAAAAGAAATAAAAGGAAGAATATAACACATCTTGGCAACAATGTAAGCTTTTTTGACAGAAAACAGTGACAAAAGAGGAAATATTGGATGGTTCCCCTTATATGAGTTACCTAGGGTAGTCAAAGTCATAAAGACCTAAAGCAAAAGACTGGTTGCCAGGCGTTTCAGCAAGGGGTAGTGGAGAGTTATTGCTCAATTTGTATGGAATTTCAGTTTGTGAGGAAGAAAATTTTTTAGAGATCAATAATGGTGATGTTTGCACAACAATGTGAATGTACTAAATACCACTGAACTGTACACTTAAAAACGGTTAGCATGATAAATTTTATATTATATGCATTTTATTACAATAAAAATATTTTTAAATGCACTAAGAAACATAGGGAGACTGGATTTTTTTAATGTAATAAGTTAAATTTGTTGAAAAATCATTAATTTCTGAATGTGTTATATAGAGTGAGAGATGCTATAATAATAAATTACTTCAAAGGGGGCATTCAGCCTTTAATATTACACAATTTAGAAAGAAAAGTTGTAAAGGTTTTATTCCCTTAAGTCACTCAAAATTGAGTTCTGAATCTAACAGATTCCAGAGCCTCTGAAGATAATGAAGAAATTATCTTCCAAAGGGATTTTTTCTTTTTTTATATTAAAAAAACATTAAATTTTCATTGGCGTATAGTTGATTTACAATGTTGTGTTAGTTTCAGGTGTACAGCAAAATGAATCTGATATACATATACATATATCCACTCTTTTTTACCTTCCTTTCCCATACAGGCCATTACAGAGTATCAAGTAGAGTTCCCTGTGATGTACAGTAGTTCCTTATTACTTATCTATTTTATATATGGTAGTGTGTATGTGTCAATCCCGATCTTCCAACTTATCACCCCCCTCCCGTTTACCTCCCAGTAACCATAAGTTTGTTTTCTACATCTGTAACTCTATTTCTGTTTTGTAGATAAGTTCATGTGTAGCCTTTTTTAAGATTCGATATATAAGCGATATCATATTATATTTGTCTTTCGCTGTCTGACTTCACTCAGTATGACAATTTCTAGGTCCATCCATGTTACTGAAAATGGCATTATTTCAGGAAGAAGCAAGAACCAGAAGATATGATAACCCAAGTTTTTTAGAGTTCCAGTATATTAAGAAGGCTTTCTAAGGTGACACTATAATGTGTTTTTCTTATCTTTTTTTAAAAAATAACATTTGTATTGGATGTTACCAGTAATTTAACTATATTTTTCACATCACTAGAGATTTGTATGCCTTCTTAAAATAAAGTTTCTTTAAAATCATAAAAAAAGAATGTTTGTTGCATATCATTTATGTTTCAGCAGGCAAATAAACAAGTAAATTATAATATATTCACATAATGGAATAATTAATAGCAGTTTACATGACTGAATTAGATTTCCATGTACCACAGTATAAGGATGGGGAGGAGGGAGAGTTAGGGAATTTATGATTGACATGTACACACTGCTATATTTAAAATGGATAACCAAAAAGGGCTTACTGTATAGCACAGGGAACACTTCTCAGTATTATGTAACAACCTAATTGGTAAAAGAATTTGAAAAAGAATAGAAACATTTATATGTATAACTGAATCACTCTGTACACCTGAAACTAACACAACACTGTTAATCAACTATTGCCAGTATAAAATAAAAAATTAAAAAAAAATTAAAAATATGTCACTCAACATTAAAAACAAAACAAAAGAATAAAAGGCCACAGAATGATATATTCCACAGAATATCATAATATAAAATGTTTGTGTAGTAAAAATGATTTTTAAACATAAAGGAATATTTTGTGTGTGAATGTTAACTTATATAGTTAAAATATAAAAATGTGAATCAAAAGCTAAAACTTTCAGCCTAACATTTACATTTGTGGAGGAAGAAAATAAGGCTGGAGGAAGGTGCCAAGCAATTATCAATTATATGTGTATAATAATGTCATATTTATGTTGCTTTAAAATAATACAAATTTGAGAAAATGTTAACATTTTTCCTTCACGGACTATGTGAAATTTGTTATTCTCTGGAAGTATTGGTATTTTATCTTATTCTTGAAAGTATTTGTATTTTTCAAAAATAATTCCACACTAAGAAAAATAAAATAATAGGTATATTCATACTGGAAAAGTTAGGAATCACTCAATACTCTAAGATGTAAAAAGTTTTAAAACTTGTTTAACTAGATGCCTAATTTATTCATAAAGTAATTCAGTGAACCACCTATAGAATATTTCACTTTGAACCATGTAAAGTTTGTGTCCTCAAAAATAAACTAGTTGTAAATGTAAAAACAAAATCTTAATTAATATAATCAACAGTTGGAGACTATATCTGGAAGAAATTTTTAAAAAATCAGAAAATATAGAAAGAGAATATAAATTAATATGAAAGACCAGCAATCATTTGAAAAGATACTCAACATGACTACTCATAAGAGAAATGCAAATCAAAACTGCAATCAGATATCACATCACACCCATCAGGAAGGCTGCTGTCACAAAACCCAAACAAACACAAAATAACTGATGGAAAGGAAGTGGAGAATTTGGAAGACTTGTGCATTGTTGAAGGGAATTTCACTATTCTAGGGAAAATAGTATGGTGATCCCTCTAAAGTTTTAAAATACAATTACCTATGATCTAGCAAGGCCACTCCTGGGTATATATATGAATATATTCAAAGCACGGTCTCAAAGATATATTTTGTATACCTGTGTTCATGGAAGTATTATTTACAATAGCCAAAAGGTGGAAGCAACCAAAGTGTCCATCAATGGATGCATGGATAAATAAAATGTGATATATATGTATGTGTATATATATACATATATATATATATATATACACACACACACACACACACACACACACACATATATCACAGACACAGACACACACACAATGGATTACTTCTTTTTATGATCAACAAAACTCGTTTTTTCTTACAAAAGCTCTGTTGCCACAAAGTCTTTTTTGTTGTTGTTGTTAGTTTCTGCTTTATAACAAAGTGAATCAGTCATACATGTACATATGTTCCCATATCTCTTCCCTCTTATGTCTCCTCCTTCCCAACCTCCCTATCCCACCCCTCCAGGCAGTCACAAAGCACCGAGCTGATCTCCCTGTGCTATGGGGCTGCTTCCCACTAGCTATCTACCTTACATTTGGTAGTGTATATATGTCCATGCCTCTCTCTCGCTTTGTCACAGCTTACTCTTCCCCCTCCCCATATCCTCAAGTCCATTCTCTAGTGGGTCTGTGCCTTTATTCCTGTCTTACCCCTAGGTTTTGCATGACATTTTTTCCCTTAAATTCCATATATATGTGCTAGCATATGGTATTTGTCTTTCTCTTTCTGATTTACTTCACTCTGCATGACAGACTTAGGACTATCCACCTCATTACAAATAGCTCACTTTCATTTCTTCTTACGGCTGAGTAATATTCCATTGTAAATATGTGCCACATTTTCTTTATCCATTCATCTGATGATGGACACTTAGGTTGTTTCCATCTCGTAGCTATTGTAAATAGAGCTGCAATGAACATTTTGGTACATGAATCTTTTTGAATTATGGTTTTCCCAGGGTATAGGCTCAGTAGTGGGATTGCTGGGTCACATGGTAGTTCTATTTGTAGCTTTTTAAGGAACCTCCATACTGTTCTCCATAGTAGCTGTACCAATTCACATTCCCACCAGCAGCGCAAGAGTGTTCCCTTTCCTCCACACCCTCTCCAGCATTTATTGTTTCTAGATTTTTTGTTGATGGCCATTCTGACTGGTGTAAGATGATATCTCATTACAGTTTTGACTTGCATTTCTCTAATGATTAATGATGTTGAGCATTCTTTCATGTGTTTGTTGGCAGTCTTTATACCTTCTTTGGAGAAATGTCTCTTTAGGTTTTCTGCCCATTTTTGGATTGGGTTGTTTGTTTCTTTGTTATTGAGCTGCATGACCTGCTTGTAAATTTTGGAGATTAATCTTTGTCAGTTGCTCCATTTGCAAATATTTTTTCCCATTCTGAGGGTTGTCTTTTGGTCTTGTTTATGGTTTCCTTTGCTGTGCAAAAGCTTTGAAGTTTCGTTACGTCACATTTGTTTATTTTTGTTTTTATTTCCATTTCTCTAGGAGGTGGGTCAAAATGGATCTTGCTGTGATTTATGTAATAGAGTGTTCCACCTGTGTTTTCCTCTAAGAGTTTGATAGTTTCTGGCCTTACATTTAGGTCTTTAATCCATTTTGAGCTTATTTTTGTGTATGGTGTTAGGGAGTGATCTAATCTCATACTTTTACATGTACCTGTCCAGTTTTCCAAGCACCATTTATTAAAGAGGCTGCCCATTCTCCACTGTACATTCCTGCCACCTTTATCAAAGATAAGGTGACCATATGTGCGTGGGTTTATCTCTGGGTTTTCTGTCCTGTTCCATTGATCTATTTTTCTGTTTTTGTGCCAGTACCATACTGTCTTGATTACTGTAGCTTTGTAGTATAGTCTGAAGTCAGGGAGCCGATTCCTCCAGCTCCGTTTTTCGTTTTCAAGATGGTTTTGGCTGGTCGGGGTATTTTGTGTTTCCATACAAATTGTGAAATTTTTTGTTCTAGTTCTGTGAAAAATGCCACTGATAGTTTGATAGGGATTGCATTGAATCTACAGATTGCTTTGGGTAGTAGAATAATTTTCACATTGTAGACTTTTCCAATCCAAGAACATGGCATATCTCTCCATCTATTTGTATCATCTTTAATTTCTTTCATCAGTGTCTTATAATTTTCTGCATACAGTTCTTTTGTCTCCTTAGGTAGGTTTATTCCTAGACATATTACTGTTATTGTTGCAATGGTAAATGGGAGTGTTTTCCTAATTTCACTTTCAGATTTTTCATCATTAGTGTATAGGAATGCCAGAGATTTCTGTGCATTAATTTTGTATCCTACTACTTTACCACATTCATTGATTAGCTCTAGTAGTTTTCTGGTAGCATCTTTAGGATCTTCTATGTATAGTATCATGTCATCTGCAAACAGTGACAACTTTACTTCTTTTCCAATTTGGATTCCTTTTATTTCCTTTTCTTCTCTGATTGCTGTGGCTAAAACTTCCAAAACTATGTTGAATAAGAGTGGTGAGAGTGGGCAACCTTGTCTTGTTCCTGATCTTAGTGGAAATGCTTTCAGTTTTCAGTATTGAGGATGATGTTGGCTGTGAGTTTGTCATATATGGCCTTTATTATATTGAGGAAAGTTCCCACTATGCCTACATTCTGCAGGTTTTTTATCAAAAATGGGTTTTGACTTTTTCAAACACTTTCTCTGCATTTATTGAGGTGATGATATGGTTTTTGTCCTTCAATTTATTAATATGGTTTATCATATTCATTGGTTTGCATATATTGAAGAATCCTTGCCTTCCTTGAATAAACCCAACTTGATGATGGTGTATGATCCTTTTAATGTGCTGTTGGATTCTGTTTGCTAGTATTTTGTTGAGGATTTTTCATGTATGTTCATCAGTGATATTGGCCTGTAGTTTTCTTTCTTTGTGACATCCTTGTCTGGTTTTGGTATCAAGGTGATGGTGGCCTTGTAGAATTAGTTTGGGAGTGTTCCTCCCTCTGCTATATATCAGTAGAGTTTGAGAAGGACAGGTGTTAGCTCTTCTCTAAATGTTTGATAGAATTCGCCTGTGAAGCCCTCTGGTCTTGGGCTTTTGTTTGTTCAGAGATTTTTAATTGCAGTTTCAATTTCAGTGCTCGTGATTGGTCTGTTCATATTTTCTGTTTCTTCCTTATTCAGTCTTGGCAGGTTGTGCATTTCTAAGAATATGTCCATTTCTTCCAGGGTGTCCATTTTATTGGCATAGAGTTGCTTGCAGTAATCTCTCATGATCTTTTGTATTTCAGCAGTGTCAGTTATTACTTCTCCTTTTTCATTTCTAATTCTATTGATTTGATTCCTCTCCCTTTTTTTTTCTTGATGAGTCTGGCTAATAGTTTCTCAATTTTGTTTATCTTCTCTAAGAACCAGCTTTTAGTTTTATTGATCTTTGCTATCATTTCATTCATTTCTTTTTCAATTATTTCTGACCTGATTTTTATGATTTCTTTCCTTCTGCTAACTTTGGGGTATTTTGTTCTTCTTTCTCTAATTGCTTTAGGTGCAAGGTTAGGTTTTTTCTTCGAGATCCTTCCTGTTTCTTAAGGTAGGATTGTATTGCTATAAACATCCCTCTTAGAACTGCTTTTGCTGCATCCCATAGGTTTTGGGTTGTCGTGTTTCCATTGTCATTTGTTTCTAGGTATTTTTTTATTTCCTCTTTGATTTCTTCAGTGATCACTTCATTATGAAGTAGTGTATAGTTTTGCCTCCATGTGTTTGTAATTTTTACAGGTGTTTTCCTGTAATTGATATCTAGTCTCATATTGTTGTGGTCAGAAAAGATACTTGATATGATTTCAATTTTCTTAAATTTACCAAGGCTTGATTTGTGACCCAAGATATGATCTATCATGGAGAATATTCCATGAACACTTGAGACAATTGAGTATTCTGTTGTTTCTGGATGGAATGTCCTATAAACATCAATTAAGTCCATGTTGTTTAATGTATCATTGAAAGCTTGTGTTTCCTTATTTATTTTCATTTTGGATGATCTGTCCATGGGTGAAAGTGGGGTGTCAAATTCCCCTACTATGAATGTGTTACTGTCGATTTCCCCTTTTCTTGCTGTTAGTATTTGCCTTATGTATTGAGGTGTTCCTATGTTGGGTGCATAAATATTTACAATTGTTATATCTTCTTCTTGGATCAATCCCTTGATCATTATGTAGTGTCCTTCTTTGTCTCTTCAAATAGTCTTTATTTTAAAGTCTATTTTGTCTGATATAAGAATTGTTCCTCCAGCTTTCTTTTGGTTTCCATTCGCATGGAATATCTTTTTCCATCCCCTTACTTTCAGTGTGTATGTGTCTCTAGGTCTGAAGTGGGTCTCTTGTAGACAGCCTATATATGGGTCTTGTGTTTGTATCCATTCAGCCAATCTGTGTCTTTTGGTGGGAGCATTTAGTCCATTTACATTTAAGGTAATTATTAATATGTATGTTCCTATTCCCATTTTCTTAATTGTTTTGGGTTCGTTATTTTAAGTCTTTTCCTTCTCTTGTGCTTCTTGCCTATAGAAGTTCCTTTAGCATTTGATGTAAAGCTGGTTTGGTGGTGCTGAACTCTCTCAGTGTTTGCTTGTCTGTAAAAGTTTTAATTTTTCCATCAAATCTGAATGCAATCCTTGCAGGGTAAAGTAATCTTGGTTACAAGTTTTTCTCCTTCATCACTTTAAATATGTTGTCCCAGTCCCTTCTGGCTTGCAGAGTATCTGCTGAATGATCAGCTGTTAACCTTATGGGAATTCCCTTGTGTGTTATTTGTTGTTTTTCCCTTGTTGTTTTTAATATGTTTTCTTTGTATTTAATTTTTGACAGCTTGATTAATATGTGTCTTGGCATATTTCTCTTTGGATTTATCCTTTATGGGATGCTCTGTGCTTCCTGGACTTGATTAACTATTTCCTTTCCCATATTAGGGAGCTTTTCATCTATAATATCTTCAAATATTTTCTCAGTCCCTTTCTTTTTCTTTTCTTCTTCTGGAACCCCTATAAATTGAATTTTGGTGTGCCTAATGTTGTCCCAGTGGTCTCTGAGTCTGTCTTCATTTCTTTTCATTCTTTTTTCTTTATTATGCTCTGCAGTAGTTATTTCTACTCTTTTATCTTCCAGGTCACTTATCTGTTCTTCTGCCTCAGTTATTCTGCTATTGATCCCATCTGGAGTATTTTTTTGTTTCATTTGTTGTGTTGTTCATCCTTGCTTGTTTAATCTTTAGTTCTTCTAGGTCCTTGTTAAATGTTTCTTGCATTTTTTCTGTTCTATTTCCAAGATTTTGGATCATCTTTACTACCATTATTCTGAATTATATTTCATGTACACTACCTATTTCCTCTTCATTTGTTAGGTTGGTGGGTTTTTATCTTGCTCCTCCATCTGCTGCAGTGATTTTCTGTCTTCTCATTTCCCTTATCTTACTGTGTATGGGGTCTCCTTTTTGCATGCTGCAGGTTCATAGTTCCCGTTGTTTTTGGTGTCCATCCCCAGTGGCTAAGGTTGGTTCAGTGGGTTGTGTAGGCTTCCTGGTGGAGGGGCCTAGTGCCTGTGTTCTGGTGGATGAGGCTGGATCTTGTCTTTCTGGTCAGCATGTCCACATCTGGTAGTGTGTTTTGGAGTGTCTGTGGACTTATCAAGATTTTAGGCAGCCTCTCTGTTAATGGGTGGGGTTGTTTTCCTGTCTTGGTAGTTGTTTGGCACAGGGTGTCCAGCACTGTAGCTTGCTGGTTTTTGAGTGAAGCTGGGTACTCGGGTTGAGATGGAGATCTCTGGGAGATTTTTGCCATTTGATATTATGTGGAGCTGGGAGGTCTCTTGTGAACCAGTGTCCTGAATTTGGCTCTCCCACCTCAGGGCCACAGCACTGACTTCTGGCTGCAGCACCAAGAGCCTTTCATCCACACGGCTCAGAATAAAAGGGAGAAAATGTAGAAAGAAAGAATTAGTAGAAGTAGAAAGAACAAGAGAAAGAAAGAAAGAAGGAATGAAAGAAGGGAGGGAGGGAGGAAGGAAGCAAGGAAGGAGGGAAGGAAGGAAGGAAAGAAGGAAAGAAAGAAGATAATTTAAAATAAAATAAAGTAAGATAAAAGATAATAAAGTTATTAAAATAGAAAATAATTATTAAGAAAAAAAGTTAAAAAACAAAAAAGGACAGATAGAACCCTAGGACAAATGGAGGAAGCAAATCTATACAGACAAAATCTCACACAGCAGTATACACATACACACTCACAAAAAGTGGAAAAGGGGGAAAGATCATAAATCTTGCTCTCGAAGTCCACCTCCTCAATTTGCGATGATTTGTTGTCTAAAGGAGGGAAGGAAGGAAAGAAAGAAAGAAAGAAAGAACGAAAGAAAGTAAGAAAGAAAGAAAGAAGATAAAGTGAAATAAAATAAAGTTATTAAAATAAAAAATAATTATTAAGAAAAAAAGAAAAAGAAACAACACCACCAAAAAAAAAAAAAAAAACGGATGGATAGAACCCTAGGACAAATGGTGGAAGCAAAGCTATACAGACAAAATCTCACACAGAAGCATACACATACACACTCACAAAAAGAGGAAAAGGGGAAAAAATCATAAATCTTCTTCTCAAAGTCCACCTCCTAAATGTGGGATGATTCTTTGTCTATTCAGGTATTCCACAGATGCAGGGTACATCAGGTTGATTGTGGAGATTTAATCCGCTGCTTCTGAGGCTGCTGGAAGAGATTTCCCTTTCTCTTTGTCTGCACAGCTCCTGGAGTTCAGTTTTGGATTTGGCCCTGCCTCTGTGTGTAGGTCGCAGGAGGGCATCTGTTCGTCACTCAGACAGGACAGGGTTAAAGGAGCAGCTATTTCAGGGACTCTGGCTCACTCAGGCCGGGGGTGGGGGGGGAGGGAGGGGCATGGAGTGCGGGGCGGGCCTGCGGCGTCAGAGGCAGGTGTGACGTTGAACCAGCCTGAGGCACGCCGTGCGTTCTCCCGGGGAAGTTGTCCCTGGATCCCGGGACCCCGGCAGTGGCGGGCTGCACAGGCTTCCTGGACAGGGTGTGTGGATAGTGTTCTGTGCTCGCGCACGGGCTTCTTGGTGGCAACAGCAGCAGCCTTTGCATCTCATGCACATCTCTGGGGCTGTGATTTTAGCCACTGCTCGCTCCCGTCTCTGTAGCTCCTTTAAGCAGCGCTCTTAATCCCGTCTCCTGGTGCACCAGGAAGCAAAGAGGGAAGAAAAAGTCTCTTGCCTCTTTGGCAGGTCCAGACTTTTCCCGGGACTCCCTCCCACCTAGCCGTGGTGCACTAACCCACTGCAGTCTGTGTTCATGCCGTCAACACCAGTCCTCTCCCTGCGCTCTGACCAAGCCGGAGCCTCAGCTGCCAGCCCCGCCCACCCCGGCGGGTGAGCAGAGAAGCCTCTCGGTCTGGTGAGTGCCAGTGGCACCGATCCTCTGTCCGGTAATCTCTCCACTTTCCCCTCCGCACCCCTGTTGCTGCGCTCTCCTCCGCGTCTCCAAATCTTTCCCACTCCTTGACCCGCAGTCTCCACCCGTGAAGGGGCGTCCTAGTGTGTGGAGACCTTTCCTCCTTCACAGCTCCCTCCCACTGGTGCAGGTCCCATCCTTATCCTTTTGTCTCTGTTTCTTTTTTCTTTTGCCCTACCCAGGTACGTGGGGAGTTTCTTGCCTTTTGGGTGGTCTGAGGTCTTCTGCCTGCATTCTGTAGGTGTTCTGTAGGGGTTGTTCCACCTGTAGATATATTTCTGGTGTATCTGTGGGGAGGAAGGTGATCTCCGTGTCTTACTCTTCCACAATCTTCCCCTTGTAGCCTCCGCAATGTTATTCAGCCTTAAAAAGGATGAAAATTGTGACACATGCTGCAGTATGGATGAATATTTGTGAAATTATACTAAAGTAAATACACCAGAAACACACTATAAATACTGTATGGTCCACTTATATGAGGTATCTAGAGTAATCAAACTTATAGAGACAAAAAATAGAGTGGCGGTTGCAAGGAGCTCAGGGACGGGGATGTGTTGTATTGTTTAACAGTACAGCTTCAGATTTGCAAGGTGAAAAGGTTTAGTTTAGTTACACAACAATGTGACTAGATTGAACTGTACACTTATAATTGGTTAAAGTGGCAAATTTTATGTTGTGTGTATTTTATACAATTTTTAAAATTAATAAGAATGACATTTTTATTAAGATTGGAACAGATGATTCAGAGGAAAAATACCAATGACAAATTCAAAGAAAATTTATGGATATAAATTTTAGCTGGACATGTTCATTTTATATATATACATTTATAGATTAATCTAATTTATGATATATACATATATGTGTATATATATACAAATTAAAAGAATGAAGTAAATTTTTGCTTATCAAATTAGTAAATATTTCAAAAATAATACTTAATGTTTGTGAGGATATAGTGAAATAGGCATTTCTGGCACCTAGGTGTTTTAGAAAACATTTTGGCATTCTACAATTTACTTCAAAGATGTTCACATCCATAAAACATTAATTCTGCTTTTAGAATTCTACACAAAGTAAGTAATCAAAGTTTACACATGCACACTGATTTACCTACAAGAATGTTTATCATAGCTTTATTTACATTATTTAAAAGTTTGATAAAACTCAAATGTCTTAATAAAGTACAATGGTATAATAAACTACAAAATTATATAAACTATTCTGTAAATAAAAATCTGAAAAAAATATACATCAAAACAATGAATGCTTAATTTTCATTTTTGTGTTTGACTTATTTTATTTTCCAAATTTTTATCAAGGAATATGTACTAATTTATAAAAAAGAAAATTTTGATATCAAAAATGATCCACTCATTACAGAATGATTAAAAGAATGGTTAAATAATAATGGCATATTATACTATTGAAAAATTTAGAACTAAAATTTTTCAGTATATTTTACTATACTAGAAATTATTATGGTAAAATATTGCAATGACTTCTGATACCAACTATGTAGATTTGGACCAAATGACATAGGTTAAAGGCACAATTCTGAACAAGATTTCACTCACTTGAGACACCAACTGTAAGTTTAGAGGATCCCAGTCCTCCTGTAATTCTGAAAAGCTGGCTATAATATTGGAACATTTTCCCCTCAGATTTGATGATTCACTAGAATGACACACAAAACTGAGGAAAGTGCTGTACATATATGTAATCTTAGCTTATTATAGCAAGAGGAAACAATTCAGAATCAGGAAAAGAAGAGACATACAGGATGAGGTATCGGAGGGTCTTTTAACCTTCCATTTTTCTCTCCTGAGGGATTCAGGACATGTCACTCCCCTGGCATACCAATGTGTGACAACATGGAGTATTGCCGTGTTGGCAACAAGGGAGCTCATCTGAGTTTTGGTACCCATATTTTGGGGGCAGTTTCTTTAAATAGGCATGATTGACTGAATTAGTGGTCAGCTGATTGAAGCCAATCTCCAGTCATATTCCTCTCTCTGGAGGTCAGGCAAATATCATATGTTCCCAAGTTCCAACTCTCTAATCACATAATTGGTCTTTCTTCCATGATCAGCCTCCATGCTGTACCATTGCATTACCATAAACCATCTATGGATCCACCATGAGCCATCTTATCAGCATAAACTCAGGTGTGTTTGGAAGGGCTCAAAATGAATATCAAAGACATGCCTATCACTAGGAAAATTCAGAGGGTTTAGAGGCTATTTTCCAGGGACAAAGGACAGGAAACTTCTTCATTATACAAGTTTTAAATTAAAAAAAAATAAAACCAAAAAAAACTGTATATGGAGCATGGGTCCAGCTATGTCAAACATAGTTGAATAGAAATATAATGACAGAAACTATGCCAAATTTTACAAGTGTTAATCTGTCATTAGATTATTATTTTTCACACTTTTCAATTTCTTATTTTTTAAAACAATGTATATTTATTTTAACAATAGAAATGTATATATTATTAGAGATATTTGGGAAAATGCATTGGGAGAAAGGCATTAATAAATGTAATGATTTCTTTCTGGGAACCATTTTATGTATTTTTCAGGTCACTGAAAATAGACTAGAAAAAGTTTGTAGGCAAAACTTTTTTTTTTTTTAGAAGATGTTGGGGGTAGGAGTTTATTAATTAATTAATTAATTAATTAATTTTTGCTCTGTTGGGTCTTCATTTCTGTGTGCGGGCCTTCTCTAGTTGTGGCAAGCGGGGGCCACTTTTCATCATGGTGCGCGGGCCTCTCACTATCACGGTCTCTATTGTTGTGGAGCACAGGCTCCAGACGTGCAGGCTCAGTAGTTGTGGCTCACGGGCCTAGATGCTCTGTAGCATGTGGGATCTTCCCAGACCAGGGCTTGAACCCATGTCCCCTGCATTAGCAGGCAGATTCTCAACCACAGCACCAACAAGGAAGCCTTGTAGGCAAAACTTTTAAAACTCTATTCCATAGGAGACATTGACAATGCTGCATTAAAATGTAGAGTCTTTGATCCACTGATGTGAGATATGGTAGATTTTAAATAAGAAGTTTCTTAATTCGTAGATCCAGTAGTAAGCATTGTCATCAAAAATTGTCTTTGCAAACTGCATGACAGAGATTAAAGTCAAAGCATCTGATCTGCAGCAGCCGCTATAAACATAGTTATTATCTTGAGCCATGTTAAAAATTTGAACTTAAAAATGATTCTTAAAACTAGTATATGTAATGAATGTCTTATTAGACAGCATCTTATTCTCTAACTCTCAGCATGTTCAACTCTGAAAATATATGCAAATTATTCCCTTTCAACCTTTAAATCAGAATGTGAGGAACATCTTGAATTATCATAGAAGACTAACAAATTACAGTGGTTTTCACTTAAATGAATACCTGTTAAAGAGCTAAGACACTTTTGTAGAACACTTACTCTATGAACCAAACCAAAACATATGCAGAAAATACATATATAGCCATTTTCAAATGAACATTGAAAGTGCTATTGGTTTGAAAACACACACATACATGCACACAGAAAAAAAAAATTCTGAGGGAAAAGCAAAAAGAAAATTGTCTCTTGATAAAATAATAAGAAAATAATCATAACTGTTTATTGCACACTCTTGAATTTAGCTTTGCCTTTAAATATGAGTTTGCATCAAAATAGTCCTCATAAATAGGCTTAGAAGTGGGTTAGTAATTTATTTCAAGTTAATATATGAAATGAAATGTAGAAAGATCATCAACCTATCCAAGGTCAAAAAGAAAAGCAACGGCAAAGTCAGTTCCTACTTATTTACTGCAGTCGCTGACAGAACTATTACATTTTTTCTGCTGTTTGCAGCTCATGTACCATCATAGAAGGACTCTTTGTAGAAGTTTTTAATAAGGAATGAAGTGCTTGTTTGCTCATTATTATTTTCTTAAAGAAAAAAGTCAGATTTCACAACATACGTGTATGTATATCTGCCCTATTAAGCAAGAAAGATGTACCAATTCAGTAAAAAGTAATATCTGTGTGTGTGTGTATGACAAATTCTAGTGCAACAATAAATTCAGAGTCCTCTCTGTAAAAACAAGGAAATTGGAAACTGAAAAGCTATTATAATAAACACAACCTTTCAATCTGAACAAGTTTTGATATTTCATTGTGAGGGACAAGAAAGCCAATTTATTTAGAAAAATATGCAGAAGGTCATGAGAAGTAGTCATTTATTAACTGCCTTAAGATATATTTTCTTTGTACCTATAAAAACACTGCTAAATCATAATATTGTGCTATTCAAACATTTTTTTAATGTAGTCTCTAAGTCATATTTGTTTCAACTGATGGTAGTCCTGTACCCCATCTAGTGAACTTACAGGATGTATATGTCAGAGATGATGATTGTATGAACAAGGGGAAATGCCATCCTACAATTCCTATTACAAAATTTCTGGGTTACCTCTTTGTTCTAGTCATAAAAGTTAGTTGTCTTGCCCAAAGAGTTTGCAATTATGCACCTTAGCTTTTTTTTTTTAACATGGATCATCATAGCATCTTTATTTATTTTTTTATGTTTTTTATTACACCTTAGCTTTTTGTTGTCTGCAATACTTGTACAAACTGCAGCAATCCTACTTTGTTCCATGACTTAATACAAAATACCTAAATCCCTATCATATTCCCCTGTCCTTATTTCAAATTTGTTTTACAGCTTTTAATTTAAAAGTCTACACATAAAATTTAGGAAACAGTGACCTAGGTGAGTAAATTTATATTTGCTTGTTCAATGTATGCAATATAAATTATTGTTATATATGCTGGTAATTAAAAATGACTGTGGTAAGAAAGAAATTCTATACTCAGCAATAGGGGAAAAGTATTAAGATTTAATATAAAATACCCCAGAAATGATTTCATTTCTTTCTCAGTTTAAATGATCTGTGAAACCTCATGTAACTGCAAACAATTTTTGAAATAATGTGTTTCTTAATGACTATTCTCACATGTTCCAAAATACATGTTTCCACATTAAGTACTCTAAACTTGTTTTGATAATTCTAGGATATTGTATATTTCAAAATGTTCATTTTGCATTTTTGGCTCATGTTAAATTTAGAAGTCTTACCTAGGCGTTATTTATTTCAGTTCTTGGCTCTTATTCATGGATATAATTCACAGTATACTAACATCTTTAAATTAGCAACAAATTAGACTGTGATTACACAGTGAAATGCAACATGAACAATCAACTTGTTTAGATTTTTCAGTCTCAGTTGATACTTGCTTCCAGAAATCATTAAAAAATTTGATACAAATTTTAACTTGCTTTCTTTTTCTATATATAAAAACAAATTAAAATGTGTCCTTCAAATCACTGATTTATTATGCCAAGGGAGAACAAGATACTTTATGAAATTCTAATTTTTTCTGTCAGTGTGATAACTAAGAGAAAAGAAAATTTCCTTCTCCCTTTCTATGTATTTAAGAACTGCTTTCAAGGAGGTTGCTTAGAATTGTTCCATTTAATATTTATTATGCATCAAATGTTAATAGTTTTAAACCATACAGCGAATATTGAGGAAATGAGAAGATCACATAAAAAGGAGATAAGAAAAATGACCAGAACATTAAAAAATTAAAGAGACTGTGTAAACAGATTATATTGGGGGAAAGAAAAAAATAGCTGGATAAAAATAACTTATATGAAATAAAAAAGGAACTGGAATAAAATGGTAATAATGCTTGCCTGAAAGAGTGAAAATACATGCTCAGAAGTTATGACTCAAAATACATTTAATCAAAAGATAAATATAAATGAAGGAAGAAATTATTTTTAGTAGAATTACATAAAGAATGACTCACTAGGTTCATTTGTTATTAATGGGAAAGTATCTTTGAAAGACCAACAGAAACATGACTTGTAAAATGGGTTATCAGTATGCAAGAACATTGCTCATGATGGCCCAAAGTTTCTGATGTGGAAAAACTAAGGTATGAAAAAACTCGGTTTCTATTGTTTTAAAGTTTGGAATTATATTCAGTAGATTTATGTTTTCATAATTCAAAGAAAAGCATAATTTTTATACATTTTCATGAGTATTCAAATATTTTCTCTAAATTTTACTGAAGGAACTATCCAAAAGGGTTTAGGTAGTCCAAGGTTTAATCTGATTATTCATCATTCATAAGTAGGTGAAGTTTCTAAAATGAAAATTCCATATATCAAAATTCTTTATTGGTTGAAATATTTTAAAATGAAAAACTATATGTTGCTGATTTTTGCAGGTTGATAGTGGATATATTATTTCTACAAGTTATTGGTAATTTCATAATTTACAGGTAGTGGCTATAATTGAGTTATGAAAAGTTTTAAATTACAAGTGCAAATAATGTTTCCAGAGTCTGCCCATTAGATATATTATTTATATAAATTTTACAGCATATGTGGATGTCTTATCTTTATTCTGGCTTTTAGTGTTTTTTCTAAGTGTTATGCATGGTATCATCTCAATTCAATTAATAAGAGAAGATAACTTTATTTTGTCAAATGTAATTTATTGGGGCAATAGATATCTCATAATTTGGATTTTGAGTTTAATGCATGCATTTCAAATAAACATCTTTTCTCCTGAATAATCCAAATTAGGAGAAAGAGGATAAATGATTATCTCCCAAAGAAAGTGTAGTAGACAAGGGCGGGGGGAGGGAGCTTGGATATTTTTAATAGAGAACATCCATACTATAGCTATAATTTATTTGCAGATATTTTTGTTTGCAATTTTTCCTCTGAAATTTGAATAAACAGATGAAGTGATAAAAAAAACTATCTATCCAAACATATATTATATATATGAGAGACATAATTCTCTGTAGGTTTTTTTGTTTTTTTTTTTGTGTGTGTGGTACACGGGCCTCTCACTACCGTGGCCTCTTCCGTCGCGGAGCACAGGCTCTGGACGCGCAGCCCCAGCGGCCATGGCCCACGGGCCCAGCCGCTCTGCGGCATGCAGGATCCTCCCGGACCGGGGCATGAACCCGCGTCCCCTGCATCGGCAGGTGGACTCCCAACCACTGCACCACCAGGGAAGCCCCTGTAGTTTTTATATTAGCCCTAAAATAAAGAAGTGATTGACTTGCTAAAATAGCATTGAACTGGAATGAGAGTGTTCAAAAGAATGAAACTGCAAAAATACTTAAGATCTGAATAGGGTCATAATCAAGAACAGTTCACTGAGCTACCCTTGGTTAAGATTTTAAACAATTATGTACTGTTAAAGAAACTACTACACCTAAACCTCACACTGTTTTTTTTTTAATTCTACATTATTGGCAGTTTCTTCTGTGAATATTTATGCCTTTGTTTGATAATGCAGGTTCAATTATTGCCATGTACTGTCTTAATGTAGCTCTTAAGATAAGTAGAGTTCAGTTTATTGGACATATCTGACAACTGTAATAAAAATCCTGGTAACTAAGTAGGATAAAGAATAAGTAAACACCAACTGCTTCAGAATGGTGGATAAATAGTACTATTTGGGTTTGAGTGTCCCACTTGCTGTAGAAACACTTTACTAGCATGATCACAGAGGCATAAAAATATGTATATATATATATATATATATATATATATATATATATATATTCACCACTTCCCAAAGCAGAAACCCTCCCATGCAGAAACCTGCAGGAATCACTACCAGGGGAGAAAAACCTGAACTGTAATAGACAAATATCTGGAAGCTCAGAGTAGAGGAACCTGAGAGTCAAAAACTGCTGGGGAGCCCCCTGCCTTTTGTGAGTTTTATATCCTGGAGCTCTACCAGGTTCTTATAGTGAAGATCAGAGAAAATTCCCTTTGGACTTCCAACATGGGATGGGAATGTAATTTCACAATATGTCAGAGCATTCTGTTGTTCTTAACAAGGCTTTCCTTCAAGAGACACTATTTTACCAAGGCCTAAACTTTTGGAATTTTGTCAAAGCTAACTGACTTAGGGGAAGGTACATACCCAGTTCCAGTCCATTCCAATAACCTTAGCAGGAGGGAAAGACCTGAAATATACTCCTGAAGTTTACAGCTGAGGGACACAGGCTCACTAAAAGAATGAGAATCCTAAAACTATAGAATGCTTTCCCGCCCTACACCTTTACACCACATCACTAAGGGCCTATTTATTGGAGTTCCTTTTACCCAACTCATCATGTCTGGCTTTCAACAAAAAGTTGTAAGGCAAGAGACAGAGCAAGCATCAGCACTAGAATCAGGCATGGCAGAAAAGTTGGATATTTTAGACCATGAATTTAAAAAAAACCTGTGATTAATGTGCTAAAGGCTTGTGGACTAAGAATGCTGCCTATCATATCAGTAAACAAAGGATATCACAGCCATCAGCAATTATAGCCACCCCCAATGGTAAGCCTTGAGGGAACTCAGGATGTAAACAAGGAATGCCAGCTATCTAGCAGTCATCAGACTACAGCCACACCCCTGATGATGCAGCTTGAGGAAACTCAGGGTGAGAAAACACAGGATACTGGCCCCAGAGAGCTGAGGTGCATATCAAAGGTATGATTGCAGTGAGCCCAGACTCTTGCATCTTCCTATATATAGAAAAGTGCTGAATTCTTTAACTAGAGTTATCTGGTTTTCTTAAATTAATAATAAACATTTGACACTACCTGCCGTTTGTTGCAAAAACTCCTATATATCCTGGATCACACCCCCACAACCTCGGAACAGTTTTCTCAGCATTATCTGAAATACTGTCTCCCAGGCTTGAAGTCCTAAGAATGTCCATTGAATAAAAAGTAACTCTCAACTTTTAGGCTGTACATTTTTTTTCAGTCTAAAGGCTACCATGGAAAAAGTAGATAACATGCAAGAACAGATGCATAACGTAGGCAGAGAGATTGAAAATTTAAGAAAGAATAAAAAGAGAACCTAGATATCAAAATCACTACAACAGAAATGAAGAATGCCTTTGAGGGGCTCATTACTAGAATGGATATTGCTGAGGAAAGAATCTCTGAGCTTGAGAACACCACATATAAGTTAATAGAAATTTCTCAAACTGAGAAGCAAAGAAAAAAATACAAAACAGAAAATCCAAGTACTGTGGGACAATTACAAAAGGCATAACATAACACGTAATGAGAATACTAGGAGAAAGAGAGAATGGAACAGAAGAAATTTTGAAGCAATAATAATGGAGAATTTCCCCTAAGTAATGTCAGACACCAAACCACAGATCTAGGAAGGTCAGAGAACACCAGGAAGAATAAATGCCAAAAATCCTACTTAGACATATCATATTCTGACTGCAGAAAGTCAAAGATAAAGTCTTGACAGAAACCTTACCTATAGAGGAGCTAAGATAAGAATTACATTCAACTTTTCCTCAAAACTATGCAAGCAAGGAAAGAATGGAGTGAAATATTTCAAGTGTTGAAAGAAATAAAACCAAGACCAAAAACTCTAGTCTAGAATTCTGTATTCTGTAAAATTGTCCTTTAACAATGAAGAAGAAATAAATACTTTCTCAGGCAAACATTGAGAAAATTTGTTTCTTTACAATAGACCTGCTTTACAAGAAATGCAAAAAGAAAGTTCTTCAGACAGGAGGAAATTGATGCAGATCATTTACTCATTTCTACATATAGAAAGGTAGAGCATTAGAGAAAACAAATAAGTAAAGGCAAATAAACACTTGCATTTTTTTTAATTGATCTAAAAGACAAATTTTGTTCAAAATAATAATAGCAACAATGTACACTTATATATAAGTGAAATGAATGACTGTGATTATACAAGGGACAGGAGGAAGGAATTAGGAATATTTTGTTATCGTAAGGTACTTCCACTACCTGTGAAGTGTTTTGGTGTTATCTGAAAGTGTACTTGGGTTAGTGGTAAAAGTATATTGAAAATTCTAGGACAACCATATAAAAAAAAAACAGTATAACTGATATGCTAAGAAAGGAGACACAATGGAATCGTATTAAATGCTCAATTAAAACCACAAACGCTGAAAAAGAATGGAAGACAAAAATAGATACAAAGATCAAAGGCAATGGATAAAAATCAGTAATAGATATGATAGATATTGGTCTAACTATATCAACCACTTTAAATATCAATAGTCTAAGTACACCAATTAAAATATAGAGATTGTCAGAGTAGGTGTAAAAACAAGATGGAACTTTTATATCTACAAGAAACCCATTTTAAATATAAATGCCCATATGGATTAAAAGTAAAGGAATGGAGAAAATTATACTATGTGACTACTAAACAAAAGAAGGCTATATTAGCTATCTTAAATTCAGACAGACCAGACTTCAAGGCAAGGAAAATTATCAGGGATAAAAAGAGGTATTACATAATAGAAATGGGTCAATTATCCAAGAAGACATAACAATCCTTAAAGTGTATGAATCTAACAACAACAAAAAAACTTAAAAATAAGTGGGGAAAAAACTAATAGAATTGTAAGAAGAAGCAGATGAATACACTATTATACTTGGAGACTTCAATCCCCCACTATCAGAAATGAACAGATCCAACAGATAGAAAATCAGTAAGGACATAGCTGAACTTGATAGCACCACCAAGCAACTGGATAAAATTGACATTTATAAGCTACTTCATTTAACCACAGCAGGATAAGCATTCTTCTCAAGTTCATATAGAACACACACCAAGACAGAGCACATTCTGTGCCATAAACACACCCTAAAACAATTAAAAGAATATAAATTAAATAAGCAAAGGTACTGCAATGAAGAAAAAGTAGTCTTTTCAACAAATGGTACTGAAACAACTGAACATCGTGCAAAAATGAATCTAGACACAGACCTTACACCCTTCACAAAAATTAAATAAAAACGGATTAGAGAACTAAATGTAAAACACAAAGCTGTAAAACTCCTAGACGAAAACAGGAGAGAACCTAGATAACATTGTATTTGATGAAGACTTTCTATGTATAGTTGTCCCTTTATATCCCTGGGGGATTGGTTCCAGGACTGCCTACAGATATCAAACTTCATGAATGTTCCAGTCCCTTACAGTCAGCCCTCTGTATGCCCTCTGAGAATATGGAGGGCCCACTGTACAACACCAAGGCATTATCCATGAAAGAATTAATTGATAAACTGTCATTCATTAGATTGAAAAATTTCAGCTCTGCTAAAAATACTGTCAAGAGAATGAAAAGGTACACCACAGACTAGAAAATACTAGAAAAGGCATATCTGATAAAGAACCATTATCTAAAATATACAAAGACCCTTAAAATTCAACAATAAGACAATGAACAATTCAATTAAAAAATGAACAAAAGACCTTAACAGACATCTAATCAAAGAAGATATGAAGATGGCAAACAAGCATATAACAAGATATTCCACATCATATGTCATTAGGGAAATGCAAATTAAAACAACAATGAGATACCACTACACAGCTATCAGAATGGCCAAAATCTAGAACACTAACAACGCCAAATGCTGATGAGGATTTGGAGCAACAAGATCTCTCTGTGATTGCTGGTGGCATGCAAAATGGTACAGCCACTTTGGAAAAGAGTTTGGCAGTTTCTTTCAAAACTAAACCTACTCTTACCATGCAGTCCAGTTATCATGTTCTTTGGTATTTATTCAAAGCAGTTGAAAACTTATTTCCACACAAAAACCTACAGGATGTTTATAGAAGTTTCATTCATAATTGCCAAAACTTGGAACAACTAAGATGTCCTTCAGTAGATAAATGAATACATAGACAGTGGTGATCCAGACAATGAAATATTATTCAGCACTTGAAGGAATGAGATATTACACCCAAAATAACCTGGAGGAAGCTTAAATGCATATTAAAAGTGAAAGAAGCTATTTTTAAAAGGCCACATACTGTATGATTACAGCTGCATGACATTTCTGAAAAGGCAAAACTATAGAGAGTAAAAAGATCTGTGGTTGTCAGTGTGTAGAGGAGAGGAGGAATGAAGAGGCATATCAGAGTGTAATTTTAGAGCAGTCGAAATGCTCTGCATACTCATGATGGATACATGTCATTACACATTTGTTAAAATTCATAGAATGCACAATTCTATGAGTGAATCCTAATGTAAACTATGGACTTTAGGTGATAATGATGTGTCAATGTAGGTTCATTAATTGTAATGAATGTACCAGTCTGGTGGCAGATGTTGATAGTGGAGAAATCTGTGCATGTGTAGGAGCAGGCACTGTATAGGAACTCTGTATTTTCTCCTCAATTTTGTTGTGAACCTAAAACTGCTTTAAAAATATAAAGTCTATTAAAAGAAAAACATGTAGAACATTTTGCTAAACAGTATATCTCATATACACTTGTTGAGCACCTACTATGTGCCAAGGATATTGCTCCACTTTTCAAGGACTGAAGAAGGTATCTGTGCTCGCAAATAATGTCTACATAATATGAAGAAAGTAGTGACAGGTCTTACACATTTTGCTCTTTGAGAAATGTTTTCTGCAATTTAAACACAAGTCTAGAAACACATTTTGAGTTGGAGGAAGGTAAGGAGTTATATCCATCTTTTGCAAATGATACCTAAGTGAATGAAAGAAAATACATATTTCTAAAGCACATCAATGAATGCCAGATGAATTTCTCACTTGAGTTTATTGGGGATTTACTATTTTCTTTAAACCCTACCTACCGTAAAATTACCACACTCCAGTTTATCCAGGAAAAAAAAATGTACTACTTAGAGACAAGTCTTTATGAATGGTGAAGAATCCATAAAAGGCAAACATTAAACTGATTTCTGAAAGAAAACAAATACATACAAACCCTAAGTCCTTTTTCATTAAGGTTGTATGTCCATCATAAAGCCACAACTCCACTTTTGGTTATTGGCTTTTAGGATACTTTACATTTACTGCATATTTTAAGAAATAATCTTTGTCATGGTAGTTCTACTTATCTTAATTTTTAATTATTAAAAAAATTATGTTTAAATGAAAATGACTGTCATGGAATAATTAAATTATGTGATATCAAAGTTTACCCTATTTACTCACTATAAGTTATAACTTTATTTTGAAAACCAGTAAACTAATAGTTAAATCAAATAAATGACACTTGGGAGAAAATATGAAATGATAATGTAAGCTGCTTTCATTTGAATTTGAAAGTTCAATATACTGAAATCTGGTTTAATTTTGTATATCAATATAATTTATAAAATCAATGAGCACCTTGGCTGTTTAAGATGGACCTAAGAGAGTGCTGATAACCTAGAAACAGAGATACATAGTAATAGAAATGCAGTTGCAGATTATATGACAAACTTTTACATTTTGAAATATTTTTAAACTTTAGAAAGCTCCATCTTTAGCTACTCAAATTCAGTATGTGTTCATTCAATATAGTCGGTTGTGATTTTAGAGGTTTTGTCTACAGTGCTGTGAAACTAATAATTGCCTATTCATGTTTCTGACATCCCATAATCTTTTATTGCGGGATGGCAAGGGAAAATGTTTTCAGCAAGTACTCTGCTCTCTAACTCTCATTCTCTGGCTCTCTGATAGAAATGACAAAAAAATATTGATCAAATTCCTACAAGTTTAAACTCTTCAGAAAGCCACACAGAAACTAGATTTAGAAATCTTGAGGTCTAGTTCTTACATTGTTGAACTTCAAGAAGTTATAGAAGGAATACTTAGAATATATTTCTCTTCATTGAACAGAGTAACAGAAAAAGCAAAAATTTCCCCCACAGAAATTAGAGTATAGAGGTGGAGTGGGAGTGAAGTAAACCCAGTATCTTAATCTTGGACAAGTTTGAAAGAATTTTAATCATCAGAATAAGCAGATGAGAATATTCTTACCTCCTAGTGACAAAAGTTTCTAGGAAGACAAGATTATACAAAATATAATACCATATTATTTAAGCTCAGTTCCTTTAAAAGTTCTGTTTGATGAAGAATTCAAAACATCAGGAACTCCAAATACACCTGTGGGGCCTTCACTATGGCAAGTTAGTGTCAAAACTGAGTTGATTTATAGATACCAGGTGATATTGGATAATTGAGTGGTATTTAAAAAGTGATATATAGTAATAATAATCAGGTGCTCAGTAGATTTTCTAACATAGTTTTTTGGATTCTGCATAAATGAGACTTTGTACTAAAACTTGAGTATATTCTTTAAAACAATGAGTCTTAACGAAGTTTTAGGAGGTCATTTCACATATGAGAATGATGTGGAGGAAGTTTTCAAACTCTACTGTTGTTGGAGGCTCTTGGAGACTCTTTTCTTTCTCAGAGTTGATTTGCTTCCATTACCACTTCATCCACCCTCCCACATTCTAATTTTTTAGATAATCACTAACCTAATGTGCTATTACTGATTGCAATATAATATGTCCCTCAGATATACTGGGGCAGAAAGAAAGTTGAGAATTACTGTCCCTGCGTTTCATGTTCTATCATTTAGAAATGAAGGATATCAACTTTCAACTTCTTGAAGGGGTGTAGTCACAAGAAGAAAATGAGATTAAAATAGCTTAAATATCAAGATTTAAGAATCAAGTATATCTATTATGAATGTTTGTTTATGCATCTTTAATCGATTATCTACGTTTCTTTCAATTACATATTTAAATTATTTGAACTTATAAAGAAAATTACTTCAGAATTTTCTTCTTTAAATCATATGCACAGTTACACTGTGAAGGAATAAATAACATGAAACTTCCTCTGGGCATATAGGAATCACTTACTAAAAAAAGCTCTATAAACCAAATTTTTCCATAGTAAAATTCTTAGAATAGGGAACAAAATTGTTATATGTTACTTGAAGACTTGTAGTCATGAAATGTTTGAGTCTGAAAATATTCCTGTAACAATATTCCCTAGTTACATTATTTTCTGCTGCATTTAGAATTGCTGCCTCTGTTGATTTTTTCCCACATTTTTCTTTTAGTCCAGACTAACCTGAAAAAAATGAATCCAAAACAATTTATTCATGACTATGTATCAAACTCTATCATAATTGACTTTTACATTAACACTCACTGGAGTAAGTTCATCAAGAAAAACATTTTGTCCTAAGACATTTATATTATATCTATATAATATTGTATTGTATATTATAACAAATCTTTCAAATATCATAGGTGTAAAGGAGACAAGGTAATTGGGCGGGGGGCTGTAAAGAGATGAACAATAAATACTTAGAAAAATTAAGTTGCTAGAGTTGTTTCTATTATTCTTTGGAATATTTGTTCGAAGGTATTGAGAAACTACTGAGAATAGAACAAGGAAGAGACTCATGTTAATCACTCCCTTGTCCTCATTGTTTCACAGCTGAAGGGCATATCACTTTCTTGGTTGCTCAGATGCTGTGGAATCTGTTTTCTAAAAAGCAACATTTATCTGGCTGGAGGAGAAGAAGGAGGCAAAATATATCAGGGATAATATATGAGAAATATGAGAAAGCAAAAAAGAGAAGGATATTGACTGAAACACAAGGCTAAAGAGGAAGTAAAAATCTCTTAATTACAAGCTAATAGAGGACTCTGGATATAATTTGTATCCAGGTTTAGGCATTCTTTAATAGTCAATTTCTGCACATCGGGCTGCACTTGATATATATTTAAGTATGCCAGTGATGAATGCTCAAAGTCTATAGCAGTTTTTATACGTAATAAAAGATATTTCAGACCAAAGGAACATTATGTTTTATTTCTAAAGATACCCTGGTTAAAGTTACAATTTTACAGAATTTGGTACTTTACACTTTCAGTATAGATTAGCATTCAAGATTATGGGCTCTGAACTCAAAACACTGAGGTTTAATTCTGCACCGAGGTTTAATTCTGATGTTACTGCTTATCACTTGGATGCCCTTGGGGAAGTTACTTAGCAGCCTCCCTGTGTCTTGATTTTCTCAACTGTAAAATGGTGATAATAATAGTAGGTTTCTATTAAGTTTGGGGAAGGGAAATGAGAAAGTACACATGGAGTTCTAAGAATAGTGTTTGTCCATGTTATAAATATACAGAAATCACAGTTTTAAGAATTCTTTGCACATCAGCTTCTAAACTTTTCTTTCTTCTCACATTTTACAGTCTGCCACATCATAGACAGTAAATACATGTTCAACTAAACAGAAATTATTATTGAGCACATTACAAAGTATCTACTCATAGGTGAGTTTAGAGCTTGCAAGGCTCCAGGTGAAAGTCACATATAATTTGTCCAAAGGCATATAGTTTGTCTTTATTTGCCTAACCGGATTCGAGTTTCCTTTTCTCTTCACATTGTGTTCTATTTACAAATAGAAGTAATGTTACCTTTTAATTTTATTACACACTAAAATCTTAAGCTTTATGTACTCCTAAATTACTGCATCAGCTACTACAGTTAATTTGCTGAGCTCTGATGGTTGGATTAAACAAATACTGTGCTAAAACCTTCTAGGCATCAGGGATGTTACTGAGTTCTTGTTTTAATTTACTTGTTCTCACATTCAGAAGTGTTCACTTGGAGATCATTGCTTTTATGAGGAAGTAATGATGGGTATATTTTATATTTTGAATAGTCCATAATAAGTTTTATTCATTTTCCAATACTCCCTAGTTCAACATATTGTATATATGAAATACCCTGTATCTGTAGGTACAGCAGGGTAAAAGCAAACTCCGGAGAAATATCCTAGAAAGTGATTCCCCAAAAGAAAGCAAACATCAACAACATAAGCCTCCCATTTTTAAAGTTTAATGAGATTTCTGAACAGTCATTATTTAGCAAGTGTAAGTATGCTCTTCAGCTTATTTTATATCAATAATTCATTGCACAACAACTTTCAGAAATGTGTTAACTAAAAGTCATCTTTACTTTAGTAAATACTTTTCTTCCACCATTTCTAATCTGCCTTACTGAAAGAGACATAGAAAAAATAACTCAGATCAGGTCAATATTATGCAATAAACTTGGGATAACAATAACTGCTTGTTCAGCAAGTGTTATAGTCTCAATAACATTTTTTTGTAATTTTTTTACATATCAGCTTTATAAGCTGCAATTCTATGCATTAACAAACTTAAATAACACCTATATTTATTTTAAAAAGGAAAATGAAATGATAAAAAAGAGACCCCACTAATTCATTGACTCCAGGTTAGACAGTATATTTCCATCAAATTATTTAGCCAAAAGGCTAAATTAATAATAGGCAAATTAAAACCAATTAAAGATTTGATCACAAGGTTTTAGAGTTGAAAGGACTTAAAAATATGTACCTGCTATGAGTATATAATCAATAATCAATCTTTTACATGCATAACATAAATTCCTGGTAATATGTCCATTATGGTCACTTTTTATTGTCATACTAAAATAAATCCATACAAAATACTTTGTTGAATTAGTATTACAAGAGGGCTAATACCTGGGACCAACATGATAGGTATGCTATTGATTAAAAAAAAAAAGTAAAAAAAAGAATGCTTAATATGAGAATCCATTCTTCATGTAAAATTATAATTTATACATATAATTTGTAGTGTTTTATGCTTTTTTCTAAAAAACTCAAAACTTTTAACATACTAGTAAAGTTACTATCCAAACTATATTTATTTCAAAATAAATATACTTAATAATTTAACCTTATATTTACATAACATTTTACAGCTTTCAAATCACTTTTACTTATAATAGCATTCATAAATGGTAGTCAGAGAAAGTTTTATTATTGCATAATAGGAAATTGAGATTAGGTATCAACAAGATTTTAATAGGCTAACATGGTGAAATGACTGACAGCATGAAGTTTAATGTCTTGTGTTTGGATATAAAATCTCAAGACTAAAATACGGTATGGGAGATATGGCTTATTAGTGAAATATAGAAGAGATTTAAGGAATTTAGTGTTCTTCAAGTTCAACACTAGTCAACAGTGAAATGGCCCTGCCTAAAATCACAGATAAATAATGTGGAAGGTGCATACGTTTGTAAGTGTATTAATCTGATCATGTCAAATATGCTTGAAATATGTGAATTACTATTTTAAAGATTACTTCAATGTTTAAGTCTGGAAATCCTCCACTATTATTCTGAAAATGTATATCCCTTGTGTTTCAGAATTGTTCTCACTAACTGTCCAGCCCATCAAAATCACGTATTTCAAGGTGAGGTGTTATTCACAATAACCCACTGCCCTGATCACAGGGCCAGAACTAAGACAAGTTCCCTTCACAAGATTTCTGCAGTAGGGTTGGGAAAGAGAGGCCATTGTCTCTCTGATCATGAAGCAGAGAAGATAGAAGGTAATGATCCTAGCCATAATCCTCCACTATATGTTGGGTGATCATAACTCACAGTTTGCTGGGGAAGTTTCAGTTCATGCTTGTTTTCACCCTGTAATTATTAACAGCACTCCTTTCTTTTCAATCTCCAAAATGTTCTAGTTTGGATCATAAATTATAGGATCACCCAAACCTTATAAACAAAACTGGTCTGAGGGGGAATCCCTGAATCATAGAGAAGGGAAAAATGAGAGAACGTGGCTATGAGAGATGGAGGGAGGAAGGTAAGAATGAAAGGAGGGAGGGAGGGAAAGAGAGAAAGGGAGAAAGAGAGAGAGAGAGAGAGAGATCCTTGTTGCCGTCCCCCCCACATGCTTTGTTATTTATTAGTCAGTTCTATTTCATGAGCCACTCCAGAATACTTTCATATTTTCCTATGAAAAAGAATCCTGATTAACATACTTTTCCATAGTTTAAAATAAATTAAAGTCCTTACTTTAACAAATTATATCTTTGAAAATCCTTTCCTGTAAGCTTTATCTAACCATCCATCCATTCATCCATCCATCCCTCCATTCAACAAATATTTACTGAATATCTTTTATATTTTAACTGGAATAGACAAGAGGTATGTAGAAGGAAAGAGACACTGGGCTTTTTCATGGAATTTATAATCTAAGAAAAAACAAATTTAGCAAGTAATTTAACTATGATAAAGGAGTTGTTATAGCAATGTATTTTAGGAGGGCATATATTATCTCTTGCAAGTCTCTTACAAGATAACATTGCTGTACTCATACAGAACTATTTGAATTTTTCTAAATCATGTGCTTTCCCCACGTGTACTTCATCTTCTTCAGCTGAATAATTCCTACTTGTTCTTCAAAATAAGTTAGGTATCACCTCTTCTGGAAAGACTAACATGTCTCCACCTCCTCAAGTTTGATTTAATTGCCCCATTTATGTGCTCAGTGATATTACCTATATTAAAACACACTGCAAAACAGTCATTAATTTAACAAACTGACTTTTATGTTTCTCATTTTCTTGATTTTCTTCTTACTCCTAATATGCATTCTTTACATTGTGGTTTAGTTTTCCCTTTTCTTCTTAGAACTTTATATAAAGAGATAATATTCATTTTATTTTATGTCTGGCTTCTTTTTCTCAAAATTATGTTCATGGGATCTATTCATTATATGTAGCTCTAGTTCATAGACCATGATTATTTTATCCATTCTACTGTTGATAGATCTTTGGATTGTTTCTATTTTAAGACTATTAAGAATAGGGCTGCCATAAACATTCTGGCACTTGTCTATTTTTTATTGAAATATAGTTGACATATAATATTATGTTAGTTTCAGGTGTACTAAATATTGATTTGACATTTGCATACATTATGAAGCGATCACCACAATAAGTCTAGTAACCATGTCACTATACAAAGTTATTACAATACTATTAACCATATTTCTTATGCTGTATGTTACACCCCCCTGGATTATTTATTTTATAACTAGAGGCCTAAACCTTTTAATTCCCTTCACCTATTTTCCACCATCAAACCCCCTCCCTTCTGGCAAACACCTATTTGTTCTCTGTATATAAGAGTATATTTTCATTTTGTTTTGCTTTGTTCTGTTTTTTAGAGTTCACATATAAGTGAGATAATATGGTACTTGTCTTTCTATGATTTATTTCACTTAGCATAGTACCCTATAGATCCATCCACATTGTCACAAATGGCAATATATTGTTTTTTTATGGCTCAGTAATATTCCATTTTGTGTGTGTGTATATATGTGTGTGTATATATATATATATATATATATATATATATATATATATATATATTATACACACACCTCACTTCTTGTTTATCCATTTATCTTTGGATGGACACTTAGGTTGTTTCCATATCTTGGCTTTTGTAAACAAGGCTGCCAAATAAATGTTTCTGTTTTCTTCTGGTAAATAACCAGGAAGGAAATTGCTGGATCTTATGGCAGTTTTGTTTTTAATTTTTTGAGGAACTCCATACAATTTTCCACAATGGCTACACCAACTTGCAATTCCACCAACAGTGCATGAGGGTTCCCTTCTCTCCAAATCCTAGCCAGCACATGATATTTGTTGTCTTTTGGATGATAGTCATTCTGACAGCTGTGAGATGATATCACATTATGGTTTTGATTTGCATTTCCCTGATGATTAGTGATGATCAACATCTTTTCATGTGTCTGTTGGTCATCCATATGGAAAAAATGTGTATTCAGGTTCTCTGCCCATTTAAAAAAATTATGTTAAGTTGAATGAGTTCTTTGTACACCTTGAATATTATCCACTTATATATAATGTTAGAAAATATCTTGTCCCATTCAATAGGCTTCTTTTTTGTTCTGTTGAGAGTTTCTTTCCCTGTGCAGAAGCTTTTAAGTTTGATGTAGTCCTATTTGTTTATTTTTGTCTTTGTTTCCCTTACCTGTGGAAGTAGATCCAAAAATACTATTGCTAAGAACCAGTGTCAAAGAGGATAATGCTTGTTTTCTTCTAGGAATTGTAAGGTTTCAGGTCTACAATTTAAGCTTTTAATCCATTTTGAGTTTATTTTTGTATATGGTGTGAAAAATCAGTCCAGTTTCATTATTTTGCATGTAGCTGTCCAGTTTTCCCAACATAATTTGTCAAAGAAACATTTTTCCATTGTATATTCATGCCTCCTTTGTTGTAGATTAATTGACCGTGTAAGTGTGGGTTTACTTATGGGGTCTCTATTCTGTTCCATTGACCTATGTGCCTGTTTTTGCCCCAGTATATGTTGTTTTGATTACTGTATCTTTGTAGTATAGTTTAAAAGAGGGAGCATGATACCTTCAGCTTTGTCCTACTTTCTCAAGATTTCTGTGGCTATTTGGGGTTTATGTGATTCCATACAAATTTTAGAATTACTTTTTCTAGTCCTGTGAAAAACACCATTGGTATTTTGATAGGGATAGCATAGGATCTGCAGGTTGACTTGTGTAATATGGTCATATATATGGATCTTGTTTGTTTGTTTGTTTGTTTTTAATCCTTTCGGTCATTCTATGTCTTCTTATTGGAGCATTTAGTCCATTTACATTTAAGTAATTATTGATAGGTATGATCTTATTACCATTTGGTTCATTGTTTTCTGGTCATTTTTGTAGTTTTCTTGGTTCCTTTCTTCTTCTTTTGCTCTGTTCACTTGTGATTTGATGACTATTTTTTTTTTTTTTTTTTTTTTTTTTTTTGTGGTATGCGGGCCTCTCACTGTTGTGGCCCCTCCCCGTTGCGGAGCACAGGCTCCGGATGTGCAGGCTCAGCGGCCATGACTCATGGGCCTAGCCGCTCCGCGGCATGTGGGATCTTCCCGGACCGGGGCACGAACCCGTGTCCCCTGCATCGGCAGGCGGACTCTCAACCACTGCGCCACCAGGGAAGCCCTGATGACTATTTTAAGTATTGTGTTTGGATTCCTGTCTGTTTTGTGTGCATTTATTATAGGTTTTTAGTTGGTGGTTACCATGAGGTTCATATATAACAACCTATATACATGTATATATATATATATGTATATATATTTATGTGATTATTTCAAGTTGATGATCTCTTAAGTTCAAACACTTTCTATCCACCCTATATTTTTGCTCCTCCCTCCCATGTTTAATATTTTTGAGGTCATATTCTACATCTTTTTGTTTTGTGTATCCCTTAACTGCTTATTGTGGCTATAAATTATTTTACTACTTTTGTCTTTTAATCTTTCTATTACCTTATTATCTTTACTATATGTTTGCCTTTACCAATGAAAATTTTCCTTTCATAATTTTCATATTTATTACTGTGGCCTTTGCTTTTCTGCTTAGAGAAATTCTTCAACATTTTTTGTAAAGCTCGTTTAGAGATGCTGAACTCTGACTTTTGTTTGTCTTTGAAACTCTATTTCTCCTTCAAATCTGAATGACAGTCATGACGGGTAGAGTATTCTTGGTTGTAAACTTTGTTCCTTTCATCATTTGAATATAGTGTGCCACTCCCTTCTGGCTTGCAATATTTCTGCTGAAAAGTCAGCTGTAAGTCTTATGGGAGTTCACTTGTATGTAACTAGTTGCTTTTCTCTTATTGCTTTTAAGATTCTCTCTTTATCTTTCATTTTTGCCATTTTAATTATAATATGTCTTGGTGTGGAACTTTTTGGTTTCACCTTGTTTGGGACTCCTGTGCACGCTGGAAGTGGATATCTGTTTCCTTCCCCAAATTAAGTTAGTTTTCATCTATTATTTCTTCAAATAAATCATCTGCTGCTTTATCTCTCTCTCTTCTCCTCTGGGACCCCTATAATGCAAATGTTAATATGCTTGATGTTGCCCCAGAGGTATTTTAAACTACCTTCATTTGTAAGAATTCTTTTAACTTCTTTCTGTTCTACTTGGGTATTTCCACTACTCCATCTTCCAGATCACTCTTTCCTTTCCTCTGTACTTCTAAATTACTTTCAATTCCTTCTATTGTATTTTTTATTCCAGTTATTGTATTCTTTAGCTCCGCTTGTTTCTTTTTTATATTTTCTAACTCTTTGTTGAAATTCTCACTGTGTACATTCATTCTTCTCCCAAGTTTGGTGAACTCGTTTAGAACTTGTTTATGATCATTTCCTCAAATCTTTTATTGAATAGATTGATTCTCTCCATTTCATTTAGTTCTTTTTGTAAGGTTTTGTCTTGTTCTTTCATTTGGAACATATTCTGTGTCTCCTCATTTTGCCCATATCTCTAAGTTTATTTCTATGTGTTAGATACGTAGATAATACACTGGTTACATTTCCCAATCTTAGAGAAGTGGCCTTATGTAAGAGACATCTTATGGGGCCCAGCACCACACTCACCTCTGGTTGCCAGAGCAATATGCTCTAGGGATGTCCCTTATGTGGACTGTGTGCACCCTTCTCTTGTGGCAGGGCTGACTACTGTGGGTATGCTGGTAGGGATGGTTGGCCTCTGGACCTGTTGGCTTATGTGTTGGCTGCAGACCAGCTGGAGGGTAGGGCAGGCTCCTTGCATAGCTGACTGCATGGCAGAGTGGCACATAGTTGCCACAAACTCACTTGTACAAAAGACAGGCTCCCCGTGTGGCCAGCTTACTGCTGTGGGCTGCTGCTGGATAGGCCAGTCTTCCCATGTGGTTGCTACCTGGCCAGCTATTGGGCAGCTCTGAGTCCCAGTAGGTCCAGTTGTGTGGCTTGGGGGTGCATGGCTATTGCCAGCCTGCTGTTGGGTTGTGCCTGGTCCCTGTGTGGCTAGTTGCATAGCCAGGGGTGCAAGGCTGTTGCTTACCCACTGGTGATTGGATATGTCTCCAGCAATTATAGGCTAGAGGGAGGATTCCAAAATGGCATTTTCCACCACTGGTGTCATCACAGTAGAATGAAATCCTAAAAGTGGCTACTGCCAGTGTCTCCATCCTCCCAGCAAGTCCCAACTGCTTCCTGCCTCTCAGCAAGGCTTTCCAAGATCAGCAAGTGGATCTGACCCAGGATTTTTTTTCAAAGTATTGCCTCTGTTCCAGGGCTCAGAGCATCTGAGATTTTGCACACGCCCTGTAAGAGTAGAGCCTCTTTTCCATAGTCTTCCAACTCTTCCAAACTTCAGCCCTGCTGGTTTACAAAATCAGACATTCTGAGGGCTCATCTTCCTGGTGCAGGATCCCTGTGCAGGGAAACCCAGTGTGGAGCTCAGACTCCTTGCTCCTTGGGGAGGACCTCTGTGATTATGCTATTCTTCTCATTTGTGAGTTGATGATGAGGGAATGTGGGTTTTGACTATACTGCCTCTTTACCCCTCCAAACTGTCTCACTGTGTTTCCTTCTTTATATCCCCAATTGTGAAAAATCTTTTTTGCTAGTGTTCACTTTGTTCTCATAGATATTTGCCCTCTAAGTCGTTGTAATTTTGGTGTACCCATGGGAGGCAATGAATTCAGTGTCCTCCACATCTGCCATCTTGACCACACTACTTGGCACTTGTCTCCTGATGCACAGTAATCTACATTTTTCTGAGGTGTAAACCTAAAATGTGGAATTGCCACATCATAGGTTATATCTATCAAGTTTCATGCTTACTTTTCTACTTGGCTGTTTTTTCCTTAATTGATTTGTAAGAGTATTTTATATATTCTGAATACAAGCTGTAGGATGTATTTTAAAAATAGTGAGAAAACTACAAAGGGATTTATCTAACTCTGGAGGTATGTGTTTACATTTCAAGGGGGAGAGGATTTACAAGAAGGCAGTAGCATATCAAGGTCATAAAAGATGTAGACTCTGAGACTTATCTGGCTCTGGAAGAAATACATTTACATTTCAAAATTTATCATGAGAACCCAGAATTATTTCCATTCAATCTCTCCAAGAAACAAAGTTTTTTTCTATCTTCTTTCAGGAGGGGAGTGAGAGGCAGCTGACCCTTTCTCCTTTATCTAAGCAGAGAAAATTCATTTTCTCCATCCATTCAACTATGGAGTGTCTGGAGTGTTGCATATATAGTATATTTTTAATTCTGGCTTTCATCACAAAAAACTAGGGCAAGTGGAGTAAAGCATACAATCAATAGAACACCTTGTTTGTATGAAAAGGATAAAATTAATAAAGATAAATGTTAAAATCTCAACAAATACCTTATTCTAGAGATATGTGTTGAAAATCACTTCTCCCAGTTTGTGGTTTGTCTTTTCCCACTCTTAAGTGTGTCTTCTAATTTCAATGTAGCTGAAATTGTGATTTTTTTTCTTTGTGCTTTTTGCTTTTTGTGTCCTGTTTAAGACATATTCACTTTTCCTGATGCTGTGAAGATAGTCTCCTTCATTATCTTTGAAAAATTGTATTGCTTTGTCTTTCACATTTAGATATATTATCTATCAAGTATGGCTTGAGATAGTGGTCAATTTTTATTTTTTCTCTATAGTTACCTATTGTACCTGTGCTTTTACCACAAGTGGAAGTCTGTAATGACATTTTAAATTGACATAGTCTGCAATTTCATTACTTCAGAGTTTATTTTGGTTGGCTTCAACAAAGGCACTGAAAACAATTTGGTCATGAGCCTAAAAGCATATACCAAGAGTATATCTAAGTTCTTACTGCCGTGATTGAAACAGACCTAATGGATGAATTTAATTTATGGCTTATCTACAGATCTCAAATTATGATTAGAGTATTGTGAAGAAAGCAGGCATTTTAAGCTCAGGATAGGGCTTTGGAGTTTTACCAAGGTAACAAAATAATAATTGTGCAAATCATTTAAATTTGGAAAGTAGTAAATCAAGGGAAAAATAAAGGAAGTTTTCTGAAATTTACATCCAGTATCTCACCTATAAATTTTTCTGGGGTTTAATTGCATTTTTCTCCAATTTAAAGGATTCTGTGAGCTTCATGTGTTAATTATAATCAGATTGTTATTCATTATGCTGATCTACATTTATTGTAAATACTGTAATAAGGATAGCATATGATAATATCCACAATATCTTGTGTTGATGTAAATATGAATGACTTGATAACCAATGTGTTTCTGATGTGGAACCTATTTAAAGATATAGTTTTGGGGCTTCCCTGGTGGCGCAGTGGTTGGGAGTCCGCCTGCCGATGCAGGGGACGCGGGTTCGTGCCCCGGTCCAGGAAGATCCCACATGCCGCGGAGCAGTTGGGCCCGTGAGCCATGGCTGATGAGCCTGCGCTTCCGGAGCCTGTGCTCCGCAACGGGAGAGGCCACAACAGTGAGAGGCCCGCATACCACAAAAAAAAAAAAAAAAAAAAAAAAGATATAGTTTTGGAGCTAAATGTTTTAAGTCACTATAAGGAAACATGATTTTCAAATGTCAGTAGAAATCAGAAGGGAATCTGAGAACATGCACAAGGAATAGCTAACTCTTGAATAAATATAATGTTTACATTTTACACATTGTATTTGCTTTATGTTATCCTTGTTACTGAATTTACTTCTCAAAGACTCCAAAAATTGCACTTAAAGTGTACATATAACAAGTATTGTGCTTCAATTTTTCAGCCTATCATAGTATTCTGAAACCAATAACTTTTAACAAATTCAGTTTATTTAACTGTATAATTTATATTTCAGTGTTTCCCTGATTGTTTTGCTATTTTGGTGTTCTCCAACTGGTGATTTTTTAGTTAAAAAGCACACATTCCTTATTTTTCCATTATCTAGATTTAAGTAAAATTGTTTGTAATATAATACATATTTTTTTAATCATTAAGGGCTGAGGAAATTAATTTGTAACCAATTTTTCCCTCAGATTGGATGTATGAGTAATTAGTATATGCAAAATGGTAAGTAATATATTTCCAAGCTTAAGAGACAAAGTTATGAAGAATTCATAAAAATTCTGGCATTCTTTTTGTCTTAGAATTGCTGAATTATATGGCTATTTGTGCAGCTATTGTAGTTAAAAAATTATATGAAATGGCAAAAATGTTTTTCTTTTCCTCCACTTGCAATTCTTATATGGAAAATACAAATTTAGGTTTATTTTCCCTTATAAAACATATGTAGACTGTGTGTTTGTGTGTGTGTGTGTGTGTGTGTGTGTGTGTGTGTGTATGAAGGGCAAATAACAACTTTACAAAACCAAAGAGTAGAATACAGATAATAAGTTTTAGGCCAGCAAGGGAAACCACAGCATGTCATAGACTATAATTTTTTTATATGCTCAGAATATACTCGGATGCCATAGAGGATTATCCACTATTTTCCAAAAACAAACCAATTCAACATATACCTCACCACTTCCTTTCTTTTCCTTCATGGCACATTCCTTTGCACTAGTGTAGAGTTAACACTCAATTATTCATTCTAATGAAGGGTAGCCTGAACATGAGTAATCCAAAGCAGCATGTAATTCAGAAGTAGTATTAGTTGGTTTTTGAATGCGCTTCCTTCCAGGGAAAGGATTGGACGTATTAGCTTTTCTGACACTTTTTAGTTTAAAATTTATACAATCTAGCTTTCTTGGAGAGGTAACAACAATTAAGGGAGACAACATAAGATACTGATAGACACAGAAGCTCTGGAGTCATAGTATCTCAGTTCAAATCTTAGCTCTATGACTTTCAAACTCACGGTTTGTAGACAAGTCATTTAACCTCTCGAAGCATCAGTCTACATGTCTTTAAAATGGTGATAATACTCACCTCATAACATTATTATAAATATTAAATGAAATATTATTTATAAAGTTCTAAGCTCTTTGTCAGGAAAATTTTAAGCACTCAGTAAATGCTAGTAATAATAGGAGCAGTAATTATAGTAGTGACTGAGGGTAGCAAATATGGCATTAGAAACGGATGATGCACAATATAATAGAGCCACACATGTATAAGTTGACTGCACTAATGTAGTTTTGCACTCTATCAACTTTTATTCTTTAAAATATTTTAAATATTATTTTGTGATATGTTGACCTAGTCAGATTGTAAGTTTTTTAAAGTGAATATCTGTTTAAGATGAACCCTGTGGTAGTACAAAAATTCTGGGGATCAGTTGCTGCCTTGTAGTCATGTAAAACTATCTGGACAGATAAAAGAGCATACTGTTCTCAATGCATGAAGAGCCAACACCAGCAATATGTTATTTCTCCCCCAAGAACTTAGAGTGAATAACACTTGGGAAACCTGGGTATGTAAGTTATAAACAATTTGAAAATTCCTTTAAAAAATTTTCAGTAATGAAGCTGTACTTTAAACTATTCTTCTAAAATACCTTTGCCTCCCTTCCTCGTGTTAATAAAATAATATAGGTAATATAATTTAACATTTTTTTGATTCAGGGCTTCCCTTATCATTTTAAACATGAACAATAACCATATGGTATTGTGACAATACGAGATAGATGACAGTCTTTTAAGACTCCAGGATATACCCTGAAATTGCATCTGAATAAAGACATATACTTATTACTATATATAAAATAGATAACTAATAAGGGCCTACCGTATAGCACAGGGAACTCTTCTCAATACTCTGTAATGACCTATATGGGAAAAGAGTCTAAAAAAGAGTGGATATATGTATATGTATAAATGATTCACTTTACTGTACAGCAGAATCTAACACAACATTGTAAATTAACTATACTCCAATAAAAAATTTAAAAAAAGACTTGGCATGCACATATTTTCTTGTAATTTGCGTGATTTTATTTCTAGAATCAAGTAGAAGATGGACAAATGAAAATTGTGAGTTCTATTTATTTAGTTGTCTTTTAGTGAGCCAGTGTTAATTTTATTATTTAAATCTCCTAGATCCTTCCACATAGGAAATCATTTAATATACCAGATTCTGGCAGAATACCTCATGCATTTTAAACCACTGAGTCAACTGGCTTAATGAAACATATCCAGATTTTTAACTAATCAAATCAAATATGGAAAGGCTAATAATAACCCTATGGTATCCTGTAGTTAACTGAATGGAAGACTACTTGAGGACACATTACAAAATATCTTGCTAGAATACATCTCCACAAACATGAACATGTGAATTCTGTTTTTTTTCAAGTCACTAAAATACATTGAATTTGTTCTCTTATTTTTTCCTTAATAGACTTATAGTTGTATAAGTTTACAAAAAATTTATACCCGGATATTTTGAGAATGTAAACACAATTATATCTGCATGTTAAATTTCAAAATCTGTGGCTATACAAAAGAAAAGATACTGACCAAATTGTTCTGTTTTACATGATAAAAAATGAATGACTACATCAGCATTTCATGGCAGTTACTCTGCAAAATACATGAGCAGGCATGTGCGTGCACACACACGCACACACTGCTAAAGAAAAGTTTCCGGTGGTGAAATAACACAACTCTGAAAATAATTCATTATTAGAGGAAGCTACTCCAAGTAGAAAATAAAGAACAAATAAGTAGGCTATTTCATGCACTTTCTTATGAAGTTAACCCTAGTGGAGTTTGTGATTCTGGGTCTTATCAGTACCTGGCTGTGGGATTGCTAATTTTACTTATCTTTCTCTCACTGAACAGATCACAGAAATCACTCCTCTAAATGTTCTTCTTTTGCCATCCCCTACAGGTGGGCAAGACTTTTATATGCATGTGACTTTTTCAGAAGACACCCAAAATTGTGATAAAAAAACTGTAATGTGCGTGTACTTTGTTTCCATCACCTTTAGAGGTTAAACTATAGTTTATACTTTTATAATAAGGAAGACTTTGTGATTATGTGTTATCAGGGGCAGCAATGTGGACTTTCTGACCTGATGAGATTCCAGTGCTTCATTTAATGGGGGATAAAACTTTTTCAAAGTTCAACACAGTGTATAGAGTTTGATGAGCATGTTCAGTGTGAAAGCATTCCACCTGGCACTCTCATTCTTCAGTGTCCTTTATAAAGGACTTTGCAGAGAAGTGTTTTGTTCATAGTTGACCACTGTTTTTATGTGATTAGAGTTTGTATTGCATTAGCTAGCCTGGTATCCAAGTCCTATTATTGTTTGCTCAGATAAAGGCATGAGCCTCATGTCCTTCCACATACACATTTAACTTCTATGTTCCTTGATATAACCTGAGATACTAAAACTAGGATGTTAAGTTTAGGTTTCTGTGAGTAGAGGAGTAAGTGCTAAAGTAATGCATGTGAAGACTTGCATCAGTTTTCCAAGTGGTGTGTGGAGAAGCTACCTGGCTGGAACTCAAGTACGGAATAGGCAAGAAAGAAATATGGAAGATGTCATTGGTCAGGGGAGCAAGAGATAATTGGAAACTGAAAAGCTACCTGTTCTGATCTTTACTCAAAGGTAAAATCAACCTTTAAGTCAACAGCCCAGCACTTCTGGTCTGTCTTGATTCATTCATCTAACAAATATTTAACAAACACCTCTTATTATGATACCACTTCGAATAAACTGGGTTAGTTATAGTAAAAAAATAATAACTTTTGGTGAGTATGTGGAGAAATCGGACCTTTCATACTGGGTGAGAATGTAAAATGGTACAGCTGCTTTAGAAAAGACTTTCCTCAGAAGTCAAATAAAGGGTTATGACCTAGTAATTGTACTCCTAGGTATATGTCTAAGAGAATTAAAAACATATATTCACAGGAAAACTTATATATGAATGTTCATAGCAGTATTATTCATAATAGTAAAAAACTAGAAACAACCTAAATGTCCATCTACTGATTAATGAATGAATAAACAAAATGTGGGAGATGGTATATTCATACAAGAGAATATTATTCAGTCATAAGAAGGAATGAAGTATTGATATATGCTATAATATGGATGAACCTTGAAAACATACTAAGTGAAAGGAGCCAGTTACAAAAATCCGCATATTGCATGATTCCACTGACATGAAATATATAAGATAAACAAATCTATAGAAGCAGAAATCTAACTAGTGGTTACCAGGGGCTAGGGGGTGCATGGCTTTGGAGGAAATAAAGAATGTTAAGGTCTGAATGTGTGTGTCTTCCCAAAATTTAGAATTTGAAATTATAATGCCCAATGTGATGGTATTAGGAAGTGAGACCATTGAAAGACGACGAGCTCATGTGGGCTCTGCTCTCATGAATGAGATTGATTGCCCTTATAAAAGCAGCCTGAGAGAGCCCCCTCACCCCCCTGCTATGTAAGAACAAAATGAGAAGTCAGCAGTCTGCAACCTGGAAGAGGACCTTCACCAGAACCCGACCATCCTGGCACCCTGATTTCAGACTTCCAGCTTCTGGAACTGTGAGAAATAAATTTCTGTTGCTTATAAGCCACCCAATACTGGTGTTTTGTTATTAGCCTGAACAGACTAAGACAAGGAGTGACTGAAAATAGGTACTGAGTTTCTTTTTGGGGGGTAATTAAAATGTTCTAAAATTGTGGTGATGTTTGCACGATTCTGTGAGTATACTAAAAGTTTTAAATTGTATACTTAAAATGGGTGAATTATAGGGTATGTGACTTAGATCTCAATAAAGCTGTTAATTGAAAAATATTCAGTATTCATTTAATTACCTTTAAAAAATAAATATGCAAGGGTTCCCAACTTTGAGGGCACACTGGAATTGTTACTGCAGTGTGCATTGTGTCAAATAGCTTCAACTGGGACTTCCCTGGTGGCGCAGTGCTTAAGAATCTGCCTGCCAATGCAGGGGACACGAGTTCGAGCCCTGGTTCCAGAAGATCCCACATGGCGTGGAGCAACTAAGCCTGTGCACCACAACTACTGAGCCTGCACTCTAGAGCCTGTAAGCCACAACTACTGAGCCCACGTGCTGCAACTACCGATGCCAGCACGGCTAGAGCCCGTGCTCTGCAACAAGAGAAGCCACCGCAATGAGAAGCCTGTGCACTGCAAGGAAGAGTAGCACCCTCTCGCCGCAACTAGAGGAAGCCCGCGTGCAGCAACGAAGACCCAATGCAGCCAAAAATAAATACATAAAATAAATAAATTTATTAAAAAATAATAGCTTCAACCTAGGAGGTCAATGGAAGACCCGGACCGGCAATCTCGGTCCTTGTGATAGCAAGCAAAGAATTGCAGACTACCACTTCAGGCTTAAGCACAAAGCACAGTTTATTAAAGCATAGTTACACTCTCAGAGGGAGAGCAGTCTGTTGCTGTGAAGTGAAACCAGCCCTCCTGTATAAGCTTAAGGGTGTTTACAAGGAGTGTTCTGCAAGTAGGTGGGGTGAGTGATTACCCACGATTATGGGTGAGTGACAGGGGATTATTATTTGATTGACAGTCCCTAATTATGTAACAAATTCATTATTGCACATCCCCTTACCCATGATTCACTAAGAAAAGCCCACGGGGGCGTGGGGGGGGTGAGGAGGAGCAAAACCACATGCAGATTTTATTATAGTAATGGTATAATGAATTTGGGTTTACTATAGGTTATACGCCCATCTAGTCTGGGCATGTGCGGCCCGGGGAAGTTCCCTTGTGTAACTGTGCTCCATCTTTATCAGGATAAGTTGCCCACCACTCGACCATAGTTTCATCCATTCTGGGTGGGGTCAGGGGAGGGTCCCCAGATGGTTGTGGTATGACTTGATTATTCTTCTCTTGTCTTTAGGCCACTGTCACTTCCTTGCTGCTAATGTCTGACTAACTACCTAACAGAATCACCTAAGAAGGTTTAAAAATCCTGACCCTCAGGTAGTCTCCCAGACTAATCATATCAGAATCTCTGAGAGGAGAATCTGAACATGAGTGTTTTTAAAGCTTCCCAAGTAACTACAATGCATATTCAAGGTAAGGAAACGCTGTTAATATAAAGAGCTTCGTATGGCACTAAACTAGCAAGTAGCTAGTTTTCTTATCTGAACCTCAGTTTCCTTATTTGTAAAATGAGCATAATAATATTTTCCCTCATTTATGATATTTAAGAAATGTTTTTTGAGACCCCAAAAATTAACTGCCAAAATCAAGTTTTAAAGTACAGTAAAATGTTAGTGGTAGAATCTAGGTGTTGGTGTATACAGGTTCTCATTGTTAAATTATTTCAACTTTAGTATATGTTTGAAATTTTCATAATGAAATATGAAGGGATGAAAAAACCCTATTATCTTTCAGGAACCATTATATGTGTTGAAGTATAGTGGTGAACAAAGCCAACAAAGTTCTTGCTCTCACAGAGCTTGTATTCTAGAAGAGTAAATAAAAATCCTAATAAGTTAATATTTGTTAAGTTTGGTATGTGCTTTGAAAAAAATTAAAAGGAAATTAAGAGAAGTGAGTGTTATAGAGTAATTCTTTTCATATAGGATAATCTGGAAGAGATTGGTAAAATGGAATTTAAATAGAGACCCATATTTCTTAATGATCATGCTGGCTGCTATTTTGTGAAAAGACTGGAGGTAGACAAGGATAGAAATAAAGAGACCGATTAGTAGGCTCCTAACAATAGTTCATAAAAGAGATGATAGTGAAAGTGTTAGATGTGGTGAGCTATGAATAGTCTGGATATTTGAAGGTAGAACTGACAAAGTTTTCTGATGCATTGTATTTGGGTGTGAGAGAAAGAGAAGGATCAAGGATTACTTTAAGGTTTTTAATCTGAACATCAGGAAGAATGGTGTTCTTGTCTGTTAGGAATCATTTCTCATTGGGGTCAAGGAATTTTATTAATCTTTACAATCCCCATTCTTTATTCATGAACATGAATATAGGGCTTTCTATTTATCCCTCTCAAATTTTAACTTGTTGGTGTTATAAAAATAAGTTAATAAATGGTAACTATTATATACCAGGTATTTTGCATAGTCTAGCATCACTTTTCACAACAATTATGTAAGGTAGATTTTTTTTTCCCATTTGACTGATGAAGACAATAATGTTCACAGAGGTGAAATATCTTTCCTAAGATAACAAATAGATGAAAGAACTGAGACTTGAGGTTGCATTCCCTGATGCTAATTTCTATATTTATTCCTCTCTGCTTCTTTTATTGGTTGAATCTGATTTTTCATACTAGTGTTTGGTAATATGTAAATGTGGACAGGCACTTTTCTGATTACAATAAAATAAGTAATTATACTGATAAGTTTTTATCATTTTACTAAATTGAGCCACAGTGTTATCTGAAATACAAAGAAAATAAAAAGATAATTCTCCAAAGATTTCTATTTTCTACACATTTATTTATTTATTGGCTTTGCCACCACCGTGGCACGTGGGATCTTAGTTCCCCAACCAGGGATTGAACCTATGCCCCCTGCAGTGGAAGGGCAGAGTCTTAACCACTGGACCACCAGGGAAGTCCTTACTTTCTATACCTTTAAATCTATCAGGATACTTATGTTGAAGGAGGTCAACGTTGGGGTACATTACACTATTAAAAAGATAGTCTAGGTAAGTGAATGGATAAGAGAAAGAAACAAAGTAAGGTTTTATTTCAGAGCTGACTGGGCATTTGAATAACTGTGAAAACTGTCCTTAAATAGTTTGGTTAAGTATTGTGGTCAAATGTTTACATAGCTTGACATAATCACCCCATGCCTTAAAATAAGGATAAATACTGATGAGTCTGAATGAGGAGAAGAAATAAAAACCATTTGGTAGTGGAGTATGGACACACTTAGAGAGTAGTTAGTCATGCAAAAACACCTATGCATGTGCCAAGGAAAAGCAGTTTACGAATTATTTAACACAAAAATGCTAATAGCAATTTTTTTATTTAGTAAAGTGATCCTGAAATTTCCCAGATGAAAGAAAGTTGGGAGATAAAAGTAGGCAATCATAACTTCTTCAGTTTCATTAATATTTTACAACATTCAACACTGTACAATGCAGTCATTATGAAGCTAGAGTGTGAAATAAATTTTCTGCTGATTTTCTTTGGGGAGTGGGCTTTAATGGGGTTTCTTTAGTTGGATACCCATGGTGAGGATGAAAGAAAGCTATCTGACAAAGCATCTCTACTTCATCTAATGGATAGCCTATAGGTAGGATTTCCCCAGATATAACTGTAGAAAGGAGATATATATTTATTTTTGTGGGACGTTACTATGAAAATACACAAATGACAAAGCATTGCTAATGTCATTTAAAGGAAATTGTTTTCAAATCACCTCATTAACTACCTTTTATCTTTTCCTTCCCTTTCAGATTGCACTATAGCAATTTCTCCTCAGGGTTATCGAAAATGTTATTTGTAACAAGATCAGAATCTTGGAACTTTTAATGAAAACCATAATGATCTCAGAGGAACTCATTTACAGATGTAATGGGTTTATTTTTTATTGAAATATGAGGTTGATTATGCAGTTTAAAAATGTATTTAAGATATGGGTCAAAATACTTCATTTACACTATTAATCTAACTTCTAGACCTGCATTAAAATTCCAGTTTGACCATTTACTGATATATAAACTTGGGAAAGATTTAGAGCGCTCTAAACATTAGTTTCCTCATTTGACAGATAGAACCAACAATTCTTCCTCATGAAGTTGCAATTTATCTTAAAGAATAGAGATCAAACAATACCCATATTTCCATGCTGACAAAGTGTAAGCAGCATTGTATATTGAAAAGAGAGTTTTATAATCAGAGACCTAAATTAAAATGCTAGCCACTTACCAAAAGGATGATGTTTGGTGAATTTTTTAACTTTCTGTTTTGGTATCCTCATGTATACAGTGAACATTTAACACCTCAAAGGTTAACAAGATTAAATTTGGTATTATATATAAAATGCCTTGCCCAATGCCTGGAATATAAAATGGTTTTCGTTCCACAGTCTGCAGGATTGTAGCTCTTGCTTCTGCTCTCTGCCCTCTGGTGACTATCCAAGATGCTTGTGCAAGCTTCCTGATGGGAGGGACTGGTGGTGGGTAGAGCTGGGTGTTGCTCTGGTGGGCAGAGCTCAGTAAAATTTAATCTCCTTGTCTGCTGATGGCTGGGGCTGAGTTCCTTCCCTGTTGGTTGTTTGTCCTGGGCGACCCAACACTGGAGCCTACAGGCTCTTTGGTGGGGCTAATGGTGGACTTTGGCAGGGCTCACACCAAGGAGTACTTCCCAGAACTTCTGCTGCCAGTGTCCTTGTCCCAGTGGTGAGCCACAGCCACCCTCCGCCTCTGTAGGACACCCTCCAGCACTAGCAGGTAGGTCTGGTTCAGTCTCCTATGGGGTCACTGCTCCTTCCCCAGGGTCCTGATGTGCACAGTACTTTGTGTGTGCCCTCCAAGATTGGAGTCTCTGTTTCCCCCAGTCCTGTCAAATTCCTGCAATCAAATCTTGCAAGCCTTCAAAGTCTGATTCTCTGGGAATTCCTCCTCCTGTTGCTGGACCCCCAGGTTGGGAAGCCTGATGTGGGGATCAGGACCTTCACTCCAGTGAGTGGATTTCTGTGGTATAATTGTTCTTCAGTTTGAGTCACCCACCCAGTGGTTATGGGATTTGATTTTATTGTGATTGCACCCCTCCTACCATCTCATTGCGACTTCTCCTTTGTCTTTGGATGTGGGTATCATTTTTGGTGAGTTACAGTGTCTTCCTGTCGATGATTGTTCAGCAGTTAGTTGTGATTCCAGTGCTCTCTCAAGAGGGAGTGAGAGCATGTCCCTCTACTCCGCCATCTTGAACCAATCTCCTTATTCTTAAGATATACACACTGAAGTATTTAGGTGGAAAGGTCCATGATGTACACAAATTACTCTCAAAAAGTTCTGAAAAGGGCTTCCCTGGTGGCACAGTGGTTGAGAGTCCACCTGCCGATGCAGGGGACACGGGTTCGTGCCCCGGTCCGGGAAGATCCCACATGCCATGGAGTGGCTGGGCCCGTGAGCCATGGCCACTGAGCCTGCACATCTGGAGTCTGTGCTTCACAATGGGAGAGGCCACAACAGTGAGAGGCCCGCGTACCACAAAAAAAAAAAAGTTCTGAAAAAAATAATACTATATATGGAGGGTGGGAGGAGAGAGAAAAAAAACAAATGATAAAGCAAATACAGAAAATATTAACAGTTGGTGAAATTGGTAAAGTTTATGCTGATATTTTGTATTATTATTATTTTTGCCTCTCATTTTTCTTTAAAAAAATTGGAGTATAGTTGATTTACAACATTGCATTAGTTGCAGGCATACAGCATAATGATTCAACTTTTTTTTTTTTTGCAGATTATATTCCATCATAGGTTATTACAAGATATTTTGTACTATTATTATTCTTGCAGGTTCTCTGTGTTTGAAATTGCTTGTAAATAAAAAGTAAAACAAACATTAAAAAGTACCAGATTCGTGCAAACATTGTATCATTATATTTGATGTTTTTGAAGGATTTAATGCTAGTGGATATTGGCAACAATGTTATTTTGAGTTATATATATATATATATATATATATATATATATATATATATATATATGATTGTAAAACTCACAGTTCACAATTTATTTTGGGAGAAAATAATCTATGTTCTTTCATTTTATGCAAGAAATATGGGTAATGAAAATTTATTTCAATATTGATACATCTTGAATTTCATAACAGTGATGCAGATTGAATTAATAATTTCTTTCACCTGCAAAATAATGTTTTCCTTAACCACAGAATTTACACCATACACAATGGAGATAATATGATTATGTTTCATGAAGTTATTCTTTGTTTTTGCTAAAGCTCATATATTCATTTTGTGAATCAAAGTTTCCTGTATTTTACTTTTCTTATTTTATGCTGCCTTAATCCTCTCCAAAAGTGCCCTCCTAAAGAATTGATCGTTAATGTTCACAATTTTATGACTATATATTCCTGCTGAGATCAAGGGATTTTCCCTATGATACTATTTGCTTCTCTTAGCTTCATTTTCCCTTTTTGGAAATTTTTCACATAAAATTCTTAGTGTTTTTGGTCATTATTTTACCAAATATTATTGCCACTAAAACAGATTCCTTTGATTAAAAATGGCCACTGAGATTTTCATTAAAATATTTTTATGACTTAATCCTATTACAAATAATATTTTTCTTTTTAAATGCAAGCATTTTCTAATATATAAAAAATTAAAGATCAGCATTTTTGCAAATACTTTTTTACTTTAACACACATTTCCTCTTATGAATTCAAAATTATATTTTTGTCTTTCTCCATTTTATTACTTTGTTTTATATTCTATACATTGTCTTCAGGACCAAATATCCTGCTGTCTTCTACTCCCTTGAACAGTTGTTAGTGCTGACTTAGTGTTTTCAGCTTTTTTTATAATTGTAATTTGCATTCCTTCTTTTATTTTAGTATTTGCAAACTCCTATATTAATCGTCATATATATATATATATATATATATATGTATTTCTTTTTTCCTTAGAGGTTTAGTTATGTCCAAAGCTCTTGCTCCCAAACATTCTTTTGCAATTTCACAGCACAAAATTAAATGTTCCAGCTTGTCTGTGGCTCTACACCCTTCTTTCAAACAGGCAGAAAAACTGATCACTTTGAAATATATTCTGACTTTAGAGTCTGCTTATAGCAACTTATGTGCTACATATGTCTATTCTTTCCCAAGCTCTTTATAGTACATTAATCTTTTTTTGTGTGGTATGCGGGCCTCTCACTGTTGTGGCCTCTCTCGTTGCAGAGCACAGGCTCCGGATGCGCAGGCTCAGCAGCTGTGGCTCACGGGCCCAGCTGCTCCGCGGCAAGTGGGATCTTCTCGGACCGGGGCATAAACCAGTGCCCCCTGCATTGGCAGGTGGACTCTCAACCACTGCGCCACCAGGGAAGCCCTCTGTTGTCTACTTTTAAAGTTTTGTTCCATCCCTTCCTTTCCTGGATTTTTTGTTTTGTTTTGCTTTAGATGTTGAAATAATCAAAAAGGTGATCTAATCTACTCACATTTTCCCAGTTATTTTGCAAATAAGTACATTGTATTCCAGAATGGATTTGGTGTCTTCAGAAAGAAGAAATATAAAGCTATAATCTCTTTTAATAATCACACTTGATTCATTACACACATGGAGAACAGCTGTGCAAAATTCATTTACAAGTTTTTACAACCTGTGGTAGAAAGTATGAAAACTGTCTTTCTACTGCATACTATACTGGTCTTGGGACATTTGGACATTGTAGTAGTAAGAACCAGAATGTATTATAACAAGAACAAAAAAGTCAGAGGTAGGAAGAGCAACCAAAGTGGCTTAATTTACTTTACATTCCCTTCATAAGGTTGGCTCACAAATCCTTGATTGAACAGTATATTTCAATGTTTTCTTCATTCTTGCCTGGAACTTTTCTCTGAGTCTTTCTGTCAAGTAATCCTCTTGACACTATTCTGGAGCATCCCCCAATCATATGTAACCAAAAACTGTTATGACCATCTTATTTTTAGAGCCATACATTACATAGTTAAACTTCACTCTATGAACTATGCTTGCATTTTGAAATGAACGTTTCTTCTCTTAACCTTTTCAAACTAAAGTAAAATTAGCAGCAGAAGTGATTGTAGTAATTTGACAAAAAATATAAAAATAAGGGTAAATGATCTATTCACATCTATCCCTTGTGCTTTAAATATTTTTTTAAACAATTTGAAGTTTATACAGAAAATTTGCAAGTACAGTAGAAATAACTTTTCCTTTGATCCGTTTGAGAGTGAATTGCTAACTGATGCCCCGTGACTTCCCAGCAGTAGTTTAGTGTATATTTCCTTCAAACAAGGACATTCGACCATAGTACAACTATCAAATTGGGAAGTTAACATAAACACCATACCACCAGCTAATCATCAGACCTCACTCAAGTTTTGCCAAATGTTTGAAAAATGTCCTGTATAGCAAAAATAATCTGTTTTAGATTATACCCTTTGAACTTAATTATTGTATTCTTTTGTTTTTCTTCCCTTTAGAACAGTCCCACAATCTTTCTTCAACTTTCATCATCTTGACACTTTTGAATAGCACAGACCAATTATAATGTAGTGTGCCCTTCAGTTTGGTTTCCTTTGATGTTTCCTCATGATTTGATTCAAGTCATACACCTTTGGCAACAATATCACAGAACGGATTTTGTGTTCTCATTCCATCTAGTAAGGTGGCACACAATTTCAATTTTTTTCATTACTGATGTTCACTTTGATCATGTCTTGATTAAGAAATTGTATGCCAGACTTCCCCGCTGTAAGTTTTCTATTTTTCCTCTTTGTAATTATGAAGTATTTTAATAGTTGAATCTCTGTAAATATCCCATTCTTCATCATACTTGTTACTTATTCCTTTATTAATTTCTATAAGCATGGTTTCCTACTTTAGTGGGCTATAATATGCTCTATAATGACTTATTTCAATGCTGAAATTGTCCCAGATTTGGCCAGTGGGACCCCATTCAGACTGCCTACTGCGTTCTTCTGACATATCCCCATCATTCCTTGAGCACTTCCTTGTTTATTGATTTCAGAAAATGTCCAGTGCTTTTCATGTACTCTCCATGTCCCAGACCTGGAATCATAATTTTTCCAAGGTGTTCTGATTACTTTCAGTGGATAATGGTATTTAGAGACTGCTATCCAGATACTAATTCAAATAAAGTCTCAACACCTCAAGGTTTATTATAATTTTCTCCCTTTCCATATTTGTAATTCCCTTCTTCAACAGTGAGGAAATGGGCTCATTTTATCCTTAATATGTTTACTTATATAGTTATTCCTCTGCATGTAACCAACCTGCCATTGCTACCAATGAAAATGCTAAATATTTCTAGTTAATTAATCTTTTAATCCTTCGGAAGACATTTTGGCTCTTGAAGTCATTGTGAGGAGAAACTCAAGCGTCCATAGTTTTTTCATCCCTATGCTGACTTATTTTAAATAGATTCTTACACAGAAACTTTTCAAAAGTTCTTAAGATCTAAATAACCATATTTGCTCTTTCCTCCTTTGTCATATTTTGTTTATCCCTTTAAGCAAATATAATAGCATTTATAAGTCCTCTAAATTAATAGAAACTAAAGAGAACATGACAACTAAATGCAATATTTGATCGTGAATTGGAAAAATAAAATATTTTAAAGATAATATTGGAACAGTCAGTAAAAATTTTATGAACTGTAGAGTGGGTAATATCTTGTATCATGTTTAAACTTCATTAATTTTACAATTGTATAGTAGCTCTGCAAAATAATGTCCTTGTTCTTTGAAGAAACATGTTAAAATTATTAGGAATAAATAGTAATGATATCTGCAATTTACTCTCAACTCCTCAAGTAAAAACAATTATATTTATCATATATATAATACATATTCATGTATAAACATATATATTCATGTATGTATAAACACATATGAATGAGAGAAATAAATCAAGCAAAACAGTGAATCCAGTTGAAAGGTGTACAATTCTTGCAATTTTCTATAGTTTTGAAATGTTTCCAAAAATGTTGAAAGTTGCAAAAATCTTGTTCTCCCCCAAACACTGTACAAATCAGTTTTGTTTCCTCTGAATTCTTAATCATATTCAGCTGTACAGCACAGGTACTACCTCTAACTTTTTTTCTATAGGTGATTTTCCTAGCTGTCAAGGGGGGCCTACAGTGTTTCATTCACCAGAATTTGCCTGCTTGCTTTCCCCAACCAGGCTCTCTACAGCCTTCCTCAGATTTCCATTCTAACCCTTAAAAATTCTCAAAATCTGGAAATACTTCCTTGTGTCTACCCTGAATCCTATAAATTAAATCTGAAACTCGTTTCTTCTTCATTTTCTTCCTTCAATCAATATGTTTACAGGTTACTTAGAAACCTCTGAATGTTTTTACATTTTCATTGACATGAAATTACCTCTTTGCTTCTCTTTCAGTAATTGGAAATGTTTTAAGCCATGAGATACAATTTAGTAACTAAAATTGGAATTGTATAAGTATAAATATCAATAAAAATTAGAGCTGGGCTTCCCTGGTGGTGCAGTGGTTGGGAGTCCGCCTGCCGATGCAGGGGGCATGGGTTCATGTCCCGGTCCTGGAAGATCCCACATGCCGCGGAGCGGCTGGGCCTGTGAGCCATGGCTGCTGAGCCTGCGTGTCCGGAGCCTGTGCTCCGCAACGGGAGAGGCCACAACAGTGAGAGGCCCGTGTACCGCAGGAAAAAAAAGAAAACAATTGAGCTAATTTTCAGAAAATAATCATTGAAAAAGCTTTTAACTTTAAAACCAAAAAGTGTTAAGATTATTCATGTATAGTTGTAGGTAGGTATACATTAAAATAATTTCAAAACTTCCTTTCCTATCCCAAGTGTGACTTAAACTTCAATACTGATTTGAAAAGACGTTCTTTTAAAAAAAATCAGAATAAATAAGGAAAAAAGAGCAATTTTCCTATCATAGTTAATAAATGCTATACACTTTTTCTTCTAAGTCCATGTGCTATTTAAAGATATGAAGATTATTCTAGCCATCATGACAGATACTGAATGAATAACACAACTACATAGCTTCTTAGTTTACATTTATACTTTTTAAGGAAAATGAAGCTTTTAGAAGACTCAAACTAAAAAGAAAAGGATGTATATATGTGTTGAGTGGATGGGGCTAACTTTCTAAATGCCATCTTTCACACCTCTATACATACCTAGTTCTATTTAGCTTTTAAAACAGTTTAGATTTAATTTACTTGCTATTATCTTTCAGTACTTTTTTGTCTGTACAGTATTTTTCTGTGCTTCATTTGTCCATTTTGGTATTATTCATTTTATTTTGTACATAATTTTTATAGGTCATTCTGATTTGGAAGTAATGTTTTGCTAGCATGTCAAATCACTCTGAATTCTAGTTTAGTTCTTTTAGATTTTAGCAATCCTCTAGGATATGGCATCATTTCTTGTGTAGTTTAGATATTCAGTGAGTATTTGTTAAGGACCCCAAAACTTCAGGGTGTTGTGCTGTGGGGATTATAGAACAAAGAAGATACAAAGATACAAAGAAGATAGCAGCTATTCACTCAAGGAATCTCCTGGAAAAACAACTAGGCTACACGATATAAATCAGAATTTTTAGTGTACAATTCATACATGTTCTTTAAAAAATTATTATAGAAGATAATGAAGAAAATTAAAAACTCTCTAAGTTCTACCATTTAGAGTAATCACTGATAAAATTTTGTAGATCATGCTTCCAAATATCAATTCTCTGTCTCTATCTCTTTGTTTCCCTTTCTCTCTGTTTACATCTATCTGTATATCTCTCCTCCCTCTACACAGATTCATACAGACACACAGTTATCCAAGTACAATTTTATATAGTTTCACACTACACAAATTATTATGCATTTTGCATTTAAACACTAACTTTCTTACATATAACTTAGATATCAATAACAAATCTATTTATTTTGAAAACCTAAAGAATATATGACTATACCCAAATTCATATTATAAATCTTTTATCAATAGATACTTCTATCATTTTTGCTATTTTTTTCTGTGACAATATTCTTCATGAATAAATATTTTCACAGTTATTCAATTACCTCCCTAACATAAATTTCTTAAAGAGCTATCACTGAGTCAAACTGAACCCAATTTTAAATATAATAATATTAAAATACTTTTAGAAGTATATGTATACACTCTATACTGCTTTACCAACACTGATTATTCCTAATCATTTTAGTATTTGACAATAGGTCATAGCATTTTACATTTCCACTTTTTTCACTCTCAGATGTACACAGCTCTAGCTGATTTGGTGTCACATCTATAGTTAAATCAAAAGTATAGATGAAATGTTTATGTAATTCAGTATGTGATGAATATTTAGTCCCTAACAAATATAGATTGAAAGAGTAACTGAAAATACATATTTTTCATCTGCCCTCATTTATTTGACTGTGTGCCAACCTCATTTTAATGTATGCTAAATTATAAATACTTTAATTTGGCAATTTATTATATATTTGTATTTGTTGATGTAAGTGATGAATGTATCCCCAGGTCTTTAGTATATATTTAGGAATTTTATAAAATCTTTTGAACTATTATAATTTATATAGTCGTTAATGTTTACTGTTCTACACATAAGATTTTTAGTGCTTCCTTTTAAAACCCTGAGGAGACATACTATATGATTGATGTTTTTAAATACACCATAATACATTGTTCTGATTCTGTGGAGCTTAACAATTTTACTCAAGGTGGTATGTTCCAGCTACAATATCATATCTCAGTTACTGCTTATGGTAAGTCCTCCTTAATTATCCATTTTTTGCTGTTATGGTTGTGAGTAAATTTTTAGCTTCTCTTAAGCTAATAAAAAATACAATATGTGGCATACAAAATATTTTGAATGCATTTTGGAATTAATAATTTTATGACTAATGGAAGAAAAGTGTGGGTATGGTTAAAATATTCTAGACCTTGGTGTTGAAGTGATTATTTTCTATTTCTTTAACTAACACATTATTTCTATATTTCCTTCTGACATTCTTGCTTATTCTTTTGCAGATATTTGAAATGGTTGCTAAATATACACCATAGATTTTAATGGATAATTGGCTAATAGGACTACATTTTGACAGTGAGTGTATCTATTATGAATTAACTCTTACATGAGCCTAGTCACAATTCACAGTGAATTTATGAGTTCTATTTCATACAGAAATACCAAAAAACTGTCTTGATACATTAATAAATTGTAAAGTATTTGATTGACGCACTAATACATTCTTAAAATTTAATAATTTTTTCTAGTCTTAAAATAGGTGAGTATATTAAATTGACTATTCAGAGACAGAAAGTATCTTTACCTATGGTATTATTTTATATCTTTATATGTATTCTTAAATTACACTTTCTTTTAGAAAATTTCTTATCCACAGATTTATTATTTTCTTTTTCTCTGTTTATTTGTCTCTTTTTCTCTCCCTCAGTGCATACACACACAAGTACACAAAATCAACATAGTTGTGGTATTTTTATAATTATTTTTAAATGAAGTCATATTAGAGGGACAGAATCTAAGCATCAAATGGTATATTTTGTATTGCCCATTTTAATCTCACATAAGGACATAACTGTTTTACATAGACCATGATCAATAATGTGTGAATTAAAATTCATTAAGATTTCTGAAGTTACCTATAAGGGATTGTATTTTCACAAGAAGTGTAAAACTCATATTTGCTTAGCTACTTACATGAATTCAAACTAAAATTGACACCAGTCTGAATAATAATTTGCCTCTTGAAATAAAAGTCCTTTTTTAGCTCAACATTTTGAAAATTAAATTAATAAATACAAATTAGGTTTTATCTTTTCAAAATATGTCAGTGTGGTTACAATATAAAGCACAGAGTAATGGTTTCTTTGGATTTCTACTATGGACCTAGAAGATTGTGTGTTCATCATGTTTTTGTTAAGGACTATATCAAAATGGAAACTGTCTTTGAAAACAATGGATATAGGGATAAAGAAAATGATCCTTGGCTTCGAAGGTCCAGAGTTCTGGATCTAGTGATGTTTGACAAATTACCAGTTATATACCCTTGGAAAAGCCATTTAATCTGAGGCTAAATTGCTTCATCTGTTAAAGCAGTGCAATGGATTATATTATCTCAAATATTATTATTATTATTTAACAATATTTTAAATGTAATAATATTTTATACCATTAATTTATTATCTAGCAATAATAGTATTATTTAAAAATATAATTTAAATATATTAACATTTAATAATAGTATTTAACAGTATTTTATTAAACATTAAAATAGTATTACTATTTAACAACATAGAAAGTATTTGCAAAAATAAAACTATATGTATTTCAAGAAAGCATGAATTCAAAATGTGCTAGAGTTTTGTAATGAATGAGTATTTTTATGGAATTTAATAGTGTAATTCAATATATCTTACACCTCCAAAATGTCATGTCATTTATTGCTTGAGAGCTTGCTATAGAAATTTAAAACTGTCATTTTAAAAATGTATTATCATCACTGGATCAAAAAAATTATCACAAGGGAAAATAGAATATATTTTGAGATGAATGATAATGAAAGCACAACATAAAACTTATGACATACTGCTAAAAAATGAATAAAGGAAAATGTATACTCGTAAATATTTGCATTTAAAAAAGAAGAAATATATTTCAAATAAATGACACAAACTTCCATTTTAAGACAATGGAAGAGTAAATTATATTAATATGACCAGAAGTAAAGAAATAACAAATACAGTCTAGCCAAGAAAATTAAAAATTATTCCAGTTACTAAAATCAGGAAACAAAGAGGAAGTTACTACAAACCTTAAAGTCATAAAAAGTATTATGTTAGAATACTATGAAAAACTTTATGCCAATAGATTAGATAACTTAGACTGGATAGACAAATTTCTACCAAAACACAAACTACTGAAACTGTCTCAATAAGAAATTGAAAATCTAAATAGACTTGTAACAAGTGAGGAAACTGAATTAGTTACTAGAAATTTTCCTACAAAGAAAATCCCAGGCCAAAATTATTTCATAAGTGTATTTTGCCAAAGATTTAAAGGAGAATTAATATCAATTATTGACAAAATCTGTCAAAATATAGAAGAAGAGTAAAATTTCCTCAACTCTTTCTATAAGTCTAGCATTACTCTGATATCAAAGCAAGAAAAAAGATGTCAGAAGAAAAAAAAAAAACTACTGACAAATATGAAAATAGATGCAACAATCTTCAACAGAATGCTAGCAAAGTGGATCAGCAATATATAAAAACAATTATACACTATGACCACGTGAGATTTATCACAGAAATACAGGGTTGATGTAACATCTGAAAATAAATTAATGTAATACACCATAGCAGTAGTATAAAAACAAAAAACATATGATCATCTCAATTGACGTGGAAAAAGCATTTGACAAAATACTGTAAAACTTCATAGTGAGAACACCCAAGAAATAAGAAGAGAATGGAAATGTCTCAACCTGATAAAAAGCATTAATGAAAAAGGCATAGTTCACATCATACTTAATGCTGAAAGAATAAGTGCTTTTCCTTAAAGATTAAAAATAAGGCAAGGATGTCTACTATCATCAATTTTATTCTATATTGATCTGATGATTCTATCCTGGGCAATTAGGCAAGAAATGAAATAAATAACAACCAGATTGGGAAAGAAAAGTTAAAACTGTGTCTATTTGCAGATGACATGATAGTGTATAAAAATAAAAAATCCTGGGAGGACTTTCAAAATGGTGGAGGAGTAAGCCATGGAGATCACCTTCCTCCCCACAAATATATCAAAAATGCATCTATATGTGGAACAACACCTATAGAACACCTACTGAATGCTGGTAGAAGACCTCAGACTTCCCAAAAGGCAAGATAATCCCCAATTACCTGGCTAGGGCAAAAGAAAAAAAACAGACAAAAGAATAGGAATGGGACCTGCACCCCTGGGAGAGAGCTGTAAAGGAGGAAAAATTTCCACACACTCAGAAGCCCCTTTAATGTTGGAGACAGGTTGGGAGGCTGTGAAGCCACAGAGGAGAGCACAGCAACAGTGGTGCAGAGAGCAAAGTGGAGAGATTCCCACACAGAGGACTGGTGCTGACCAGCACTCACCAGCCAAGAGGCTTGTCTACTCACCCACCAGGGCGAGTGGGGACTGGGGGCTGAGGCTCGGGCTTTGGAGGTCAGACCCAAGGGAGAGGACTGGGGTTGGCTGCATGAAGACAGCCTGAGGGGGGCTAGTGCACAACAACTAGCCAGGAGGGAGTCCAGGAAAATGTCTGGACCTGCGAAGAGGCAAGAGACCATTGTTTTGGGGTGTTCAAGGAGAAGGAAATCCTTCCCCATGTGCCCACAGAAGGCAGAGTACCACCTAAGCAAGCTCCAGACATGGATGTGAGCCGTGACTATCAGCTTGGACCCCAGAGATGGGCATGAATGCTAAGGCTGCTGTCGCTGCTGCCAAAAGTCCTGTGTGCAAGCACAGGTCACTACCCACACCCCCATCTCCAACCTGGGAGCCAGTGGAGCACACTACTGCCAGGGTCCTGAGATCCAGGGACAACTTCCTTGGGAGAACACATGGAACACCTCAGGCTGTTGCAATGTCATGCTAGACTCTGATGCTGCAGGCTCGCCCCACATTCCAGTTATGACTACTGTACCCCTCCCTCTCCCTGGCCTGAGAGCAAGAGAGCCATAATCAGCTGCTGCTTTAATTGCATCCTGTCTGGGCAGGGAACAGATGCTAGAGGGCGACCTACATGCAAAGGTGGGGACAAAACCAAGGCTGAACCCAAGAAGCTGTGTGAACAAAGAAGAGAAAGGAAAATTTCTCAGTGCAGCCACATGAGCAGTGGATTAAATCCCCACAGTCATCTTGATGAACCCTGCATCTGTGGAATACCTGAATAGACAAAAAATGTTCCCAAAATTGTATGGTGGACTTTGGGAGCAAGTGTAGACATCAGGTTTGATGTCTGTGACTGATCTGTTTCTGATTTTTATTTTTATCTTAGTTTAGTTTTTAGTGCTTGTTATCATTGGTGGATTTGTTTTTTGGACTGGTTGCTCTCTTCTTTTCATATTTTTTTAAATTTTTAATTTTTAAATTTTTAAAGTTTTATTATTTATTTTCTTCCTTTCTTTTCTTCTTTTTCTTCTAGGCCATGTGGCTGACAGCAGCTTGGTGCTCCAGCCTTCGGTCAGGCCTGAGCCTATGAGGTAGGACAGCTGAGTTCAAGACATTGGAATACGAGAGACTTCCCAGCCCCACATAACATCAGTTGGCAGGAGCTCTCCCAGAGATCTCTGTCTCAGCACAAAGACCCAGCTCCCACTCAATGGCCAGCAAGCTCCAGTACTGGATGCCCCACGCCAAACAACTAGCAAAACAGGAACACAACCCCACCATTAGCAGAGAGTTGCCTAAAATCATACGAAGTTCACTGACAACCAAAAAGACACAACTGGAGGCAGCCCTGCCACAAGAAAGACAAGATACAGTCTCAAGCACAAGAAAACAGGCACCATTCCCTTCCACCATGAAGCCTACACAAACCACCAAACCAACCTTACCAACTGGGGGCAGACACCAAAAAACAATGGAAATTATAAATCTGCAGCCTGTGAAAAGGATACCACAAACACAGTAATTTAAGCAAATGAGAAGACAGAAAAATATGCAGCAGATGAAGGAGCAAGAAAAACCAACAAAACCAAACAAATGAAGAGGAAATAGGTAGTCTACCTGAAAAAGAACTCAGAATAATGATAATAAAGATGATCCCAAATTTTGGAAATAGAATGGAAAACATAAAAGAAATGTTTAACAAGGACCTAGAAGAACTAAAGAGGAAACAATGATGAACAATGCAATACATGAAATTAAAAATTCTATAAAAGGAATCAATAGCAGGATAACTGAGGCAGAAAAACAGATAAGTGACCTGGAAGATAAAATAGTGGAAATAACTGCCACAGGCACAATAAAGAAAAAAGAATGAAGAGAAATGACTACAGTCTCAGACACCTCTGGGACAATTTTAAACACACCAACATTCAAATTATAGGGGTCCCAAAAGAAGAAGAGAAATAAAAAGGGTCTGAGAAAATATTTGAAGAGATTATAGTTCAAAATTTCCCTAACATGAGAAATGAAATAGTCAATCAAGTACAGGAAGCACAGAGAGTCCCATACAGGATAAATCCAAAGAGTAATACACCAAGACCCATATTAATCAAACTATCAAAAATTAAATACAAAGAAAACATATTAAAAGCAGCAAGGGAAAAGCAACAAATAACTTACAAGGAAATGCCATCAGATTAACAGCTTAACTTTCAGCAGGAACTCTGCAAGCCAGAAGGGAGTAGCAGGGCATATTTAAAGTGACAAAAGGGAAAAAAACTACAACCAAGGTTACTATATCCAGAAAGGATCTCATTCAGATTCAATTGGAGAAATTAAAACCTTTACAGAAAAGCAAAAGTTAAGAGAATTCACACCACCAAACGAGCTTTACAGCCAATGCTAAAGGAACTTCTCTAGCCAGGAAACACAAGAAAAGGAAAAGACCTAAAGAAACAAACACAAAACAGTTAAGAAAATGGTAATATGAACAAACATATCGATAACTACCTTAAAAGTAAATGGATTAAATGGTCCAACCAAAACACATAGACTGGCTGAATGGATACAAAAACAAGTCCCATATATATGCTGTCTACAAGAGACCCACCTCAGACCTAGGGACACATAGAGACTGAAAGTGTGGGGATAGAAAAAGATATTCCATGCAAATGGAAATCAAAAGAAAGCTGGAGTAGCAATTCTCATATCAGACAAAATAGACTTTACAATAAAGACTATTACAAGAGACAAAGAAGGACACTACATAATGATCAAGGGTTAAATCCAAGAAGAAGATATAACAATTGTGAATATTTATGCACCCAACATAGGAGCACCTCAATACATAAGCCAAATGCTGACAGCCATAAAACGGGGAAATGACAGTAACACAATCATAATAGGGGGCTTTAACAACCCACTTTCACCAATGGACAGATCATACAAAATGAAAATAAATAAGGAAACACAAGCTTTAAATGACACATTAGATAAGTTGGATTTAACCAATATTTATAGGACATTCCGTTCAAAAACAACAGAATACACTTTCTCCTCAGTTGCTCATAGAACATTCTCCAGAACAGGTCATACCTTGAATCACAAATCAAACCTCGGTGAATTTAAGAAAATTAAAATCATATCAAGTATCTTTTCCAAACAAAACACAAAATGACTAGACATCAATTACAGGAAAAAAACTGAAAAAAATACCTATACATGGAGGTTAAACAATACACGACTAAATATCCAAGATACCACTGGAGAAATCAAAGATGAAATTTAAAAATACCTAGAAACAAACATCAAAGAAAACAAGTTCACTCGAAACCTATGGGGTACAGCAATAGCTGTTCTAAGAGGGAAGTTTATAGCAATGCATTCCTACCTCAAGAAATAAGAAAAATCTCAAGTAAAGAACACAACGTTACACCTAAAGCAAATAGAGAAATAAGAGCAAAAAAAAAAAAAAAACCAAATTAGCAGAAAGAAAGATATCATAAAGATCAGATCAGAAATAAATGAAAAAGGAATGAAGGAAACAATAGCAAAGATCAATAAAACTAAAAGCTGTTTCTTTGAGAAGATAAACAAAACTGATAAACCATTAGCCAGAAACATGAAGAAAAAAAGGGAGAAGACTCAAATCAACAGAAATTGAAATGACAAAGGAGAGTAAGAAATGACACTGCAGAAATACAACAAAATACAAAGGATTATGAGAGATTACTACAGGCAACTCTATGCCAATAAAATGGATAACCTAGAAGAAATTGACAAATTCTTAGAAAACAACAACCTTCCAAGACTGAACCAGGAAGAAATAGAAAATATGAAAAGACCAATCACAAGTACTGAAACTGAAGCTGTGATTAAAAATCTCGCAACAAACAAAGGCCCAGGACCAGATGGCTTCAGAGGTAAATTCTATCAAATATTTAGTGAAGAGCAAACACCTATACTCCTCAAACTCTTCCAAAATATAGCAGATGGAGGAACACTCCCAAACTCGTTCTATGAGGCCACGTTCACCCTGATACCAAAGCCAGACAAAGTTGTCATAAAAAGAGAAAACTACAGATCAATATTACTGTTGAACACAGAGGCAAAAATCCTTAACAAAATAATAGCAAACAGAATCCAACAACACATTAAAAGGATCATACAACATGAACAAGTGAGGTTTATCCCAGGAATGCAAGGATTCTTCAATATACACAAATCAACAAATGTGATAAACCATATTAACAAACTGATGGATAAAAAACATATGATCATCTCAATAGATGCAGAAAAAGCTTCTGACAAAATTCAGCACCCACTTATGATAAAAACTCTCCAGAAAGTTGGCATAGAGGGAAATTACCTCAACATAATAAAGGCCATATATGACAAACCCACAGCCAACATACTACTCAATGGTGAAAACTGAAAACATTTCCTTTAAGATTAGGAACAAAACAAGGTTGCAGACTCTCACCACTATTATTCAACATAGCTTTGGAAGTTCTAGCCATGGCAATCAGAGAATAATAAATAAAAGGAATCCAAATCAGAAAAGAAGAAATAAAACTGTCACTGTTTGCAGGTGACATGATACTATATATAGAGAATCCTCAAGATGCTACCAGAAAACTACTAGAGCTAATCAATGAATTAGCTAAAGTAGCAGGATACAAAAGTCATGCAAAAAATCTCTTATGTTCCCATACAATAAAGATGAAATATTTGAAAGAGAAATCGAGGAAACATTCCCATTTATCATTGCAACAAAAAGAAAAAACTACCTAGGAAAAAACTTACCTAAGGAGAAAAAATACCTGTATGCAGAAAATTCTAAGACACTGATGAAAGAAATTAAAGATGACACAAACAGTTGGAGAGATATACCATATTCTTGGATTGGAAGAATCAACATTGTGAAAATGACTATACTAAAAGCAATCTACAGATTCAGTGCAATCCCTATCAAACTACCTATGTCATTTTTCACAGAAACAGGACAAAAATTTTTATAATGTATATAGGAACACAAAAGATCCCTAATAGTCAAAGCAATCTTGGGAAAGAAAAACGGAGCTGGAGGAATCAGGCCCCCTGACTTCAGACTATACTACAAAGTTACAGCAATCAAGACAATATGGTACTGGCACTAAAACTGAAATAGAAGTCACTGGAAAAGGATAGAAAGCCCAGAGATAAACTGACACACATATGGTCACCTTATCTTTGAAAAAGGAGGCAAGAATATAAAATGGAGAAAAGACAGACTCTTCCAAAATTGGTGCTGGGAAAACTGAACAGTGACATGTGAAAGAATGAAATTAGAATAATTCTTAACACCATAGACAAAAACAAACTCAAAATGAATTAAAGACCTAAATATAAGGCCAGACACTATAAAACTCAGAGGAAAACATAGGTAGAACATTCTATGACTTAAAGCACAGCAAGATCCTTTTTGATCCACCTCCTAGAGAAATGGAAATAAAAGCCAAAATAAACAAATTGTTCCTAAGGAAAGCTAAAAGCTTTTGTATCGCAAAGGAAACCATAAACAAGATGAAAATACAACCCTCAGAATGGGCGAAACTATTTACAACTGAAGCAGCTTATAAAGGGTTAATCTCCAAAATATACAAGCAGCACATGCAGCTCAATATCAAAAAAACAATCAACTCAATCCACAAATGGGCAGAAGACCTAAATAGACATTTCTCCAAAGAAGATATACAGATTGCCAGCAAACACATGAAAGGACGTTCAATATCACTATTCATTAGAGAAATGCAAATCAAAGCTACAATGAGGTATCTTCTCACACCTGTCAGAATGGCCATCATCAAAAAAGCTACAAAAAAAAAAAATACTGGAGAGGGTGTGGAGAAAAGGGAACCCTCTTGCACTGTTGGTGGGAATGTAAATTGATACAGCCACTATGGAGAACAGCATGGAGGTTCCTCAAAAAACTAAAAATAGAACTACCATATGACCCAGCAATCCCACTACTGGGCATATACCCTGAGAAAACCATAATTCAAAAAGCGTCACGTACCACGATATTCACTACAGCTCTATTTACAATAGCCAGGACATGGAAGCAACCTAAGTGTCCATCGACAGATGAATGCATAAAGAAGATGTGGCACATATATACAATGGAATATTACTCAGCCATAAAAAGAAACACAATTGAGTTATTTGTAGTGAGGTGGATGGACCTAGAGTCTGTCATACAGAGTGAAGTATGTCAGAAAGAGAAAAACAAATACCGTATGCTAACACATATATATGGAATCTAAAAGAAAAAAAAAGGTTCTGATTAACCTAGGGAAAGGACAGGAATAAAGATGCAGACATAGAAAATGGACTTGAGGACACAGGGAGGGGAAAGAGTAAGCTGGGATGAAGTGAGAGAGTAGCATTGACTTTATATATACTCTACTAAATGTAAAATAGATAGCTAATGGGAAGCAGCTGCATGGAACAGGGAGATCATCTTGTTGCTCTGTGACCACCTAGAGGGGTGGGATAGGGAGGGTGAGAGGGAGATGCAAGAGGGAGGTGATATGGAGATATACATATGCATATATATTCACTTTGTTATACAGCAGAAACTAACACAACCTTGTAAAGCAAGTATACTCCAATAAAGGTGTTAAAAAAAAGAAAAAGTAAAATACTAATATATCCTTCTTATCAAGTAATGGAAATAAAAAGAAAAAGAAACAATTGGGAGAACATTAAACTTAAAGGCTTTTACACAGCAAAGGAAACCATAAACTAAATGAAAAGACAACCTTCAGACTGGGAAAAATGTTTGCAAACCATGCTACCGACAGAGGTTTAATTTCCAAATATATAATCAGTTCATACAGCTTAATATCAAAAGAAAGAAAAAAAAAAAACCCAAAACACAACCCAAACAAAAATGGGGAGAAGTCCTATATAGACATTTCTCCAAAGAAGACATACAGATTGCCAAAAGGCACATGAGAAGTTGCTCAATATTGCTAATTATTAGAGAAATGCAAATCAAAACTTGGTGAGATATCACCTCACACCAGTCAGAATGGTCATCTTTAAAATGTGTACAAATAATTAATGCTGAAGAGGGTGTGGTGAAAAAGGAACCCTCTTTTACTGTTGGTGGAATGTAAATGGGTGTAGCCATGATAGAGAACTGTATGGAGGCTCCTTCAAAAACTAAAATTGGGTTACCATATGATCCTGCAATCACACTACTGGGAATATATATGGAGCAAACCATAAATGAAAAGATACATACGCCCCAATGTTCATAGCAGCACTATTTATAATAGCCAGGACATGAAAGCAATCTAAATGTCCATCAAGAGATGAATGAATAAAGAAGATATGGTATACACACACACACACACACACACACACACACACACACACACACACACACACACTGGAATATTACTCAGCCATAAAAAATAGTGAAATAATGCCCTTTGCAGTAACATGGATGGACCTAGAGATCATCATGTTAAGTGAAGTAAACCAGACAGAGAAAGGCAAATAGCATAGAATATCATTTTTATGTTGGATCTAAAAAAATATGATACAATTGAACTTATTTACAAAATAGAAATAGACTCACAGACATAGAAAACAAATTTATGGTTACCAAAGTGCGTAGTGGTGGGGGGGGTGAGAGATAAATTAGGAGTTTGGTATTAACATATACACACTACTATATACAGAATAGTTAAACAACAAGGACCCCCTATATAACACAGGGAACAATATTCAATATCTTTTAGTAACCTATAATGGAAAAAAATATATATATATATGAAACTGGATCACTTTGCTGTACACCTGAAACTAACACAACCTTGTAAATTAAATATACTTTAATGAAAAATGGTTTAAAAATCCTAATGAATCTACGAAAAATATATTGAAGGAATATATAAATTCAGCAAAATTTCAGAACACAAATTTGATAAGTAAAATCAATTGTATTTCTATATACAAGCAATGAAAAATTAAAAAATGAAATTAAGAAAACAAATCCATTTATGATAGCATCAAGAAGAATAAAATACTTAGGAATAAAGTCAACAAAAGGAGTGTAAAATGTATACTTAGAAAACCACAAAACATTGCTGATGGAAATGAACAAAATACAAAATGAATGGAAAGAAATTCCATGTTCATGGATTAGAAGATTTTATATTTAGGTGGCAATCCTCCCAAATTCCCCTACAAATTCAATGCAATTCCCATCAAAATTTCAATTGGCTTCTTTTCAGAAAATGGCAAGTGAACCTAATAATCACATGAACAATCAAGAGCCCAAAATAGCCTAAACAATCTTAAAAATGAGCATAGTTGGAATACAAACTTCTGGATTCCAGAATTTACTACAAAGGTATCATAATTAAGGAACTGTGGTACTGACATAAGGATGAGCATATAGGTCAATAGGAAAGAACTGAGAGATCAGAAACCCTATCATTTCTGGTCAATTGATTTTTCTCTAGGGTGCTAAGATCATTAAATGTGTAAAGAATAGTTCTTTCAACAACTAGTGCTGGCGAAACTGTATATCCACAAACAAAAGTATGAATTTTGACCCATTCCTCACAACATTCCCCAAAATTAATTCAAAATATATCATAAGGCTAAATGTGAGAACTAAACCAATAAAACTCTTAGGAGAAAATAAAGGAATGGATCTTCATGATCTTGGGTTAGGTAAAATCTTCTTAGAGATTACACTAAAGCACAGGCAAGAAAAGAAAAAAATAGATAAATTGGACTATATAAAAATGGAAACTTTTTGTGCTTCAAAGGACACGATCAAGGAAGTGAAAAACAATCCAAAGAATGGAAAAAAATGTTTTCTAATCATATATCTATTAGGGGATGTGTATCTGGAATATATAGAAAAACTCTTAAAACTCAACGATAGAAAGACAAATAACACAATTTAAAAATTGGCAAAGAATGTGAATAGACATTTCTCCAAAGAGGATATGCAAATGGCCAATTACATGAGAGGACACTCAACATCATTAACTGTCAAGGAAAAACAAATCAAAACCACTACTCCACACCTACTAGGATGGCTAATAATCAAAAGATACATAAGGGTTGTGAGAATACAGAGATTGGAACCCTCATATACCATGGATTGGAATGTAAACTCACACATTTACTTTGGAAAACACCTGGAAGTTGTTCAAATAGTTAAACATAAAGTTAATATGTGCCCTAGCAATTTCACACCTAGATATGTACTAAAAGAATTGAAAATATGCTCACAAAATTTTTTGTACAAAAATGCTCTTAGCAACATTATTTGTAGCAGTAAAAAAGTGGGAAAAGCCCCAATGGCCATCAACTGATGAGTGGTTAAACAAAATATAGTATACATCTCTACAATGTAATATTATTTAGCCATAAAAAGGAATGCAGTATACTGATGTATGCTAAAACATTGATGAAGCTTGAAAACTTTATGCCAACTGAAAGAAGCCAGTGACAAAACACTACTTATTGTATAACTCCATTTATCTGAAATGCCAAGAATAAGCATATTTATAAAGACAGAATTTAGATTAGTGCAGAAATTGTATTAGTTGTTGACTAGGGCATGAGGGTGAGTGGTAGAGGGTAACAAGGAGTGTTTACTAATGGGTACAAAGTTCCTTTTGGGGGTAATGAAACTGCTCAAAATTCAGATTATATTAATCTCTGAAAAACCCTGTTAATATGCTAAAAACCAATTATACATCTTAAATGTGTGAATTCTATGGTATGTGAATTTTATCTCAATAAAGCTGATTAAGTAAAAAAAAGGACTTTATTTGTGACAATGCCTGTAACTAATCTAATGGCACATTAAAACTGTTGCTTGAAAAACAACTTGTATGATGCACAGTGAGTACAAATTAGTATTAAAATTTGAGAACAACATTGACTTTTTTTTTTAACTGAAATGCAACTTTAAATATGACCCAATGTTGTGGAAGCAGCCGTGGGATGACCTGCTGCCCCTCTCTGGGAATGCCCAATCAGTGCCCTGAGTCTGGAACATTCCCCTATATGGAAGTTGGGTGCCAGCTGTAGCTTGGCCCCAGATTTTTCTTCCTTATTAGATTAAGACTTTCCTCTCTTACAAGTATTCAGTGAACTTCCTTCTATTGCTTAAGCATGTGTGTCAGTTGGCCCCTGGCCAGCCCTATCAGTGTATCTGGCCCCCAGCGGAAGGGAACAGGGTAATCACCTGCAGCCCAAGAAGGGTGCATGCAGTCCATCGCATGTGTTGTCTATCAGGAAGTATCTGCTGGCCATGGGAGACCAGCACACACTACAGACACTGATCTTGCTGTACTTCTTTTCCTTTCTGTGCATAAAACATTGTTCCAATGAGCAGCTTATGTGCTGAGTCCTCCTTGGCCATCCTGAACCCATAGAAAATGCAGTGGGCCCAGGGCTCTGGGCTCCAATTTCTGGTGATTGGTATCATTATGATCTCTGCCATCCTCCATGCAATGGGAATCATCACTTGGGGTTGGTAGCTGGATCTTTCTGCTTGATATCCAACAAATGTGCTCTTCTGCATTAATCCCAGAGAGATAAAAATGTTTGTTCTACACACACACACACACGTACGAACTGTACATGATAATTAAAAACTTCATTATTTGTATTAGCCAAAAACTGGAAAAAAAAAAACTGTCCCACAATAAGTGAATTTTTAAATAAGCTGTATACATCTATAACATGTAATTATGCTCAGCAATAAAAAGAAATAAACTCTTGATACACACAACTTTGATGAAACTCAAAGAACTTATAGTGATTTTTTTTTTAATTTCAGGTTCCTGGCAGCTCCACATTGCTTCCTGCACTCCTTGCTGTCACTGCATGTTCCAACTGACACTTAGAGTGAATTTTTAAAAAGCCAACCTCAGTAGGCTACATCCTCTATTTGCTTTCAATAGCATTCTCAGAATGACAAGATTATGGAAAAGAATAACAGATTTGTTACCAGAGGTTAAGTGCTGGGCTGGAAGGTGATGAAACTGTATATAAAAGAAGGACTTCCATGGTGGTACTGTGGGTAAGACTCCACGCTCCCAGTGCAGGGAGCCTGGGTTCAATCCCTGGTCTGGGAACTAGATCCCACATGCATGCCACAACTAAGAGTTTGCAAACGCAACTAAGAGTCTGCATGCTGCAGCTAAGACCCAGCACAGCCAAAATAAATAATAAATAAATAAATTTTTAAAAATTATAAAACCTAAAATAAAATAAAAGGGTTGCATGAAGGAGATTTATGTACTGATACAGTAGTTCTGTATTTTGAGTTCAATAGTGGTTAAACGAATTTACAAATTTAATGAAGTGACAAAGAGCTATACACACATTATATCAACACAGTTTTCCTGGTTTTAATACTGTATTACAGTTACATAAGTTGAATCACTGTGGAAAACTGAGTAAAATCTATATGAGACTCAGTACTACCTTTTCAACTTCCTGTGTGTCTATAATTATTTAAAACTAAAATGTTTTAATAATTCTTTCAGTGAGTACAAGAGCAAAAGTATTTAAAGAACAGTGCCATTGAGAAACTCTTTTACATGTAAAAAGTGAGTAAGTGTGTTCACAGCCCCACTACTTGTGATAGCAAAAACTGGAAATTTCCCAAATGTCCATGTTGTGATTTTGTTAAATTAACATTTGTTAATAGAGTTCAGGAGTGTCAAATGATGAGCCATGTTCAACAGAGACCAAAAGATAAATTGGAAAAGAGAAGTTTATTAATAACATGTCCTGGGCTTCCCTGGTGGCGCAGTGGTTGAGAGTCTGCCTGCCAATGCAGGGGACACGGGTTCGTGTCCCGGTCCAGGAAGAACCCACATGCCATGGAGCGGCTGGGCCCGTGAGCCATGGCCACTGAGCCTGCACGTCCAGAGTCTGTGCTCTGCAATGGGAGAGACCACAACAGTGAGAGGCCCGCATACCACAAAAATAAATAATTTAAAAAAACATGTCCTGGGAGACATACACAACATGTATCAAGGGGCCACATGGGGAGGTCAAAGAAGGGTACAGTCAGTGTGAGCACAGGACCTGGGACACATGCCTTTATTAGGTTCTGTGGGTGGAATGTTTCTGGGGTTCCTGAGCTAAGGATGGTTTGGCCAATTCAAACAAAAGATTGGAGGTTTGGTAGCTCCCAAGGGATAGTATCTAAGGTACACAGAAGGGGAAGGAGCTAGAAGCAGGATAGACTGCTTAACACCAGGGGTGTTTCGAAGTCCTATCAGAAGCTATGAACTTGTGACTCTGAGGGCTGTTATTCTAGGGCATGCACTCTCTGGAGGGCCTAGTATCAATTCAAAGCCCCTGCAGTCTTGTTAGTTACACAAAATGAATGCTGAGATAGCAATATTATGGAGTAGTTTGGCCAAAATATCAACAGTCCATCTACTGGAGAATGGATAAATAACACAATAAATAACACAGAATATAAAAGAACAAGGGAAAAAATGAATGAACAGATCTTGCCCAAACTTTGGTAAGTTTATTTCTAAGGTTTTAAATTATTTCTGATGCTATTGTAAATGAAGCTGTTTTCTTAATTTCATTTCTGGATCGCTCATTGCTGAGCACCATAAAAACAATTGATTCTTTTGTATATTGACCTTATATACTGCCACTTCGATGAACCATTCTTTAGTTGTAATAGCATTTTAGCAAATTCTTTCAGATTTTCTATATACAAGATTATGTCATCTAAAAATAGAAATAAGTTTTACTTCTTCCTTTCTAATCTGAATGCCTTTATTTCTTTTCTTTGCCTACTTGTCCAAGCCAGAACCACCAGTAAAATGACATCCTTCCTCATTCTCAATTGTAGGGAGAAAGTATTATCTTAGTGTGTTGAATGTTTTGTATAATAAAATAATGTTAGGTTTGGTCAAGTGATTTTTTCTGTGTCTACTGAAATGATCATGTGTTTATTCCCTTTTATATTATTGATATGGTGTATTATAATAGCTATATAATTATTTTGTATGATTCCTTTTGCTAGTATTTTGTTGAGGATTATAAAAGAGATATTGGTCTGTAGTTTTCTTTCTTGTGATGTCTTTGGTTTTTGTGTGCTATTATTTTATACATACCATATATATGTTGGGCCACACATAATTTTATTCTTTTAAAAAAAGCCAGGAGAAAAAAGTGAAAGTGTATATTTGTAGATTTTGTTATATCAACCTTCTTGTTTACCACTTCTGATTCTCTGAATTTTTTGCTGTTGATTTTCATTTCCATCTGGTGCCATTTACTTACTACAAAACAGATTTGCTCTTACATACTGTTATTGTCAAATATATTACATTTCTATATGTTATAAGCTGACCAACACAATTTCATATGTTTATTTTATGGAACTGCTTTTTAAATCAGTAAAGTGAAGAAAAGAGAAAAAATATATGTAATCACATTGTCTTTTTTTTTGGTAATTACCTATGTAATAACATTACCAGTTTTGTTTATCATGTAAATTTGAAATACTGACTGGTTTCAGTGTTTTCAGCATAGAGAACTTTCTTTCTGGCAAGGCACATCTGGAAGCAATGAACTTTTTCAGATATTTAAAAATAATCTAGGAATATCTTTCTTTTACCTTCATTTCTGGAAGTTAGTTTTGCTGGATATAACATTCTTACGTGACAGAATTTTTTCTTTCAACATTTTGAATATGTTGTGCTATTTCCTTTTGGCCTCCTTTGGTTCAAATAAGTAAGTCCTTTATTGTACTGGAGTTTCCTTATATGTGATGAATCCTTTTAAGTGACTACTTTCAAGATTTTTGTCTTTATCTTTGGCTTTCAACTTTTTGACTAAATCTGTCTGGGACTAAATGTATCTTTCTGTTTTTATTACACTTGAAGGTTTTTGGGTGACTTGGATGTGCAGATTAATGTTTTCCATCAAATTTGGGAAGATTTCACGCATCATTTTTAATATTTTTTTGTTCTTTTCTCTTTCTCCTGTACTTCTGGTACTGTTATTAAATATATGTTTTTGCGCTTAAAGGTGACCCACATTCTCTGAGACTTTGTTCAATTTTCTTCATTCCCTGTTTTTCAGATTACATAAATTCTATTGAATGATCTTCAAGTTTGAAGATTCTTTTTATGTTAGCTCAAATTTACACTCATTCCACTCTACCTAATTTTTGTCTCATTTATTGTATTTTTCAACTCCAGTATTTTCATTAGCTTTTTAAAAATAATTTCTATATCTTTACTGATATTTCCTATTTGAAAGATATTGTTATCATAGCTTCTTTTAATTATTTAAGCATGGTTTCTTTTAGCTCTTTGAATATATTTCATAATATGTGAATGATAAAAACAGTAATGTTCAGGGAGGTGAGGAGGATGGCGAAAGAGTAAGACACAGAGATCACCTTCCTCCCCACAGGTACATCAGAAATATATCTACACGTGGAACTGCTCCTATAGAACACCCACTGAATGCTGGCAGAAGACCTCACACCTCCCAAAAGACAAGAAACTCCCCACATAACTGGGTAGGGCAAAAGAAAAAAGAAAAAAACAGAGACAAAAGAATAGGGACTGGACCCACACCAGTGGGAGGGAGCTGTGAAGGAGGAAAGGTTTCCACACATTAGAAGCCCTTTTGTGGGCGGAGACAGCAGGTGGTGGAGGGGGGAAGTTTCGGGGCCACGGAGGAGAGCGCAGCAACAGGAGTGTGGAGGGCAAAGTGGAGAGATTCCCTTACAGAGGATCGGTGCCAACCAGCATTCACCAGCCCAAGAGGCTTGTCGGCTCACACGCCGGGGTGGGCGGGGGCTGGGAGCTGAGGCTCAGGCTTCGATTGGATCGCAGGAAGAGGACTGGGGTTGGCAGCGTGAACACAGCCTGAATGGGTTAGTGCACCACGGCTAGCTGGGGGGAGTCCAGGGAAAAGTCTGGACCTGTCTAAGAGGCAAGAGACTTTTTCTTCCTGCTGTTTCCTGGTGCATGAGGAGAAGGGATTAAGAGCACTGCTTAAAGGAGCTCCAGAGACAGGTGCGAGCTGCGGCTGACAGCACGGACCCAAGAGATGGGCATGAGAGTCTAAGGCTGCTGCTGCTGCCACCAAGAAGCCTGTGTGCAAGCACAGGTCACTATACACACCTCACCTCCTGAGAGCCTGTGCAGCCCACCACTGCCAGGGTCCTGTGATACAGGGACAACTTCCATGGGACAACTGACGGCACACCTCAGGCTGCTGCAATGTCAAGCTGGCCTCTGCCTCCACAGGCTCGCCCCACATCCGTACCCCTCCCTCCCCTGGCCTGAGTGAGCCAGAGCCCCCGAAGCAGCTGCTCCTTTATCCCAGTCCTATCTGAGCAAAGAAAAGATACCCTCAGGCGAGCTACACCCAGAGGCGGGACCAAATCCAAAGCTGAACGCTGGGAGCTGTGTGAACAAAGAAGACAAAGGGAAATTTCTCCCAGCAGCCTCAGGAGCAGCGGATTGAATCTCCACAATCAACTTGATGTACCCTGCATCTGTGGAATACATGAATAGACAACAAATCATCCCAAATTGAGGAGGTGGACTTTGAGAGCAAGATATATGATTTTTTCCCTTTTCCTCTTTTTGTGAATGTGTATGTGTGTTTCTGTGTGAGATTTTGTCTGTAAAGCTTTGCTTTCACCATTTGTCCTAGGATTCTGTCTGTCTGTTTTTTTGTTTGTTTTTTATGTTAAAATTTTTTTCTTAATAATTATTATTTTATTTTAATAACTTTATCTTATTTTATCTTTATTTTATTATATTTTATCCTCTTTCTTTCTTTCTTTCTTTCTTTCTTTCTTTCTTTCTTTCTTTCTTTCTTTCTTTCTTTCTACTTTTTCTCACTTTTATTCTGAGCCAGGTGGATGAGAGGTTCCTGGTGCTCCAGCCAGAAGTCAGTGTTGTGCCTCTGAGGTGGGACAGACAAGTTCAGGACACTGGCCCCAAAGAGATCTCCCAGATCCACATAATATCAAAAGGCGAAAATCTCCCAGAGATCTCCATCTCAACACCAGCACACAGCTTCACTCAACAACCAGCAAGCTACTGTGCTGGACACCCTATGACAATCAACTAGCAAGACAGGAACACAACCCCACGCATTAGAAGAGAGGCTGCCTAAAATCATAATAAGGCCACAGACACCCCAAAACACACCACCGGACGTGGACCTGCCCACCAGAAAGACAAGATCCAGCCTCATCCACCAGAACACAGGCACTAGTCCCCTCCACCAGGAAGCCTACACAACCCACTTAATCAACCTTAGCCACTGGGGACAGACACCAAAAACAACGGGAACTATGAACCTGCAGCCTGCAAAAAGGAGACCCCATACACAGTACGATAATCAAAATGAGAAGACAGAGAAACACACAGAAGATGAAGGAGCAAGGTAAAAACCAACAGACCTAACAAATGAAGAGGAAATAGGCAGTCTACCTGGAAAAGAATTCAGAATAGTGATAGTAAAGATGAGCCAAAATCTTGGAAACAGAATAGAGAAAATGCAAGAGACATTTAACAAAGACCTAGAAGAACTAAAGAGGAAACAAGCAACGATGAACAACACAATAAATGAAATTAAAAATACTCTAGAAAGGATCAATAGCAGAATAACAGAGGGAGAAGAGCAGATAAGTGTCCTGGAAGCTAAAATAGTGGAAATAACTACTGCAGAGCAGAAGAAAGAAAAAAGAATGAAAAGAACTGAGAACAGTGCAGAGACTTCTGGGACAACATTAAACACACCAACATTCTAATTATAGGGGTCCCAGAAGAAGAAGAGAAAAAGAAAAGGAGTGAGAAAATATTTGAAGAGATTATAGCTGAAAACTTCCCTAATATGGGAAAGCAAATAGTTAATCAAATTCAGGAAGCAAAGAGAGTCCCATACAGGATACCAGGAGAAACATGTCAAACACATATTAATCAAACTATCAAAAGTAAAATACAAAGAAAACGTATTAAAAGCAGCAAGGGAAAAACAACAAATAACACACAAGGGACTCCCCATAATGTTAACAGCTGATCTTTCAACAGAAACTCTACAAGCCAGAAGGGAGTGGCAGGACATACTCAAAGTGATGAAGGAGAAAACCTTACAACCAAGATTACTCTACCCAGCAAGGATCTCATTGAGATTTGAAGGAGAAATTAAAACCTTTACAGACAAGTAAAAGCTGAAAGAGTTCAGCACCACCAAACCAGCTTTACAACAAATGCTAAAGGAACTTCTCTAGGCAAGAAACACAAGAGAAGGAAAAGAACTACAATAACAAGCCCAAAACAATTAAGAAAATGGGAATAGGAACATACCTATCGATAAGTACCTTAAATTTCAATGGATTAAATGCTCCCACCAAAAGAAACAGACTGGCTTAATAGATGCAAAAACAAGACCCATATATATGCTGTCTACAAGAGACCCACTTCAGAGCCAGGGACACATGCAAACTGACAGTGAGGGGATTGAAAAAGATATTCCATGCAAATGGAAATCAGAAGAAAGCTGGAGTAGCAATTCTCATATCAGACAAAGTAGACTGTACAATAAAGACTATTACAAGAAACAAAGAAGGACACTACATAATGATCAAGGGATAAATCCAAGAAGAGTATATAACAATAGTAAATATTTATGCACCCAACATAGGAGCATCTCAATACATAATGCAAATGCTGACAGCCATAAAATGGGGAAATGACAGTAACACAGTCATAACAGGGGACTTTAACAACCCACTTTCACCAATGGACAGATCATCCAAAATGAAAATAAATAAGGAAACACAAGCTTTAAATGACACTTTAGATAAGTTGGATTTAACTGATATTTATAGGGCATTCCATTCAAGAACAACAGAATACACTTTCTCCTCAGTTGCTCATAGAACATTCTCCAGAATAGATCATACCTTGAGTCACAAATCAAACCTCAGTGAATTTAAAAAAAGTAAATTCATATCAAGTAACTTTTCCAAACAAAATGCAAAATGACTAGACATCAATTACAGAAAAAGATCTGTAAAAAATACAAACACATGGAGGCTAAAAAATACACTACTAAATAACGAAGCATTCACTGAAGAAATCAAAGAGGAAATCAAAAAATACATAGAAACAAATGACCATGGAGACATGATGACCCAAAACCTATGGGATGCAGCAAAAGCAGTTCTAAGAGGGAAGGTTATAGCAATACAATCGTACTTTAAGAAATAGGAAACATCTCGAATAAACATAGTAAACTTACACCTAAAGCAATTAGAGAAATAAGAACAAAAATACCCAAAAGTTAGCGAAGGAAAGAAATCATAAATATTAGATCAGAAAAAAGTGAAAAAGAAATGAGTGAATCGATAGCAAAGATCAATAAAACTAAAAGCTGGTTCTTTGAGAAGATAAACAAAATTAATAAACCATTAGCCAGACTCATCAAGAAAAAAAGGGAGAAGACTCAAATCAATAGAATTAGAAATGAAAAAGTAGAAGTAACAACTGGCAAAGGCAAATTCTATCAAACATTTAGAGAAGAGCTAACACCTATCCTTCTCAAACTCTTCCAAAATACATCAGAGAGAGGAACACTCCCAAGCTCATTTTACGAAGCCACTATCACCCTGACACCAAAACCAGACAACGATGTGACAAAGAAAGAACACTACAGGCCAATATCTCTGATGAACAGAGATGCAAAAATCCTCAACAAAATACTAGCAAACAGAATCCAAGAGCACATTAAAAGGATCATACACCATGATTAAATGGGGTTTATTCCAGGAATGCATGGATTCTTCAATATATGCAAATCAATCAATGTGATAAACCGTATTAACAAATTGAAGGAGAAAAACCATATGATCATGTCAATAGATGCAGAGAAAGCTTCTGACAAAATTCAGCACCAATTTATGATAAAAACCCTACAGAAAGTAGGCATAGAGGGAACTTTCCTCAACATAGTAAAGGCCATGTATGACAAACTCACAGCCAACATGGTCCTCAATGGTGAAAAACTGAAAGCATTTCCACTAAGATCAGGAAAAAGACACGTTGTCCACTCTCACCACTCTTATTCAACATAGTTTTGGAAGTTTTAGCCACCGTAATCAGGGAAGAAAAATAAATAAAAGCTATCCAAATCGGAAAAGAATAAATAAAGCTGTCACTGTTTGCAGGTGACATGATATTATACATAATCTTAAAGATGCTACCAGAAAACTACTAGACCTAATCAATGAATTTGGTAAAGTAGGAGGATACAAAATTAATGCACAGAAATCTCTGGCATTCCTATACAATAATGATGAAAAATCTGAAAGTTAAATCAAGAAAACAATCCCATTTACCACTGCAACAAAAAGAATAAAATATCTAGGAATAAACCTACCTAAGGAGAGAAAAGACCTGTATGCAGAAAATTATAAGACACTGATGAAAGAAATTAAAGATGCTACAAATAGACGGAGAGATATACATGGTTCTTGGATTGGAAGAATCAACCTTGTGAAAATGACTCTTCTACCCAAAGCAATCTACAGATTCAATGCAATCCCTATCAAACTGACACTGGCATTTTTCACAGAAGTAGAACAAAAATTTTGCAAATTGTGTGGAAACACAAAAGACCCTGAATAGCCAAAGCAATCTTGAGAACGAAAAATGGAGCTGGAGGAATCAGGCTCCCTGACTTCAGACTATACTACAAAGCTACAGTAATCCAGGCGGTATGGTACTGGCACAGAAACAGAAATATAGATCAATGGAACAGGATAGAAAGCCCAGAGATATACCCACGCACATATGGTCACCTTATCCTTGATAAAGGAGGCAAGAATATATACTGGAGAAAAGACAGCCTCTTCAATAAGTGGCGCTGGGAAAACTGGACAGCTGCATGTAAAAGAATGAAATTAGAACACTCCCTAAAACCATACTCAAAAATAAACTCAATATGGATTAATGACATAAATATAAGTCCAGACACTATCAAATTCTTAGAGGAAAACATAGGCAGAACACTCTATGACATAAATCACAGTAAGATCCTTTTTGACCCACCTCCTAGAGAAATGGAAATAGAAAGACGCAAGAGGGAAGAGAAATGGGAACATATGTATATGTATAATGAAATTGAGTTATTTGTAATGAGGTGGATGGACCTAGAGTCTGTCATACAGAGTGAAGTAAGTCAGAAAGAGAAAGACAAATACCGTATGCTAACACATATTTATGGAATTTAAGAATGCTAACACATATATATGGAATTTAAGAAAAAAAATATCATGAAGAACCTAGGGGTAGGACAGGAATAAAGACACAAACCTAGTAGAGAATGGGCTTGAGGATATGGGGAGGGGGAAGGGTAAGCTGTGACAAAGTGAGAGAGTGGCATGGACATATATACACTACCAAATGTAAAATAGGTAGCTAGTGGGAAGCAGCTGCATAGCAAAGGGAGATCAGCTCAGTGCTTTGTGATCACCTAGAGGGGTGGGATAAGGTGGGTGGGAGGGAGACACAAGAGGGAGGGCATATGGGGATATTTGTATACATATAGCTGATTCACTTTGTTATGACGCAGAAACTAACACACCATTGTAAAGTGATTATACTCCAATAAAGTTGTTAAAAAGAAGATTTATATATAAAGAAGATTTATAAAGATTTATAAAGAAGATTTATATATAAAGATATTAATTACAAAATGATTTATAAGAGCAGAGTAGTGTGGAAATAATTATATATTCAACAAGAGAGTAATTTTTTTAAACAGCAGTGTATATATTTTATGGAATATTATGTGGATCCTAAAATTTAGATTTTAAAGAATTTTCAATGTGATGGAAAAATTGTATCTACTATGGGATTTGATTTCTCCCTAAGCTAATAAGTTAGCCTTTTATTGTGTCATGTATGTTGTCAGAAGACGTAAGACTCCTCAATCAGAGAGAAAATACTTTACTCCAAGGCATAGCAAAGGATCATCAGCTTATTTTCATGAAATTCCCTTTCCCCTTAGTCATATGAGGGCAAAGCTATATAGCCCAGATGGATGCTATGCATGCAGTGGATTTGACTGACTCTCCTAACAAACACACCCTGAATAAAAAGTAATAAATAAATAAAACAATAATGTTGATATGAGAGTAATCAACAGTTAAACTGCTAAAAAGATACAACTGATTTCCTTGCACAAGATACTTAATGATGAACAGATTTCAAAAGGAAAAATAGTTCTTTTGCATTAGATAAGTATGCTTTGCCTTTTGCTGTTCACAACTTATTCATGTGGCAAATCACCCTTAGTGTATAGTATATATAGCATTGACTTTCACTTTTGCCTTACAGGACAAGATTTCACATGGAACCTATGTAAAATTTCTGGGGTTTCTTTTCATTTTCAAAGTCATGTATATTATTTTTTTGTTATTTATTTATTTTGCTTTTTACTAAATCTCTTTAAAAATCAATTTATATGAATGTTTCAGTGAAGGTCCAGTCAGGAAAACAGAAACTACCCTTGGTATTCCAAGCAGATGGATTTAGTTTCTAAGGTACTATGAGGGGGAGTATAAATGAGTAAAAAAGATTATGGGGTGGAGATAAGGCCTTGAAAATGAAAAAGGAAAAATAGGTAATACCAGAGACTCTAACAAAAAAATCCTGGACTAGAGGCAAGTGTCAACAACTGCCAGCTGCCACACTTGGAGAGCCAGAAGTATAAAGTTCCTTTCTTCTTCCTGCCTTCTGACCTCCTGCTAGTGCCTCCTATTAGAAGAAGGTAGCTGGAAACCAGCTGTCAAGTGAATGTAGGAATCATAATTTGTAGAATTCCAGCCACAGTGGTATAAGGCAAAATATAGCAAAGCAGATTTGAGTCTAAGAGTCAACATAAATAACCAGAAAACTGAACTAATGAAGAAGCAGGAAATCTCTGTGGACTTTTAGTAAGTTGTAAAACCTATTATAGCTGAGCACAATATACCTTATTTGATATGATTTTGAGATGACTTAAAATATTCACAAGGTGTACGTTGAATATATGTTGTATTGTACAAGCATAATAGTAATTCTGAAGGGAGATAAGATCATTTTTAATAATTATAAGCAAAGCAAAATTAGAGCAAAAATGTTAGTATCTTAAGTGGAATTATTAGGAATGGTTTCATCTAACGTGGGCATAATGTTATGCCTACATAACATTTTATTTCTCATTGTCTAAGTTGTAAGTTGGATACAGAAATTTTTAAAAAATTCCGTTTTATAGATGAGGAACTTGAGGTTCAGAAAGAGTAATTGATTTGCTCAAGGTCATTGAGCTTGTTGGTATGAAGCTGGAACTTGCTCTAAGTGTTTTTAACTCCATATTTAGGAAATCTGTGCTAAAGACAGGTATGTAGCCTCTTTCCAGAAGCCATTTATTTATCTCACTCAGAAACAAATTATTCCTACAGATTAATTATAAACTTTTTTTGGTGCTGGAATATTTAGCAGGTATTGGAAGTTTGCAATTTTAGCACTCACAAAATCTGTTACAATTTCACTGTAGTTAAGACTTCTACTGAGCAGAATATAACACTTTTGGAGACATGTACTAAATTACCTGGTGAGTGAAAACTAATTTGGCTATTAAGTCTTTGAAGATTTGATTTAGTTAAGGATACTGAGATGAAATCAACAAAGAAAGACTGTTGTCCTTATAAGAGAAAGGAGGGGAGATTTCACACACACATGTGAAGAGAGATTGAGAGACAGAGATTGGAGCTATACCACCACAAACAAAGGAGTTCCAGAAGCACTGGACACTAGAAGATGTAAGGATGGATTCTCTCCTGGAGCCTTTTGTGGGAGCGTGGCCTTACTGACACCTTAATTTCTAACTTCTGGTCTCTAGAACTAAGAGAAAACTTGTCTCTGAAATGTCTGATGTTTTAAACCACAAAGTTCATAATAATGTGTTAAAGTGGCCCTAGGACACTGATATGAATAAACATCAGTCTATATCCTATTTTTTCATGTCTGTGGGGATAGTAATGTCAATAAAGACATATAAAAAGGAAAAAAAAAGAGATGTTAACCACTACCTAACAAATATCTTGTCTGTATTTTGTTTTCTTTAAGTAGAAAATAAATACCAAGTGCAGAAAAATAGTTCAAGTAAAGTTACTAAGATTACTTCTCTAGGCAGAGTGAAGTGAAAAGATTGCAAAACATATGAGCATTGAAAACTCAACAGATTCAATACACATCTCAAGAAGGCAGTTGCCACTGATATCAATTTGTCCCTTGAGATCTTTGAACACAAGCTAACTAACTTAATAACACCACAGATTAATGACAGGATATAGACATTTATATTGCATAAGCTTTTTTTCTGGTCATATTAATGTGAATAAATCCCTAATGTTTTCAGGTAAAATACCATGTTTTCTCACTCTAAAGGTCTAGCTGTGAATTTAAGTGCCACCAAGCTAGATTGGTATAATAAAAAGACAAAATTGAATATTGATAAAAACAGAAATATAAATAGTTTTAAACTTGAAAACACTCTTTAGTGAGACAGATTCATTAAATGTGGTTATAGGTGATTTTTTTTGTCTAAAGGGCATTGAATTTAAGACTTTCAGTCTTCATTTTTACTACGTTTGAATTTAATATTCCTATTGTCTTTCTGGAACACCTTCAATCCTAGCTAAAATGTTTAATGCTATTCTCCTCCTCTTATCTATGCATGCACACACGCACACACACACATGGATGCACACTCACAGTCCACTGTTGAAGTCTGTCAATTCTTTACTTGTCAATATCTCAAATCTGTTCCTGAATCTCTCCATTTCCACACCCAATGAGCACCTCCCAGTCCTTCGTAAAGTTATGTCTGGATTATTGAGGCACTTTCCTAACCTGAGTACCTGCTCTGATCTCTTTAGTCGCTAATCAGTAGAATTGATAGAAGAATTTTCCTCAGAAACATTTTTCATCATATCAAAACTCTGTTTGGGTATAAAATTACTACAAATATCTGAGCTCTGACTTGAATGCCTGTCCCCTGTTTATTCCCTCTTCCATTCTTCCTTTACCACCCTCACCTGCTTATCTTGTGAAACTCATTTCTTTTTGTTACTTCTTTGTATTTCCCTGTACAGTTTCCTAATTCCCCTCAGGTTCTTTCTTATCAACCCCCATCACACTCCACCAGTTATTATTGTTTTTATTTATCTTTTAAATCACACTCAATACTTCCTTCCCTCTTCCAGGAAGTCTTTTATGATTCATTCAGATCATTCAAAGCATTAATTTATTGTAATTCCTTCAGCAAATACATACTATAGGTGTAAAATTATTTCATACTTGCTTATCTTTTCTTAGTCAGAATTATGTCAACTAATTTATTAAATTATTAATTTAATTTTAATTTAAATTATTAAATTTAAATTTATTAAATGTCAACTAATTTATTAAATATTTTATCTTTTTTTGTTTGTTTTGTTTGATTTTGGGTTTTTATTGAGGTATAATTGACAAATAATATTGTATTAGTTTCAGATGTACAACATAGTGATTCCATATTTGTATACATTGAGAAATGATCACCACAATAAGTCTAGTTAGCATCTGTCACCATACATATTCATAAAATTTTTTTCTTGTGATGAGCACTTTTAAGATCTACTCTCTTAGCAACTTTCAAATATGCAATACAGTATTAATTATAGTCACCATACTGTACATTACATCCCCATGACTTATTTATTTTGTAACTTGAAGTTTGTACCTTTTGATTACCTTCACCCATTTTGTCCACCTCTCACCCACCACCACTATAACAGAGAACAAATGTGACTCCATATTGAATTTATTCCTTTAGCTCTGTTGCCTGTGCTTAGTCATGCTGGCTCTGCACCTTTTGTAAAAAAATGCTGCATGTAGCCTGAAATATACAGGATAGCCCATTCTCAAGGCTCTGACCTTTAAAAGCATAACATTTTCCCATTCATATAGAGATACAAAGTTGCAGAACAGAGAATAATATTTGTCTTGTTGGAGGTTTATAGGAAAAATTGTGACCAGACCTACATGGACAGCTGCAGAAACAAAGGCACCAAGAAGTTTGAAACAACCAGCTATACCCCTTCTCTTTTTAGTATAAAAGAAGCCTAAAGTACAACTTGGGTAAGGTGTTTTTTTGGGACACTAGTCCAACATATTCTCAGTCTGCTTGCTTTCTGAATAAAGTTGCTATTCCTTGCCCTCAAAACTAGTTTCTGGATTTATTGGCCTGTTGCATGGCGAGCAGTATGAGCTTGGACTTGATAACACAACCTCTGGTAACCACCAATGTTTTCTCTGTATCTAGGAGCTTGTTTTTCTTTTTTAAACTGCTTTAAATAATAAAAACAAACATTCCATGTTATAATTTCCACATATGTGTATCTGTACACACTAAATATCTATACTCATTAATGATGGGATTTCTTTGGTAGATATTTTATAGGTTTCTAGTTTTATCTGGGAGGTGAAAACAAGTACAGTACTACATCTTTCTGACCCTACTGGGAAGTTTTAAACAATTACTTTGTTGTTTACAGCATACATATAATACCAAATTACTAATTATTATATCACAAATTTATGAGAACATTCTTTCAACAGGACACAAAACAGTGTTTTATAAATAGAAAATTCGTTTGAGATAAATTTATTTGTGGTTTTGGTATGTTATGAACTTTAAGAAGTCTGTCACTGAGCATGGTACACCTGACACTAACACAACATTGTAAATCAATTCTATTTCAATTAAAAAAGTATTAAAAGTCTGTCGCTGAGCCACTGGAAAATCAGAAGAGGAAATTAAGGCCCAGAAGTGAGAAAAGACTTGTCTAAGAACACAATTGTTAGTGACAGAACTGAAAAATGATACTGGTCCCAAAGCATAAGCTTCCTGTTCATTTCATCAAAACATACTGTAGTTCAATTGAAGTATTTATTCTGGAGGAAAAACAAAAACTTTCAAAGGAAGTTGATTTTATGGAATACTTTATCATAAATCTACTCATCAGTAAACACTAATTGAATACTACCATGTGAAAAACATTGTAAAGGACCAAAAGAATAAAACAATGAAAATATGAATGTTATAATTCACATGAATAATTATTTATAATTTATCCATTTGATCCTTGCAATAATTTTGTTATGTATACAATTAAAAATGTTATCACCACTTTAGAATGAGTAAAACTGAACTTCATAAGACTATCAATGACTATTTATTGTCATTTGGCTAGTAAGTAGCAGGGCCGAGTGTTGACTTTAGGTCTTATAAATATAGGTGGTACATAAGCTAGTAGGAAAGAAGTAAAAGGCAGAATAAAGTAATATTTGTAGCAGATGCATAAATGCTCTAATTTAATAGCAGTATTTTTTTAAGATTAATATTGGCAAGGCTACATTTTAACAAACAAATGATGCTTCCTTCATATGAACACTTTAGCAAATGTATCAAAAGGTTCTATGATTACAACAAAAAATTACCTCAACAATTGTGATGTTTCTCTACAAAAATGTGTTTCCAACATACTTAGCTTTGTATTTATCAGTATATAAATAGCAAACCATAGATTTCAGTTCCGGAAGTTCTTGAGTCCCATAACGTTGAAATAAATCGAAGGCAGTGATACTGTAAATGATACTAGCTAGGAATTTAGAGCAAGACTTCTTATGTACATTTGTATTTAGATGACCAGATATTGGTAATGTACTATGTCAGTTTTTATGACTAGCATAACACAATCACAAGAGTAACGTGTTCTTTCTGTTTGTTTGCTTGTTTTCCACACTGATTTTACATTATGTATAATAACCTTAAAATTGAACATTTGGTAATTAAATTTTCAAATAGCAGTTAGTTCAACAACATGGGACTCAGTCTATAAATACCCATGATTTTTTAAACTGTGAATAACACCTTTAAGATAGGATAGAGTCTTTGTACGATTGTCCACACTTAGTAGAAACATAAAAATATTGATAAAATATGTGTGTGTGTATGTTTGTGTTTGATTTTCTTTAAATAACTATTATTCATAACTAGAACTAAGTGAAAAGCTGTGCTTAGGTGGTAATAGTTAAATTTGGGGATATAAAAATTTTAAAAGGTTGTTCCTCTACAATCAGGTTTGTTACACCTTTAAAGATAGTTGAATAGGTTACTTGCTTAGTCTCAAGTTTTCTCAGTACCTTGACTATCCTAATGTGTGATACAGTGGTTAAAAGCTCCATCCATATGGTCAGATTTTCTGGGTTAAAATACTGATATTGGTCTGTTATCCTATGCTTTATAATATATTATTCAGCTGAAAACTCGTTTCATCAAAATTTACTATATGGGACTTCCCTGGTGGCACAGTGGTTGAGAGTCCATCTGCCGATGCAGGAGGCACGGGTTCGTGCCCCGGTCCGGGAAGATCCCACATGCCGTGGAGCGGCTAGGCCCGTAAGCCATGGACGCTGAGCCTGCGCGTCCGGAACCTGTGCTCCGCAACGGGAGAGGCCACAACAGTGAAAGGCCCGCGTACCACAAAACAAAAACAAAAACAACATACTATATGTAAATGGAAGTATTTATTCCAGAGTAATGCAAAATAATTATCCATATAGCTTTATAACTTTAGATAGATTACTTAAACACTCTAAGTCTCAGTTTTCTAATCCAAAAAATGTACATAAATATAGGATTGCTATGGGAATTAAAGAGATATTCCACATACAATACTTAATACAATATCTAGCACCCAAGGCCTGTAAGAGGCTTATTATATATATTTTTACTTATTGTAGGTTTAGTAAGTTGTGTTTTCTAAAATTACTTGACAATAGATCATCATAACACTTATTAACATCTCCAAGGATACATTATTATTTTAATATATAGGATATTGATAAGTATGATTATTTGCATACCTTCATTATTTTTATAGGCTTTGAAGTCTGTTAAGGGCAAAGAGCTCATCTTGTTGATATTTTATCCTCAGAGCTTAGCATAGTTCTTAGCACAAAGTAGATTCTCTGCATGCATTTTATAGAATTGAAATTTATTTCCAGTCTGCTCTCTCAACCACCCTATACCATCTATAATTCCAACTTCAAATCTGTCTCCAGCTTTGGCTACTCTCCTGTATTAAAGATCTAAAATTCCAACTTCTATATATTTTCACAAGAATGACTGCTCACATTACAAAATATTAGAAAATAATCTCAATATATATTAATCATTACTGGAGTAGAGTTGAACTTCCAGCTTCTTGTTTCTCTTTATTCTAATATATCTCTCTCACTGCCATCAAATTACTTTTCCCTAAACACAGGTCTCATCATACATCATTTTTACTCAAAATATTTCAGAGATCTCTACTCTTTACAAAGTCCAAACTATTTAGCATGACATGACACTAGCCACAAGCCATGTTTGCCAGTCTTATCTCCTGTCTCACCTTTCCAAAAAGCCTTGAGTTTGGTCATATTCATCACATAAGACTTCCTATATTTGTAAGCATTAGCCTCATGTAAAGACAATTTGTAAGTGCTTTGGAAACTGTAATTTAATTTGGAATATACAATCAATAATTCTCTTCACTAAACATATTGACAAATTTTTATGATTCACAAAGTATTTAGATAAAGATATGTTTAAAAGATAATGCGAGATAGGATAATGACAGTAGTCACATATTTTTTCAGTAGTAACTAAATATATCCATTTTTAAGAGGCAGCCTGACCAACCAACAAACTCTGATATTTGTATTTATTTCTATCTTCACACTTTTATGTTCAAGGTGTGATTCAAAAAATAAAAAGCAAAACCAAATTTCTTCAGATAGACATATGATTAGTACTTTGTCTCCTGCACTTTTACACTAACCTCTTATCATTTATAAAACACTATAGGGTCTCTGTGAAAACATTATTGATCTCTCATTAGAACATGCCAGAATGTGAATCATGTTGTGAGTCACAGATGTCCTAAAATAGCATAGTCTAACCTCTACTCCCATCACTAATTTATCAAGTGTCAGGATAGAAAGTCATTGTCAGAAGAGCAAAGTTGTCAGGGTAACAAAACACCAAAAGAATGTCTTAATAAATAAAAACTGTGTGTGTGTGTCCACTCACCATATAATCCAGACAAAAAAGAGACAAAATTAAATAAAAGTTTTACAAACTTCAAATTTTGTTCTGGTATATAATAAAGATGAGCATAAAATATCACTTTAAATGCCATAAATTATTGCATCTTATAGAAAATCACTTGTATTGAAGAAAACCTAAGAGTCCTACTCTTATCACTAGTCATGATAAGAAATCATTTCATTAAGTGCTAAGTATTTACTATATGCAATGCACTGTAGGAGAAATCATTATGAATAAGAAGAATTCTTGCCTGCAAGAACCTTATAATCTACTGCAAGAGACACAGAAACATGTAAAACTAGCAAACTATAGTAAACGTAACATTTGACTCTTAAAAGTACAGACTTGAAGTGAGCAGGCACTTTCTTTGGCATTCTATCAATGTTAGATAAGTAGATAGATGATAGATAGATAGATAGATAGACAGATATAGGCTCACAGAGAAAGAGAGAGAATAGTAGTTAAGAGTGTGAGCTCTTTATTTTTTTAAATCACCTTGTTTTCTGGCCCTGTTTGAACACTCAGCATAGAATAACACCTGCTACCAGAATGTGTCAGATGCTATGAAGAAGAGTGTGGACTCTTGAGCCAGATTGTCCGATCAATACTTAGGTATGTGTTAATGGTTGAATTGTTCCCTCCCTCCCACCCTGCCCCAGGAACATATGTTAAAGTAATTTTCAGTACCTCAGAATGTGTCTTCGTTTGGAGACAGGGTCTTTGCAGATGCAACAAAGTTCAAATGAGGTCATCAGGGTGGGACTTAATTCATAAATTACCTTTATAAAGAGAGGGAATATGGACACAAAGATAAAAATACACAGAGGGAAGACAACGTGAAAATATACACAGAGAAGACAACCATGTGACTGATGTGATGCATCTATGAGTCAAGAAATGCCAAGGATTGCCAAAAACACCAGAAGGTGGAAGAAGCAAGGAAGGATTCTCCTCTAGAGTCCACAGAAAGAGCATGGCCCTTTTGAAACCTCGGATTCAGATTTCTAGCCTCCAGAACTGTGACATGATAAACTTCTGTTAAGTCACCTATATCAGTCCTAAAAAACTAATATGGCATGATAGACATTTACTCATCTGTAAAATAGCAATAATAATACAACTTATATGATTTTTGAGAGTGAGTTTATACATGTAGGTACTCAACAAATGTAGAATAAAATGTTAGAAGATGAGATAAACTAAATTAATATTTCCTTCGATGATTAATCTGGGGACATTGCATTTAGGTTCAAATAGTCTCCCTCTTTAAATAACTTTTGTACTAAATATTTATCTTCCAATTAGAATAAATAAACAAAAAACAAACAACAACAAAAAACTATTAATACTATCCAATCTATGCACATTTGAAACAAAAACAAAAATTCACCAATCTTCTTACCTACTTCTAAATCAATTGTAGCATACTAGGGTAATTCAATGAATTATCAACATTCATAATCTACTAAATTCATATTAGTTAATATTTTTAATTTTTCTCTTTCCATATAATTTTCCAAATTTACTAAACATAAAACAAAATCATTTAAGTATCTGGATTATCATAAGAATAAGTAACAATTTTAGAGAAATAATGTTGAATTTTTAGGTCAGTTATATAATCTATGTATTTTGCTGTCTTTGTTGAATATATAGGAGAAGCAATAAGCATTATTTGAAGTTTAGACCACAATAGCTAAAGAATAGATGTGAACTAGTTTGCACATACTAAACAGTGTTAAAATAACTTAAAGAAATTTTTATGACAATTCACATAAATAATTTTATTGTAAATGGATTAACTTGAATACATATTTTGTATCACTACATGTGGTTCAAACTGCCAAATATTCATCAAATCTATTTGCTCTTTTTCCTGGCAAAAAGTTCAACTGCGTTTTCCAATCTCTTTGGAAGTTAGGTGTGACCATGTGATTGAGCTCTGGACAATGGAATATGAAAAGAGATGTGTGCCAAGTCCAGACCTTGCCCAAAAAATCCTCACATATGTGAACCTACAGAGTCATTTCCTTTTTGGCTGGGTGGAATGAAAACAACTTTGCTAGCTGTATGTTCAATATAAGGGAGCCACACGATGGAAGAAGCCTAGGCAACTAAATTACAATTTGGAAAAGGCAGACTAAAAACACCCATATTGAACTTTTATGTGAATCAAATATAAGATTTAATTATTTTAAGACATGGATATTTTGGAGGTTTATAGATTACAGCAGCAAGTGTAAGTGTACCTTATTTAACACACCACACCATATTCACATTGTATTTATCAACAGATAACACAGTCTCAGATTTATTTAGGCCAATATGTTTTTCTGGAAAGATTGAACCAAATAATTCTTTAGTTATTCCTTGCAGATAATAAAATGTATACTAAAATAAAGCCTGAGTAGTAAATTATACAACCTCTTCTGAAACCTACTTTAAGAAAATACTAAATTTATATAGTTTATATTGTACCTGTAATCCATATGGAGAACAGATGTTAATAAAAATTTGTGTAGTGCCCATTTATTCACTTGGAAGGTTTTATAAACATATTCTTTTGCTCTTCTGTTTTATATAAAAATAACTTTATCTTATTTAAGCTTTCAGCTTTCTTATTGAAAAGTATTACACTGTTTTGGTATCTTTCTTGTTCTTCTTGTTCCTAAAATTGTGACTGTATTAGTAACAACTTATCTTTATTAGTTCTTTTAATATCTAGGAGAACAGATTCATTCAAGCTACCTCAATAAATAAAAGAAATTATATGTTAAATTATAACTAAGATTACAGACTCTGAAATCATGAAATAAATAACATCTTAGACCAGTGATAAGATATTGTAAGGATACAGTGAGACCCTGAGGAATCTGGAAAAAAAGAATCAATATATTAAAGGATATTAAGTAACTGGAAAGCAATTAGAAAACAAGGTCAGCAGGCAGTTTCTTTATCTCTATACATAGCCATCTCTGATGTCATTCGTATATCTAAGTTGCATTCTTTTTGCAAGAGTTTTTGGCATGGGAATGTTTTGGAAGCAAGAAAGAGTCCCACTGATTCTAAATTCAGTGCATAACAGGGGATGATAGGGTAGGGTGAAAGCTATTTTAAGAATTAAACAGAATATAAACACAAACAATATTCAAAGTACAAATGGAATTCACAGAGATTACGATGGTTGAATAGACAATACCATCTCTTCTAGTCTCTTAAGAAGTTTCAGGGTGCTGAGTGCTAGCTATATCTATAGCTGTATCTGTATCTATCAACTGCACTGTTCTTACTTTGTTACTGTTACTGTATTTACTGTGTCAAACATTCTCAGTTCTGTAGATCTTTAATGCTTTACTTATACAGAATCAATTATTCTACTTAAAATATTGTTGTAGTTCAAGAGAAAACTTACTAAATTATAACTTTTAAAACAACATTAATGGTTTCTTTGTCTTTGTTCTCTTCCTGTTCCTTACATTTCTATGAAAACGTTAACCTGATGTATTATAATTGTCTATCCCCTCCACTGAACTAGAAATAACTCTAAGGAAGGGATAAAATTATATTTAACTTATATTCCTGGACCCTAACATAGTGCTTAGTATGTAGTAAGTGTCCCAAACACACTTGTTGCATTGATGAAGTTAAGTTCTTTCAGGAATGATGAGAAATTCATATTTCTAAAAATATCTCTCATATGGCTAGGCACAGCGGTTCCATTTCTAGGTGACCAATAGAAATTCATTGAAATCAATTTTTTTAAAGCCCACTAACCTTTACTTTGTTTCTTTTGAACTTCAAGCCTCAACAGCTAGAATAAAGAACCAGATTTTATGATTACCTACACCATTTAAATGTAATCTTTGCTAGTTCTAAAAAAGAGAATAATGGATAAAAAGACTAATATTGATAATTAGGAAGCACAGACCTGAATTTGTGGCCCATTTTAATTAGTTTGTAGAACATTATAGCATGGATTTATGTATACTAATTTTCTGTCTGTCCTTATCTTAGAAGTTTGCCTTTATTTTTTATTCACTTTCATTGATTTATTTTGTATTGTATACTGATTGTAAATCACTGATCTAAGATAGTATTTATTTCATGGTTTCACAGTCTGTAATCTTAGTTATAATTTAGCATATAAACTTAGTTCTATAGCAGTGTATTTTACAATACTGTTGTTCATTTGCTCAATTTCATATTTGGAATTTGAAAAATATTGCTATAGAAAATGATTAAATGTATTGCACTTGTTAAGTCTTTTAAAATCCCCTTGATGTTGTCATATATGGCCATTTAATAAACCTTGGAACTTGAAAAGTAAATTATATATAAAATATAATATTCACCCTGAAATAAAACTCCTTCCAGAAAATATTAGAAAAAAGTTATTTTACCATGTTGAATATTTAAATCAGTAGAGTATGTTCAGATTATATTGCTTTATTTCACTAAACCACAGAAGAACCCACTGGAACAGCTTTAAATTCAGTGTGCTTTGATATGTATCTACTTACTTCTACAAATAATGTTTTTTTCAGGTAGTTGAAGTGAACAGAAACAACTATTCTTGTTTTGTGGCATTCCGTAATTAAAAGTTGTATTTTCAAAATCATTTCAGAAATTATGTTGTCTGTGTCTGAATTGCTTGAATATCACAAAATAATGGCTATAGAATGGGAAAAATAGGAGAATTTTGCCCTGTAAAATATTTCCATTCTAAATAACTGTAAGTTGATATTTCTAAAATTTCAGTTTTACTCAATTTTAAACGATGTATACTGACAATAACCACCTAATTGTTGGTCATTATTACCTAATTATATATTTTCTCCACACTGAATTAAGTCTGCTTGGCATAGAATTGCATTAAGTTCTTTTCCAATACCTCCCTGTGGTACTGTCAAACACTTTCTTTTTAAATTACTTACACTGTTGAGAGATGCATGCTGCTGGCATGTGTTTCTCACAGGGGCACCCTGCAGAGTTCCTTCCAGCAAAAAGGAGGGAGCTTTCACCAGTTGAGATCTCCAACAATAAGTCACAAGAATGTATAACCCCAAATGTGTAAAGGCACTAGTTATATAGGGAAAAAAAAACCTTTTAATATCATGAGAGATGCTATTATAGTGCAGAGTAAGTGGGATTGCTCTTTATTCAGTGAAATCAAAGTATTTTCTTCTATTACTAACCTCACACATCTCATTAGTCACACTTATAAAGCCTCTTTTATTTCTGGTACTCTCCATCCATGTCTTCTTCTTTCTATCTTGCTGCTCCCAAGTACACTTTATTCCCTTTTTAATTTTTCTTATTTCTTAATGAAAAGAGGAAAGATGGAATGAAATATTTTACACTGACCACCTAGAAGGTTCCTGGGTGTATGATATCTGTCAAATTACTGTACCATTGAAAACCAGACAAACTTGCATCACTGTCTTGGAAATGAAGTTAGTGTCAGAGAAAAAGAAAAATCAATTGGACAGCAATCTGAAGTCAAGGAGGAGTGAGAGGATTCTAGTGAATTCTACAAGACAAGTAAACTTCCTTAATTGCTTCCACACAGCAGTCCAACTGATGATATCACATTTTTATAAAGTCAAGAAATCAAGTAGAAGTTTTAAGGTTATTCTCTGTAGCTCTCTACTGCAGTTCTGCAAATATTTTGTACATAGTAAATGACATTGTACCCTGAGAACAACAATGTAGGTAATATATCTGTGAGCACAGCAGTTTTCTGTAGTAGACAACTGAGCAAGGACTTCAGCAATGATCCTGAAATGAAGAGAATATCTGATAATTCAACCAAGTGACTACTATTAATAGGCAATTATTTTCTCATTTGTAAAATTAGAAAAGTGGACTTGATTCTATACATTTATAAAAGAAGTAGATTTTTGACAGTTCATATATGCATTTATTTCCAGTAATTCTTGTACTTAGAGATGTCAATATTGTATTTGCATGATTTTTCTTAAAATATGATTCAAGATTATGTTAAAAATTCCCAAAGTACAAAAATGTGTGATATCAAAAATGTTAAGTCTCCTTCCTTCCCACCTCATTCCTAGTCCCACTCCTCAAGAGGTATTTAAAATTAATGCAGCATTATTTTTGAAATAGAAAGGAAATATATTTATATGTATATATTGGACTTAAAATGGGAGAAAGGACTGTGGCAGATTGTATTTTCCAAAAATTGCCACAGCACTCATATTAGAGATCTGATCCCTCATGCACTTCTAGAATCTTACCACTCTCTATCAGGAGGTGGAATCTATTTCCTCTCTCTTTTAAGCTGGGCAGGCCTTTGCTACTGCCTCAACAATTAGAAAGTGGTAGAAGCAATACTGCCTGAACTCTAAGGCTATTATAAAATGCACTATGGGCTCTATCTTTCTTTTTATATTGGGATGATCATCCTTGTGGTAAGGAAGCACAGGCCACATATAATGGACCTGTGTAGGTATACATCTCAACCAGCACCCCAATACAGCTAATAGACATATGAGTGAGCAAGCTTTCAGATTATTCCAGACACATAAGCTAGCCACCAAACCCTTCCACTTTATGTAGTATAGAGCAGAGACAATCTAATCTCAGTCAAGTGTTGTACATGCTGCAATTGTTTGAGCAAAATACATATTGTTATTGTTTTAAGCCACTGAGTTTGGGGGTTTATCTGTTACACAGCCATAGTAACTGGAACACCTGCCAATTTTAACATGGTTAAAGTGACCTTGCCCTAGTTTAAAGAATTTCAAAACCAGTAATTGCTCTTTGAAATAAATGGCTGTGGGTAAAGTAACTTCTTTTTAACTTGCATGAGAATAATAAAACCATGTATCTTTAAAACAGTGTTGTCCAACTGAAATTTGTGCAATGTTGGAAATGTTTTATATTTACACTGTCCAACAATGGTAGTGACTAACATGTCGATTTTAAGTACTTGAAATATATCTAGTGTGATTTGTGAAGTGCCTTTTTAATGTTATTTAATTTTAACTCAAATTTATTTTATAAAGTTATTTTATTTATTTATTTTTGCCTGCACTGGGTCTTTGTTGCTGCTCATGGGCTTTCTTTAGTTGTGGTGAGTGGAGGCTACTTTTCGTTGCAGTACACAGACTTCTCATTGTGGTGGCTTCTCTTGTTGTGGAGTACGGGCTCTAAGCACATGGGCTTCAGTAGTTGTGGCACATTGGCTCAGTAGTCGTGGCTTGCAGGCTCTGGTTAACTCAAATTTAAATGGTCACATGTAGTTAGTAGCTAGTGTATAACAGCACAGATTAAAAAGGTATTGATAATTCAGGTAAAATTTTTCCTTAGGTTTAGATAGTTAGTCTACTTTTCTACATGGACAGAAATTGGTTAATTCTTCTTAGCTCAAATCATATCTAGTAAACCTAATTATTTTGAATGGTTCTAAATGTTTTTCACATTTAGGTAGGGGGATCTTTACAAACCATTAAAAATATTTTAGTAGGGGCTTCCCTGGTGGTGCAGTCGTTGAGACTGCGCCTGCCAATGCAGGGGACACGGGTTCATGTCCCAGTCTGGGAAGATCCCACATGCCATGGAGTGGCTAGGCCCATGAGCCATGGCCGCTGAGCCTGAGCATCTGGAGCCTGTGCTCCGCAATGGGAGAGGCCACAACTGTGAGAGGTCCACATACCGCAAAAAAAGAAAGAATAATAAATAAATAAAAAATTTTAGTAAGTCAGCGATCAGTTAATGTAATAATCAGGAAAAACAGACATGTAATTTTCTGGAAGTTCTAATGACTAGCTCTAGCACAATGTCTATTAAAATGTCCATAATGTTTGTAGAGAACTTTATATTTTTCAAAGCACTTTCCAATGCATTGTTACAATTAATTATCTTTTCATAGGAAGGCACGTAGAAATTTATTTTAGAGTACAAACCATTGGAATATTGGTTTATTGAATATGCATTGTTAATACTTTAAAATCAATGTATAAAATAAAACAATGAAGAAATAATAATTGACTTTTGGTTACAACATGATATTCTGAGCTAACGTAGACTCCTCACCACTACAAAACCATAAAACTTCCAGAACAAAATATAATAAAATTTTTAAGTATCTAATGATGAAAAAAGGATAAACTAAAATGTACATTAAATGGAAAGCAGGATAAATATAAATTAATCTACACAAGATAGATGCTGTTAAAACTATAGAATGTTTTTTAGTAAATAGAAAATCAAATGATCAGCCATATATAAAAGAGAAGTCACTTCCCACTGAAATATTCTGACAGTTGATTTTCAGAAATAATGATAAAGGCCTGAAGGGCATTGAATAATGTCTTCAAAGGGTGAAGGTAAAATAATTACCAAACTGGAATTCTACACACAGCTTAACTGTAATTCAATAGTGAGAGTTAAATGAAAATATTTTCAAACAAGTATTTGGAGAGCTTATCACTCATTGAACTTCACTGAAAGATCTAGCAGTTGGTAAAGTTTAGTCATATAAAGGATATAGAAAAGAGAAGGGGTTGAATGCAAGAAACAATGGTGAACAAAGTAATTGGTAAACAAGTTGGCTAAATCTAAATAAGCATTGATTGAGAAAAAACAAATCTTTAATAATAAGTAATTTGGGTTAACTTCAAAAGGGGAAACTTAAGAACTAGAATAATAACATGTGAGTGTGTGATTGAGATAAAATGTTTTGATATATTTATATTGTTCACAGAGAAGGTAGGGATGTTGATTAACATTAAACTTATTAATTGTGTTAAAGTTTTAATAGTAACCCTTAAAAGTGTGTGTGTATGTTTGTTTGTAATATAAATTCCCAAAGTTCAAAGGCAGGTCAACTCCATAAGTAGTAGGAAAAAAAATGATAAAAAGAAAGAGCAAGATAATTAAAGCAATAATTATAATGGTAGAAATTCAAATATATCAGTAATCACAAAAATAATTGTCAATGTAGAGTAAAATGCAGATATTTTACAGCTGGGTTTTTAAAAAGCAGTTAAATGTTGTTTATAGGATATACATGCTTAAATAAAGAAATGATGAAATTTTAAAATGTGAAAAACTTTCACCAGGCAAATACCAAAAAAATTTTCTTTTCTTTTTATCCTCTGATTACATTAACAACTTTCCCCTTATTCTTGGTTTCAGCAATTTGATTATGATGTCCCTGGGTGTGACAATATACAATGGTACAGCCACTTTGGAAATAATTTTAGGAATTTTCAAAAAAAATTAAATATGTTACTATAATTTTGTTTCTCTTACATTTGTTATTTGATTTGATTTGATTCTTAATGTTTTTTGGAGTATAGTTGCTTTACAATGTTGTGTTAGTTTCTAATGTACAGCAACATGAATCAGCTATACTTATACATATATCCCCTCTTTTTAGGATTTCCTTCCCATTTAAGTCACCACAGAGCACTGAGTAGAGTTCCCTGTGCTATACAGTAGGTTCTCATTAGTTATCTATTTTATACGTAGTATCAATAGTGTTTATATGTCAATCCCAATCTTCCAATTCATCCCACACCCCCTTCCCCCTTGGTATCCATACATTTGTTCTCTACATCTCTGTCTCTATTTCTGCTTTGTAAATAAGATCTATTCCAATTTTTTTTCAGATTCCACATATATGTGTTAATATACAATACTTTTTTTGCTCTTTCTGATGTACTTCACTCTGTATGACAGTCTCTAGGTCCATCCACGTCTCTACAAATGACCTTTTCATTCCTTTTAATGGCTGAGTAATATTCCATTGTATATATGTACCACATCTTCTTTTTTTTAAAGTCTTTATTGAATTTGTTACAATATTGATTCTGTTTTGTTTTTTTGGCCATGAGGCATGTGGGATTCCAGCTCCCCAACCAGGGATTGAACACACACCCCCTGTACTGGAAGGCAAAGTCTTAACCACTGGACCACCAGGGAAGTCCCTGTACCACATCTTCTTAAACCATTCCTCTGTTGATGGACTTTTAGGTTATTTTCATGTCCTGGCTATTGTCAATAGTATTGCAATGAACAGTGAGATTCATGTGTCTTTTTGAATTATGGTTATACCCAGAGAAAACCATAATTTTAGGACTTTCTTAAACGTTAAACATATACCTGCCTTATGACTCAGTAATTCCATTACTTGGTATTTGCATAAGGGAAATGGAAATATACAACCAAATGAAAACAAAAATTTGCATTAGAATTTTCATAGCAGAGTTATTCACAATAGTCAGAATTTGGAAAAACGAAAATGCCTTTCAACATGAAAATGGTTTAAATAACTGGTATATCCATATTATGGAATAATATTCAGCATTTTAAAAAAGGAACAGACTTTTAATATGCATGGTGACATTGATGGATCCGAAAACAGGGTGAATAAAATAAGCCCAACACAAGGGTACTTACTATATGTGTCTATATGAAATTCAAGAACAGGAAAAACTAATCTATAATGGTGACCAAAAAAAAATATAAGAACACAGAACATCATCTGTCTCAAGGTAGGAGCTGATGACAAAGAGACAAAAAGACATTTTCTAGAGTGATGAAAATGTTTTATATCTCAATTAGAGCTTCAGTGATATTGATATGGATGTTTAGCTATATATATATATATATATATATATATATATATATATATATCTGTATATATGAGTGATATTGGTATGCATGTATGTGTGTATGTATGTATGTATCCATCTATCTATCATCTATCTGATCTATCTATTGTGTATCTATTAGTCTGCTAAAGATGTCATAAGCAAATACTACAGGCTAGCTGACTTAAACAATAGAATTTTGTTTTCTCACTGTTCTGGGGTTTGCACGTTCAAGATCAAGGTGTCTGCAGTTTTGTTGTCTCCTTAGCTTTCGGATGGCTGAGTCCTCTCATGGCCTTTTCTCCATGCATACACATCCATGATGCCTCTTCTTATAAGGCCTCCAGTCCTATTGAATTAGGGAGCCACTCTTATGACCTAATTTATCTTTAATACCTCTTTAAATGTCCTATCTTTAAATATTGTCACATTGGGGTTTAAGGCCTCAACATATGAATTTTAGAGGGGATATTCTTTAGTCCATACTCTTTTTTGTTTGTTTGTTTGTTTTTGCGGTACGTGGGCCTCTCACCACTGTGGCCTCTCCCATTGTGGAGCACAGACTTCGGACCCACAGGCTCAGCGGCCATGGCTCATGGGCCCAGCCACTCCGCGACATGTGAGATCTTCCCAGACCGGGGCACGAATCTGTGTCCCCTGCAACGGCAGGCGGACTCTCAACCACTGCGCCACCAGGGAAGTCCAGTCCGTACTCTTAATATGTCAAAATTCATCTAAATATACATTTAAGATGTGTGCTTTCCATTTTATGTCAGTTAATTCTCAATTGAAAAACTATCATAAACTCAGTTTTATATTCACTTTTGTGCAATTTCTCCTTTTCATGAAGTAAAAACTTTATTAAATTGTTCTGTTACTCCATCTTGGGCTCTACTACTTTTTAATGAAATATTTACTAATTAATATCAGCCCAAATATATACAAATTCTCTACAAAATTAAATGGTGCTCCAAGTTCCAATGTATACTTTCTCTCCTCCTGAAAGCATCTCAATTAAACTGACCTATATTATGCAGAATAGAATATCTATAGTTACCAAAGTATATGATTTTGGTCACGATTGTCCAAGTCTGATTTCTTTAGTTCCTGCATAGTCTCTCTATACATGGCAAGTCTGACAATACCCAGCCTAGCTGCTTGCCCCAGGTATTGAAGCTATCATAGCTCTCTGCCTCCATATCAAGGGCTTGTTTCCCTATGGTACTCAGTTCACCAAGACTTTTCTTGCATTCACTACCCTTGATTAGTCTCACAGTGTAACTTTTAGTTTGTCTGACTTTTTTGTGTCTTACTGCAGGAGCAAAGGTGTTTTTTTTTTCTGTCTACATCCTAACCATAAGAGGAAGTCCTAATAGTTCAGTTTAAGAGTGTGATATGTTTTTCATTTGTAGGTGTTAAATTTATTGGATTTTCTCTTGGTAAAGTACAATTAAAACCCAAGACAGGACAGGGGTCTATAACATTGCATAAGACTACATCTGCTTTTGAATAGTAATCTTTTCCTATACAATGGAGCTTCAAAAGACAGGTATGATTGAAAAATATAATGACACATCCCTCAAGGTCCTTGTGTTTTGGCTTAAATAGAAATAACTTCATGCAAATTATTTTGGAAACATATAGATATTCTAAGAAAAAGTATAGAATCGGCATGACGTAGAGATATTTTCTCTTGTGACTGTGTATTGGTGCAGTCAGAGGGACTCACCAAAAATTCATTTTCTATCAGAAATAGTCTATCAATGCTCAGGCAATTTCAGCATCAAAATTGACAAGCCACATGGATTTGAAGTGCCTTGAAACTATGAAAATATTGGAGACGCTGTCTAATAACCAGTGTGTAAAAGGCCAGGAGATCTTATATCACAGTGTGTTTTGGCCACATATTACAGGAGGGTCAATATTGTGGCCTCTGTACATTGAAAAAAATAGAATCTTGTGAATATTGACAAATTTAAATGAAAACTTGCCAGTTAAGTTTCTGGTGTACCTGATGCTGGCATAGAAATAATATATGATTAATGATTATATCAAATATACACAAGGATATGAAACATTTTGAAAATTGGAAATCTCTGATACAGAGTCTTTATGAAGCTTTTGCCTTTCCTATAGTACCTATGATAAGTAAAGAACAGGAAGACTATCTTCTCAAGAACAATTCCTAATGAGAGTAACGTATTTATCAATGTCAATTATCTTCTACATGTCAAGGGACATGTAACATGGATCTGAAGCACTTTTAAACCACTGCTGGAGTACCCAAATATTTAAATATTTGTGGCATGCTAGACACCTTGGTATGTGGCTGGCTAATATTTATATAAGAGGAAGAAACATCATAAATTTGTGACATAAAGTTCTCCACTATTATTATATCATTTGGTTGTTACTTCAAAGTAATCAAATAGCTGGGGGCCTCCCAAAGTCCATTATTTCTTTCTTTACTATCAGAGCTTCACATTTATTTATGGTGTCAATGTGCCTAAGTTGAAATACCTAATTTCCCAGCCTCCCTTAAATCTACACTAACTGTGTGACACAGTTCTAGCCAATGAGATATAGGCATAAATCCCTGGGGAAGGAATCCATTCTGAATAAAAAGTCCATGAGTCTCTAGGAATAATCTCTTCATCTTTTCACCTTTCACCCTTCGGCCTGTCTAGCTGTGGCTTGAAGCTAGCAGGTATCATATGACTACTGGACACCCTTGAACATGAAAGTCTCTATACTCTAAGATTGGCAGAATTGAAAGTTGGAAAAATCCTAGCTCCCGTTGGCATTGGTGAGTATCATTAACAACCCTGAACCCCCTGTCACTAGGCTCCTTTTCATGTCATAAAAATAAATCCTCCTTTGGTTAGTCAAATTCTTTGAGTTCTCTATTACTCAGAACTGAACATACTCTGACCTGATAACATGAGAAGTGAAATTTTATAAATCAGCTGTCATTTTGCAGATGTGGTTTATGTATTATCTGGCTGAAAACCCCTGTTAAGGAGCTGTTTGTTGTACAGTTCTGAGAACTGATGAATAAATTTTCCTGGACACTGTTAAGACTTCAGAATGGCACTAGTATATTTAATGGAATGGTGTTTTTAAATGTTAAGAGAGAGCATCATGGGTGCATTTTTTTTTTTAATTTGAGAGAAGCATTGGAAATTTTATACATTGAAAATTTCCTATTTAACTGATGCATTTATAAGGAATAAAAATTGCATGATGAACTAAAAATAGGTATATAGCAAAGAGTAATAAATTTCTTGTGGTTCATTCAAAGATGAATCTCATTTATTGAGTGGGCTTTCTGAAAAGGACTGCACAGCACAAAATGGGGCAAGGGACTCTAATGTTGAAATGTCAAAGAACAGATGCAACTTAAAATTTAATGAACACTTTCAAGGGCTTTTGTTTATGTTGTGAACATAAAAGCTTATCTGTGTTTTCTTTTAGAAATTACATGGAAGCCTTTAAGATTATTTTAAAGACTGGGTGATATAGAAGTCTTATCCATGTTGTTGTTGATTCAGGAAGGTACAGACAGCTCAGTCAACTGTCTGGTGTTCCTGTAGGGAGCAAGGAGTCATCAGTGGTTACGGATACATTTTATAGGGGACATGCAACTTAGACCTAAAAGTGCCTAAGAGGTCAAAGACTTTATATTGTGATGCTATTGCACATATTAAGGGTCAGATATATATAGAAGGACAGAAAAACACACTTTTAACGTGCTATGTCGGTAACATATGACAAAGTTCATTATGATGAACAGTTCAGGGCATATAATTAGTGATCAGATTTGTTCATTATGACCAAGAATGTGTGATATGGATTGGAAATAGCTTTTGACTAAAGGAAGTTCTTCTTGAATTTCTTTATTCCTTTTCCTTGGTAGAGGCCTTGTTATATGACAGATGTATATTTAAGAACAGGCAAATTTATGGTGAATTTGCCATGTCTAAAGCATAGGCATTTAAATGTAATTTGAATGAAATCCACTCATGGGAAATATAAATTCAGTTAACCAAAGCAGATCCTTTTTAAGGGAATTTATATATTTTTAGTTCAAGAGTACTTGTTTTATCAGTTGGCTGATATGAAGTATTTGAGACTCTTCTATGAAACTTAAATTTCTGTTAAGATGAAGAATCCTTTTGGATATTCTTAAGTTCTCAAAATGGAAAAAGTATTAAGTTTAAGGAAATGCTATATCTTGAAATGTTAGAATAAAACTTTTATACAAAACTATACCCAGAATTATGAAAAGGTTCTTTAAAGATGATGGGTACATGGGTGAGTGTGTTTGTGTGTCTACATATGTGTGTGTGTGTGTGTGTTCAAGCTTGTCCCCATTGTTGGTGAAGTGAGTCCATAGTTTGTAGTTATGTTATTATTGTAAAAACATGCTAAAAAATGCAGCAGCTTCCAGGATAAGGCAAAGATTTATAAGTTTGCTTAGGACTAAGTTCAAAAAAATGGTTTATTTTCTAGCAATATGAGAAGAGTTGGATGGTCACTGTGATTTTTAAGGTAATAATACTCTTCCAGTAGATTATGTCTATTGAAAGAAAGAAATCTCTTTTATAGAGAAACTGGTTTTAGATAGTAATAAATTTTTAAATTGAAAATTTCATGAAATGAAAATGAAATGTTTAAATGAAATTGTCCAACAAAAATAAAATCCCTTTGAAAATGATTATTCATATTTTCTTTCCTAGAAAGGTCAGTACAAGTGAACTCTTGGATATCTTTAAGCATTAAGTCCCCATCTTTTTTGTACTTTTGTACCATACTAGAGTCCTACTAAGTAACTCGTTATATATAATTGTAAGAATTACTATCCTTAATTTGGGGCAATGTGGACAAAACAAATTTGTGGGAATTATGCTATGTTAAATCATGTATATTCTAGTTGAAAGTTATTGGAATGGGATGTCTATTTCCTTTTTTCACTTGGTAAGTTTAAAAGAAATGAACATTATCTGAGATTCAGAGATAACATCCGTGGTCAGCTATGTGTACATGTAAGAATGCACTCCCTATCTTAGTGGTTAAGAGTGTTAGTTATAGGGAAAATAATTAGTGAGTGAGACTTGTAAAGGAAAAGAGAGTATAAGAGGGGCAAGGTTCTGTAAGGATACACAGTACCACATAAAGTGAGATGTTTTTTAATTTAGCGGGATGAAGTAACATAAAAGGACTGGTGGTAATGAAAATTGTAAAGGTCCCCCTCAAGAAGCTGATGTCTTTTGTGTGAACTGTAGGACATTTATGGGAGAGGACACTAGTTTTATAAATTGCCTAGTAGACCTTTGAAAGAGTGTGGAGTCTGCAGGATGTTAAGGATGCCCCTGTAGTGTCTGTGGGTCAATAAGGCACAGAAGGTCCTGTCAAGAGTTTTGTGATCCTGCTGTGAAAAAGAAAAAGTCAAGGTCAATTTCTTCAGCATATAGAAGAACATGTAATATAGATCTAAAGAGTCTCTGTTCTAGAAGAAGTGGTTGGTAAAGCTATTATTAACAACACGCTAAAAGCACCAATCATAAAGATAAAAATTGATGAATTTGACTACATTAAATTCAAGACCTCTATTCTGAAAATGATGTCATAAACAGAATTAAGAGAGAGATGGCTGAGTGGGAGAAAATGTTTGCAGCATTCATCACTAACAAAACATGAATATCTAAAATAAAATCATAGAACAATATCACATATATAAAATTTAAAAAATATTTATTCTCCCCAATATTATATTTTTAAGGCTTCTTACAATATTAAGTAAGTATATGTAAGGTAGATTGGAAAAATATATATTAAATATATGAAACTAGGTGTCTAAGTGGGTAGGAGAGAGGGATTACAGAGCAGGTTGAAGGAGAAATGTTAATAGTAAATAAAGAGTAGTAAATACAATAATGAAGGATATAATTAACTTAGCCTGAAGGCCAAAACAAACAAACATAACAAAGAAATAGTCCAGCACTCACCCCAAATTTTCACACTAGATTAGACATTCTTATTAATTTTATGGTCTTCTAAAATTTAAGAATAACATATAATGTGTAGTTTTTGTATTCTAAATGGCAAGAGTTCCTTAGATGTCCTAGGAGTCCTTATATTGCCGTATATATATATATAGAATAACACTTTGTGATCATTTATAATTAAAGAAAATTATACTTTTGGATTTGAACCTGTGAAACATGATAGAGGTTCAGTTGTGGGCAGAGACAAAAATGACACACAACTTTCAGATAGGATTACTTTTGGAGGTGGAAGTAGGAGAATTGATTGAATTGATTGTACCCTTCAATTCATGGCATACTATTTATCCCTAGTTCTATTTTCTTTAACATAATAAATATAGAGAAAATGTAGTAAGCTGTTCATCGTACTTGTAGTTTATATGCCGATATCATTATATACATTATTTCAGTATTTACGATGTATTTAATAATCAAGAATATAAAACAAATAGGTCACCTACTAAAAGTAGAGCTTAATTCAACTCTGTATTTCAGAATTTCTGTTCACAGATATTGAGCTCTTGCCCAGTTATTTCTAGTAATTTCTTAAAATAGGTGCCTAATATTAAATGATCAGATATTTTCTGACTGTCTATCCCTATTTTAGTTTAACACAATATGCCTGTAGATTGTGTAGTCTCAGAAGTCCAAGGAAGACTTTTTATGGAAGTAGAGCTGAGAGCCAAGGGAAGTATAACTGCTAACAGGAGAACAGAGTTAATAGTATTTTAAACAAAAGAAATAATATTCTAAGAGGCTATTGTGATAGAACCTGGTGTGTCACAGGAGCTGAAAGCCTTATATTTTACCAAGATTGATCTAATTGCTATGTCAAAATTATATTTTCAAGAGGGTCAAGAGTAAAATACAAGAGAACAGTTAGGAAATTCTTGCAGTTTTCTGGGTAAGAGATGATGGTGGCTCAGGCTAGAATGGTAGCAGGAGGAGGTGAGAAGTCATCAGACGTGAGATATAGTTTAAAAATAAAGCCCATAGGCCTGGATTTGGGTGAAGAGAGAAAGGAAGAGATTGACAATTCTTCCAAATATTTTGCCCTGAGGACCTAAGTAAATAATTATATCACTTACTGAGGTTTACAGAGTCAATGCCAAAGAAAATCCAAGGTTCAGTTCTAGGTATATTAAATTTGAAGTGCCTGTTGTACATACAAGGTTTGAGTATGCAGTTGAGTTTTATAATGTAGATTTATGAATTTAGGATTATGAATATTTGGATTGTTTTTAAGTCATAGGGCTAGATAAGATCACCCAGGAAGTGAGTGTAAATAAAGTCCTAAAACTGTGTCCTGGGACACTCAAAAATTTAGAACAGAAAAATAAAGAGTATTTAGCCAAAGAGACTGAGAAGAGAGAGCCAGTGAGGTAGGAGGCAGGAAATCAACTGAAGAAACTATTTAAAAATATTTTGTTTATTTATTAATTTATACTAGATTCTAGAACGACCTCTTAGTACAACCAGGTGTAATTGTTTGTCCTTCAATTGTGCCAGTAAATATACATCTAAGCCTATGAATTGGTACACTTAATGGCTAGCCAGATAGGAAAACAACAATAAAAATTTGTACAAAGTCCATGGAAAATCTGTAAAACATATTTTGTTAGACATGAAAGGTGACATGCAATTTATCAATTTCTGATGACAACCCTTTCAAAAGAGACTGAAATAAATAAGTAAATAAAAAGTGAAGTAAACAGAAATAAATTTAGAAAATTTAGAAAATGTCAGGCAGCAAAATAGTAGATGTCAGATTTAGTCATTAAAGTCACATCTTGCCAATGATTATACACTTACACATTTGTACATAATGAGAAAACTATTTCATAGAAAAGATTAAAAATATAGAAAAAGAAATAACAGGACAGCATATTAGCTAGCTAATTATAAATATATTATATAGTGATTAACAATCCAAGAAAGGAAACTTGAGTCAGATAACATTTTCATTAAACAGATAGCTTTTAGAAATACACTTATAGAATTCTGTAAACAGCTATGTGACTCAGAAGATGACGATTCTCCTGAATTGATTTTTCTTTTTAATCCCTTAATCAATGCCCCCTGCCTCTGTACAGAAAATAACTGATACCAGAAAACAATTAGTTCACAGGAAATTGTCAAATATTTTAAAAGACAAACCTTCTTATAAATACCATGTCATTCTGAGTATATACGTGGTTGTAATCTGAGAAAGCTATAAGAAGCTGACAGATTTTAGATCATTCCATTGACATCATTAGCTTATTTTCACTGAAACTTATAAGAGGTTTTCAACTTACCTTGGCCTACAAAGTATGAGGTATTCTTTAAGACATTACTATTTATTTGGTTACACAACATCCATATACATAGGATATGTCAGGATGGCCTCTTGTCTGTGCCTTTATCCTACTTCACATAAAGATGTAGATTTGTGATGCCTGAACCTTCTATAAGTAAGAGAGGAGGGGGCTGTTTTAAGAAAAACAATAAAAAATAAGAATTAAAAATTAATATACCTAAGGATCCATTTAAATGAGAAAATAAATCACAATAAATATAAAATTATTAAAAGCTGAATACTGCAGAAAAATAAAGTTTATTTCTTAACTATGTAACATGTCCCTGAAATATTTTCTTTTTAATTTATTTAGTGAAATTCACATAGTTATCCATTTTAAAATGAACAATTCAATGTCATTTTGTACATTTACAATGTTGTGCAACTACCACCTCTACCTAGTTCAAAAACATTTCCAACACTCTAAAGTAAAACCTTTTAGTCATAAAAACAACTTCCCATTCTTCCTTCCCCTAGCCACTGGCAACTACCAGTCGGCCTTATGTATCTATAGGTATATCCATTCTAGATATTTCGTATAAATGGAATCATGCAATATGTTACCTTTTGTGTCTGGTTTCTTTAACCTAGCATAATGTTTTGGGGTTCATCCACATTGTAACATATATCAGTATTTCATTTCTTTATATGTCTGAATAATATTTTATTGCATGAATATACCACAATTTATCCATTCATCTATTGATGGGCATTTGGATTGTTTCTACTTTTGACTATTGTGAAGAGTGTTGCTATTAACATTTATGTACATTTGAGTACCTGTTTTCACTTGTTTTGAGTATATAGCTAAGAGTGGAAATGTGGGATGATATGGTTATTATATGTTTAATTTTTGAAGAACCACCAAACTATTTTCCATAGCAGTTGAACCGTTTCACATTCCCACTGGAAAAGTATGAAGGTTCCAATTTTCCTACATCCACTCTAACACTTATTTTCTGTTATTATTTCTTTTAAATTATAGCCATCTTAGTGGGCATGAAATGATGCTTCATTGTGGTTTCAATATGAATTTCCTAATTATTAGTGGTGTTCAGTCTACCATTTTTATTCCATTCTCATTTAACTTCATGTACGTTTTTAAAGATATTTTCTTACTGGTTACCATAAGGATTATAATTAACAGCCTAAATTTACAACAATTTAGTTTGAAATGATAGTATTTTACTTTAATTAGCATAGAAAAACTCTCCTTCAATATGGCTTATCCCGCATTATAGAATATTACTCAGTTATAAAAAAGAATGAAATTTTACCATTTGCAGCAATGTGGATGGACCTAAAGAATATCATGCTTAGTGAAATAATTCAGACAGAGAAAGACAAATACTTTATGATATCACTTATACATGGAATCTAAACAATAAAACTAACCAATATATATAGCAAAATAGAAACAGACTCACAGATATAGAAAATAAACTAGTGGTTACCAGTTGGGAGAGGGGAGGGTGAAGGACAAGATAGAGTAAGGGATTAAGAGATATAAACCGAGGCTTCCCTGGTGGCGCAGTGGTTGAGAGTCCGCGTGCCGATGCAGGGGACACGGATTCGTGCCCCGGTCCGGGAAGATCCCACATACCATGGAGTGGCTGCGCCCGTGAGCCATGGCCACTGAGCCTGCATGTCCAGAGCCTGGGCTCTGCAACGGGAGAGGCCACAACAGTGAGAGGCCCATGTACCGCTAAAAAAAAGAGAGATACAAACCACAATGTATAAAGTAGATAAGCAACAAGGATACGTTGTACAACACAGGGAAAACATAATCATTATCTTGTATAAAATTTTAATGAACTATAATCTGTAAGAGTTATGAATCGTTATGCTCTACACCTGAAACTAATATAATAATGTGAATCAAATAGATTTCAATAAAATAAAGACAACCTATGGAATGGGAGAAAATATTTGCATACCATATATTTGATAAAGTGTTAATTTCCAAATACATAAAGAACTTCTACAACTCAATAGCAAGAGACTTCCAATAGCCTGATTTAAAGAATGGGCAAAGAATCTGAACAAATGTATTTCCATAGAAGACATACAAATGGCCACCAGGTAGATATATGAAAAAATACTCAACATCACTAAGCATCATGTAAATGCAAATGAAAACCATAATGAAATTGCATCTCACACCTGTTGGAGTGCCTATTATCCAAAAAAAAGACAGGCATTTGCAAAGATGTGGAGAAATTGAAACATTTGAACACTACTTTTGGGAATGAAATATGGTGCAACTGCTGTGGAAAACAGTATTGAGGTGCCACAAAAACTAAAAATAGATTTACCACATGATTCTGCAATCCCACTTCTGGAAATTTATGCTAAAGAATTGAAGTCAGGATCTTGAAATATATGCACTACTATTTTCATTGCAGCATAATTCACAATAGCCAAGATATGCAAATAAACTTAGTGTTCATCAACAGGTGAATGGATAAAAATAATGTACTATGTACATAAAATGGATTATTTTTGAGCCTTATAAAAAAAGAAAATTTTGTTATTTGTGACAACATAGACGTACTTGAAGACATTAGGGTAAGTGAAATAACTCACTCACAGTAGGAAAAACACTGCATTTTCTACTTATATCTATAGTAGTCAAACTCAAAGGAACAAAGAATAGAATTGTACTTGCCAGGGGCTGGGTGAACAGGGAAAAAGGAAGTTTGTATTCAACATTTATAAAACTTCAGTAATGAATAACTTCTAGAGAGCCAGTATATAATATTTTCCACATAAATATCAATACTGTTTTGTACACTTAAAATTATTTTGAAAGTAGATCCCATGTTGTGTTCTTACCAAAATTATTTAAAATAAATAAATAAATTAGATAAAGCATTTTTAAACAATCTTCATTTGTTTTTATTCTTTACAATTATCTACAACTGTCAAATCCTAAGCAACCAGATGAAACCATAGTATGTTTTGCTTACAAATTTTTTTCTTTTGGATTTATGGAGGGTTAAAATTATAAGAGATCTAAAAAATCACTTACTCTGTACTACTGATTTTGAGGTAGAGGTAGTTGAGGCCACGAAAGTTTAGAAAACCCTCTCAGGTCATCCACTAATTTCCTAGCCACACAAGTTTGGAATCTAAAACCCTGATTTGAAACACTGAACTATTTCTGTGATGTGGGTAATAGAATTTTAAACTTCAACTTAAGTTAAATAATATGCAATTCTGAATCTCTAGAGTTTTAAATAATAAATAGAGATTTCTAAAATCATTTTAGAAATGTGGAAATTGTAAAAGTGTCTTTGTTTAAAATAACATTACTAAGTTTGAATCTACAAAGAATGAAATATTTCCAAAGTTAGGCCTAAAACATGTTTTCTCTATTTTGTAATGTCTTTCTAGGGAGCTGGAGGAGGTGCGAAAGGCAACCTAATTAATTGATGGTTGCTAGAATATCCTTTGACTAACTGAACCAACTGTCTTTTTTTTGTTTTGTTTTGTTTTGTTTTGCAGTACATGGGCCTCTCATTGCTGTGGCCTCTCGCGTTGCGGAGCACAGGCTCCGGACGCGCAGGCTCAGCGGCCATGGCTCACGGGCCCAGCCACTCCACGGCACGTGGGATCTTCCTGGACCGGGGCACGAACCTGTGTCCCCTGCATCGGCAGGCGGACTCTCAACCACTGCGCCACCAGGGAAGCCTAAACCAACTGTCTTTTCATGACTCTTACTGTTTTTTTGGTTTTATACAGGTACAATCTATATTTCATCATGTTTCAAGCTCCATAGATTTAACAAGTAATATTCTAAACTCATAGAATATGGAGAATTAACTTCAGACGTTATCAGATAATATTTTCTTAAAAATATATTGGGCTTCCCGGATGGCCCAGTGGTTGAGAGTCTGCCTGCCAATGCAGGGGACACAGGTTCGTGTCCCGGACTGGAAGATCCCACATGCCACGGAGCGGCTGAGCCCGTGAGCCATGGCCGCTGAGCCTGCGCGTCCAGAGCCTGTGCTCTACAACGGGAGAGGCCACAGCAGTGAGAGGCCCGCATAGCGCAAAAGAAAAAAAAAAAATATACTATATATATATATATATATATATAGAGAGAGAGAGAGAGAGAGAGAGAGAGAGAAAGAGAGTTCATCCTTTAGAGGAATCACAATGTCCACCATGGTCTCACAATGTGCCAGCTTGTTGCTGACATATGGTGAAGTATATATTGCTGAAGTGGATTTAAGTAATTAGATTACTTGGGGGGAGTTCAAAGGGAATAAGAGGAAATTAAATTTTAATCTACAACTTGGATAGCATTTCAAGTCTCAAAAGAAAATGTGTTGTTTATGAAGTATGATCGGTGTGATAGCTTGACGTCTTAAAAGAAATAAACTCACTCAGTAAATTCTGATGTTGAGAACTCAATCTGAGAAAGATCAATGCATGTTTAAGTGAGAATGCTTTAGAACTGTTTTTCTCTTGGGGATTATTTTCTTGCTGTTTACTGGTAAGAAGAAAAGACTTCTTAAAACAGGCTTGTGAAAATATCTGATATTACAGATCTTAAGAAATACTTGCTGACAAACTCAAGGACAAGTTGGTAGGGAGCAAAAATACCTAAGGGTAGCTACTTTTATTTTCCCCATCATCGCATTTCTTGGCTCCACATTTCTGAGCTCTGTGGTTTATAAGAAAACAGCATGACTGAGTAAATGGACAAGATTCACTGAAGCATAGATATAAATGTGTAAACCAGTTTTAGGCAGAGTAGTTCCTGACCTTGGTAAAGTCAGTATCAATAATGTGCTTAATGAACTTTAGTTGGAGCAGAGTGTATAATTACGATATGGAGCACAAATATTCCTGAGGTTGGTGGAAGGAGTTGACAGAGAATGAGGATGCAGGGGCAAAGTAAAGAAAATCTCCAGTTGGAAATATTTAATGAAGGCAAAAGCTCATCTCTGATACAGTGTGCTATTTTTCCTCTTCCCACATAAAACCCATGCTGTTTCTGGAAGATATTTTGCTCACCCTTGTCCTGAATCCACTCAGTACACAGGTTTTCCTGTTTATCCTTCGGAGTTCACACTGTTTTTGAAAAGGCTTTCTCATTAATTGATCAGGGGTACTTGTAACTACATTTGCATTTTTGAAGATGTTGCTAACTATACCCAATTTCCCATCACTTGGTAATTCAAAAGCACAGATTTGTAATTCAACTTGTCACAGAAAGAAAGAAAACTTTATTCCTCTTGTTATCTCAGAGATGATTAAAAGTTTGTAAAGATAATATATATGTTCTGGACATCCAAGATTAAAACTTCCATTAAAAACCATCATACTCAACTCAAGAAATTTGAATTTAATTTGCGTACAGTTTGTTTTCAAAATTAGCACTGAGAATAATTTTAGCTAGTGCCTTTTCTCACATATGATGTTATCCTTAATTCCAAAAACACTTAAATTTGATGTTATGGTTTTGCACTGCTTACTCTCTAATTAAAAAACAAATTTCTAAGCTAGATATGCATTCATGCAGATATGATAACTGTTACAAGAAATCAGCCAAGGTCTTTTTATAATATCATACTACTGAATTTTGCAACATCCTTGATCAGCACTATGAAAATGTGCAGTTGTTACAAAGAAAAAGAAAATATCAAAATTTCTAGGCTACATTTCAAAACTAAAATGTATCATTTTTTTAAAAAAGACTTTATTGAAGTATAACTGCTTTACAATATTGTGTTATTTACTGCTGTATAACAAAGTGAATCAACTATATGTATACATATATCCCCCTATACCCTCCCACTTGTGCCTCTCTCCCACCCTCCCTATAAACCCCATGTAGGTGGTCACAAAGCACCCGAGCTGATCTCCCTGTGCTGTGCAGCTGCTTCCCACTAGCTACCTATTTTACATTTGGTAGTGTATATATGTCAATGCTACTCTCTCACTTCGTCCCAGCTTACACTTCCTCCTCCCTGTGTCCTCAAGTCTATTATCTATGATTGCATCTTTATTCCTGTCCTGCCCCTAGGTCCATCAGAACAATTTTTGTTTATTTGTTTGTAGATTCCATATATATGTGTTAACATATGGTATTTATTTTCCTCTTTCTGACTTACTACACTCTGCATGACAGACTCTAGGTCCATCCACCTCACTACAAATAGCTCATTTTGTTTCTTTTTAGGTCGGAGTAATATTCCATTGAATATATATGCCACATCTTTATCCATTCATCTGTTGATGGACACTTATCTTGCTTCCATGTCCTGGCTATTGTAAATAGAGCTGCAATGAACAATGTGGTACATGACTCTTTGAATCATGGTTTTCTCAGGGTATATACCCAGTAGTGGGATTGCTGGGTCATATTGCAGTTCTATTTTTAGTTTTTTAAGGAACCTCCATACTGTTCTCCATAGTGGCTGTATCAAATTACATTCCCACCAACAGTGCAAGAGGGTTCCCTTTTCTCCACACCCTCTCCAGCATTTATTGTTTGTAGATTTTTTGGTGATGGCCATTCTGACTGGTGGGACGTGATACTTCATGGTTGTTTTGATTTACATTTCTCTAATGATTAGTGATATTGAGCATCCTTTCATGTGTTTGTTGACAATCTGTATATCTTCTTTCAAGAAATGTCTATTTGGGCCTTCTGCCCATTTTTGTATTGGGGTGATAGTTTTTTTTGTTATTGAGCTACATGAGCTGCTTGTATATTTTGGAGATTAATCCTTTGTCAGTTGCTTCGTTTACAAATAATTTTTCCCATTCTGAGGGTTGTCTTTTCATCTTGTTTATGGTTTGCTTTGCTGTGCTAAAGCTTTTAAGTTTCATTGTATACAATTTCTTTATTTTTATTTCACTTTCTCTAGGAGGTGTGTCAAAAAGGATCTTGCTGGGATTCATGTCATAGAGTGTTCTGCTTATTTTTTCCACTGAGAGTTTTATACTGTCTGGCCTTACATTTAGACCTTTAATCCATTCTGAGTCTCTTTTTGTGTATGGTGTTAGGAAATGTTCTAATTTCATTGTTTTACATGTAGCTGTCCAGTTTTCCCAGCACCACCTACTGAAGAGGATGTGTTTTCTTCAGCGTATTTTCTTGCATCCTTTACCAAAGATAAGGTGACCATATGTGTGTGGGTTTATCTCTGGGCTTTCTATCCTGGTCCATTGATCTATATTTCTGTTTTTGTGCCAGTACTGTACTGTCTTGATTACTGTAGCTTTGTAGTATAGTCTGAAATCAGGGAGTCGGATTCCTCCAGCTCCGTTTTTCTTTTCAAGATTGCTTTTGCTATTTGGGGTGTTTTGTGCTTCCATACAAACTGTGAATTTTTTGTTCTACTGCTGTGAAAAATGCCATTGGTAGTTTGACAGGTATTGCATTGAATCTGTAGATGGCTTTGAGTAGTATAGCCATTTTCACGATGTTGATTCTTCCAATCCAAGAACACGGTATAACTCTCCATCTCTTTGTATCATCTTTAATTTCTTTCATTAGTGTCTTAGAGTTTTCTGCATACATGTCTCTTTCTCCTTAGGTAGGTTTATTCCTAGATCTATTATTCTTTTTGTTGCAATGGGAAATGGACGTGCTTCCTTAACTTCTCTTTCAGAATTTTCATCATTAGTGTATAGGAATGCAAGAGATTTCTGTGCATTAATTTTGTACCCTGCTAATTTAGCAAATTCATTGATTAGCTCTAGTAGTTTTCTGGTAGCAACTTTAGGTTTCTTTATGTACAGTATCATGTCATCTGCAAACAGTGACAGTTTTACTTCTTTTCCAATTTGGATTCCTTTTTATTTCTTTATCTTCTCTGATTGCTGTGGCTGAAACTTCCAAAACTATGTTGAATAATATTAGTAAGAGTGGACAAGCTTGTCTTGTTCCTGATCTTAGAGGAAATGGTTTCAGTTTTTCACTTTTGAGATTGATGTTGGCTGTGGGTTTATCATATGTGGACTTTATTATGTTGAGGTAGCTTCCCTTAATGCCTACTTTCTGGAAGTTTTTATCATAAATCACTGCTGAATTTTGTCAAAAGGTTTTCTGCATCTATTGAGATGATCATATTGTTCTTATCTTTCAGTTTGTTAATATGGTGTATCACATTGATTGATTTGCATATATTGAAGAATCCTTGCATTCCTGGGATAAACCCCACTTGATCATGGTGTATGATCCTTTTAATGTGCTGTTGGAGTCTGTTTTGTAGTATTTTGTGGATGATTTTTGCATCCATGTTCATCAGTGATATTGGCCTGCAGTATTCTTTTTTGTGTGACATCTTTGTCTGGTTTTGCTATCAGAGTGACGGTGGACTTATAGAATGATTTTGGGAGTGTTCTTCAGTCTGCTCTATTTTGGAAGAGTTTGGGGAGGTTCGGTCTTAGCTCTTCTCTAAATGTTTGACATAATTCACCTGTGAAGTCATCTGATCTTGGGCTTTTGTTTGCTGGAAGATTTTTAATCACTGTTTCAATTTCATTAATTGTGATTGGCCTGCTCATGCTTTCTATTTCTTCTTGGTTCAGTCTTGGAGGGTTATAGCTTTCTAAGAACTTTTCCATTTCTTCCAGGGTGTCTATTTTACAGGCATAGGTCTGCTAGAAGTACTCTCTCATGATCTATTATATTTCTACAGTGTCAGTTGTTACTTCTCCATTTTCATTACAAATTCTGTTGATTTCAGTCTTCTCCCTTTTTTCTTGCTGAGTCTGGTTAATGGTTTATCAATTTTGTTTATATTCTCAAATAACCAGGTTTTGGTTTTATTGATCTTTGCTATTGTTTCCTTCATTTGTTTTTCATTTATTTCTGATCTGATTTTTATGATTTCTTTCCTTCTGCTAACTTTGTTTTTTTTTTTTATTTCAGATTTTTCTTTTTTCTTGAGGTAGGATTATATTGTTATAAATTTCCCTCTTAGAACTGCTTTTGCTTCATCCCATAAGTTTTGGGTCATCGTGTTTTCATTGTCATTTGTTTCTAGGTATATTTTGATTTCATCTTTGATTTCTTCACTGATATATTTGTTATTTAGTAATGTATTGTTTAGCCTCCATGTGTTTTTACTTTTTACAGTTTTTTTTCCTTAATTGATATCAGGTCTCATAACGTTGTGGTTGAAAAAAAAAAACTTGATAAGATTTCAATTTTCTTAATTTTACCAAGACTTGATTTGTGACCCAAGCTGTGACCTGTCCTGGAGTATGTTCCACGAGCACTTGAGAAGGAAGTGTATTCTGTTGTTTTTAGATGGAATGTGCTATAAATGTCAATTAAGTCCATCTTGTTTAATGTGTCATTTAAACCTGTGTTTCCTTATTTATTTTCACTTTGGATGATCTGTCCATTGGTGAAAGTGGGACATTAAAAATCCCCTACTAGTATTGTTACTGTTGACTTCCCCTTTTATGGCTGTTAGCATTTGCCTTATGTGTTCAGGTGCTGCTGTGTTGGGTGCCTAAATATTTACAATTGTTACATGTTTTTCTTGGATTGATCCATTGATCATTCTGTAGTGTCCTTCTTTGTCTCTTGTAATAGTCTTTATTTTAAAGTCTATTTTGTCTGACATGAGAATTGTTACTCCATCTTTCTTTTGATTTCCATTTTCATGGAATATCTTTTTCCATCCCCTCACATTCACTCTGTACGTGTCCCTGGCTCTGAAGTGGGTCTCTTGTAGACAGCATATATACAGGTCTTGTTTTTGTATCCATTCAGCAAGTCTGTGTCTTTTGGTTGGAGCATTTAATCCATTTACATTTATGTTAATTATTGATATGTATGTTCCTATTACCATTTTCTTAATTGTTTTGGGTTTGTTTTTGTAGGTCTTTTCCTACTCTTGTACTTCCTGCCTAGAGCAGTTCCTTTAGCATTTGTTGTAAAGCTGGTTTTGTGGTGCTGAATTCTCTTAACTTTTGCTTGTCTGTAAAGGTTTTAATTGCTCCATTGAATGTGAATGAGATCCTTGCTGGGTAGAGTAATCTTTGTTGTAGCTTTTTTCCTTTTCATCATTTTAAATATGTCCTGCCACTCCCTTCTGTCTTGCAGAGATTCTGCTGAAATATCAGCTGTTAACCTCATGGGGATTCCCTTGTATATTATTTGTTGCTTTTCCCTTGCTGCTTTTAATATTTTTTCTTTGTATTTAATTTTTGATAGCTTGATTAATATGCATCTTGGAGTGTTTCTCCTTGGATTTATCCTGTATGGCACTCTCTGTGATTCGTGTATTTGATTGACTATTTCCTTTCCCATATTTGGGAAATTTTCAACTGTAATCTCTTCAAATGTGTTCTTAGTCCCTTCCATTTTCTCTTCTTCTTCTGGGACCACTATAATTCGAATGTTTGTGCATTCAGTATTTTTCCAGAGGTCTCTGAGAGTGTACTCAATTCTTTTCATTCTTTTTTCTTTATTCTGCCCTGCAGTAGTTATTTCCTCTATTTTATCTTCCAGTTCACTTATCCATTCTTCTGCCTCAGTTATTCTGCTCTTGATTCCTGTAGAGAATTTTTAATTTCATTTATTGTGCTGTTCATCATTGTTTGTTTGCTCTTTGTTTCTTCTAGATCCTTGTTAAACGTTTCTTGTATTTCCTCCACTCTATTTCCAAGATTTTGCATCATCCTTAGTATCATTATTCTGGATTCGTTTTCCGGTGGACTGCCTATATTCTCTTCATTTGTTTGGTCTGGTGGGTTTTTATCTTGCTCCTTCATCTGCTGTGTGTTTCTCTGGCTTCTTATTTTGCTTAACTTACTGTGTTTGGGGTTTCCTTTTTTCAGGCTGCTGGTTTGGAGTTCCCGTTTTTATTTTTTTTTGGTGTCTGCCACCAGTAGGTTAGTTTGGTTAAGTGGATTGTGCAGGCTTCCTGGTGGAGAGGACCAGTGTCTTTGTTCTGCTGGATAAAGTTGGATCTTGTCTTTCTGGTGGGCCAGACAGCATCCGGTGTTGTGTTTTAGGGTGTCTGTGACCTTATTATGATTTTCGGCAGCCTCTCTGATAATGGGTGTGGGTGTGTTCCTGTCTTGCTAGTTCTTTGTCATGGGACATCCAGCACTGAAGCTTGCTAGCCATTGGGTGGAGCTGGGTCTTAGTGTTGAGACAGAGATCTCTGTTAGAGCTCTGGCTGATTGATATTACGTGGGGCTGGGAGGTTGCTTGTTGTCCAGTGTCCTGAACTTGGCTTTCCCACCTCAGAGGCTCAGGCTTGACACCCACTGTATCACCAAGACCCTGTCAGTCACATGGCCAGGTATGTGGGTATTTTCTTGCCTTTTGGGAGGTTTGAGTTCTTCTGCGAGCATTCAGTAGTTGTTGTGTAGTGGTTTTTCCACATGTAAATGTACTTTAGATGTATTTGTGGGGAGGAAAGTGATCTCCACATCTTACTCCTCCACCATCTTGAAGGTCCCCCTAAAATGTATCTTGTTATCTTGTATTATGCTCTGCTTTTACCGTTTAATAGAGTGATAAGCTGAAACTTGAGATTTCACTGTTTCAACTTGCCTTTCTGTGATAACTAGAAAACTTGAACTTTTTTAATTAGTTAATTAATACCATCTGTCCTCTAGAAAATTATAAAAACATGCCTTTAAGGCATCTCAGTTCCTAATTCTGTATTCTATGCTTCCTTTCCCACCCCTGCCTCAATAAACTTGCTGTCCCTCATCTATCTGGGCAACCCTAGATTCCATTTTTTTTTTAAATCAGAGAAATTGCCATGATCCAATTAATAATTTCAATTGTCATTCTGAATGAATAAATAAGCACCTCAGATTTTTTCAATATTTGTCTATGTTAGCTTGAAATCATTCCTCAGTTTCTAATCACCATAAGATGTACATGAAAACATACATACATATTTTCATCTTACAAGGCTGTTATATATCTAATGCTTGCTATATGCTATGTACTGCTCTAAATACATTAACATATGTTACATATATTAATTCAGGTAGTCCTCCTAACAACCTTATGAGGTAGATACTTTTATTACCCTCTTTTTAAAAATGGGAAACTGCAGCATGAGAGGTTAAAGTAACTAGTCCAAAAGCACACATTTAATAATCAATGGCACTAGGATCTGACCAAGACAGGCTTGTTCAGAAATATAGAAATAGATCACAAGAATCAATGACAAGATAATAAGGTAAAATTTTATGGATTTACAAACATAGGTAGAGAGATACGACTTTGATGTATTTCTCCACTTCAGTAATTCTTGTTCTTTCTTTTTGTTTATCTCTTTATCAGTCCTTCCACAGAGGACAAATATGCTAAACCTTCTGAGTGCAAATAAGTTATTGCCCAGCTTTAAGTTAAATTACTTTCCTGAAACTTTCCAAACTGGAATTTTACCAGGATAAACTATAGAGTCAGAAAAATGAAAATATGAGTAAAATATATCTTCACACACTGCAAGTATTGCTTCTATGGTGCTGGAAGGAAGAGTATGGAGAGAGAGAGAGAAAAAGATAGAGGGCAAGATAATAAGGCAGGGTTACAGCTGTGTATTTCCTGGATTCCCTTTCAAGATTTAAAGAGAGAGAAATTCAACAACAACCTCCTAGCAGTGTCTATAAAGACATACAGATAGCTTTGGGGAAATTTAAGAATATCAGGGTGTGTTTCTTGCTCTCTGCTCATACCATGGGTATTCTGTAAGCCTTTGTTTGACACAGTTTGTATCCAATATGGCACAGATACCATAGGTTACCTGGAGTTGAGATAAGGGTTTGGGTTCATAGACTTACAGGGAGGCCTTACACTTAAACTTGGTGCAAAGAAATCAGCTAAGAAGTCTTTGGTCCTAAAAGGACACCAAAATTACCACAAAGGTGGACAAAATAGTCCATACCTTGGCCCATAGCAGGGTAGAATCAGGTGGGCTCAGGTTATTCAAAGAAAATACAGTGAATACAGAGAGACACAGGTAAGCCAAAGGCAATACAGTAAGTACAGATAGCATCAAATGTTTTTTCTCTCAAACAATGAGAGTATATAAACTTTCTCCTTTTCCCAGATGCCATGCTAGGAAGAAACCAGTGCAGAGCATGTCCATTGAGAGGGGTAAGAAACCCCCCAAAACTGAATTTTATTTGAAAACTGCTAAGGTTTGTTCTAGATAGAGCAGTCAACAGTTTTTGAATTTTGTTGTAAAAAGGTCTAAATCAAATTGAGTACAGTATGAGGTAATGGACTAGAATAAGATGTCTGCTCTAGGAAACATGAGGCTTGACAGAGTTTTTGTCTTCAGTTACATCAAATAAATAAATGTTTATTCATTTCTACTCATCAGAGTTTAGAACATTTTAATTTCAATGTACCTCCTCTATTAAATTTGTAACTTTAAGCATGCAGTATAAAAACCACACATGGTCAAAAGCCATGCTGCTTTGGGGACATTTTTCTGCATAATTTAGAGTGACTGATGTTTCTTGAAATAAGAATGCAGTACAGTTGAACTTAAAATGTCCTTTTTTCCCCTGGTTAATATTCCTGTAGCAAGTCTTTATTGCTCCAGACCTTTGAACTAAGTTCAGTGTGGGAGGAGACGTTTCTACGGAAATATTTTTTCAATGATTCCTTTTTTTTATTTCAAAAACAGTCATCTGAATTACTTCAGATCAAGGCAAGCTTCTTATTTTTGGCCATTCACTCAATGAAATATTATCATGTGTTAACATTGTCCACTATTATTTTGTAGTCAGAAACACAAATTTTGTCCACAACCATGGAGTGACAAAACAAGCTTTTGTAAATCAGAGATACCCTGTACACTTAATTAAATGTGAAAAATGGGGGAGAGAGAGCAGTCATACATGACTCTGGGGTTTGAGGCCTAAAAATATGAGGAAATAAATGTGGAATTAACAAAAATGAGAAAGTTGGGGAAGGAAGTGCTATAGCTTCTCTATAACAAACAGGAAAGTGTCAAGATTTGTGGGAACAATAAAGAATTTTTCCCTTAAAGGAAGCATATATGCCTCTAGGGCTCATGAGGTAGTCATTTCTAGACTCTTATGCTAATAGCTCTCTATTGAGCTCATATATTATCACACCTTCCTCTCAGCAGACCTGCACTCTACAAACAGATGTATAACTAAAATTTTGGAATGAACTGACCTCTAGTTGTTTAAGTGATACCTGCCATTTTTCTTTCCTTTGGACAGTGTCAAATTAAAGCTGTCTGTGAGACTGTAAAAACTGTCAGATGTTAATATATGTTCTTTTGTGGTGTCTCAGGAAGAAATCGTTTCTCAAAAAAAAATTACAATATTTTCTGTGAAATTTTTCTTTAAAAAGTTGCCTAAATGTATTGTATTTCCCCATATTTTCCCAGATATGAGAAGCAGAATAATCCTTTGGTTACATGATTTTTATTAACTTGGCACTGGTGGATTAGAGTCTTCAGTGTATCTGTGAGATAGACCATATTGATGAGGAGGTAGTTGAGGACAGTGAAGGACCACATGGTGCTTGTGCTGTTGCTTCTTCTGTTATTATCTCCATGCCTAATTCCATGAAAGTTATTGTCTAGCTCACAAATGTCATTTTTAGACACTTCTCCAAGAAAAGTAGAGAGTTTACCAATAGATGAAATATTTTCCCTTTCCCTGTCACCTTCTGTAAGAGAATTTTAGAGGTTTTATAGCTAATTTACTGCACATCTTAAAATATCAGACACAGTGTTATGCCTAGGCATACAATAGGCATTCATTCAATGTAACTTGTCAAATGTCATTTGTGTACTTCCACGGGAAGAAAGTCAAATGTGGAGATAGGAAAGGAAGTAATAGTAGAAGCAGGGTAAAGGTGGAAAAGAATAGCAGTTGTGTCAGTTGAGTCATCTGGGAAGAAGATGCTGAGGGAGAAGTAGAAGTAGAAGAGGATTAGTGAGAGAGTAATGCCTGTGAATATGAAAGTAGGAGGAAGCAGGCTTTGGCAGGGAAAGATTTCAGACTACAGTGCAGATCTGACACTTTTGAAGTGAAAGAGAAGAGGACATAAGACTGAGAAGGGAGAGCCTCGGATCATATAATGCAGAACTTCTGAAGTCTTGCCCAAACCAGGAGGGAGTTCCAGAGAAAAGATTTCCTGTTTCCCACATTGGTCAGAAATGGCCATCCTCATTAACAACTCCACTGCTCTTAGTACAGGCTGAGGTCTAACCAGAAAAAGTGAAACCTCTTGTTTACCTTGTCCAATCAGAATGATGTCATCAATATAACAGATAAATATGATGTTCTGCAGGATAAAGGGATGTCACAGATATCTTCAGACTATACTAAGACAAAGGATGGAAAGTTATCAAAGGCCTGTGACAAAACTGTAAAGATATACTTTTATCTGTTCCGTGTGATGGTGAATTGTTTCTGTTCTCTTTTCTGTCTGGGATAGAAAAAAGCACATTTCCTAAATCAATAGCTTCATATCATGTACTTGATGCTCTATTAATCTGCTCTAGCAAAGATACCACATATGGCATGGCAGGTATTATTTGGGATTACTATTTGCTTGAGCTTGTGGTGATCTATAAATTATTCTGTAAGGACCAGATTGGTGAATTGAGGCATGACAGTAACCACCACTCAGGCATTCTACAGATTCCTGAGGAAGGCAACACTCTTGTCCATCTTTGTGTAATGCATTATTATTTTTTATTCATTATCTTGACCAGAGATCAGTCTCAGAGACATATATTTGGCCTTCTCTACTGTGAGAACTTTTCCTGGACAAGCCAACAAACCAATGTGTAGATCACTCCAAGTGCCAATTTGTCAAACTGAGTCATACATCCAAGGACTGGAAAAATGACAACTGGGAGGACCGATAGACTCTACAACCCAGGCGGCCTTTGTGATTTGAACTTTAGCCAGAAATCCATTTATTATCTGGTTTCCATATGTTCCCACTCTAACAAGGAGCCATGTAAAATGTCAGGTCTCTGGATATACATGTCAACTCAGACCCATAATAGTCCTTGAAATATCATGCTATTTCCCTTTCCTCAGTGTACAGTAGTCTGAGTAAATGGCTCTACATTCTTTTGTAGAAGATCTGGGAGAATGGCTACAGTATAGACTTGGCATAATATTTTAGGATCTTTCCACCTGGGGACCGGGCAGTCTCTTTAGTCAGTTGGTTCCAGGTCTGAAAAAGGGCTCATGTTCTGAAATTGGTCAGGAATCAGTACATTTTATTAAGATGATTGCCCTCAGCCTCTTGCTCATTCTGTCTTGCCTTCTTTGGATTATATATATTAAGTGGTCCTTGTTACATCTAGAGAAGCCATGTTCTTTTAGTCACCTCCACAACTCTCTGTGGTTCTACTGGTCATTACAGTAATTTTGTCCTCTTGCCTTTTCATGGCTAAGCACCAGCACCACATCTCCCTAACTTGGGCATGGAAGATGGAGAGTTATCATTCTCATAGATGTTAATGAGCCCCAATCTGTGACTGCCTCTTCTACCCTGAGCCCTGACCTGCAGAGAAGAGCCATCACTGAAGTGCCTAGTGAAGCTGGTGAGCCTCTCACCAGCACATTCCTGGTAGTTTCGGTAAGTGGTGTGTCCTCCAGGATAAAATCCTCTGCTGGGTCGTCTGGCCTCACATAATATATCTGTTCCAACATGTCCACTTTCCTGAACCTCCTTAATTCTTCCTTTACCACTTGCTACGGCAATTCAGATATTTCCACTTCGCTGAGCATGAGTCATCACTTTCTCTAATGTAGCGACTATTTTAGCAGTGAGTTTGTCCTGTCTGCTGGAGGCCTTGTCAGGTATCAATTCCTTTATCTTGAGAGACAGCCTCAAAGTCAATCCATTCATTTTTATCCAGTTTTATAATCTGGCTCCATTGATCAAGCACACCAATAATCCAAACTCATAAATACTCCATGGCCATGGTTTCAGTGGAGTTATGCTGAGTGTTGCTCTTAGTTCTTGGCCTGGCAACCAAGAGAAGAGGCAAAGGCAGCTCCTAAAGGAGACCCTGTTTCTTTGCAGTAAAAAGAGTGTTGTTTTGATTTCCCATATGGCAGAAGTGCTATTTCTTAATAAGAAAGTGTGGACCACCTTTTTGCTGCCAAGGGATTAGAGGTTTCTGAGTAGTCAAAATCATCTGGGTTACCCACCCAGATTCCCCTGTACCATGTGTCATAGTCCCAAGTTTTCCCAACAAGGTCCTACATCTTAATACAGTGGCCCTGCTTTAGTCATGCATTCAGTCATCATTTTAGCTTGGCTACTCTAACTACTAAAACCTGAGTTTGTTTTTCAGCTTTTCTGTCTTCCCCCTAGTGAGATAACAGTCACTTTGTGGGCTAACAAAAAGGCTTCTTTGGTCTTTACACTTAATTTTTAATTGTTTATTAACTGCCCTTTGTAGAGTATCAATGCAACTCAGTAAAAACCAACCAATTCTCTTGTAATTTTACACATTATTTCCCCAAATACTCCACTTTTCAAAAGCCAGAATCATCACATAGGTGAAGACAATGTTTTTCATAGGAACATTCTCCTAATTTATTATTGATGAATGTTTTAGAAATTGTGTCACAACCTTGTATCAGGGACTCTCTGTGCCCAGCATACCACCTAGAATAGGGTACTGATTACCAAATATCATTTTACCACCTGCATTCTTAGCCCACTTGTGTCACCAAAATTGTCTGTTGAGTACCGTGAGTTGCAGCTGCTGACTTACTTAGAATTGCAAGAAGTTTACTGGGAGTAGTGGTGGTGGTAATGTCTATATGTAATAAAATAGGGAGAAAGCAAGGTAAGTAAGAAAAATCTTAATTTACACACAGATACAATATGCACTGAGGGAAAGGCAGAAGGAAGGAAATTGGGTATAGAGACTTTCTGACTCTGGTGCGAGATCTTGGCCAAACCCGCAGACATGCTTGGAGCAATTATTGTCTCTTAGTGGAGCATTTAATTAGGCAGAAATAGCTAGGCTTTAGTACTACTGCCATGCTCAGTTATTGGTCAGGGGCTGCCTAGGAAGAGTGGAGATAGCTCATAAAGCTGAGGGACATCCTAAAGACACTAACAGCCAGAGGTTGTCGGGAAATGGCACTCTTTGTAGCGAACTGCAACTTCTTTCTTGAAAGATTTAAACAGTATACCTCTATGGCTACAGCAACAATAAAGGGTGGAAGAGAAAAGAGGTTCATGGCATAGTTGAGTGAGGAAGAAATATCAGAAGAAAAGTATCAAAGGAGAAACGGAAGATGGATATCAAATGAAACATATAATGCTAATAATAAAGAGCCCTGAAAGTAATAATAATGATATTGAATCATATATCAGCTATTTTCCATGTACAGTTTACCTTTGAACAACCCAGATTTGAACTATACAAGTCCACATATATGCAGATTTTTTTTTCAATAAATTTGTACTAAAGTACTACCAGAACCATGGTTGGGTCAATCTGCGGATGCAGACTTATAGATAATGAGGGCCGACTGCTAAGTTACAAGTGGATTTTTTGACTGGGGTGGGAGTTGACACCCCTAACCCCCGTGTTGTTCAAGGGTCAACTGTAATTTGCACTTTCTCACTTAATACAATAATCATATGAGGTAAGTATTGTTATTTTACAAATGCTGAGATATAGAGATTAAATAACCAAAGTCACAAAATTCAGAAGTGGTTGAACAGTCTAACTCCATATCTCATATCCTAACCACTATGCATACTGCCAATTTACATTTAATGTATTAAAATCAATTTTGCTTTTTCCTTCTTGTAAATTTATCTTCAATCATATGTATATGCATGTATTTTATGTCATATATATTATATACAAGCACATACATGCATATTGAATTACTAAACTACAGACATCAACATATAAAAATATCATTTAATTTGCAAATTTTCAAAAATGTAACATTTTTCTACATAAAGAATAGTCATATTAGGGTCATCAGTTTTTATATAAACTGTAATAAGCCTATTGAAATAGTCATATTTATTTATGGAAGTAGTATACATTTAACAGGTATTGCTTGAACTTTAGAAATAGTTTTCTATCTCTTTCAATTATTACTGAAATTGTCCAGGATTCTTCTAGATATTCTCTGAAAATAGTGGTTCTACAGAAATACTTTATCTACACTATAGCCTTCTATTAAAATTCTTCACAAATCCAAAAGTAATTCTTCACAAATAACTATCAAAAATTTTCAATTTCCTTTTTGGGGATCATAGAATCACTGTGGAATGTAAAAGCTATATTTCCGAATATTTCCACTTCCCCACAATGTTTAAATCGTAAAGATGTACTGCTAAGCACAAATTTTAACATCTTTTCAAAATATTTTGAAATGAACCAAAAACACAAACACAGCTGCTTACATGCCATAAAAATGTGTATAAACCTGAGCTATATAAATACCATTATCTAATCCAAAATTGCTACCTCCTCTCACCATCTGTGAATTCTTTTACAGTAGGGCACCAAGAAAAGGGTGTTAACTTGGAGTATTAATTCTTACTTTGTTTATATATAACAAGCTCTCTTAAAGACATAGAAAAAATAGAGCTTAAAGAGAAGACAAAGTAGCTGTAAGCATTCAAAACAACTTTTCATCAACTGCTCTTGGAGGGTATCCCATAGCATATCAGTAACACAGATTTACTTTTAAATATGTAGAACATAAGTTTATAAAAATATGCTTTAATTTTCTTATAGCAAGTTTATGTCTCTTTTGATATCCATTATATAACTGAAAGTACACTTGAAAGGCATTTTTAAAACTTAAAGAAAATATTAATTCTGTTTTCTTTCAACTAGTTGAGGGACAGTTACTTTAGTCCACCTCCTCACAAATCAACTGACCCTATGGAAGTTGGAATAAGAGTATTACACCTGAGATTTTCCAATGACTGCTGCCTCTAAAGAGAGAGATAGCTGCTTTTTTTAAAAAATAAATTTATTTACTTATTTTTGGCTGTGTTGGGTCTTCGTTGCTGCACACGGGCTTTCTCTAGTTGTGGCAAGCAGGGGCTACTCTTCATTGCGGTGCATGGGCTCCTCATTGTGGTGGCTTCTCTTGTTGTGGAGCACAGGCTCTAGGTGCACGGGCTTCAGTAGTTGTGGCACGCGGGCTCAGTAGTTGTGGCTCTCAGGCTTAGTAGTTGTGGCGCCTTGACTTAGTTGCTCCACGGCATGTTGGATCTTCCCAGACCAGGGCTCGAACCCGTGTCCCCTGCATTGGCAGGCGGATTCTTAACCACTGCACCACCAGGGAAGCGTGAGACAGATACCTTCTTGATAATTAAATCTAATTGCTTATTTATTTAAGGGGCTTAAAAATTGGCATTTAAAGAATTATATATGGCCCAGGAGCCCTTATACAGACCTCAGGAAAAGAGGCAAGGTAACTAGGCAGGTGTTATCCTTGATGACAATATTAAACATTTAGCACCTATTTTCTTAGATCCTGTTAAATTCAAGCAATTATGTTAACTATATTGACCCTCAGCATTTGAGTTTTAAATTCCCGTTTTAATTTAACAAGGAAAAATAGCAGAGGAAATAGAACTGGGACAGCTAGAATTAATAAAGGACACAAATTATTTTTATAGTAGCATGAGATAATAATGTATATCAGAAAGGAATCATGGGGGAAATGGAGAAAATGACCAATAGAAATTTTAAACTATAATTTGGAGGGCCAAAGGTTGATAAATGCAATTTTTTGTGTTATAGCAAATTAATTTGTTTCATATTTTATAGTGAATACTTTCCCATATGTGCTGCATTTACTGGTAATGTCACAACTATGGCATAATTTATTCCTAGTCCTAAATTTAAAAAAAAAATGGGCTAAAAGAGACTTGGGACAAAATTCTATTATGTGATACATTTGGGTGAACATGTTTGATTGATATATATTACTGTCTAGAACAGTCAGTAAATACACAATGCACTTTACTCCCTATTTTGTACCAATGACTGATATTACCAATCAGTCATGATCCTTTTCCTGACTGAAGTCAAACGTGCTTTTTAAATCTTTTCCAATAAAGAACTCTAGGGAGCTATTGCCAGTAATTTGGTGCTTGCATATAGGTTGAAAACTACTTGTCACCCCTATATCTAGTGTTTTATTTTATTTTAGTTTTATTTCAGAATGAGTTCATATTAAATGACCTAACCAAATTGGGTGTATGCAATTAGTAAATAAAGGAGTCACAGATGTATTTGCTGAATAAAATATGTGTATCTCCTGGACCATGTACATTATTTCCACTGAGATTATTTACATGTATATTTGAACATAGAAAATAATTTTCATTCCACTAAACTTCCCTGGGCTTCAATAAGTTTCTTTCATATAAAAGTTGTTCAGGATTTGGAAGACAGTATATTCCTGGAAACTGACTCTTAAACAGATTGTCATGAGGCAAAATATTGGCTCTGTATATGTTCTTGTTCAGGCATCAAGAGAAATCTGTGGGTAAGTTGGTCAAGAAGTGTGAGTACAGAGCATAACAGGAAGCACTTAATGGCAGGCTTACCAGCATAATCATAGGTAGACTTGGGGATTTTGTCTTTTATTTCTCTCCATTTTCTTTTTTTTTGGTAAAGCATTATAGATCATATGAGATACTTCCTTTCTCTCTCTCTCTCTCTCTCTCTCTCTCTCTCTCTCTCTCTCTCTCTCTCTTTCTCTCTCCCCCATCTCTCTCCCTCTCCCTCTCCTTTTCTTTCTGCAAATCCACTGAAAGTAGAAATTCTCTTCAGTGAAAGGAAATACCTGAAACCTAGAAAAAAGATTAAAATTGAGACAATGTACATTTTTTTTAACATGGGGGGAAGTGATAAATTAGGAGATTGGGATTAGCATATACACACTATTATATATAAAATAGATAACTAACAAGGACTTACTGTATAGCACAAGGAATTCTACTCAATATTCTGTAATAACCTATATGGAAAAAGAATCTTAAAAAGAATGGATATGAATATATACATATATATATATCTATCTATCTATATATATATATATAAAGCCGATTCACTTTGCTGTACACCTGAAGCTAACAAAACATTGTAAATCAACTATACTCCGATAAATTTTTTTTTAAATGAGATAATATACATCTCATATTGTGTTACTGTATACAATTTGAATCTAACAGATTAGAACCCTTCTTGAGATCTAGGGACCATGATTTATATTTTGAAAGATTTGCCGCTATGTAAAGTTCTCCTGTATTTGGCAACCTTGATTAATCAAACTTCTGCTTCTTTTCAGGAATAGCCACAACAAAGACAGAAGTATAAAACATCCTTTAAAAATTTTAAGCTTGTTAGTATCCTAATAAAACTTACACAAGAGTTTCATAGAAAATACCAAAAATAATGCAAGGGAAAAAATAAAACTATGTTGTCTCATATGATAAGATTTTCTTCTTTAAGGCTGAATAATATTCCATCATGTGCATATATCACATTTTCCTTATCCATTCATCCATTGATGAACACTTAGGTTGTTTCCTTATCTTAGTTATTGTGAATAATGCTGCATTGAACATAAGGGTGTAGATATCTATTTGAGATACTGTTTTCAATTTTTTTGTGTATCAATTACACCTCCATAAAGTTGTTACAAATCATAAACTACTAGCACACATACACACACACACACACACACACACACACACACACACACACAGTAAAAGCAGTTTTAGGTTTCTAAGCTTGAATACTGACCAGATATTTATTTCCAAACATGCTGATCTATTTTCACAGATATGGGATACTAATATACGATAGGGCCTCTTCTTGTCAGTTGCCTGCTTGGTGGCTATCATTTGTTGAGTTGCAAAACATGAATGCTTATATAAATGCATTGCCTTTGCTGTCAACCTCTCAGTTTACTGTAATTCTTGAACTAGTTGCTTACTGGTCCAGTCATTCCTAAGACAGTTATTGACATATTTGAGGTATCAGGTCCTCTTTTTCCCCATCTGCCCAGCAATTCCTCAGTCTCCAATTAATGACTGTTACAGGACACTATAGAGCAAGTAAATTATCCTCTTATTTCCTAATCTCTTTTTTATTTATTTCAAAGATATTTGTTAAATTCTTAGTATTCTTAAAAGCTCTGTACTGGTCATAGGGAAACTTGGTGGTAAAATAAACAAATGCTAAATCAAGGCACAAAGCCAAATATGCACATAGGAAAAGAAAAATTTAATGTTGTTTAAGAGTATTATTTATTTTATATTAATTATTTTGTATAGTTACACAATTTCCACTGTTATATATTCAGAATTCCAATTATTATTTGGAAATCATCAACATTTATTATACCAGAGGCTAAGGCTTTATATTTGTTTTCCTTCTCAAAATTCTGGTATATTATATGCACCACCTACCCCAATTTCCTGAGGTGAATGACAAATTATATAAATTTCCAAAATTATAAAAAGTACAAATTGCAGAAGTATAAAAAGATAGAGAGTGAATGTTAAATTTCATCTTCTCTTTCTGCCAATGACTAGTTGGTATTGGTAAATGTTAGCTCCTGACTCAACACAACAAAAAAGATCCATTAATAAAGTCTTTTTTTAAGGCTATAAGAACCATAAAACCAAAACTACTAGATGAACTGAAATTCTCAAGAGGAAGAGACCCTCCACGGTGAAATCAGATTGCCAAATATTTTATTCCTTGGACATATTTTCAGGTTCTAGGCATTGTCTGAGTTTTGGGCTTGCCATAGACAAGGAACTAGATCATAAGGAAGAGAAACCAGTGAAACTTTTGATGATTACAGGACTAACATGCCAAATTCTAATCAAGAGTATCCCCAAATAAAATTAGAAAATGCAAACTATTACCTGTAAAATGGGTAAACAGTAAGGTCTTATGATATAGCACAGGTAACTATATTCAATATCTATCTATATATATAGATATATATGTGTGTATAGATATAGACATGTGTGTATATATATATGTATATATATGTGTGTGTGTATATATATATATATTTATTTATTTATTTATCTATATAACTGAATCACTTTGCTGTACAGTAGAAATTAACACAACATTGTAAATCAAGTACACTACAATAAAATAAACTTTTAAAAAAGAGTATCCCTAAATAAAAAGTAGGTTTTCCCCACAGGACATTTACTGAGTAATGGGAAAGTATGGATAACAGAGGTCCTGGCCTGCAAAGTCTGAATGAAATATTCCCCTGCAGTACAATGTAGGGAAGACTATGTTGTACTAGGACCTACAACAGTCTCATAAAGTTTACTTTCAAGAAATTTAAAACCAGAGGTAGCCTGAGTCTAGCTAAAACTGAAAACCAGCTCTAACTCAGCTCACTTCCTGCTTGGATTGAAATTACCAGGTCCTCACTGACTGTAGGAAAATGTTATTAACTTTAGTCTCCACAGCCCTTTTGTACAAGTGTCTGACATACAAAAAAATGTACAAAACATGCAAAGAGGTAGGAAAAGATAACCAAAAACCAAGAAAGAGGACAAGCAATAGAAACAGGCTGATAAATGGTTCAGATATTGAAGTTAGCAAAGAACACTTTAAAGTAACTATTATAAATATGTCAAAGAAAGTAGAAAATAATATAGGCAAATTCAATGAAGGGACAGAGAATGTCAATAAGACATTGGAATCCATGAAAAAGTACAAAATATATATTATAGACTTCTGAAAAGCATTATCTGAAATTAAAAATGCTGAATACTGGACATAACATAAGCTAGGATTAGTGAACTTAATGGTTAGTCAAAAGAAAATATTCCCATTAACCTAAAAGGTAAAAAAAAAAAAAAAAAAAAAAGAGCAAACAGGACCGAGCATAAAAGACATGTGGGAAAAAGTCAAAGAGAAGAAACAATTAGATTTAATTAGTGAACTTTAAACAATCACTGGCCTTGAGGATATATAAAGAATTCCTCTAATCCATGGTAAAATTACAAAATCTTCCTTTCCCCCTGCACTCTGCCCAATAGACGAGAGATCTAAACAGCCACTTCACAAAAGAAGATAAAGTAATGGCAAATAAACACATGAAAATCTATTCAATACCATTAGTTATCTAAAATGCAAATGAAAACAAACATACCTACTGGAATGTCTTGAAAGAAAGAAAGAAAGAAAGAAAGAAAGAAAGAAAGAAAGAAAGAAAGAAAGAAAGAAAGAAAGAGAAAGATTTATTATTCCAAATTTAGGAGAGAATTTGGAGCAAGCAAAACGCTCATGTAAAGGGCTACAATTTCTTTGGAAAACTATTTGGCAATTTCTTTAAAAGTTATGATGCAATATTCCCACTCAGGAGTTTATCTGAGAGAAATTAAAATACGGGGCCACAAAACACCTTGAATAAAAGTGTTCAAGGCATTTTTATTCATAATAGTTAAAAAGTGACAATTATCCAGGTGTCCATCAAGAGCAGAATGAAAAGACAAACTGGTTTATTTAGCAACAAAAGTAAATAAACTATTGATATAGGCAGCAATATGGATGAGTCTTGGAAACTTTCTGTTGAGTAAAAGAAGCTTGACACAAAGCAAACATACTGTATGATTCCATTATTATGAAATTCTATAAAAAACATAATATAGAAATCATATATGAAGTAGCTTGGGGTGGGGGCTTCCCTGGGAAGAAATTCAAAGGAATTTTCTTAGAGTATGGGAATTCTCTATCTCTTGATAAGAGTATGAGTAACATATATACATTCATTTATCAAAATTAAATGAACTTCACATTTAAAATCTGTACATTTCACTGTCTATGAATTATATCATGGTAAACTTAAAAGATGAAAAGTTATAAAATAAATTCCCAGACATGTTTTTGAGGAATAAAACAAATTGAATCTAAAATTTATACAGAAATGTAAAGGACTTACAATAGCTACAATACCCCTAAGGAAGAAAAAATGTGGAGGATTGCACTATAAAATTTCAAGACTTAATATAAAGCTAAAGTAATGAAGACAGTAACTTATTGTCACAGATTATAGACAAATAAACCAATAAGACAGAATAGAGTCCTGGAGCAGAGCCACATGTATCTAAATACTACACTTTATACTACACTTTTACTACAGAAATGCTATGGCATTCAAAGGAGGGTATAGACGGTCTTATAAAAAAAGAGTGATGGGAGTAATCTTTGGACTGCAGAGAAAAGAGGAGGAACCCAAAACAGTCTCACAATCTACATTAGCTAAGCAAGCAGACAGTGGAGTTTGGAGAGGCAAAGGTGGCTAGAATTCAAGGAGTGGAGTCCTGTAAGGAGAGACATGTGAGGAGAAAGAGCTCTAGAAACCTGCATAAGTGTCTTTGCTGTATGCCAATCTGTGCAATGTTTAGGACCAAATTCTACAAGGTAAAAAAATAAAAAAATAAAAAAATAAAATTATAAAGAAAGAATAAATACAACAAAATTTTAAGATGAACAATTCCCGAATTCACACAGGACAGAGAACAGTTTAAATTCTCAATATCCAACCCAGAGAGACCTTTCCAAATACATGACCTTAGGAGTAAAGCCAAGCTGAGGCCAGAATAAATTCAGCAGCAGCAGACGTGTGCTACAAAAACTATTAAAGGAAGTTCTTCAGGAAGAAGTAAAATGAGACCAGATGGAATGTGTATCTATGCTAAAGTATAAAGAGTGCTGAAAAGGGTAAATATGTGGGTAAATATAAGAGATAGTGTTTACTTATTGATAAATATTATAAAATTTAAAAGCACAAAATTTTAATAATGTATTGTGGAGTTTATAGCATATGTAGGAGAAAATTGTATGACAATAATAGTACAATGTTCAGAAGAGAGCAAATGGAAGTAAACTGTTGAAGAATCAGACATTATATATAAAGTGTAAAATATTACTTGAAGATTGACTATGATAAGTTAAACATGCATGCTATAAATACATGAGTGGCCACTAAAATAAAACAAACAGCAGGCAATTAATGCGGATAAAATGAAAAAAGCTAAAAATAAATACTCAGTTCGAAAGAAAGCAGGAAAAAAAGAAATAAAATAACAGAGAACAAACAAAATGAATAGAAAACAGATTAAAAAATGGTTAACTGAAACCTGACCATATCAGTAAGTATATAAAATGTACATGGTATTAATATACCAATAAAAAGCCAGGAATGACACATTGTTTTAAAAAGTAATCTTGACTCTACAGTTATATCTCAATATCTGAAGGGGATTGGTTCCAGGACCCCACCCCATTGAAACCAAAATCCATGGATGTTCAAGTCCCTTATATTGAATGGCATAGTATTTGCATATAACCTACACACATTTTCTTGTACACTTTAAATCATCTCTAGATTACTTATGATACCTCATAAAATGTAAATGCTATGTAAATAGTTTTAAATACAATGTAAATGCTATGTAAATAGTTGTCAAGGTGTGGTAAATTCAAGTTTTGGTTTTTGGAAACTTGGAATTTTAAAAAATATTTTCCATCTTTGGTTAGTTCAGTCCATGGATGCAGAAGAGATGGTTGTTTACAAGAAAATCACTTTAAATACAAAGACATAGATTGTTAAAAAAAATGATGAAAATATATACAAGGCAAATACTAAGCATAAGAATGCTGTAGTGATTATATAAATATAAGAAAAAGTCAACTTCAGAATAAGGAATAATAACAGTGATAAACAGGGACATTTCATAATAATAAAAGGGTCACTTAACCAAAAATCAATTGCAATCTTAATTTTTCTGCACAATGCACAGTTTCAAAATACCTGAAATAAAGCCTGACTTAACTGAATGATAAAAAGACAAATCCACTACTATAGTTGGAAATTGTAACTGTAGTCTCTCAGTAAGGCGTAGGAACAATTACATAGAAAAATCAGTAAGAACATAAATAAGTTGAATAACATTATCAACCAAGACAAATTAATTGACATTTATATATGTATATGTATATATGTTATATACATTCAACAACAAAAACTACATATTCCTTCAAAGCATATGTGGAGTATTCATGAAGTCAGACCATAAACTGGGCCATAAAATGTAGCTCAATATATGTGAAAGGACTGAAATTATGCAGAGTATGATCTCTTACCATTAGTCAAATTAGAAAAAAATAAACAAACAAAAAAACAGAGAGATATCTGAAAGCTCATCAAGTATTTGGAGAGTAAACAACACATTTCTACAAACATTTAGATCAAAGGAAAAATAACATGGAGAATTATAAAAAACTTTAGACTAAATGGAAATAAAAACTACATATAAAAATGCATGGGTCAACAAAATGCTGGCAAGCTAAATTCAGCAGCATATTAAAAGGACCACACATCATGACCAAGTGGGATTTCTTCCTGGAATGCAAGAATGGTTCAACATAATGAAAATTGATCAATGAAATACACCACATTAACAAAATGATGGGGGAAAACCACATGATCATATCAATTCAGAAAAAGCAACTAACAAAATTCAACACTGTTTCATGATAAAAATACACAATAAACAAGGAATAAAGGGAAGCTACCTCAAAATAATAAAATCCACCTATGAAAAACCCACAGGTAACATCACACTTAATGATGAGTGACTGGAACAAGGCAAGGATGCCTGTTGTTGCCCCTTACACCACTTTATATCCTGCTACTTTGCTGAATTCATTTATTAGTTGTAACATTTGTGTGTGTGTGTGTGTGTGTGTGTGTGTGTGTGGAATTGTTAGTTTTCTACATACAAGATCATACCATCTGCAAGCACAGTTAATATTACTTCTTCTTTTCCAGTATGGGTGCCCTTTATTTCTTCTTGCCTGATTGTTCTGGCTAGAACTTGCAGCACTATTTTTAATAAAAGTGGCAAACATAATTACTAAAGTTAACTAATAAGGATTCTAATATTGATTATGTTAGATTATGAATCCTCGTTAATATTACATATGATAATAAAGTTTTAAAAAAATCCTTAATTCATATGTATGCATACATATATCCTTCCAAAAATATAGGCTATCTCTGGAAATGTATACATGAAAATTATCAGTAATTATCTCTAGAGAGGGCAAGTCAGGGAAAGGAGAGTCAAGTGGGACAGAGAATAAGTTTAGTTTTCTATTTAATAAGATAAAATTATACAAAGTCAGGAACAGAATGACAGCTCATCTCTTCTCTACATCTTGATATTTTACTCATGATACCACCATCCAGATCATAATATAGAATATTTCCAGTACCCTAGAAATGTTGTTTTTTATACTTTCCAGTCAATAGCCCTCCCTGCAAAGTGGTATCCATTCTTCTAATCTCTATTGTGATAAATTAGTTTTGCTGGTTCTTGAACTTAAAATAAATGGAATCATTCAGTAGGTACACTTTTGTGTCTGACTTTTTTCACTCAACATATTGTCTTTGAAAGTAAATCAAGTTGTATATATCAGTAGCTTATTTTATTGTTGTGTAATATTCAATTATAAGAATATACTATAAACTATTTATATTTTATCTTGGAGAAGAGGCTTTCATATATTAGAACATTCTTTTACATGGCCTGGGGTATACATGTACTCATTTTTCTTGAGCATATACATATTGTATTTCATTATCTAATTTTCATTGCTATTACATGGGCATTTATTTAAGACATTTATCTGGATATTGGCCTTGTATTCTGTGACTTTGCTAAATTCACTTATTGTTTTCATTACCTGATTTTAGATATCCTGGGATTTTTCCACGTATACTACCATTCACACATTAACAAAGTTTTATTTCTTTTTCTCCAATCTGTATCGACTTATGTTTTTTATTGTCTTGTTGCATTGGCTAAGACTTCCAGTACAATGTCGAATAGAAATGGAATAAATGGCTATCCATTTTTTGTTGTTTTAGATTGTAAGGGAAAAGTATTCAGTCTTTCACAAGTTAGTATAATGTTATACCTAGATTTTATTTTTTATATATGACTTTTAGGTTGATGATATTATCTTATATTCCTAGTTTTCTGGCATATTTTTGATTTAGTATGAATAGATAATGGATTTTTAAAATGTTTTTTCTGAATGTTTGGAGAAGAATAAATGATATTTCTCTTTTATCCTTTTAATATGGTGAACTAAATTGATTGACATTCAAATGTTAACCTTGAATTCTTGATGTAAACCCCACTTTGCTTTGCTGTATTTAATTATTTGTCCAGCTGGACAGCCATGGAATGGCTACGAGGAGTGAATTTGTTTGCAAATATTTCATATCTTTTTCTAAGATATGAAGAAAACTGGATTGTGTAAGTTTTATTTCCAGTAAATCAGATGTGAATATAGGGAGCAATTACTTCTTTACTTCTATCTGTCTAGTAAGACTTTGTAGAAGAAGGATGGAAGTTTGAGAAGGGAGAAGTGTTGGTGGGTTAAAAACAATAAGAAAAAGCAGTCCTCAAGATGTACCATGAGATTTCTGATTTGGATGTAATTACTCTTTTATCCTAAACTTCTTGAAATTATAATAACAAAGTGTTACAATTGTCTCTAACATTGCTTCATACACCGTGTTAGAACAAAAAGTTTCCAAGGGAGATGTGATGATCCTCTTATTGTTTTACTGTTTCTTCTAATCCCAGTTTACACATACAGCTTATGGTAAAGGCAGAATGTGCCTCAGATTCTACTTGCTCTGAAGGAAATTAAAGAGAAAGATGAGTAGCTTTCTTCAGAGATATGTTACAAATTAAACATTTATGTAAAAAACAAATGGTCTCTGTAGAGAGTATTATTCACATGACATAAGGAAGAAAAAATAAAGCTAAATATATCTTGAGGAAACTACAGCAGGAAAGAAAAGGTAAATTTCAAAGTATGGACATAACTCAGTTAAGCCTCCAAAATTGCTAAACCTTACAGGAGATTTATTGAATTAATATTTTCCCACAACAAGGAGTAAAATAATACTTGCTGAAGAGTATACCTCTTCATAAAACAGTCATTTCACACACCAAGCTGTGGCCAATTTGCTGCACATAAAAAAGTGATGGTAGCACATTAATATTCTGTGTACATTTTGTTAAACCTTTCAATTGTCTTTTCTGTTTTACTTCTTGTTTTATGGTTAGCAGGGATGGAGCCTCTATGGAAAATTTCTGTGTATAATCTCTAATGTGTCTACTATCTTAAAAACAATTGCTCTATGTGGAAGATAAACAGTTAAGAATTATGTCATTAACTTAGGTATTTGGCATCTTCAATGAGGCACATGTTCCATTAGGTTTATTGTTCGTTATTTATTATTTTCAGTTTGACTTATTCTATGCTTTTGATTGCACATTCTATAAATCTCAGAGCTCAGTAGAACTTAGTAAATTTTTACTGAGTAACCTGAAATCTGCAAACAAAGGTGACAATCATGGGGCAAGAACTATGAGGTCCTTTTACATCTTTGTGAGGGAATTTGCTGAAACTATAGGATAAGAACTGTGGCAGAGACATCTTCTTAGGTTACTCTTATGCAGCTCTGGTTAATGTTTTCCATGAAAAGCATAGTAAAGTTTTTTACAAGTGTCTCAATGTTGTCTTCCTGCTTTTTTTTGCCTCAGGAATTTTTCTAAAGCCAAAAGCTTGTGAGTTCAACCTACAAGCAAATACAGCTCAGAAATGTATGAGTGTGTGTGTGTGTGTGTGTGTAGGGGGTGTGGGTGTGTATGTTCCAGAGGAATGGGTGTGTACTTATCTGTGTGTGTTAACATTCAAGAGGGTAAACTCTCAAGCCAAAAAGGGATGAGAGTGTGGGGTGACAATTATGAGGTGCAAGGTGCATTCTCCATGCTCCCTCAGAGAGTATCCAGCAGGATTAGATTCCAGTTTGCCACAGTGGTAAGCAACTTAAACATGTTCCTATATATTGAGTTTCCTTTCTTCCCTTTCTCACTTTCCTGCCTCCTCAATTTGGCTTCTCAAATTGCCTCCCCACAAAACTATCTGCCTCCAAGTATTATCTCAAAGTCTGCTTTCAAGGGAGCCCAAATTAATACAAGAATATAGCAATACAGTCCCCTTTAAGCAATATATTCTTATATAAAATTATATGAATATAGTAATTCATTGAAACATCATGAAGCTATAACCCATTTGGCATGAAATCCTTGTAAACATACCTGCTTCTAAGATTTCAAATACAAAGCTATTTCTCCATTTTCAACTAAGTCCTTCCATCCAGAACTTCCTCCTAGAGATATTTAAAGCAACTCATTTTGATAGTGCATCCCTTTCCCACCCCGCACTCATGCACACACACACAACTTGTTCCTCAACTTATATTGCCCATCTTGGGAAGGTTGACAAAAGGTAGTGCTGATGTGCATGTGAATATGATGCTTACGTATGTACACAATGAGTGGTAGTATAACTAAGTACAGATATTGTTAGGGAATTTGGTTAAAATGTAAAACAAATTCAAATATGTATGCATCTCAATTAAAAATTCTGTCATAAGGATCTATCTGTTGAAGAGAAATATTCATACATGTACCCCAAACACCAAACACAAATCCATTTATTGTAGTACATTTTTAACACTGAAAAGATGGGGGGAAAACTCATAAATGTCTATCCATAGAAAAATGGTTAAAAATGTGACATATTACAAATTGTTTTTAAAAAATGAGGTAGAATTGCATGTACTGAAACAGAAAGATCTCCAAGTGTTGGTGTTATGTAGAAAAGAAATAAAAATAAAAAGCTAGTTGCCATACAAATATGAATCAAATGATAGAAAACAAACACCAAATTAAATGCTTGTATACAAATAAGTACACACATGCACTGGATACTCACATGAGAATGTGAATATGTAGTTTGTTTGTATGTGGGTGTGTAAAACTAATAAATTTTCTTAAATTATTCACACCAAACCATGAGCCATCATTAACAATGCAGAGAATGATGATTAGAATGAGTGATAGGGGATTTTCCATTTTAGGCTATATAAATACATACTTTTTGAATTGTTTATGATGAGAAAAACTCATTTAATTAAGAAATAAAATAGGTGCAATAACTTCCTCTTGACATTTGGAAACCTTGTAAATTGTCTCACTTATAACGTATTCTGAAAAAATAAATTTGTTGATTACAAGTATAAAATTACCTTGTATTTTGGTGGATGATCTACAGAGAGGTCATTTATTCTCTTTACTTTTTTTTTTTTTTTGCGGTAAGTGGGCCTCTCACTGTTGTGGCCTCTCCCGTTGCGGAGCACAGGCTCCGGATGCACAGGCTCAGTGGCCATGGCTCATGGGCCCAGCCGCTCCATGGCATGTGGGATCTTCCCAGACCGGGGAACGAATCCGTGTCCCCTGCATCGGCAGGCGGACTCTCAACCACTGAGCCACCAGGGAAGCCCTCTCTTTACATTTCTGTTTGATGAGTGGCTTATTTGATATGATACACGACATCTTTATACCTGGAGTGAGAAGGTCTGTGCACTTAATGTAATAAAGAAACTGTCAAGTAACTTTCAGTTATTTGATACACGACATCTTTATACCTGGAGTGAGAAGGTCTGTGCACTTAATGTAATAAAGAATCTGTCAAGTAACTTTCTAACTTATATGTTCAGTTCTTTTCTCCCAATTTCTCCAAATTAAAGTAGTGTTATTAGCAATATATTCAGAGTATATATTTTCAAATCTTCCCAAAATATATTTTTTACTGTTTTTAAATTAACTCAGTGAACTGGCACAAGAGTATGTCCATGAACAGTATTATTTACTGAAAAAATATTATTACCAGTATTGATGTGCAGGACAGATTTATGAAAAAAAATCTTATAAAATGTGACTTACATTCTAAGATTTTGATTTATAGAACTTGT